>NW_026126436.1:0-707500 GCF_943737965.1 Phodopus roborovskii
GATTCCAACCACTCCATGAGATAGTGTCCATATCTCATAGTCTGAAAGTGGCCAAAACCTGAGAAAAGATACAAGTTATGTGTCTTAGGGAAAGAGCAAATAATATTGTTCTGCTAAAGGAATGCAGTGATAAAATGACTCTAGCAATATTCTGTTATATCAATAGGTCAGTATCTCCCTTAGCCATCACCATACATGCTTTTTTTTTTTTTTTTTTGTAGATGGAAAATAATAAAGAAATCAAGTAACTGGACAGTATTTAGAGAACAGGAGATTATAGAGCACTCCAATCTTAAATGAAATATCTTTTCAAATCCCAACTCTCATGCCTCTGGATTCTAAGCAGGAGAGCAAAGGAAGTCATAGTGCTTGCCTTCAAGGACATTGTCTTCCAGATACAATAGGAAGGACTGATGTACATAGGAACTCAGAGAAACTGTGGCAGTATAACCAAGACCTGTACATGTTTATTCTAGTGGGGTCCCAACACTGATATGTACTGGCAAAGGAAAAATCAGTTTCTAAAACAGAATGTCACTGGGTCTATTAACCTCAACTTAGGGCAATCTCCACGCCCAGGCATAGTTAACTAACATAAAACTAAATGGTATTTTTGAGACTTTTGTTTCATTTACTTTTATCTTTTAATATCTTGGTATTTTCTTATTTTTGCACTTATTTATTTCTTCTTTTGTGTTTTTATTTTATAAAGAGAAAAAAATTTAAAGTTTGGTAGATAGAGGGAGGTGAATCATCTGGGTAGAGTAAAGTTAGGAGAAACATTATCAAATCATAAAAGACATTCTTCTCTAAAGAAATTAATTTTAAAAGACTGAAATGTTTCCTACAAAATCTCTAGTATCAGAGATCAGGAATATTACCGTCCAGAAACAAATCATCTTGTGTTATGGTAAGTATTCCTTAGAGGCATTTATTACCAACACTTGTGTGACCAAAACATCCATATGAATATCAGCTATAGCCTTCTTGGAATGCACAAATACACATCTAGTTCAACCAATTCAAAAGCTAAGAATCTTATTACATACAATCCAATATAGAAAAGATTTTCTGCTGCTATAAGTTGCCTATCAAATGTTCCCAATATATTTTTATGTTAGAATAATTTCCCAATAAATTTGTAATTTATTTGAATTATTAACTTATTTTATTTCTACTGAAACAGAAGCAAAACAGAATCTGTGTTACAGAGCTGACTCACCCCAGTTTAGTATTGTGAGGGAGCCAAGATTTCATGATATTCAAGCCTGCTACTAACTGACTAGTTGCCTCCGCATTTATCTAAATTTATCTTTATACTTCTCTTTTTTAAATATTCTTTTCTTTTTTTGTGTTGTCACCTATATGAACAGAGTATGAGAGAAGGCATATAACTCAGGCAATAAGCTCAGATACATGAATAAGTAAAGAAAAGTCCCTAACCCTATTACACTTACTTTCATTTTCAACAGAATGAGTTATTATCCCCAAACCACCCAAAAGCCATCAACACTAAATCCTTGGTTGTCAAACACTGAGTGTTGTATCAAAGCATGTGTACAATTCTTGTTGCTCAGAAGGCATCATCAATGTGGCAGTTGTTATAAACTAGCTTTCAACTTAAGGATCTGCTTGGGGAGTGTCTCTAAGTTATGCTTGATTTCTGTGGCTGACAAGCAAGTGTGTTTCCATCTCCCTTGTCGCTTGTTTGATTTATAGTTTGTGTCATTGCTCTAATGGCATCAACATTTAATACAGATTGACTGGCATAGGGATACAGTCACTATTTTAATTTATTAATTCGTCTTGGTGACTGTGAGTGAGAAAGAAAACTAAGAGTAACAGAGTTTTCCTTGGAAAATGAAGTCTACTTTGTCTAGTGACAAAAATAAGTGAAGAATAGAAAAAACTATTATCTGCTCTAAAGACATAAGCTTTTAAGTGTTTTCCTTTGTAATTATAACTACTGCACCTGAAAATAGTTTGGCCTAACCCACCTATGATTTATTAAGAGTAGATGATTTGCAAGACAGAGAAGAACCACACAATCTTGTTGAGGACACTATTGTGTGAGAAGTTAACCAACAAAATCTAAAATCTTTTGTTTTAAAGGAAAGGGCACAATAATCCCTAAATGCAAAGAAAAACAAGATGCCCCTGGGCTTCAAGGAGGAGGTCTAGGAAGTAGTCCTTCATTTCCTTGATAATGGAGGGTAATAGCATGCTTTCAGTTCTCATTTGCAGTGAGTAAATGGAGGATAGGACACATGAATGAATGTTTTTTGTTTTGTTTTGTTTGTTTGTTTTGTTTTGTTTTTTTGTTTTTTCAAGAAATGTTTTCTCTGAGACTTTGGAAGCTGTCCTGGAACTAGCTCTTGTAGATCAGGCTGGTCCCAAACGCATAGAGATGTGCCTGCCTCTGCCTCCTGAGTGCTAGGATTAAAGGCATGTGCCACCACCACCAGCTGATCCATTCAGTGGTCACTTTGTTTACCTATTAGATGTTACATAAAGAATGCATTAAAATTTAAGATCTTTCACTGACTCAAATTGTCCTTCTTTATTAGTCATAGATTTCATTGCATTCTATACATTAAAAAATTTACATACTGAAAACTAGCTCAGTTTTAGTATAACTCCAGAAATAAAGCACATTTCCAAGTTGCTATTTTTTTTTTGCCTTAATATTTATGGATGTCAACTGTAAAAAGAGACTTGGGAGTACATATACAAGGAAAAAATGTTTTTCATGCTAATCATCTCTAACAGGTAAACTTTATGTAAAAACAGGTATCCTGAAAATCAACAGTAAGTTATCTCAAGTCTCTGACATATGATTTTGGAAACTGAATAAGAACAATTATTCACTTCCTTTCTCCCAGAACATCTTTATACCCATTATTGATAGTGAAATAAAAACAAAAATATTGATAGGACAATTTTGTTAAGATCCCTGATTTGTCAAACATACCTATTTTTATGTACTCTTAAGATAGAAGGTTGAAGTATATGGCACCTCTCTGTTCAGAGATTTGGCCATTTGGGTAAGCCATCATGTGCTAAGAGGTCTCACTAGGATAATTTTATTACAAAGGGGACATATTAGGGAAGAGGGATACTGGCCACAATCAATTAAAGAAACATCGGGCAGAATATTTGAATTTAAGTAAACCACTTTGTCAGGATAATTAAACATTTCCTTTAATATTTATGATTTTAAAGAAGAATATAGTATATTAAATGGTAAACATTCATGTTTCCACTTATTTTGTCATAATATATTTCCTTCTAGTATTATACATACCAAAAAATCTATCTATAGATTCACTAAAACCCAACAAACTAAAATGTGGTAAATTATAACTCATTTATGGGATGAAAACTCGCATAGGGGATTACAGTTCATGAAAACTGCTTAAGGTAAAACAGTAAAAAAAAATATATATATCTATAAATGCATTGTCACTATATCAAATTTGTGACTCACTGCATGCATTTAATATATTTGTGTGTTTACTTTAATTTTCAACATATGGGTAATATTCAATTATGTAAATGTAATTAGTAAGGTTTTTCCTCCCGCTGCCAGTCTTGTCCCGCTGCTGCAGCCCCAAATAACACAGAGACTCTGTATTAGGTACAACAATGCTATTGGCCTGGTACTAGTTTCTTATCGGCTAGCTCTGTCTTAATTATTAACCCATTTCTATATATTTCCACGTGGTCTTACCAGGGAGGCTGCTGGCGGTTTTGCCTCCTCCAGACTCTCCATCTTGACTCCTCCTTCCTACTTCCTTTCAGAACTTTCTGTATGTCTGGAATAGTAGATGTATATTGTTTAAATCTTGTTTTCTCATGGAATATCTTTGTTTCTCCATCTGTAATGATTGAAAGCTTTGCTGGATATGGTAGTCTGGGCTGGCACCCTTGGTCTCTTAATGTTGGTAGAATATCTAGGACCTTCAGAACTTCCATGGAGAAGACAGATGTAATTCTAATAAGTTTGCCTTTATATGTTACTTGGCCCTTTTTCTTGGATGTGCTTAATATTACTTCTTTATTCTGTATGTTTAGTGTTTTTATTAATATGTGGCAAAGGACTTTTTGTGTTATACTCTATTTTGGGTTCTGTAAGCTTCTTGTAGTTTCATTAGCATGCCATTCTTTAGGTTGGGAAGTTTTCTTTTATGATTTTATTGAATATATTTGTGCACCTTTGAGGTGGGTTCCCACTCCTTCTTCTATACCTATTATTCTTAGGTTTGGTATTTTCATGATGTGCCATATTTCCTGGATATTTTGTATTAGGGATTTGTTGGACTTGATATTTTATTTGGTCAATGAATCTATTTGTCCTGTATCTTCAATGCCTTAGAGTCTCTCTTCCATCACTTGTATTGTCTTGGTTATGCTTGTATCTATAGTTCCTGTTAGATTTCTTAGGTTTTCTATTTCTAGCAATCCCTTAGATTGTTTTATTATTATTTTTGTCTCTATTTCAGTTTTCAAGCCTTGCACTGTTTGAATTGTTTCTTGAATATTTTTTTTTTTGTTTGTTTGTTTCTTCCATTTCTTGAAGGGATTTTCTCATTACTCTTTTAGGGTCTCTATTGTCATAAAAATTGTTTTTGTGGTTGTTCTCTTTTGCTTTATCTGTGTTGTGATGTTCTGATCTCTGGTGTGGAGTCCCTAGACTCTGGTGGTCTCATATTGATCTTTCTGATGATGACTGTGTTCTTATACTGCCTTCTATCCATCCCTTCTTCCACGGTGTACAAGGGGGTGTCTATCCCTCTCCTGGAGGGTATAGGACCAACGTTCTCTTCCAGTGGGTGCATTCAGGCCCAGTGCTCTGATGTCTCTCTTTTTCCATTTGGTGGAGGCAGGAATTCTCCCATGCGTGGAAGTGGTACTTGGACGCTGGCAGACTCTTGGTGGGCTGGTCCTCTGGGACAGGTTCCCTTGTGTATATTCACTAGTCCTCCTGAGCCTTCAAGAGAAATAAAAATTTTAAAAGTGGCGTTACTGAGATTGTTAAATTTACTAATTTACTAGATATATATGTAATGGACTAGATAGACTGACAGTGTAAATCTAAATAACAGGCCTAGAACTGATACACTGAATGTATTCAATGCATGTTTCTTATTTACAGTTTCTATTGTTGTGAATAGACATTTATGGTTGCAACTCTTATGAACAAAAACCTTTAATTGGGGTAGCTTACAGTGCACAGTGACACAGTGACATGCACCCAGACATGGTGATGGAGAAGGAGCTGAGAATTCTACATCTTGATGTGAAGGCAATAAGAATTAATCTGAGAAACTGGACATGGCTTGAGCATATATGAGAACCCAAAGTCTACCTCCACTGTGACAAATTCCACCAACCAACTCATACCTTCTCAACTCATGCCTTCTCAAACAAAGCTTCATCGCCTAATAGCACCACTCCCCTATGAACTTATGGAGGCCGATTACATTGAAATTACTGTAGTACTAGAGTGGGTACCCCAGCAAATCAATGTGATGTAGAAGGCATAGATCAGTGGTTTGAATGCTTTCTTTTTTTTTCTCTTTTTTTCTTTTTTTTTATTATTTTATTTTATATAACAAAGTCCAATTAAATGAAAACAAACACTTATACACAATATTTGGGAATTTGGGAGTCGTTCTTACCAAACTACTTCCTGCTGGTAAGGGGCACTGTCATGAGGGATTTGAAGAAGATGCAGAAGTCCTGGCTGTAGTCTGTAAGGCTGCTTTGTCCAGCTGTTTTGAATGTAGGATCACCTGGTACTCTGTTTCAGGTGGTCTGGCTTGATCAAACCATGTTAGTCTGGGAGGAATCCACATCTTTTCATTTTCTGTGGAAACAAAAATAGAAATCCTTTTCCCCCAGTAACTTGTCCTAGGCTCCGGGTATGCAAGAGCTGTCTAGCCAGCGGCCTACTGCTTAAGCATAGCTAACCAAGTATCAGTGGAAGCCCCTTGTTCTAAGGCTACAAGCACCTGGGCGATAACCACCTTGTCTCTCTTAGTTTGGGCTCTGAGCCTACAGACTAGCCAGAGGAGCAACACAAGTCCGCAGCAAATGGCTGCACCAAGCAATCCCACCCCCACCCATTCCTTGGAAATAGGAAACAGCTGAAGCAATCCACGACGACAGTCCTTCTGTCAAGGATAGATCAAGGCATGTGGAGTTGATCTGAATAATGGCGGCTCTCAACTCCCGAAGCGTCTGCTCAAACTTGAAGGTCCAATTCTGCACTATGAACTGAGAAAGGCTTTTAGACAAATTAGCTGCTTTGGTAAAATTATCATTTTGGATGGAGGTGACACATAAGCCTGGGAGCTTTTGCTGGCAACCTAACTGAGCCATCTGCCACAACATATCTAATTGTTCTTGTACAAGGTCAATACGCTGGTTTACCAGCATCCTTTTGATTTGACAGCAAGAGGAGGATCCCTTGTCATTAGACTCATGGGGGAGGGCATTTTTCCTTTTTTGGGACGGTGTTTTTCCTGTGCGCGCCCAACCTCTCACTACGCTAGGTTTCTGACTTGCTATCCTGGACCTCTTCAAGGGTGTTCCGACCCTCTGGTATGGCAGCCCTACAGGCTTCATCTTGTAGACAGTTCTTACCAAGTTTCCAAATTGCCTTTGTCCCCCTGCCTTAAGTCAAGATCTTTACCTAATTTGTTCCATGAGGCAAGGGTCAAAGACCCAGAACATGCATACCAGCGAGCCACCCGATCAATCTCCTTGACAAAATTTTTCAGCGTTCGGTATGCAATCCCTATATCACGCTGTTTCAACACGGTTTCCAAAGCTGTGATAACTGACTGCGAATAGCCCATGATAATCTGACACCCGCGGCTTATGTACGTCTGCCTTACCAGTGCAGTATAAAGTGAAAGTAAGATTTTTGCGTGTGGCTCCTTTATCTACAAGAGGCTGACACACACACACTGAGGTGCCACCGCTTATCTACGTCGGTCTTAACGCACTTAGCAAGAGGGCCCCGAGAACAATCACAAAAGCCTCAACACTACCTTCCCAAGGTGATGACAATCCCAAGTCAAAGTCCAGAAAAGATGTGCCTCTCTGAATGTACCTACCTGAATCCTCCTTGTAGCCAAGGGGGTCTCCGATGGTGCTGACGATGATGAGGTCTCGGTTCCTGGGTTTCGGCACCAAAATGTCCCGCGCTACAGTCTCGCCAGCAAGAACGACGCAGCACACTCAGGATCCTTCTGCAGTAAAGCTTTAATGCATCTTGAGAGGGAGAGCATAAGCTTACAGAGCGGAGACCCCAAACATCCAAAACCCAACCCTTATATAGGTTTGCAACCTTCGCCTCGGACGTGTCACCTCCTGACTGGCTGCAGCCCATCTGCCCATATGACGCCACAGCAGTGGCAGAGGCCAAGGGAGGAAAATCACCCTGCACCTGCACACTGACTTGTTTACTCTCAACACCAGCTGGATGCAGGCACCATCTTGTAATGGAGAATGCCGGGATGGCTCCCTACAGTCAAGTATCTTGCCCGCAGGAACCCAGAATCTGGTTTGAATGCTTTCTAATGTTGTGACTCCCTGAAAAGTTCATCACATTTTTGTGAACCCCCAACCATAAAATTAATTCATTGCTACTTCATAACAGTGATGAATTATAATGTAAATATCTGATATCCAGGATATTTTAAATGTATCCCCAAAGGGGTTGTGACCCATAGGTTGAGAACCACTGACCTTGCTCATCTTCAGACTATATTCAGGGCAGAAGAATCTGACCTTTTGATTTTACAGAAGATGGTAGCAGCTCTGGCAGGAATAGGGTGGGTATGTTTAGGGGGAAAGGGATGAATGCCCACACAGATACACAGTCATCTTCTTCCCATTAAGCATTCCTGGAAATATACTCATAGAGACATCCAGAGGTTTGAAATGTTATATGTCTTGATCTATCTGCATCGTATTCTTGTGTCTTTTTCTCTTTATACTCAATCAAAACTGAATAATTTAAATCTTAAATAGGTTAGTACTGCCTTCCTTATATCACTTCAAAAGCATGCTATCATACTTCTACTAAAATAAGGCTGCTCTCTGGATAATTAAATGCTCCTTTCTTAAGTCCTTTGAACACTCTGTTTCTGTATCTGCATTTCCTCCTTTCTAACTATTCTGGTCCTTATCAGTATTTGTTTTTCAGTTTAAAAGCATTAATCATTCCTTTTCTTTGCTTACATTTCTCTACCCTGTGCTCTTAGGATGGTTATGATTTTGTTCAGCTCTCAGAAAAGCTGTTTCCAGCCACTTTTATGATACTACCACCATTTATTGTGATTGTATTTACTCACTTGTTTCACATTCAATTGGCTAGTTCAATGACCCATTGCACATCTGTATTCCCTAGTCAGAGTTCAGCTTAACAAATCACCAGCACCTCTTTTTTCCTCAGCAAGAAGCTATGATATGTAAAAGTAGAGGTTCAGAAGACAGTTGAGGATTTACTTAACATTGTATAATGACAATTTTACAACTGGGACATAGGGGATAATGGATAATTGACTTCCTTTACTATCAATAAAAGAACATTGTAAATGAAAATTATGGAGGAGGATGTAAAGTAATCAGAAGATTAAGCTATATGTTACATGGAAAGAATAGCTGAGACTATTCTTGGATTTAAGGGCATATGGAAATCAAGATGGTTCCATTTGGAATCAAGTCAGAGACTACTGGACCCTCTGAAGGCATAGTGTAGGAAATGGAGGCTGATTTTCTTTGAAATGTAGAAATTTCTTTTTAAAAAGAAATTTTGGCAGAAAGTCTGTTTAGAGATGAGCAAAGGGAACAGATAGGGAACAGATGCTCAGGAAATTAGTTAAATGAGAAAACAATTTGCTATGAAGTATCAAAAAGGTGAAATATCCATAAGGCTATTATTGTAGTGTAATATGACTTGACTTGAGTTCAGGAAATACTACCCAATGGACCATATGTAATTGCAGACATAATGTTTAAGTTTACTCTGAAACAAAAAAAATTGTATATGCTGATGTGCATATATTTAAAAAACATTGCTCATTATCATTATCATTATTATTATTGCATTTGCTTAGCAGAGCAGGTTGGAACACCAATATATTTATTTATTCTTGAAAGTTTAAGTTAATTTATAAGATTTCATCTAATGTCATGCATTGCCTTCAAATTCCCCTTTGCCAGTTTATGGATAAATATACATTCAAATATGAAACTATGATTTGCCAAAGAAATATGTAACAGTAGAAGACTAAAGATGTCAGCATATGCATTAGTCACAGAGTGGAAATCTTCATTAAAGTTTTTAAAATATAGAGATGATTAGATTTTATGTCATCACAAAGTGTTTGGGATACTGAGTGAAGAACCTGAGATGTTGCTTGTGACTACCTGCTTGTGAAGTTAGTTCAGTTCAGCAAGACTTGTGTGTTGTTTGAGTGTTCTTGTAACTCAACACCCTTCTTGTGTCTTCCAAAAGCAATTCAGTATTTGGTTAGAATAGACTTTAAAGAAAAAAGGTTCCTGGATAAGAGCATTAGTAGGAAACTACAGAAGGAATGCAAGGAATGAAGAATGATGTCTCTCATAGACAACCAGAGCTTACTGAGAATCAACTCCTACTTGATTTAGTCAAAACAGAAGCATTATGTGCATTTGATTTGCACAGAAAGCTACAGGTACTGTTTATGTGGTTACTATAAAACTAATTTTCGTGGAACCAGGTGCTTTACAGCATCTGCTCAAATTTATTAATAGTAAGTATCTTGCTTGTATGTATGCAAAATAACATTTATTTTTCATTTTTAGATTAGACTTATAAAGGTAGGTCCAGAGATGATTTGTGTATATTATATGCTGGCAGGTAAGTATGAGCAGATCACAAGCAGCATTTACCATCTCCCTGACTTTTTAAAATAACTAAAACATACATGAAAATATGTATTTTCTGCCCCTTCTTATCACTGTGAATCTCTTCTGCCATAAGACTATTAAAATATTTTTCTTGATGTGTCATTTCTAGCATAACTAATATATTTTCTCCTGTGATATTGAAGATTTTTATTCATTTTCTTCTTTTAACTCACAGCTAAGAAGGCCAGAAACCAAATGACCTGCACTGAATCTGTTGCCTTTAACCTTGCCATGAATTATGTGTGACAGAAATTCTTTCAGACAAAGCTATGTAGTTCAACCCTAAGGTAAATTATCATTTTTGTGCTCTATTATTCTTTGTGTCATTTTCTCTATACCACAATTTCTTTTAATTTCTTATTTATTAATATTTAACATGATTTTGTTACTTTCTTTGAATACTTAAACCTTTAAAAATCAATATTATTAAAATTGTTATGCTTTTAAACTGTCCAAACATTAAATAAGATAAATATCATGCAGGAAAGCATGCAGTAGAGAAACATAGAAAATAGTCATAGATAGAGTAGTATGTTTTATTTTTTAAATAAATGGCTAACTGTGATCGTATAGAAAGAATTTAAAATAAATCATCTAATTATGTTTAATCCACTGTAAGCTGAACCCTTCTTTGAGCAAGTTCTTAGATGCTTTCCTGGCATGTGCCTAAGGCCTTGTGAAATATGTGATTGGGTTATAAGCTAATCTAGGTTTGGGTATTGGGTATTCTCTAGAAGCTAATAATAGTTCCAGTAAAATTTATGTTGTTTTTATAGCACAGGTAAATGATTGATTGTCATCATTTTCAAGTTATTTCATTTCCACAGCCATTCTCTTTGCTGTCACAATGTTCTTTGCAGTTAACCTCCTGGACAAATAAATGTGTGTTTAAACAACTGTGCATTGGATCAAGACTAACCATTTTGACTCTGACTTGTCATCCCATGAGAATCTGTCTTCCTTGACAGGATTTCTGAGGCTGTTGTGAGTCATCACTCTAACTCCATATGAGAACTATCATCCTGAAGGCATCTGATAGAAAACCTTGAAATAGATAAAGAAACAGGTAACTGAAACATACAGTAACTAAAGAGCACTTTTCATAAACTTTATGATTGTGGCATTTTCATATTTATTATCATTCAAGTAAGGAAGTTTTGGCAATAAATGAGATGTCAATTTAAATATGCTAAAGGTGGTGTAGACCTTTAATCCTAGCACTCAGGAGGCAGAGGTAGGAGGATTTCTGTGAGTTCCAGGCCGGCCTAGTCTGCAGAGTGAGTGCCAGAACAGGCTCCAAGGCAATAGAGAGAAACCTTGTCTCGAAAAACCAAGAAAAAAATGTGCTTTCAAGTATTTTGAAAAATATTTTCATTTTTTGGCAGAATTAGTAAGGTCATGGATTTGTGTGAAATGTAACACACTTACATTTTCTAAAGATGGATTATCTGGAAGAACATGTTTCAGATTTTTGAGCATCATACTTGAAACACTGCTAAATTTTATTGTAAGTTTCCTCCAAGACAGGTGGCTAAGTATCTCTCAAAAAGAAAATTGACTACCTCCATTGGTAAAACCAAACAAGAAATTGTCCTCTGTTCAAGGTCATTTTCCATTATCACTCACTTATCATTTTGTTAGTCAAAAAGAGGATGGACTATCCACTCACTTGGCTAGACAACTTTTAAAATATTGCCTAAGTACTTCCTCATCCTCAGGGAAAACCTGTTAACAGGTATGTCATTAGAGACAATTCTGGCAATTTCTACTGTATGGAAAGACTAATATCATAAACACCCACCAGAATGGTGCTTACCATATACTTCCTGTTTCAAGAAGAAAGCATTTGTCCTCTTACCTGTATTATGCTCTCACTCTCAAGTTAACTGGAAGCATAATGGAAACAAAGTCATGATTTCACTGATCTAACTACCTTCCCTTCCTCACAACTAAGGTCTTGTAAAACAGTATTCCCTCAAAGAATAAAATTATTTCTATTCCCTGATATTGTTAAGAATAAATATGTCCTTTTCCAGGAAGTGTAGCACATGCCTTTATTCTGAACACTCTGGAGGCAGAGGAAGGATATCCTTATGTTTGAGGTCAGCTTTGCCTACAGAGTGGGTCCCAGGTCATGCAGGGCTACATAGAGAAATTCTGTCTGAAAAAAAATTTGTCTTTTCATAATCATTTGTAATATATATCATGATTTTCTTCAACATGGAACTTGAAGTCTGTATTTTCCTGAGTTTTTAAATCTAGATTTATTACAAAATTCTTGACTTATCCTAGCTTTTAAAGGGTAAGATAAAATGGTTATGTGCAAAGTAGAGACTTTATGGGAACAAGGTTTGACATATCAGTTATGTCACCGTTAAAAGAGCTTCTGAGTCCTGGGTAGAAATGTGGAATGTTGGGTTATGTTCCATTCAGTTAATAGCACTCTCTTTAAAACATTTTGGTTACTGACTACACTTGTGTCTAAAACAAATTCAGGTCCATTTAGTTACATTTTTGCGCTTGTAATGGATTCAGCGAGCAAAACATTCTATCTGTATAAACTGAATAGCTTGATAAAACACTGCACACTCCCCACTAACTGCCCTTCAGAATTGTAATCTGTAGAAAGGTTGTGAAACTGACATGACTTTAGATGTCTTAACAGCCAGAGAAGATGTCTGTGACATACTTTCTAACAAACTGTCATCTTCTAAGATACATAAGAATCAGTTGTATTTACCAGATCTTTTTTTAGAGCCAACTAAATGACAATGTCATGCTTATAGTACTGCATGCATAATTCAAACAATTTTTTTTTTCTGAATGTTACTGCAGGTAGCCTGGGTAGGTGGTCCCTCGGGGAATACTGTTCTCTCATTGACCTTGGTTCTGAATTACCTATCAAAGGTGAGACCTGATACTTCAGCAGAGATTATTCAAGGCTTTCCACAAATATGATCTGGGGAAATCAAAGCCATTCCTTTGCCATTCTAAAGCTTTCTGTAAATTGATTCTGGAATTAACTATAGGCTCATCAGAGCTCCAAGAAATAAACAAGGGAATGCTGTGCTGTGGGCAAGTTTTAACACTGCATATGAATCATACCATGTATAAGAGGTCTGTACAGCTGTGTATGAAACAGGAATAGAATATAGTTAACATTAAAAGAATTATGTTCATTCCCTTGCCCTTCTCCTTTATCACATAAGAGAACATTAAATAAAAAAGCAGCAAATGAACAATTGAATACAAATAGTATTTTTCTTATAAAGAATCTACTGCATGAAAACAAAATAATTTTCAGTAGACTTTTGTGTCTTTCTTTTTATTTTTTGAATTTGTAGTTTCAATGATTCATAGTATAAATGATACATTATTTGTTTGGGTTAGAATGGTAATCATATATGTATTCTTAGCCACAGATATTGTCCAGTTAACTATGTTTTGTTTTAAGTTATAAAAATATGTACTTAAACATCTAAATATGAAGAACAGTATTTTTATTGATTGAAAATATTATACTCTCATATTAAATATTTAACTACAATAAATAAGGTATAATTTTCAAGTATCTTAAAGACCTATGAGAAATTAGAGTAATAGATTTGTGCATCTTCTTCAAATCCCCCATGACATTGCCCCTTACCAGCGGGAAGTAGTTTGGAAAGAACAACGCCCAAATTCCCAAATATTGTCTATAAATGTTTGTTTTCATTTAAATGGACTTGGTTATATAAAATAAATAAATTAAAAAAAGAAAAAGAGGACAGTTTTCAAATGTACTAGTGCTACATCAAATAAAATTGGACTATTCATAGACAAAAATAACATATTAAAAAACATTGCAATACATGCATGTGTACACACTTGTATACACTCATATATGTACTTGATGACTGATAAGTTGGCTAGTATTTTATTACCACCTGATTTATTATTATTATTCATAATATATCATGTATGTCATAAGTAGTACAGACTTATTCTGTTTTAGATGAAAAATCAAGTCTCAGAAATGGAATTTTATTAGTTCAGGTGTGTGAGTGTTGTACAAGAGAAATAATTATGCAAAAGTATCAACTTTTGGCTGTTTAAAAAATAGAGTATCTTTCATACCACATGTGGAAATGTACTTTTAAAATGTAACAATAAAATGACATTGTTATATATTCACTACTCAGCAAATATTGATTCCATGTACAAGTAATATAGGAAGTAGTTCAAAAATACTTATAGTTTTCATAAGGAAATTTGTAAAATTGTATTTAATTCTTAACATTTATAATAATAAATCACTGGAAAGAGCCTTCATTATCATAGTTTCTGAGCAAAGGGCAGTTTTCATCATAAAGTGGAATACTGTAGACCATTTTTAAATATAATACTAGTATACACATAGAGCTAAGAAATGGAAGAAGCATGTTGAGTGCATATAATTTCATCTCATTTATGAATACATAATAATTTTAAGTATCATTCAGTGTTTTATGACTGCCTTTAAAAGTGATTTAAAAGCCATCTTTTGTCTGGGCGGGAGTACCAGCAAAAGCTTTAATAGATATCTTCCTTGACTTTTTGTTTGTACAAAAGTATTTTTATAAATGTGTTGATGTATAATGTTTTTACCTATTCATTTAAGTTGATGTGTAATGTTTTTACCTATTCATTTAAACAGTAAATTTATTTATTAAAATGTAAAATGTAGTGATGTCCCACATTGATTAGAAATCATTTTGTCAAACACACACACACACATCCACATACACTGCACACACACACTCATACACACACTATACTACACACACACACACACACACACACACATATATATATATATTTCCATCAGAATAAATATTTATTTACCGAATAATTTATCACCTATTATTAATGGTTATTAACTACATGTCACAGGGTTACTGTATACTCACCTTCATGGTTCACAGTGCAGCAGAATTGTCTTACACTGATTTAACTTCAGTTAATACTCTTTCATAAAAGTGAATGACTACTTGCTGTTCTACCAGCTACTTTACCAACTTTTGGTAAACACAATCCTACGCTTTATGATGGGAGTAAGGGTTCACAACACATCTGTTTCTGCCTGTGTCATCTCATTCATCACAGTGACTTCCTGGCCCAGTGATTCTATCAGAACAAACAGGATAGTATCCTGTTTGCAATAGAATATTTCTTCACTATACCAAATTCTCTTTATCCACTCACTAGCTGAAGGGCATTGAAGTTGCTTCCAACTCTTGACTTTTATGAATAATTTTATCATAAATATAGGAATGTAGTTACCTCTTACATATACTGATTTCATTACTTTTGGATGTATGTGTGTGCATGTGTGAACGTGTGTGTATGTATGACTAATGAATACATAATTACATATAACTTTTAAATAAATTCTTATATTGTCTTTCATAATAACTATACAAATGAAATTTTCATTAACAACATATAATTCCCACTCCTCTGCATTCTTACCACCAACTTTTATTGTTAGATAAGAACCATTTGGGTGATATTATATAACATTTTGTGACATTAAATTCCATTTATTTGATAATTTGTTATGTAGTTTGCTTTTTATATATTTATCAACTATTCATATGAGCTATATTGGGAAATATGTTAAGTGTACAGATAACTTTTCATTTGAATTATTTCTTAATTTCTGTGGAGATTTATAACTTCCTTTTTATTATGGGTATAAGAATTATGTCAATGTTTTCTCATACAATTTATTTTGATCATTTTTTCCTGTTTCCATAATTCCTCCCCAAAATGCTTCATTTCCTACGCATATATGTTCTCTCTCTCCTTCTCTTTCAAAAACCATTCCACAAAGACACAAAAATGAAAATTAAAACAAATAACCAATAACATTAAAATACATAAGTACAGTAAGTTCACAAAAATAATCATGGAGTTTGGAGTTCATTTTGTCTAATTCATAAGCATAGTCCCTGCCCTGGAGTATGGTTGATATGCATAGTTACACCACATTGAAGAAAATGGCTTTGCTTTTTCCAATAGCCATTAAATGGTCACAAAAAAGGGACATGGTATATATTCACTCATATATGGATTTTATACATAAAGGAAAGGATCAGCATCCACACAGAGGAATATTCTCTCAGTCTAGACACATGGGCCAACGCCCTGCCCCAAATGATACGAAAGACTTTGAAGACTCCTTATGGAAGACCTCACCCTCCCTGAGGAGCAGAAAGGGAATGGTTTGGAGTTTGGTAGTGGGTGATAGGGGAGGACAGGAGGGTGAGGAAACCGAGATTGACATGTAAAACAACCTTGTTTCAAATGTAAATGTAAAAAAACAGTTAAACATATATATATAAAACAAGGTAATATTTAAAGAAAGAAAGAAAGAAAAAGAAAGGAGACAAGCACTACATTCTTGGTCATCTGCTCAAAGGACCAAAGAGATACTTGCACATATATGTTCATTGCTGTTCTATTCATAAAAGACAGAAATTAGAAAGGCCTAAATGGCCATAAACTGATGAATGGATAATTAAAATATTGTATATTTATGCAGTGGAATGCTATTTTGTTTCTAATAAAAATAAAATTATTAAAGTTTGAGGTAGATGGTTGGGGCTAGAAGAAAATCATCCTGAGTGAAGCAACCCAGACACCAAAAGCCAAATACTTCATGTTTTCTCTTGTATGTCATTGTATGACAGCCTTTTCCCATAGAGCCATAACACTACACACACGCGCACACACACACACACACACACACACACACACACACACCTACTCACCCAAGACAGAGAACCAATGACACATATTACAAACACTACTAAAGTCCAACTTGGCAAAACAAAGACATTTATTGGGAATATGTGGGGAATATGTGTGATAGGTTACTTAAAGAACTAGAAATGAGTAAAGAATAGTAGTATTAAAAAGTCCACCCACAAAAAGGCAACAGCTCCCCAAATCTGGAAACATGAAGCATGCTGCAAGCCTCCAGTAGGATCAGCAGCTTGTAGAGTGTCTTTTCCAGATGTCTCAATTACCCAAACCTCTTTTGAATACCAAACAGGTTTTATGGTCTTTTCCCATGCAGATAGTCTGTTCTCAGCTTCTTCTAGTCTGCTTGGATTGTCTGAGAGTTTACTATGCATCATGGCTGGACTGAATGACTCTCAGCAGTCTTTATTGGTTACTCTTCTGAAGATTGGAGGCCTATTGAAGCTGGACATTTCTGGGACTTCCTGAAGCTATTTTGAGTTTATTTCCTATTTTGTTGACTTTTCCTGCTTCATTTCACCTCTCTTTAGAATATTCAATTTAAAGAAGTATTACTTCAAAATATAAAAGGGACAAGTGGATAAACTTTGTCTTTGGGCTTTTTATTGATATGGTGAAACACCATAACTGAAGCAACTTAGGGAAGAAAGGATTTATTTCGCTTATGGTTAAATATCATAGCTCATCACCAAAGGGAAGTCAGAACATTAACTAAAGTGAGGCAGGATCCTGAAGACAGAAACTGATGCCAAGGCCATGGAGAAGTACTTCTTACTGGCTTGCTTCTAATGGCTTTCTCAAGGTTCTTTCTTATAGAACCCAGGAAAACCATCCCAGGGAAGATACCACCCCAACACACATCAACAATCAGTTGTTAAGAAAATGCCCCACAGGCTTGCCTATAACTGGATCTTATGGAAGTGTTGTCTCTATTGAGGTTCCCTCCCTCCTCTTTGATGACTCTAGCTTATCTCAAGTTAACATCAAAGTAATCAGTATAACTGACCCCTTGTCAACTTGGCACAGAAACACAGCATTTTTCTTTTAAATTTCTTTTTTTTAAATTCCTGTGTCTTTCACACTATGAATCTCTATTCCATCACACCTCCCATTAATTTCCCTGTCCCTTCATATCTGCCCTTTGCTCTTGAAACCTTTCTCTTCCCCAAAGTAAAATGCAAATTAAGAGAAGACAAAAGAGAAAAGAAGGAAAATGTAATCATGTCATGGAAGCTGTAGTTTGACACAGTGAGTCAGACAGCAAACCCTTTTATGAATATATCCTTATTTGGATTGATGCCTCTGAATTCTGCTACATTATCAATGTTGGACCCCACTGTGACTCCTCTTGGATATCCTGTTGTTTGTTGTCCTATGTCATAGAGATCCTGTAGTGTTGGGTCTTCAGGGCTGACTCCAGCAGATCAAAGATGGGGTGGATCAGTCTGCCTGCTCTTCTCCCTTGTCCTCACCACCAGTTCTCCTATTCTATGTCTTCAGTTCACCCACACCTATACCTTCAGGTCCAGCTCTAATGTGCTGCCTAGATGAAGTGCAGGAACTAGTGAGGTGTTGGTTGTTATTTGGATTAGGTAGTATAAAGTAGACCTAAATTATTGCTTCTCTCAGACTTCATCAAAGAACCTCTTTTTAAAATGGATGTTGTTTGGTACAGAGTCACATTTCATAGAAATATTGACTATGAATGCTCAGTCCTAAATAGGACATCAGTACTACTCCTACCCCAATACCCATTGAGGATGAAAGATTTGAAAGAATGTAAGAGCCAGGGTTTGAAACAAAATTCTAAAAAATAGTGTCATATGTGTATAACAGGGTTATTATACTCATACCCACAGAAGAGGGGGTTAGTTGCAGAAGACCTGGAGAAGGTTTGGCCTGTCAACATATCATCATGGAAGGAAGAAGGCCTCATAAGGCAAACCTAATTAAACTCAGTGATTCATACACTCACAACAGACAAGAAAAATAGGAGTAAGAATGCCTAGAAAAGAGAAAGGTTTCAGTGAAAGAACAAGGGAAACAGGATCAAATATCTGTTGGAGAAATAAACTAAACTTCATTATATATTTATATTAAGCCATCAAAGAATATATATATGCAAACTATGTGTTTGTTCTGTGGTGAGTTTATTTCCATACAGAAACTGGGACATATAGTTTCATGAACTTAAGCACTTTTAAGCCTTTGACAATATTTTAGAGTACTTCATTTTAAAGTCATTATTATCTAAAATGTTCAGTTGGTATAGAGATCACACCAATTTATTTGGAAGATTACTGTATTTTATTGAAACAGTTTCTGATATGCACCCTAATTTTTATCTTAATTTATTTCCTAGAATATTGTTCTAGCATTACTATCATAAATCATCCTTCTCCCTGCTGAGCACTTATGTGTCTCCAATATAGGGAGAAAATTGCACATATTCTTACTTTTAGGAAAACTTGTGTGTAGTTACTTTCCACTTCACTGGCGAACATAGTGCCTTATTTAGACAATGTAAAAATTCAGGATAGTATTCTCATATCATCCTTTTCTATTGCTTATGTTTCTATTTTGAAACAACATGAAATAGAAAATTATTTGACTTATTTGTAAATATAAAATTTAATTTGATGAATACAACAAACATTTGTGGAGATTGATCTATCTATTTACCCATCTATATATCTCTATTTGAATTTACTTATTAGATTAGAAACTGTCAGAGATGTATAATCTCTGATTATTTGTTCCAAATTATTTAACATAATTATTTTGCTCTGTGTTTTTTTAATGTCAATAAGTACATTTTAGAGTTCTATGATAAAAAACTATAATCATTTTCTAAGGTTAATTAATATATTAAGTCAAAAATTTAGATATTTTCAATATATCAGCTTATCATTTGCCAGCTACCAATCTAGTATGGGTCTTCTCAACTAATATGAAAGTGTCACCAGTGGAGGATTATTTCCTAAAGGCACAAAGAGTAAATTAACATTTCAGAGACTATCTGCATTTATTGATTCAGTTTCTTTATCCATTTTTAAAGGGCATTGCATACTTCTGCTATTATAGACTCTTTCTTTTTCAGTGTCTCCTTCTTAACTGTCTGCTCTCAGAAAGACTAATTGTGCTAAGCACTGTATTTTAAGAAAAAAACTGATTAAAACTTTAATTTACCTTCAAGCTTATGTTTCTTTTATGCAAGACAACGTGAACAAATTCTAAGAATTAGTGTAGGTTAACAATTGTGTTTACCCTGAGCCCATTTGATGCAGACCATGTACAAGTGGCTGTGGGGCCATCCACGACAACCTGTGCAATAAAAAGAGTTTGTCTCTACTTCAGCAGCCATCTGCTGACCATACTAAGTTGGCATATGGAGAGCCTCCTCCACCAAGGCTGGGATTTTGACTGAGTTGCTCTTATGTTGGTCTTATGCAGATGACTATAGTCACTTTGACTTGATACAATATCAGTAATTCCAAATCCAGAAAAAAATATTTTAGAGAGTTCTCCTTCATACGCTGGCTTTTAAATTCTTTTTACCCTTCCAAAATATTTCCTGAGTAGTGGGATAGGAGTGATTGAAATAGATTGGCAAACTATATCTTTGTACTCAAAGTCATTTATTCTCAACACTTTGACATACTGAGTCTCTGTATTAATGGCAACACACTGAAAAATCAGCTTATGTCTCAAAGTTCTAGATGAACACATTCTTTGAGTATAAGCATTTATAGTAAAACAGCACTTTTTACACCTGCCCCCAGGGCCTTTAGTATTCCCATTCACAAGTTCTTGACAATATTTGTAGATCAGACATGAAATCTTTTGTAAATTGCAGGCCTTAAATACAATGCATAAGTGGTTGGTTAATCTTATGACTAACATGCTGCTTTTGTCCAGTGAACACAACTTTCCTGGTGGGTCAGTATTATATGGTATATAGGGTATAACATGGAAAGTATGCTGTTATATTAAAGGGAGCCACCTGAAAAACAGAAATACAAATGGTAATTAAATATGTTCAAATGTATTCAACATGCTTGACAATTTGGGGAATAAAAATTAAAACTAATTTAAGATAGAGTCTTACCCCATATATCAAAATATGAACAATAATAAATTGACATCCACTTTGGAAAAATGTTAGCTCTAAACATTGTCTATGGGAATAAAAGTTAGTGCAGCTGTTTTAGAAATTTGTACATTTGTCTGATTTCATATTGCTGTGATCAAGTATTTAACCCAAATACCTTGAGGAAGAATGTGTTAACTTGGCAACTATGTTACAGTTTAACATCTGGGAAATAAAGGCATAAATTCAATGACAAAGTTTGAAGTTAGAAACTGAATGGATCATTAAAACAGACACTGCTTGTTGGTTCAGATTTCTATGTGTGCCCAGCACCTGCTGAAACAACCTGGGGATGGCAGCAGTGGAATATAGGCCTTTCTGAATCAATTAAGATTCAAAATTATTCTTCCATAGATATACCCACAGGCCACTCCACTCTTGGCATCTATGCAACTGTTCCCTCTTTCCAGATGTGTGACATTGACAACCACATGACCAAGGTAGTTAATTTTATTTTTTACTTTGAAACACACATGTTATACAATAAGCTTTTCCTTTCTTGTTTTTCAAGATCTCATATCCATATCACAATATAAAGCATAGTCTATCTTTTAAATGTCCCTAGGATTAAGTAGATATGGAGTGGGATGGGAAGGTTGGTGGGGGCATGAGAGGATGGGGGGGAAGGGGAAACTGGGATTGATATGTAAAATAAGATTGTTTCTAAATAAAAAAAGTCTAATGACTTAAATCTAAAGTTGTCTTTAAAAATACAACATCTTACCTGTGGGCTCCAGTAAATTCCAAACTAAGTTATATACTTTGTTTTTTTTCTTTTGTTTGTTTGTTTGTTTGTTTGTTTTTGAAGACAGAAAAACCAGTATACAGTTATCATCAATCAAAAGAAAACTAAAATCCAACAGTGTTATAAATTCAGTGTCTGGCATCTGGGACTCACTCATCCTGTGAGTTCAAAAATTATTGAGTAGCTTTATTCTCTGGTTCCTCCATCTACCATACATAGGTTTTCTAATGGGCTCAGGGTGGCACCACTTCATACCTTCCTCTGTTTATCAAGGTTGTCCACTGTAATCTCCACTTCAACTGAGGCTGTATCTTCACTAATGCCTCCCTGCCTCTACAAACCTGCCACTGATCTCTCTAACTGCATTAACCTAAGAGTTGTGTCTACAAATGGGATTTACCTTCACTTAAGGCCTTCTATGTATGGCCTCTCTCATAGAAACTCATACAATATCACATACTTTTAAGCTGCCTTTCATAGACTCTTCATGCCTTCAAAACCAGTAACAAGTGGGATAATCTAATACATTACCATGCTCACCAAATAGCTTGATATACAGCATTGAATACATTTCCCCACAACTTGTTTGATGACTTTGAGGAAATATTTGCCAGAAGATTTCCTTTCAGTGATGCTGATCTCATATTAGTCACAAATAATTCTTCAGGTCCAGTAACCTGACATCTACTGTTTTAAAAATATCTTTCCAGAGCTAGTGAGAGCTCATGGGCTATGAACTAAGAGCTGGGGAACCTGCATGTGCCAGAATTAGATCCTAAGAATATGGGTTACAGTTATGTGACATGATCTGTCGTTGGGGAGGCTCTAGTTAGTGGTACTAGGACCTATCCCAGGTGCATGAACTGGCTTTTAGGATCCCATTACCTATGGTGGGATACCTTGCTGTGTCTTGGTGCAGGGTGGAAAGGCTTGGTCCTGCCTCAAGTTGGTATGACAGACTTTGTTGACTCCTAAGGAAGGGTTTTACCCCTTCCAAGGAGAAGATGGGGAATAAGAAAGATGAAGTGGGGGATAAGAAAGGGGAAGACAGGGGGAACAGGAAAAGGGTGGAGGGGGAGAACTGGAGTTGATATATAAAATAAAATATTTAAATAAAAATTAAAAAAACACAAATAAATGACTCATTGGTATAGTTAAAAATTCTAAAATAAAATAAGAAAACAATTATAAATCCTATAACAATAAGAGAAGAAAACAATAAAATAGCGAAAAATAAAATTCAAGGAATTGATTAAATGAGTTGGTTTTTGAAAAATGAACAAGATTGACAGACCCTTGTCTCTTTCACCACCTAAAATATCCCAAATCCAGGTCAATTTACAGCAGAATGACAGAATTTTACCATAGTTTCAAAGATCTACAGCTAATCCTTTTAGAATTATTTTAAACAGTAGAAACAAAAGGGGCATGCAAAATTTCTTCTTTCCCTGTGTGCAGATGACATGAGATTATATATTATAGATCTAAAAATTCTAACCAGAAAACTATAAATGAATAAAAAAATCCACAGTGTGGCAGTGTTTGGAATCTTCTTACAGAGAACTGCTTTTAGAATTAATATTTTGAAATGAAAATTTTACCAAAAGGTATTTGCAAAGTCAACTCTGTGTTTTCCTTGCTCAAGTTGTTGCTTCCTTCTTTAGATACATATTCTATCTACCAGTATATACATTCCCTTTCTCTTGATTATAGAACAATAAGGGATGAAAGCTGCATATCTGATTATGATGCAAATAGAGTCTACATAATTTTTCAGAAACTTGCCTGCAGGTTAGGACTTGTCGGGTTCAAGTTGAAACCTGCAGAACTATAGCCAGGGAAGAACTACAGTGAAAGGGGACTTGTTGCCATAGACACAGCTGAGAGTTTGGCAGACAGATTATAATGGTAATATGTCCCATAACAAAAAGTATGCGGCCCAGAGTAGAGTTCTTGTCATTCTCTTAGCTTTCAAACTATTAATGATGCTGTGACTCATTTTCCTGTTTTATTACAGAGGGATAGGGACAAAAAAAAAATGAATTTTCAATGTTTTGACCTTCCATGATCTTCAGCATTTGAATATTTTACAGTGCCTACACTGTTGTATTCAACACATGCCATTGATTTTATAGCCCATGCCATATAGCAAGTGGTTCACTTAAAAGTATTTAAACTTTTTGTATATTTACATGAACACTTGTAACTTTCTTGTTATTTTCTTGTTTTCAAAAATTGTTATCAAACCTTCAGGGAGTAGCTCAGATTTTAAATGCTTGCTTTCCCTACAAATGTATTTATGTGCAGCAGGCACACAAGCCATTTTCACAGTGTAAGGGATAGGTTCTCCCATGAGGCTTATGCCAACCAACAGATAAGGAGCTGTTCATGAAATTTTCCACAGAAGAAATTGATGTGTATGAGTGTATTGTACACATTACTCTTTGTGTTAAAACCCTAGAGGAATCAGGGAACAAGATGGGAGGGGATTGAGGTACCTGTGACCTGGTGCAGTCAGTTAGAGCAGAGCTAAGGAGCCTTTGGGGACTACACCTACCCCCATATTCCTGTCTCTAGGCTCAGATAGATGAAGAAGCAGTTTTTCCTTACATGAATTATTTTTTTCCTTTTTGTGAATATCTGTACTCATTCTCAAGTGATAGAATGAAAAATTAAAAATTAAAATACAGTACTTACTACACCTGACCCCATGCTTAACTTCAGATTTTATTTCACAGTATCTAAGGCTACCTGCTATGAACTATCTTAGTTCTTCCTTTACCTTTTTATTCATATTTTTTAGCCTTGACTCTGTAGAATAAGATCATCCTACTCCCCTGACCCCATTTCTTGCTGCAGTGAGAGGAGTTCAGGGAGTTCCAACCAATCTCCACATCACTTCCATGACTGTTAATATACATTCCTAAAGTTGGTAGTATTGTGCTTGGAAGATGCATATTCAGACTCACTGCCTACTGCTATGGGTCAGATAGTGTTATTGCATTAATATTAATACATACTTGGAGAAATATGTAGAAATCTTGTACCAGAATGTCTAAGAAAATCTATATAAACATAATTCTAATCATCACTTTTTACTTCTCATAAGATCTAGTTAATTTAGAATCACAGACTAAGTCATTAATAGAATTCCAAATGTTAGGAAGACATCTCTACAATTCAAACTTTGTATAATATCTTTAATGGACAGAGGTAGAGTACATAGATAGACTGATAAAGTTATTGCTAGATTCAAGGAAAGTCATGGCTTTTATATACAAATATTTTATTTCTCCTTTATTACTTCATGTTTACAAGGGATACATTTTTTTTTCTCTAAATTATTCTGGTTCAATGGTAATGGAGGGGATGAGAGGGGAAAAAGACAAAGGAAAACATTTTATTTGCTTACTTTCTTAGTTAAATAATATGAAATTTTGTTATACTTCAGCAGTATTCAATACCCAGCTAACAGAGTGAGTGTGACTGATTTCATTTAATAAACACATACACTTGCATGCAGACATGCTGGATAGTGAAATTCCCTTTGTATGTTTCCACCTGGTTGAGGCTACTTTTGGATCGACACCTGTGCTGGGAGAGACAGTGTGGAGTTATTCCTGGGAGATTTTATCTGATGTGTGCTTTTCAGCTCATGGCTTGCAAAGACAAGTCCATTATTCCACAACATCTCACGTGTCAATTGTAACCACTTCAGTGTGAAAGTAGAAAGTGACCCTAAAATGTTGGTATTATGTTGATATCATTTAAGATGTAAGATTCTATTTAATAAAATCTCTTACATGTTTTAGCTTTATTTGCTTTTTATACTTTAATAATGCATAATTATACATTTCAGACTGTGAGTTCAAGAAAGAATAGGTGCTGAAGAAACTGAACTAGGATAAGGAAAGAGGGAATATTCCTTTTGGTAGCTATTGTATTGATTAGTTTTCTGAAGGCTTTACTTTCAATACAAAGATATATGCAGACTCTTTGTGAAAGGTCTGTTAAATAAGTGTATGATTTTGTTATAACTGTATTCCGATCTGTTATTTAAAGCTGTAGCATTTTAGAAATTTACTTTGATATATGTATCTCACTTTTAGGGATACTAATGTATGATTAATCACATTAATAGATGTGCACATAGAAATGACATCAAAGGGGCAACACTTTTCTTCAAATAACTCATTTATTAAGGGAATGTTTACTGCTTATGGCACACATTCATAAAGCACTACAGTAATTATTTTTGGTGGGTGTTTCCTTGTGTAGCTTGGAGCCTGTCTTGCAACTAACTCTTGTAGATCAGGCTGGTCTCAAACTCACATAAATCCACCTGCCTTTGCTGGTGCTGGGAATAAATCATGCACCACCACTGCCCGGCTGCATTACAGTAATTTCTAAGAATTTGAAAATATATTTTAGAATTCATTAGTAGTGAATGCTTTTGCTATTCTTTGGTATTTATATGAAAATTTTTACCTCAACTTGTAACATATTTGATTTAAATATATACAGCTAATCATCCAGAATCACTCAATTTGCCAGGGAGACAGGCCTCAGCACAGTTTCGTTTAACACAATCTCATGATTCACACTTTGTTTCATTTTACTGAACCATAGTTTGTTGATGATGAAAGTGGGCTAAGAGAATAAAAACAGAACTATGAAAGATTTAGTTGTAAAAATAGAACCCTAAATCAGAACAGCTTAATGACAAATTAAATTAATCAAGAAACGGATTTAATATATCCTATTCATCCTCGCATTTCCAGGAATCCAATTGTGATTGGTCCAGGGGACATACAGTAAAAATATTGGTTCAAATAAGAAAAGTTTGCTTAAGCTATGTTCACTTTAAACCATTTTGATCATATGTTTAGAAGAAATTTCTCTAAAATTTCTGATTTTTCCTTAGTAAACACATTCTTCTATTATATTCTAAGTTTTGTGGCTATGCAGAAGAGTTGTATCCTGCATCTATACAGTCTCTTTTGCAGATTATTTTTTCCACAGCTCCTTTTCACACCCAATATTGATTCTTTCAAGAACATGTATACAATCTTTGTTTTAAGTTCTGGGCCATTAACACTTTATAGATGTTTCGTGGTGTGTCATCAGATTTTTATCCCATCCTAAAGTTTTAAGTTTTATTTATAGGGAGTTAAAGGTTGATTTACATATGTTTTATGATGGTATTCTGTGAACAAACTCATATAATCATTCTGTACTCTTCTTTTGATGTGTTAATATGCATTACAATCCTTTGGTTTCTTTGTTGAGTTTATGATTGGTGGTCCTGTCTAGTGGTGATGCACACCTTTAGGTCCAACAGTCATACTAGTTATCCGTAGAAGCCAGGTCTTGGTGGCATATACCTTTAATTGCAGGACTCATGAAACAGAAGCAGATGAATCTCTGGGAGTCCAAGGCCACCCTGGGCTACCTGAGAGTGAATAAGTCTAAAAGAGTAAGAGAGTTGACACCTTTTACTCTTTGGTATCACATGCCTTTAATCCCAGCACTAGGGAGTTGGAGACAAAAACATATGTCTGGGCAGAGAAAGAAATATATGATGGGAGGAGACAGGAACTCAGAGCATTTGCCTCTGAATATTTTAGGAGTGCATTTTCTCTGAGGATTCAAGGAGACTGTTGTCATTTCAGCATGGTAGAGGTAGGATCCACTGGCTTTGCTGCTTCTATTTTCTGATTTTCAGGTTGAATCCCAATACGTATCTCTGGGTTTATATTACTAGTGTTACAGCCCTCCAAATTTAGAGTTAAAAAAAAAAAAAAGAAAAACTAATGTAGAGAACATATAGATGTTACACAAAGAAGAGGGCAAATGGAGTAGGCAACAAAGTATACACAGAGTAGCAGTATGGTGGGCACTGAGGAATAGAGAACCAATGAAAACAGTATTGCAAGAAAGTTATGGAATGTCAAAAGTTGTAGAAATATCTCAGAGAAAGAAAGCAGATATCTTTAGAACACTGGTTTCCCAAATACATGCATATGTGAAAGTGATTGTGGAGAAAGTGGTAGAGATGTTTCTACTGATGTTTGAAATATGGAAGGTTATTTTAAGTTCTGAGTTACAGAAAAGATGTCTGTTGAATGGAAAGAAGCAGAAGATGCACTTGACAAAAAGTTAACTTGAAATGAAATATATACTATTTAAAAGTAAAAAATATTGTGGTTTTTCTTAATCGTCTTATATAATAATATACTTCTTTATTACAGTTTCCTTAATATCATACTTTTATTTAAAAACCTCAATATATTCTGAGCTTTAAAATGTTAAAAATTTGTGTTTCAGTGGAAAATGTAGTTAGCTGTAGTTTCATACTTAATAAAAGAACAGAAATTATTTAAAAATATTCAGATTCTCATATGGAAGTAGTAACCCTCTGAAAGCAGGAATACGGGTGCATAACAATGTTTTATAGATTTGGCAGTAAAAATATTTCATAATAAATAAAATTTGCTTTTGTTTCATTCGTATTTCCAGAAAAACTTACAGAAGAAAATTACTTTTCCCAAATTCAAGTTCAAACATGACCAAATTATGTAGTGCTTATGAAAACAAGTCATCCTTAAATGTAGCAATTAACCTAAGAGACCCTGGCCTTAGCAGAAGTGTGACTATAGAAAAAATACAGGAGCAGTAGGCTGTTCCCCCACTCCCCCCCCCCCTCGCCAGTCAGCAAGACAAAGCTGCCCATTTCTTTCCCTTTACTTTAGCCCTAACCACAGAACCGTGAACTCCTCACCCCACAGGAAAGGGCCAATCAGGGATGGGCAACAACTTACCCCATAGTGAGAGGCCAATAAAAAAATGACAAACAACTCCAGGTGTCTGATGCTGAGACAACAATGTTGCAACTTACCTAGAACAGAACAGCAGCAATCAGCTCAGTCCAGATACCCCTAACCTAGGCTTAAACCATTTCCAAGTCTTTAGTTATGCAGGTTTGAAATTCTCCAAGTTTCACTTGCCTGGTCACTTTAACCATCACCCTACTCCACTTGTGCTTTGGACTGGACTGGACTGATGAGCCTGAGTTAACTGTCAATAAAGACTCATTGCTTTTGCATCAGCTTCAGTCTCTTGGTGATATTTTGGCAATTTGGATTTTGGCAATAAACAAGCCAGTGCTTTTTCTTTTCTTTCTTTTTCTTTTCTTTTTCTTTTTTTTTTTTTTTTTTTTTTTTTTTTTTTTTTGAACAAGTTTGTTTTGTTTGTTTTCCTATGTTTTGTTTGACTCTTCCTATGTACACACCTCACTCAGAGTATGATGTTATCCTTTAAAAGAGTACAATGGCATGGCCCTAAGCAACAGTCTAGGCCTAGATGCCTGTGCCTTTGAAACATCAAATAGAGAAGTTGTGAGATGAATAGCTAATTCTTTTAGTTTCTTTGAGTTGAACAACTCATTCTCAGCCCCTAGAAAATTTTAATTGTAAATTGTTAGATAATTTCTGTTAATTGTTGCTGTCAGAATTATGAGAGATTTTCTTAGAGGTGGTGGTATATGCCTTTAATTCCAGTACTTGTGAAGCAGAGGCAAGTGGATCTTTGTGAGTTCAATTATAAGAGCTAGTTCCAGGACAGGCCCCAAAGCTATACAGAGAAACCCTATATTAAACAAAAAATTTATGAAAGATACTTGGAACCATAGTATTTTGATATAATGTTTAAAGTGTCATTTAGTTTATGATAAATTGTTAAACAGTTGTAGAATTCAAACAATTTTAGGCCTATAATACAATAATGTAATTATGACAAGATTAAAGCTACTTGGTATAAATTGAGCCATACTGAAATGTATATTAGGAATTTCATAGTCAACATGGAAGTCTGATACAGTTTTCTTAAGATGCTTTAGTAGTCAATATAAATACATTTTAATTAAAACATATCAACAATTAAAGAGTCATTGAAGAAAATATATAATACTGGGTCATACCTTTCTGTTGTATACACAACACATACACAAGCAAACACATTAATGGGTGATCTCCCATTCTCCCCAGCCTATAGACTATATAAGTTTGGCATGTATTTTATATATTCGTAAATGTATTTAAATGATGGAAAAAATAAAACTGAAGATGGCTTTTCAATCATTTTGACATAAACAATATGTGAAACTGTGGTAGAGAATTAATATTTCTATTATAATGCCATAGATTCCAAATGTCTTTTAAATATCCAAGGTAAAATGGCCATAAAGTATCAAGATATACACTACTACTGACTTACAGAACAGAACTGATGGCCTATAACATAAACATTTATACCAAGAGCATTTGGATGATTTA
Source organism: Phodopus roborovskii (assembly GCF_943737965.1). NCBI lineage: Eukaryota > Metazoa > Chordata > Mammalia > Rodentia > Cricetidae > Phodopus > Phodopus roborovskii. Next base: position 29,981 of record NW_026126436.1, read on the forward strand.
TAAATCCATGGCTTCAGATAAGATTATTTAGGGACCTAATGCAGGTAGAGGCAAGAATGGATTGCATGGCCAGATTCCAAAGAGCTTTAGTATTAACAGACCAATATTTGAGGGAGATTCAGGCCCAGTAAGCAAAGTAAGATGAACAACACAGAAGATAGAAAAGCAGCAGTTGATGGCATAATGCAACCTGCAAGGGAAAAAGTGTCTCCAAGAGGAAGTGTTCATCTGAGTGAAAATGCCTAAGACGGATTGGCAAGATCACTGTCTCTTGAAGGTCTGTGTGGACATGCTGTTTACCTCTTTGAGCTTCAGGATGACATGGAGGTAACAACAGTCTCTGTTAATGACATGTTCTGACATTATAGCTATAAATATGGACTAATTTTAAAAGGTTTTAGGACACTTCTTGGCATATAAGTAATTCACAAAATGTTATTGGAGTATGGAAAAGATAGGGATGGTGACAATAGAGATTATCTTACACCAAGGTAACCACTAACAGTAAGAAATAAATATTCCAGAACATTCCCACTTTTTGTACTCTTATCAACACAGGAGTCACCGTTACATCTCAGTATAGTCAGAAATGCATCTTCTGGGAAGGAGAAAAATCAATAGAACCTATGGAGAGACCTTTTCACATTCAACAAGCACCTTCCTGGTACTAACAACTTTCATTTTCAATAATATTTGGTCTCCTATATTTGGGGCATAGAAATCTGTGATGTAGGTCAAATGTGTTCTTAAGTAACTCAACCTTGATTCCATTCTATATTAGATGTTCTGTAAAGTATATCTAGCCATGCTATTTCATAGAGCTATTTAGAGGTGACACAAAAATAAAATTGAGAGCATTGGTTTCCCAAATGTACAAGATTTTTTCTGTTCATTTCTTTCTTTTATTGTTTTATGTTCAACATAGGAGTTTGAACCTAGAGTGTCATGCTTGCAAGCCAAGCAAGCACTCCTTTTCTAAGTCATACTCCAAGGACACACACAAACACACACACACACACACACAAAAAAAAAAAAACAACAACCAAAAATTTTTCAGTAACAAAAGTTTCCCAGTATCAATTACATCAAATCCAAACATGATGTCCTCAGAATAATTTGAAGAAGCCAAAATTCAAGAACTATATAACATTTGAGATAAACTTGAAAAATATTAAAGTCAGAGATAAGAAGGCCTATAATCACACAAACCTTCCTTTGTACATTAAAATTCTACAACTGATGTTCAATATTGTTATCTTCATATTTTAATCAAAGTAGTGTTTAAAGAGCAGGCTGAGCCCTGCTGTGCAAGAATGCACACAACTCATGCAGAGCTGTGAACAATCAAAGGATAGGAGAGTAAGTAGCTCAGTATGCTGTTGGGAAAGTAGAAAGTTGATGGGAAATGTTGCTTTGACAAAGAAAAATACATCAATCTGAGCAGGTATTGAGTTTTGTGTATAAAAGGTAAGAAGCAAAGGCATGAGTAATCCATGAATCTGCAAGGGGGGATGAGCATAGGGGTTGCTAAGCAGGTGTAGCCATAAAACATAGTAAAACAGAAAAGATTGCGGAATGATTGTAAATTTTTAAGAGTACAGGATAGTAATTTTGGAGAATAGGAAATAGGCAATACTGGGTCATAATCAGGAGGGTCCAAAAATAATTGCGTAGAGGAGTTTCAGGTGCTACTAACAATGTGTAATTTGAAAGGAAGGACTGGTCAAATAAGATTTGTTATGTCATGTTTTAAAGGAGGATAATTTGTTAATAAGCTTGACATGTTGACCTTGATCGAGTAAATATATGTTTAATTTTCTTAAGATAATAACATTAATGCTTTTCATCCTACCTTCATAAATTATTTGTAACTTTTTTAGATTATTTTTAATCTTCAGGAACTTACTGGGCAGGCATGGTGTCTGACTCTATAATCTTAGCACTTGGAGACTGAGGCAGGATTATCAATGTTATTTCATTCTAGAGAGAGAGTTCTCAACATGCTAAACTCAGAATAATCCCTGCTCCCGTAAATAAAATCAAACAAAAGTCAGTCAAACTAACAGCTTTATTGAGTTACATAAAATGAGTGTTTTATACTTTAATTTCTTCTCTGTTTGTTATATTAGTATATGGGCTCATATATAAAGCAGAGTGCTTTGACAAATAATTCAATATGAAAGTAGTGAGCATTAACCCCACACCTGTACTCCAGTACTTTCAAGATACAATTTCTCTAACTTACCTCACAAAGAAGCTATTGTAATTCATATACTGTAAGGAGTAAGGTTTTTTCTCCTGCTGCAGGGCTTGTCTCACCGCCACGCCAGCCCCAAATAATACACAGATACTCTGTATTTGATATAATGCTGTTGGCCTGGTACTAGTTTCTTATAAGCTAGTTTTGTCTTAATTATTAACCCATTTCTGTTAAACTAATATTTCCACGTGCTCTTACAGGAAAGCCGGCTGGCATCCTATTCTCTCCAGACTCTCCATCTTGACTCCTCCCTGCTCCTTCCTCCTTCCTCCTTGTCTCCTAGTCCAGCCTATCTTGCTTTCCTATTGGCCAACAGTGCTTTATTCATTAACCAGGTGAGAAACATATTTACAGAATCGCATCTCCCATCAATATACTGATTTAGCAAATTTCCCTTGACAAGTAAAAACTTCTGAGGTGATAAAATGTAAGAGAAGAAGGTCTCTAGCAGATGTTTAATATCATAGTGCCATGCCCCATGCCACATATAGAGCTGTAAGGGGCCTGCAGACAAGACTATTGGGAACATTACTGACTAGGGACATGATTGAAGCCAAGGCCTTACAGGCCTTTATAGGAGCACTGTGATACTGAGAAGCACATGAAATTCAGAAAGCATGAATTTGTGAAAGCAGTAATCACACTGTTTTGAAATTAAGTGGTTAAGACTATGTCTCAAAATGGCATTGGACTATATTTAGATATAGAAAGACATGCTTTATTGCGTATAGTATGACTTTTCACTTAGATTAAATTATTCCTTAATTAATTTACCCATTTTCAGTTACATATATTTTTATGCATGCATAGAAACTGAAACAATGACTGTATGTTGCCATCTTTATTAAGACTTCATACTTGCAGGGCCTTGGTGGCACACACATATAATCCCAGTACTAGGGAGGCAGAGGCAGGCAGTTCTCTGAGTTTGGTCTACAGTGCTTGTTCCAAAGCAATACAGAGAAACTGTCTGAAAAAAAAAAAAACAAGTAACAAAAAAAGACTTTTTATTTAAAATATTAGCAAGAACAAATACATGTTAATTGATAATATTTAGCATTGTGGGCTATAATATTAATAGTCACAGTAAACTGTTTCAGATCCATTATGCTGAAAGTGAATGTTGAAATTTTCTTCAGTATTCCTTGATATGATGTCATCTGGTAATTTTTTTCTTAAATGCTAGTAAAGATATAATGTAAATATAGTTCACAAACTTAGAATTCTAAAGAATCTACAAAGTTACTCATGGAAGAGATGACCAGTGATATATATATCATGCACATAAATATTTGTTACAGATGATATATACCATCACTAATATGTTATATGAAAGATATTGTATATGTTATGTGTATAATATATAAAATGTTATATGTGTGATTATATAATGCATGATATGTGTATAATTTGTATTGAAGCATACCTTCTCTTTTTCTTAAGAATTGCCTTTCTTGGGGAAAGGGAAAAGTTCTCCATCACATGTGGAGTTGGGGGGGGGCAGTGAGTAGAGAGGGAACTAGGAGAAAGAGAAGGGGAGGAGAGGAAATCACGTGGGACTAGAAAGATTGAGTCAGGGGAGGAATAGACAAGAGGGAAAGAGAGAGAGAGAAAGAGACAGAGACAGAGAGACCATAAAAGAGGGAGCTATAGTTTTGAAGAGAAAACTGAACCTAGAGAAATGTCCAGAGACATACAAGACCGGCCCCAACTAACACTTTGAGCAACAATGGAAAGGCTACCATAAATGCCCTTCCCTGATAATGAGATCAATGACTAACTTATTCACCATCATGGAGCCCTCATCTAGTAGCTGATGGAAACAGAAGCAAACACCCACAACTAAACACTGAGCCGAACTAGAAGCCAGATGCAGAGAGGGAGGACAAGACCAGGCTGCAGAAACACATAGAGACAAGTGACCTAAACAAGGAGGAGCTACTGGGCCCCAGATGAAAGGAGGAATCCAGCATGGGACTGACTCAGACCCCTGAACATGGGTCTCAGGTAGAAGGTCTGTCTGAGCAGTCTACGGAACCTCAAGACAGTGGAACCAGGATGTACTCCTGGTGCACAAATGGACTTTGGGAGCATATCCCACATGGAGAGATACTCCCTTAACCTAGAGACAGGAAAGAAGTCCTAGTCCCTATTCCAAATGACTTGAGAGATTTAAATGACCCCTCGTGGAGGGCATCACCCTACATGTGGAGTGGGGGGGGCAATGGGAGGGAAGGGTGTCAGGGGGCATGAGAAGGTGGGAGAGCAGAAGAGGGAGGGAGAGGGAACTGGGATAGTTATGTAAAATAAAAATAAATTAATAAAAATAATTGCCTTTCTTTTTCTTTTATTTGCAGAATGTAATTAGCTGTCATTGGTCATATATAACTCAGATGCAAACAATTTGAATTTTGGGGAATATAGGAAGGCACGGGCAACAAATTCATCAATGTTCATTACTTTTATTATATTATCTTCCTTTACTTTTCCTATTAAGATATGTTGTAGGGTACCTAAGAAATATATAATTATTTAATACTGTATATTAAAAAGCATATACTTAAGACATACACAACCATAAGTATTGTATATATTTTTTTTCCTAAGGAATATATCATTTGTATTTATCTAGAATCTGTTCCTAATTTAGAATTTATTGACTTATATATGAGCTTATTTTTATCTCAGTATGAATAGGAAACAATTTCACACTCACAAAGTCAACAATTTGAGCTACAATTGTGAGGAACCCATCAAAACTCAGTTTTTTAAACAATTTCATTTTGGTGCTAACTTAAAAGAGCCCTGGACAACATGCATAGAATAAATTATGTTATTGTCAATGGAAAGAAATGTGTAAGCAGTGGGATTTAAAGGATGTGCATAAGCAACTAAATGGGCTTTAATATCATTCAGAGGAAGCCTTTTGAGTGCCCTAAATCTAAAGAACATATTGAATATTTTGTATAAGAAAATCAATATATTCAATACATCACCTTAATTATTTTCATGCTCAGATATTTAGAGTTCATGGAACTATTCCAAAACAAAGTATGGCAGCAGATTTCAAACAATTATGTTACACTTATTGAGCGATCAGTAGCATGAGGCCTAAAAGACTAAAACTAAATTAGACACAGCTTGGAAAATATGAGGCAACACACTTGGGAAATCTGATATAAAGGAAAAGGCTAAATTGGGGTGGTGGTGGAACTGAGTAATATATAGCAATATAGGTAAGGCAGGGAAATTGAGGATAAAAAAAATTTGATATAAATGATGCAAGGTGCAAAAAAGCAGTACAATTGGTTCTAGAATAGTCAGGAGCTTTCTATAAAGATTTTCTTCACATATCAGAATGAAATTTTCATCCAGACATAGAGATAAATATCTGAGGGTAGAATCTGTAGAGATACTAAGATAAGCTGCTTAAGTTTTGTGTAGCCATGGGAAATATGCCTTGGGTTAAAGGTTTTAATTAAATGTCATATACTGGTTCTTTGTTGATTTGAAAATTATGGGATTCTGATCTCCTAAGAGTTGTGGTTAGATTCATTCCAGATTGCTGGGTTATTACGTATGGCTTAAAAATATTTAGATTTCAGAACATAAAAACTTCTTAAGAAATGATACATTTATTGTTTAATTTGATGGGTATTTATCTGGCAAACTATAATAAGAAAGTAAGTTATTAGCTTCCAATGATTTCCTAAAAGTATGTAGAAAATCTCTAATGTAATATTGTATGAATTTAAAAATAAACTAAATAAACTAACACTGTATCTCCCATCCAAGTTCTAACCAAGCCCGACCATGCTTAGCTTCTGAGATCAGGTGCAGTCAGGCACGTACAGGGTAGAATGGCCACAGACCAAACACTATTTCTGAGGAATAATATATTATTGTACAGTTACATGAAAATTTTGAATTATGAAACTGAACATTTATTAAAACTAGAAGATAAAAATTAAGAAGTAACAATGTTCATATAATGTTCATAAGATGAATTAGTTTGTTAATGCATGTTTTGTTTTCAGAGTTTTAACATTTCAATATTATTAAATTTAAAATATCAATATTGCTATTTTATACTTATTAATAGCTTTAAATTTTAGTTTTATTTTCAAAAATTTTAATATTGTTTTTTAATATTGTCTTTTATATTTAAAATACTTATATTTATATGTGTATGCTTATTTTTGTGTTTGATTGTATGTGCCACATGCATATCTATTCACTATCTGTAGTATATACATATATAGATAAAATAATTATGAGTGAGATCAATTTGTGTGATGAAATGTAAACCACTTACTACATATACTAACTCAAGAAGAAGAAAATGTAGTCTGATGATGAACTGTTAATGAAAATGTCGTACATAATAGAGTATTAATCAGATACTATTAAAAATAAGTTAAAATATAAAGAATTGAAAACAGAAGTCTGTATGAGTAACATTGATATTTTTGGATCCTCAGATATGTATGTTGTATTTGAAATACCCATACAGATCAATAAATTAGTAAGAGGCCCATAAGAAGTGCTGAAGGAAGATACCTAACTATACTGTTATAATGAGTTAAAGGGGAATAATTTAAAAAAAATAGTTAAATGGGCAAGGAATGGAAAATTCAGGTGGACAACACAATACAGGGAGAGATGTTTGAAAAGTTATATAGAAACCTACAACTGTAGAAAGGACTCGAAATAACCATAAAGACTCACAGAGACAGAGTTAAAAAGGAATTCCTATATAAAAGAGCAAATCTCCTCTTTCTAAGAAATACAAAAACCTGTGCCAGAAAGTGTTACCTCTTTTGATATTATTGATCAATTATGTCCAGTAAACCTAAAGACATTACAGTCAATTGTCATTCAACTTGCTTACCCTTTGGTGCTTAATGGCAAAATCCTATTGATGAAGGCATCACATCATACTTGAGTCATTGGACATGGAGAAATCAAGCTGGTACCCATCTGGGAGCCTCATACCTGAGGGGAGAGCTATGCATCTTACCATTAATATTACCCACCCATAATAATGAACCACAATAATAACCAGCTTTAAAAGATATGACCCCTGTATAATAGTGGCACAATGTTTGGCAAATGTTATGGGAAAAAACAAATAGTTTTAAAATTGGATTTAAGGCCTGTCCCATAAGGTGGAACCTGTATTTGACAAAAACAAACAAACAAGCAAATAAACAAAACAACAACAACAACAACAAAGCAATCAAACAAAAATTCTTTCCACTAGATATATGGTAGAGCTTAGGAGAGAATCTTTTTCTGCTAAATAGACACAATTTCAAATTGGCTTCTAGTATTATAAGTATGTATTATAGATTAATGCTAGTCAAAACCTTCTTCAGAGAAACTTTGTTTGCTGTAGATGGTAATTAACACAGAGACTCAAAGCTGGTCAAATTTCAGACAATGACAGATTGTGGAATATTCAGTCCTAAATGGAATGGCAGAAACAAACAAAAGAATCTTGAAACTCTCAGGCAAATGGATGTAATTAGAAGAAACCATCTTATATATATAGAGTACAATTTTAATAATTACACATAATATAGAGACCAATGTAATGAAAATGTTCTCTTTAATGCCTGAATTTACATGATTTTAGCTCTCTAAAATATACTGATATATTAATCATCCTTCAATAATAAGATTATTTTATGTATGTACTGATATTAAAGTATAGAATATATAATTTGATATTTGAATGTATTTTATCTCTGATTATTTCAGTTGTCAAAAATGTTATAAATTGGGATAATTTATAAGAAGTTAAATATCTTTTGTGGTTATTAGATATCATCAAGTTATATCCAGAAAAATCTATATTAACTTCAATTATCTGACTTAAAAAATATGTTCTGTTTCATCTCTGATTCTAGTCAAAGTCATGAGAAAACAAAAAATTTGCTGGGACAATTTGTTGATATCCCACTACATTTTTCTTCCCTTAAAAACCAACATGTCACCAGACCCATGTGTTTTGCCAATGTTAGTAGTAACTGTGAAGCTTTTGTCCTGGTGTATAAAGACAATGTGTCTAGCAATCTCCCTCTGAAAAACAGCACTTATTCTGAATTAAATCTTATTTGGGTTTTAACAATTATGAAAGTTAAAATTTCACAACATTGAACTTTCTTTTGTATTTTGTATTTTGATATTTTACATGATAGCATATTTGTGAGATTCATGTCTGATCTTGGAGATAAACCTAGTGTGTTCAATTTTGTTATTATTTCTTATTATAATATATAAAATATGCAAATACAATACTTAATCTACTGGACTATGCATGTACATATATGCATATTATATATTAATATAATTAAATATTTTTTATTTCACATATCAATCCCAGTTCCCTCTCCCACCCATCCTCCTATATCCCCCAACCATCCACACATCCACTCCCCAAGAAGGGTTCAGCCTTTCACGAGAGATCATCAAAATCTGTCAAGCCATTTGAAGTAAGGCCTTATCCCTACCCTGTGTCTGTAGGCTAAGGGAGTACCCTCCATGGGGAATGGGCTCCCAAAGTCTGTTCATGCACTAGGTATACATCCTAGTTCCACTGCCAGCAGTCCCATAGACTGCCCAGTCCTCCTACCTGACACCCACTGTTAAGAGGCCATGTTTGGTCCTATGTTGGTTCTTCAGCTGTTGGAATGGGTCAATGAGTTCCCACTTGTTCAGGTCAGCTGTTTCTGTGGGTTTTCCCAGTGTGGTCTTGACCACTTTGTTCGTCACTCCTCCCTCTCTTTAACTGGAGTTTGGCTCAGTGCATAACTGTGGATCTCTGCTTCTGCTTCCAGTAGCTACTGGAAAGTCTGTAGGATGGTATTAAAGGTAGTCATCATTGACATTATAGGGGGAAGTGTATATAAGTTAGCTTTCCCACTATTGCTTAGATTCCTATTTAGAGTCATCGTTGTGGATCTTTGTACAATTCCATAATGCCAGATTACTCTTTAAACCTATAAAGGCTCCCTTTATTGATGTGTCTCTTTCCTTGCTTTCCTACATTCATCTCCCCACTTAATCTTCCTGATTCCTCATGTTGTCCTGCCCTTCATTTCCCCCCTCTTTTTCTCCAACACCTTTCCCTCCCCCTAATGCTCCCAGTTTGTTCAGGATATCTTGTTGTTTTCCCCTTCATCAGGGGAACTTGTATGTCTCTCTTATGACCTTCCATGTTTTAGAGCTATTCTGGAGATGTGGTTTGTTGTCTGGTAAACCTTTGCTCTGTGTCCATTATCAGTATATTAGTAAGCACATACAATGTTTTTCTTTCTGTGACTGGGTTACCTCACTTAGGATGGTTTCTTCTAGTTCCTTTCATTTGCCTGCAAATTTCAAAATTGAATATTTTTTTTTTTGCTTTTTATATTTAATTGTTTTTGTTTTCTGCTGAGTAGTACTCCATTATGTAAACTTATCACATTTTCTGCATTTTCTATATCCATTTTCTGGTTGAGGGGCATCTATGTTCCTTCCAGATTATGGCTATTACAAATACGCTGCTATGAACATAGTTGGAAGACGTCCTTGTTATATGAATGCTCAACCTTTGGGTATATGCCTAAGAGTGAAATTGCTGGATCTTAACGTATACTGGTTACCATTTTCAGGAGGAACCACTATAGTGAATTCCAAACCATCTATTTGAGTTTGTACTCCCACCAGAAATGGAGGAGTTTACCGATTTTTCCATATCCTCTACAGCATAAACTGTCTTTGGTATTTTTTATTTTAGCCACTCTGACAGGGATGGGATAATATATTATAGATGTTTTGATTAGCAATTCCCTGATGGCTAAGAATGTTCTTAAAAGTCTTCCAGCCAGTATTTTATTGTATATTTTTGCATCGATGTTCATCAGGGATATTGGTCTGTAGTATTCTTTCTTAGTTGTGTCTTTGTGAGGCTTGGGTACCAAGGTTATTGTGGCCTCATGAAAAGAGTTTGGCAATGAACATTCTGTTTCTACCTTGTGGAAGAGTTTGAGGAGTAGTGGTATTAGTTCTTCCTTGAATGACTGGTAGAATTCTGCATTTAATCCATCTGGCCCTGGACTTTTTTTTGGTTGGAAGGCTTTCGATAATAGCTTCTATTTCATTGTGGGTTATAGGTCTATTTAAGTTGTTTGTCTGTTCTTGATTTAATTTTGGTAAGTGATAGTTTTCCAGAAACTTGTCCATTTCCTTTGAATTTTCAATTTTTGTAGAATACAGATTTTCAAAGTATGACCTGAATATTGTCTGGATTTCCTCTGTGTCCATTGTTATGTTCTCCTTTTCGTTTCTGATTTTGTTAATTTGCATGTTCGCTCTCTGTTTTTTCGTTAATTTGGATAAAGGTTTTTCTGTCTTGTTGATTTTCAGAGAAATCATCCAACATGACAAAGTAGGCTCAATCCCTGGAATGCATGGATGATTTAACATATGAAAACCTATCAACATGGTCCACCATATAAAAAACAGAAAAAGAAAAACCATATGATTATCTCCCTAGATGTGGAAAAAGCCTTGGACAAAATTCAACATCCTTTAATGTTAAAGGTCTTGGTGAGGTCAGGGATAATAGGAACATACCTAAACATAATAAGAGCAATATACAGCAAACCAACTGCCAACATCAAACTGAATGGAGAGAAACTTAAGCCAATTCCTCTAAAATCATCAACAAGACAAGGCTGCCCTCTCTCTCCACATCTCTTCAATATCATACTAGAAGTTCTAGCTAATGCTATAAGACAACAAAAGGAGATCAAGGGGATCCAAATTGGAAAGGAAGAAGTCAAACTGTCTCTATTTGCAGATGATATGATAGTTTACATAAGCAACCCAATAACCTCTACCAGGGAACTCCTACAGCTGATAAACACCTTCAGCAACCTAGCAGGATACAAGATAAACTCAAAAAATATTCAGTAGCCCTACGTTTTTCATACGACAAAGAGACAGAGAAAGAAATCAGAGAAATGTCACCCTTTACAATAGCCACAAGCAACATAAAGTATCTTGGTGTAACACTTACCAAACAAGTAAAAGACCTATATAATAAGAACTTTGTGGCTCTAAAGAATGAAGTTAAAAGAAGATACCAGAAAATGGAAAGATCTCCCATGCTCTTGGATAGGTAGGATAAACATAGTAAAATTGGCAATCTTGCCAAAAGCAATCTGCAGATTCTACGCAATCACCATTAAAACCCTACCACAATTCTTCACCGACCTTGAAAGGATAATAATCAACTTTATATGGAAAAACAAAAGATCCAGGACAGCCAAAAGAACCCTATACAATAAATGAACTTCAGGAGGCATCACCATTCATGACTTTAAGCTCTAATACAGAGCTATAGTTCTTAAAACAGCCTGGTATTGGCATCATAATAATAGACAGGTAGACCAATGGAATCGAAATGAAAATCCTGATATTAACCCACACACCTATGAACACCTGATTTTCGACAAAAGAGCTAAAATTATACAAGGACAGCATCTTCAACAAATGGTGCTGGCACAATTGGATGAGGGTGTGTAGAAGCCCCCCTGTCTGTCACCATGCACAAACCTCAAGTCCAAATGGATCAAAGACCTCAACATCAATTCAGCCACACTAAACCTCTTAGAAGAGAAAGTAGGATGTACCCTTGAACAAATTGGTATAGAACACTGCTTCCTGAACATAACTCCAGGGGCACAGACACTGAGAGAAACAATTAATAAATGGGACCTCTTCAAACTTAGAAGCTTCTGTAAGGCAAAGGAGACAGTGGACAAGACCAAACGGCAACCCACAGACTGGGAAAAGATTTTTCACCAATCCTATATCCGACAAATTGCTGATCTCCAAAATACACAAATAACTCAAGAAACTAGTCAACACAACACCAAATAAGCCTATTAAACAATGGGGTACAGAACTGAAGAAAGAATTCTCAATAGAGGAAATCAAAAAGGCTGAAAGACACTTAAGAAAATGCTCCACATCCTTAGCTATCAGGGAAATTCAAATCAAAACAACTTTGAGATACCATCTTACTCTTGCCAGAATGGCAAAATTAGAAACACCAGTGATGACTTATGTTGGAGAGGATGTGGAGAAAGGGGAACACTCCTCCACTGCTGGTGGGAGGGCAAAGTCATACAGCCAATTTGGAGATCAGTATGGCTATTCCTCAGGAAAATGGGAATTAGTTTACCACAGGACCCAGCAGTCCCCCTCTTAGGCATATACCCAAAGGATTCACATCCATGCAACAAAGACATCTGTTCAACTATGTTCCTAGCAGCACTATTTGTAATAGCAAGAACCTGTAAACAACCTAGATGCCCCTCAATTGAAGAATGGTTAATGAAGATGTGGCACATCTACACAATGGAATACTACTCTGCAGAAAAAATAATAGTATCTTGAAATTCGCATGCAAGTGGATGGCACTTGAAAAAACCATCCTGAATGAGGTAACCCAGTCACAAAAAGAGGAACACAATATGTACTGACTCATATATGGATTTTAGACCTAGATAAAAGGATCACCAGCCTATAATTCACACCCCCAGAGGAACTAGGATACAAGGTGTATTCTAAGATTTTCATATAAAGTCCCTCACAGAACTCTGAATGGACAAGTCCTCCAGAGCTCAGGTGAAGTGGGGGGGGGGACAGCGAATGGAGAGAGTATTAGGAGAGGGGGAGGAAAGTAAAACATCTGACCAGGAAGATTGAGCCTGCTTAGCAATAGAAGACAGGAAAGAGAAAGAGAGAGAGACAGAGACAGAGAGAGAGAGAACATAAAAGAGGAGACAATATTGGTTAGAAGATGAAATTGAACACAAAGAACGGTTTAGAGATCTACAAGACTGCTGCCAACTAACAATTTGAGCTTCCGTGGAAAGGCTACCATAAATGCCCTTCCCGGAGAGTGAGATCAACAACTAACTTATCCATGGAGCCCTCAACCAATGCCTGTTGGAACAGGAGCAAACACCCATACATAAACACTGAGTGGAAGTAGAACTCAGAAGCAAAGGGAGAGGACAAGACCAGGTGGCTGCAACACATACAGACCACTTACCTGAACAAGGAGGAGCTAACAGGCCACCAGACTGATAGCTGGGAAGCCAGCAGGGGACTGACTCAGGACCCCCTGAATATAGGTCTCAGCCAGAAGGGCTGAGCAGTCTAAGGGACCTCAGACAGTGGAGCCAGGATGTATCCCTGGAGCACAAAAGGACTTTGCGAACCCATCCCCCATGAAGGGATAACTGCCTTAATCTAGAGACAGGAGAGAAGCCCTAATCCGTACTTCACATGACCTGTCATACCTACTTTACCCCAACTGGATGACATTCCCCTGCATATGGAATTGGGGTGGGGAGATGGGCGGTTGGTTAGAGTGCATGTGAGAGGGCAGAGGGGGTAAAAGGCAGGGAAGGAGGGAGGGACAGGGAACTGGGATTGACATGTAAAATAATAAATTAAATTTAAAACAAATGCTTTGACTCCAAAATTTAAGTTCAAGGACAAGTTACTGGGGAAAAGGATTTCTATTTTTATTTCCACAGAAAATGAAAAGATGTGGATTCCTTCCAGACTAATGTGGTTTGATCAAGCCAGACCACCTGAAACAGAGTACCAGGTGATCCTACATTCAAAACAGCTGGCCAAAGCAGGCTGACAGACTACAGCTAAGATTTCTGAATCTTCATCGTATCCCCCATGACAGCGCCCTTTACCAGCAGGAAGTAGTTTGGAAAGAACGATGTCCAAATTCCCAAATATTGTCTACAATTTTTTTTTTCATTTAAATGACTTGGTTATATAAAAAACATAAAATAAAATAAAAATAAATTCTTTTAACCATTTTATATTCCTCTATTCAGAATTCTCTGTTTAGTTCTGTACCCTACTTATTAATTGAATTATTTGGTGTTTTCATGAATAGCTTATTGAGTTTGTTGTATATTTTGTGTATTAATCCTCTGTCTGATGTAGTGTTGGAGAATATATTTTACCATTATGTAGGTAGCCAGTTTATCTTATTTACTGTGTGTTTTGCCTTACAGAACCTTCTCAGTTTCAGGAGTTTCCATTAATTAATTGTCAATCTCAATGTCTGTGCTAAAGGTGTTATGTTCAGGAAATTGTCTCCTGAGCAAATTCAATTGAAGATACCCCCTAATTTCTCTTCTAAGAGGTACTGCATGGCTAGATTTATGTTGCAGTCTTTGATCCACTTGGGTTTCAGTTTTGTGCCTGATGGTAGAGACAGATATGGATATATCTTCAATCTTCCACATGTTTGCATCCAATTATGCCAGTACCATTTGTTGAAGATACTTTCTTTTTTCCCATTGTAGAGTTTTAGCCTCTTCATCAAAAATCAGATTTCTGTAGCTGTGTGGGTTAATATCAGGGATTTCAGTTCAATTCAATTGGCCTACCTGTCTGATTTTATTCAAATACCAAGCTTTTTTCATTACTACAGCTCTACAATAGAGCTTGAAGTCAGGGATGGTGATTCCTCCGGAAGTTCCTTTATTGTTGTTTTATTGCCTTTTGGTTGGTTTCTCCTTTATTAATTATTTCCTGGTGACTACTTTTCTGGGGTGAGTTTGCTTTCTTTGGTACAAGAGCTTTCAGATGTTCAGTTAATTCTCTAGTTTTCTATGTGGGTAATAGTTGCTATGAACTTTCATCTTAGCACTGCTTTTAGTGTGTCCCATATGTTTGGGTATGTTGTGCCTTCTTTGTAATTGAATTTAGAAAGTTTTTGATTTCTTTGTTTATTTCTTCTTTTACCCAGGAGTGGGGCAGTTAAATATTGTTCAATTTCCATGAATTTGTAGGGTTTCTGCAATTTGTGTTATTGCTGAATTGTAATGTAAAGGCATGGTGATCTGATAAGGAACAGGGGGTTATTTCACTTTTTTTTTTATCTGTTGTGGTTTGATTTATTGTTGAGTATGTGGTCAGTTTTAGAGAAGGATCCATGTGGTGCTGAGAAAATGGTATATTCTTTTGTGTTTGGATGGGATGTTCTATAGATATCTGTTAAGCCCAACTGGGTCATAACTTCTCTTATTTCTTTGTTTTTTTTTTTGTTAACTTTCTGTCTGGGAGTTATATTGGGCTTTGTACTGTTGAATGTGTTCTTGTACTCTCATCTTCCCATCCATTCTTCCAGTGGGTACAACTGCTCTCCTGGTAGGTGTAGGTGGGTCAGGGCTTTGATGACTGAGCTCGCTTTGGTTATCATGCACAGAGAGAGGGGTGCAAGAGTCAAGCAGAGGTCATAAGGGGGCCAAGACTGAGATGAGGACAGAGTCTGGGTTTTCCATATGCCAGGGCAGATCTACTCAAGTAGAGGGCTTAGGGGTGGCCAAGACTGAGATGAGACCATGCTCTGGATGGTCTGGTGGGATAGGTCTGGTCCACTATGTGCATAGCTCTCCCAGAAAGCTCCAAAGAGACGATGTGAGGAGTTGGTTCTGAGCTGTCCCCACACTCACCTCAAGCAGAGGGAGTGTGGGGACTAAGACTGAGATGAAGGCAGGTTCTGAATGGTCTGGCATGCCAGGGCTGGTCCACTCAAGCAGTGGGCATAGGAGGTTCAAGACACAAAGCTGACCCAGGAAGTTCCAAGGAGAGGGTGGGGGTAGTTGCACCTGAGATGGCACCACATTCACCTCAGGCAGAGGGCATAGGAAGTCCAAGACCATATATAATATATTAAGGCAACTTTCTTGGGTTGGAGTTTTCTTTCCAGAACTTTTTGTAGGGCTAGATTTGTGAATATGTATTGTGTAAACCTGGTTTTGTAATAGAATGTCTTATTTTCTCCATCTATAGTGAGTCAGAGTTTTGCTGGGTATAGTAATCTGGGCTGACATCCATGGTCTCTTAGTGTTTAATGGACATCTATTCAGGACATTCTTGCTTGCAAAGTTTCCATGGAGAAGTCAAGTATAATTAAGATAGGCCAGCCTTTATGCGTTACTTTACTTCTTACCATCTCTGCACTTAATATTTTTTCTTTATTCTGTAAATTTGGAGTTTTGATTATTATGTGGCAAGGGAATTTATTTGTTTGTGGTCCACTCTATTTGGTGTTTGATAATCTTCTTGTACTTTTATTTCATTTTTCATTTTTAAATTTAAATTTGGAACAAGGTTGTTTTACATGTCAATCCTAGTTCCCCAACTCTCCCATCCTACCCTATCACCTCCACCAAATCCCAGTCCATTCCCTTTCTACTCCCCAGGGAGGGTGAGGCCTTCCATGGGGAGTCCTCAAAGTCTGCCATATCATTTGGGGTAGGGTCTAGTCCCTCCTCCTCATGTGTCTGGACTGAGAGAATATATCCGTATGTGAAATGGCCTCCCAAAGTCCATTTGTTTACTAGTGATAAATACTGATTCATTGCTAAAGGCCAAATTGACTGTCTTCCTAACACCCACATTAAGGGGGTCTGGTTCAGTACTATGCTGGTTTCCTAGGTAATAGACTGGGGTCATGAACTCCCCCTTGTTCACATGGCTTATATTCTGTTACTTGGAAGATTAATATCCTGTAAATAAATATAAAAATAGCGTAATAGAACAGAAAATTTGGCACACATTAAGAGGTCAAAAAGTTTTGAGGGCGATATCCTGGGGTATCTGAAAGTAGAGAGTTAGTGGCATATTACCAAGATACATTGTGAAAATTTTTAAATTGTTAAAGTATAAGAACTATATATATAGGTATTTAAAAATGAACTTAGAAGAAAAAACAACATTAAACATTTTTTAAAAAAGCATTCAAAAATAGATATTAACCACTTAATGAAACTCACAATATTTATATGTAATTTTTCTTGAAAAGAAACTGAAGTGTATGAACACTAGCATTATAGACTTATAAGTATCATATCTCTCTGTGTGTGTGTGTGTGTGTATATGAAAATATGGATTATAAGCATTATACTATTCCTTGAAACTGCTTGTCTTAGTTCTGGTTTCTATTGTTGTGAAGAGACACTGTAACCATGGCAACTCTTACAAGGAAAATATTTAATTGGGATTGTTCAACTACAGTTTTAGAAGTTAAGTCTGTTTTCATCTTAATAGGACATGGTGGCAGGCAGGAAGACATGGTGCTGGCTCCATCTTGATCAGAAAGCATTAAGTAATGAATAGAATTTCATACTGAATGAAGCTTGAGAAAAGGAGAACTCAAAGCCTTCATCTACAGTGACATTCTTCTTCCAAGTTCACACCTACCTTAACAAGGCCACATCTCCTAATAGAGTTACTTCATTTTGGGGCTATTTTCTTTCAAACCACTAGAGCGCTTAAAAAATATTTGTGAAAATAAATTCTTGTTAGTTTTCTTACATGGCTGTTAAGTCATGAAAAAGTTAAAGTAATATTTTTCATATAAAATGGCTTTTCAAACTAAAACAAAATGAAGTTAGAAAGGATAAAAGTTTCTGGGAATTTAAAAACTACAATAATGGTAAACAGTTTTTACTTGCAAAAGGAAATAGAGGGTAGGTTTAAGATTTCTATTTTAAAGTAGTTATTTATACACAGGGGAGTGAGAAGTCCAATTGGTAATATCATCAGACTTTTAATCTGTGGGTTCAAAGTGCAAGGACCTGTTCAGAAACTAGAACTCATGCACCTCATCTTAAGGTGATAATTGAAAATCTTCCCTTCTTAAAGCAGCATATATTCACTCAGGAGGGGAATTCAGAGAGAATGGGAGGGAGGAAGGGAGAGGGAACTGGGATTGATATGTAAAATAAGAAAAAATTATATATACATACATTTGTATATATAAAGCATGCATTTATTCACCATATATGAATTATGGAGTACTGAAAGCATTGGAGATAAAAGCACATAAGTTTTGGTAATGATAATTATTACAGATGAAATTCAAATCCCAAATTTTGAAAAGTGCAAAATGTGAAATAAGCAGATGTTTAATTAAAACTCTTAGTGACAAATATAATAATATAAATAACAAAATTAATACATAAGTTCAAATTTGGTTCTTTGAAAATCTATAAAAAGAAAACATACTAGAGATTTTAAGAGATACAAAGAACAGAAATTGGAAATCTTGGCATAGTTGCTCACACCTGTAAGTCTAGCTTTTGGTAAGATGAAATATGATGATTGTGAATTTGAATAAAGCTAGTCTCAGTCTGACACCTACTTTCAAGAAAAAAATGCAAAACTAAGGAAGAAAATTTGAACAAATAGAAGAAACATTGTATGAAAGGAATATCTGAAAATAACAACTAAATATATAACAAAAATAAAGTATATAGACCCCCCATAAGAAGTTTATCCAGAGCTAGTGACAGGTCTTGGCATCTATATCCAATGATTTTGTTCACATGAAAGATAGAAAATTGAAGGGTTAGAGAGTTATGTTTGTAAGGAGTAGGGTTTTTGGTGTAAGGTAGAAGAAAACAAAATCTAGGGACTCTTTTCTTATATGCAATTTTCTCTCTGAAATCCTAATTTTCTCACATACGTTTTAATGCTTATAGTTGTCTTTCCCTAATGCATACCTTAAAATTGGAAAATTTTACTTTAATATTGATGATTACATTTTCCACAAAGAATAGTAACAATTCCTAACAGCAATCTTTGAACTCTCTGGAAAGAAGATGGGGCCTCACGTCATCATTTCCATTTGACTCAACCTGATGCATCTAAACTACAAACATCACCCTAAAACCGGTTTGAGACTGTTTTGCTTGAGACAACTCATGACTAGCTATCTGTAATGGTGCACCTTCTTATTAAACCCTTCCAGAGTTTCAAATAGAACTACAGTCAAACATTTTCTGCCACACAGTGATTAGGTACATATGTCACAGCCAGTTCTGTTGAGGAATTTGGTGGTTAAAATTTTCTTCCTATAGGATCCATTGGAGCAATCATCATCCCATTTCAGCAGGAATTCACCTTAAGATAACAACGCTCCCTTTCCCTACCCTTGGAATACCCTTGGAACTTTGGGATAATAGTCATCTTCTTTGGGTTGGTTTTAGTTATTTAGGGTTGAGTATGGAAGGTGATGCTTTCACTCAGGTTTATCTTTTAGACAGGAATAGGGTATGGTTGGGAAAGGTACGGTTTAGATGTGATGTAGGTAGATTAGCCTATTTTCTTGTGAATTTGAGGAAGAGTGATATAGTATTTTACAGCTTACATTGTTATATATTCTTATATGTGGTAAGCTATGTAAAATTAAGTTTATATTTTCTTATATTGTATGAAATCCTTCCACTTATGATGTTTTATGCACATTATTTTTACCATATTCTATGCATGTATACTTTTAATTATGTTCAAGACATTTTGTATATTGATACAATTTATGCACACTTATTCTTGCCATATTCTATGTATGTATACTTTTCTTGTATACAAGACATTTTGTATAGTGATACAATTTGGGATATTTATCATGCTGCCCTTTATAGTTCTACCTCTTGTCTTGACATTTCTATTCTAACTCTATTTTAGGGATTTATATGTATTTGGTTATATTGTTTAGGTATTTGTTCCTGCTTTACTCAGGGAAGTTTCAATCAGCTTTTTAGCTAAGTTCCGGAGTATTACAGATTATCTTCACTCATGTTTCCTGTACCTATGAGATTAGTCAGATATAGATGCTTAATCTTCAATCACTTCATAGACATGCAGAACATGGCATTTAAATGCTTTAATATTAGTACTCTGTTGACATGAGACACTGTTGCTCCTGAGAGCACCGTGCACTTTCCCAAAATTATATTGGACACTGTTGTTGCTACTTCTGGAGTTCATTCTCGCCTCAGCTAATGGCCTGTTGGGCAAAAACTGTCCCCACCTTGACCACTGATTTGGATATGCAGTCCTATGTGCTTGCAGGAGATAAATATAGAAAACTGCTGGACCTTGCCAAGTCAGGGTAAGACAGCCATTCTACCTACCTACTGTTGTTGTGGTCTGTCAAGTTCTCTTGGCCTTATCCAAAACTGGGTACCAACATTGCTGTAAGACCTAGGGTGACTGTCCAGGTGGCTTACTGTTTCTGTCCTTGCTGCACCTTTTGGAAATTGCCCATCCGCACTTCCTGTCTACCCTAATATCATTATTTTCCTTCTCAGGTCTTGATGAGGTTGAAGATTAAACTATCACAACTATTATTCTCTCTTCCTAGTTAGATATATTAGGTACTAGACTTACGTTTTCCAACTTAGGACAACTCTATTGTAAACTCCATTATGCCTTTACCCTAGGACTAGATATGTAGGTCATTTTGTTCTTGATTTTCCTTTTCTTAGAGCACACTTGTTATTCACTGTTTTGTATATAGTTTTGTATTAAGCCTAAACCTTTTCTTTAGACTAAAAGGGGAATTGTAGTGAGATAGTTACTTTGTCCCCTTCTGTGGCACTGACCACGCCCATTGGGGGTGGAGCCATGGGCGGAAGTGACCTGTGGAAGGAGGTCTGAGGAGGAACCGGGGAAAGCTCTCTTGCTGGCAGCACCTGGACAGGAGAGCATCTGGTGGAACTTGCTGGTGTTCATCTGTCTATGTTGTAAGTTATTTCTCTCTGAATAAACATCTATTCGGCCTATTTGTTTATTCTGATCCTTATTTAACCACAATATATGTTCCATGGTTTCATAGGATAGTTTAGGTCTTTAATTGTGTAGTAGGGTCGGAGTGCCTGCATAAAGGTATAGAAAGTCATTTTGTAAAGTTGTAAACATAAAATATAGTGTACAGCAGAAAACTCAAGATTGGATGATGCACGCACCATGAAAATTTTGCCAATAAAAGCTTTGGGAACAGAGTAGAGCCAATGTTAAGAAGAAAGTTTGCATGATGCAGCCAGCAGAGCTGCAGAGTGAGAATAGCCAAGTCTTTAACTTAAGGTCTCCCCACTAGTCACAGACTCTGGATATATATTTGAGGGATATGGTTATTGATTCCTCTGGTAGACTTTGCCCTTGCTTTGGTTATATCAAATCATTACGTGTTATGTCTTGATTCCTCCCTTCTGGAATAGAAATGAATAATCTGTGTTATTACATTTTGGATGTACTTTTATTTCATAAGACCTCACAGGTAAGAGAGTGCCATAGTTCTTAGATTATACACCTATTTTGGACTTTCAGATGGTGCTGGAATTTTAAAAACTACTGGCCTCTTTTGTTTTTTTTGGTTTGGTCATGAACACATGTGGATGAGGGGATGGTATTGGTTTAAGAGTGATGTGTGGATGTCAAGTTGACAAAGGCTGAGTTGTGATAATTAGTAATTATTGTTAAATGAACATGATCTGGAATGACCTATAAGACAAGCTTTTGTATCAATTTACAAAGGATTACTAGGGTTGTACCATACCTGTGATGGGTTGTGTTAACAGCTAATTGAGATGCAAAGGTGGGAAAAGTGAGCAGCACTTTCACCTGGGCTGTGTCATATTATTTGATAGGAGAATGCTATCTAAGCACAAGCATTCACTCCTCTGCTTCTTGGTCACAAATGCTCGATTTATCCTTTTTAAGATAATGTTTGCCCAGTTTTTCCATTTCCAGCATTGGTCCCTGATAATGAGATCAATGACTAACTTATCCACCATCATGGAGCCCTCATCTAGTACCTGATGTAAACAGAAGCAGACACCCACAAGTAAACACTGAGTCAAACTGGAAGCTAGATGCAGAGAGTGAGGACAAGACCAGGCTGCAGAAACAGTAGACTTGAACAAGGGGAAGTTCATGGGCACCAATACTGATATCTAGAAATCCAGCATGGGAATAATTCAGACTCCCTGAACATGTATCTCAACTAGAAGGCCTTAGCAGTCTAAAGGACCTCAGACAGTGGAACCACGATGTATTCCTGTTTCACAAAAGGACTTTGGGGACACATTCCCCATGGAGGGATATTCCCTTAACCTAGAGACAGAAGAGAAGTCCTAGTCCCTACTCCAAATGACTTGACAGATTTAGAAAATCCCTCCTTGAGGGCATCACCATGCATGTGGAGTGGTCTGGATGGGATGGGAGGGTGGTTGGGGGTCATGAGAGGGTGGGAGAGAGGAAGAGGAAGGGAGAGGGAACTGGGATTGTTATGTAAAACAAAAAAATAATAATTAAAAAATGGTAATGTTGGTAACTATGCCTGTCTAGCTTTGAATTTCTTCAGAACTGTAATCATGAATGTATGTTAAATTTTATAGGATACCATGTGTATACATCAACTGAAGTGATCATATGATTTCTGTGTATAAGGCTAATAATGTGTTACATTATTTTTATTGCTTTGCACATATTTAATTAACCTATAGTACATAAAAGAAACTCACTTGGTTATGACTTATGACTGTGCTAATATGATTTTAATTCTGTTTGCAAGTAACATATTTATTTATTTATCTAGTTTAACAATTTTTGCAACTAAGTTCACTATGGAAGTTTTTTATTCTTTTCTTGTTATATCTTTATCTTGTTTCATTATGAGAGTAATACTGACTTTGTTAAGTGAGTTTGGAAGTGTTTTAGATTTCCCTAAACATTAGGTGGAATTTCGCAATGACTCTATCTAGTCTGTGATTTGTTTAACCTGGGTTTCAATAGGGGACATTTTTTAAATATTGTATCTATTTCATTGCTTGTCTGTTTAAATTCTTTATATGTTCTGGATTTAATTTCATTGGGTCACATGTCTTTAGAAATTAATTATGTAATTGAAGGTTTCTAGAGCTGTTAAATGTAAACTTTGAAAGTATGAATGCATTCATTAATGATATTTAGCATATCATTTGAGTTTGTAATAAAAACTCCCACTTCATTCCTAATATAATAATTTCTGGCTTTTCTCACTTTTATATTTTGACTGTGAATTTATTGATCTTCTTAATCTTTTCAAAAATGATCATTTTGAAAAATTATATGTATATTCTTAGTTTATTTCATTACTTTGTACACCAATTTAATCTTTAAATATCTCTAGTCATATCCTGAATTTGTATTTGGCTTCAATTCAGTTTTATAAAGTCTACAGGTGCACAATAACATCATTTATTTGAATTCTTTCAGATTAGATTAATTTTTTGACAGTTTCATACATGTACATATTACATTCTGATTGCTTCTATTCCATACATTCCCCTATCTCTCTAGTACTCCTATCAACCTCCCTCCTTGCTAAAAATCTCTTTTTCTTGTCCATGGAATTATTTTGCTCTGTGACCCACTGTGTTTAAGCAGGAAATTTTTATGACCATAGATTTGTACCTTTTCATGTGAGTCTGAGTAGCTCCCTAATAGGAATACAACTAAAAGAGGGACTCCCTCTCTCCCAGAACTTTTCAGTTGTTCATATGCAACAGTGAGGAGAACGACTCCACCAAACACTCCCCCCATCTATGACTGATTATCAGCAGGGCAATTCTTGTGCAAACCTGCTGCAGGTAACATCAGAGGTTGTGAGTTCCAGGTTGAAATGCTGTGCAATTCCTGAAAATATAATTTCACAGCTGTTCTTCTAGCTCTTACATTCTTTCTTCCTCTTTTTCTATACTGTTCTCCAAAACTTAGTAGGAAGGAGTAATATAAATGGCTAATTCCATGCTAAGCATTTAGTTTTCACTTATTCATAGAATATGGAACAGCTATATATTTTTCATTCACTGCAAAGAGAGGCTTCGCTGGTAAGATAAGAGGAATTTTATCTATACATATAAACAGATAATGAGAACTCAGTTTGATGCAATGCGATTTAGCGGAATAATGGTAATGAATCCACACCATATGCAGGCACTATAATTCTCACATTATTTAAAATAATAGATTACATCCTATAGAATAAGCCTTAAATTGAATTGTTTACTACACAGTAGTTGGGCACACCTTTCTAGGAGGGTTAGTATTACACTGCACTGGGTTCAAAGGTGGGCGAAACAATTGATATCATTCCTTCCCCAACAGCCTATGCAATATATCAAGTACAGACAAAACAAGAAACCAATTTTTCCCGCCCAGGTCAAGCTTGATTACCCATTGTCTTGCAAACAAGCTATGTAGTGTCATCAGCAAAAATTGTATACTATCTTGTTTTGGTGAACAATCAAGAGGAATACCAATACCTCTATTATTTTAGATGCATATGTGGACACTCTGATCAAGAACTCCTGTAGAAATACAGCACACCTGACAAGGAGGTTTATTTACTAACTCATTATGACTTGACTAGGAATAGAATTATTTATTCATGCAATTTAATTACCTTGTAATTCTGTTGTTAAAATTATAATTGAATTTGTTTAAAATATTAAATTCAAATTTCCATATATGCTCATACACATATATTGTATATGTACTACACACACACACACACACACACACACACACACACACACACACATATATATATATATATATGCACATATATGCACTTATATATGATCAGGCACATACAAAAGCAAATGAATGTATTAAAACAATGATGTTTTAAGACAGAGAAGATGAATTTGGGATATAGTCTGCATTGGTTATAGGAAAGGAATTAGAAGGAGATAATGGGAAATTAGTTGTACCTAAGAATATTACAGGTATTTATAAAGATTAAAAATTTTAATTTAAAAGAGTACATTTTCATATATAGATGACTTTCGTTAAACCTCTACCAAATGCCATTCATCTCACCTAACTCCCCACTCATTTCTGCAGTAGCATTACTACTATTCTCTCCTTCCATTTTACTTATGTGTTTTTATCCCTATGATTTAAGAAATCCCCTGTACAATGACTCCTATTACTTTGTCTTTTACTGGCATTCCAAGTCAAACACATCCAAGGATTAGAAGCTAAGATTCAAATATTGCAGAAAACATGAAGTGCTGGTGTGTCTGCACCCAAATTACTTCATTGGGTCATTGGGTATGCTTTTTTTTTCCATATCAATCCCAGTTCCCTCTCTCTCTCCCAGTTCCCTCTCTCTCCCCCCCTCCCTCCCTCTCTTTACCCCCTCCCTCCCTCTCTCTCTCTCCCTTCCATTACCCCCAGCATCCTCCCATCCCATTCCACCCTCCCACTCCACAGGGAGGGTGGTACCTTCCACGAGGGGTCATCTAAATCTGTCAAGTCATTTGGAGTAGGAACTAGGCCCTCCCTCATACCTCTAGGAATATGCTCCCAAAGTCCTTTTGTGCACTAAGGATACATCCTGGTTCCACTGTCAGATGTCCCTTACACTGCCCAACCTTCTAACTGAGACCCATGTTCAGGGGATCTGAGTTGGTCCAATGCTTGTTTTCCAGCTATCAGTCTGGGGGTCCATTGGCTCCTCCTTGTTCAGTTCAGCTTTCTTTATGTGTTTCTGTTGCCTTTTTTTTCTACCCACTTCCTTTCAAATTCCCTAGTGTTCATGATTTTAAAACATTTCTTGGAATATGTGCACAATATTTCCCTTACCCTTTTACCAATATATATATACATATGTATATATATATTCATATGTACTTCAAAATGTAACCTGTTCTTCCTATATAATATTACCCACATGCATATATATAGGCTTGACCATTTTGATATAGTTTGCTGAATGTGAGAATCACTTATTAAGCTACTGGAGTACTAGAGTCACTATCTGTTCCTATATTTTAAAGTGGTAACTAAAGAGATATCTTTACTTAGCCTCCACCTTACCAAGGCTGGGGTACTAGTGCAGAAGAGGAGACAGTAAGATTGGACAGTTTTCTCTAAAGAAACAGCATGTTCCCAACAAAAGAAGCCTCATGTCCATATGTACTCATAGAGACTGACATTTCAAAAAGTACATGTACAAGTTAAAGGGAAATTTGACACAAAATGCTACCCATCACCAATAAGCTATTTTAATTGATATCCATTGGAAGAGAGGAAAGTCAATTTTGTACAATAGATAGTAAAGCTATTACAATATTCCAGGAAAACTTTAGATTCAGGGATAGTTGGCCAATATGAAACAGATTACAAGTTCTTTTCTGTACTTTTATTTTACTTTGTTTTTCTTTTTCTTGTTGGTGTTTTGCTTGTTTGTTTCCCTTTGGTGAAGAACCCACACCCCCAATTTCCCCACCCCATCTCACCAGCCAACTGTGTACCTTAGTTGTCTCCCTCAGGATACAACATCAAGTTCTGCTTCAGATCCGTTGT
Organism: Phodopus roborovskii; assembly: GCF_943737965.1. Taxonomy (NCBI): domain Eukaryota; kingdom Metazoa; phylum Chordata; class Mammalia; order Rodentia; family Cricetidae; genus Phodopus; species Phodopus roborovskii. Next base: position 56,484 of record NW_026126436.1, read on the forward strand.
GATGAAAGTAATTTCTCCATGTAATGGCTAGGGTAGTTGATGTTGGGAATTTTTTAATGTCAATTACCCCACTTCTACTAGGTATTTCCATGATTTCTTTTGGCAAGTTTGCCTTATTTACTATGTATATCCTACCTATCCATGAACATGTGAGATCTTACTATTTTCTGGTATCTTCTTTAATTTCTTTCTTTAAAGCCATGAAGTTCTTATTATATAGGTCTTTCAATTGCTTGATAAGTGTTACCCCAAGATACTTTATATTATTTATGGCTATTGATTTCTTTCTCAGCTCCTTTGTTGTCTAAATAAAGTAGGGCTACTGATTTTTTTTTTTTTTGAGATTATCTTGTATCCTGCAAGTTTGCTGAAGGTGTTTATCAGCTGTAGGAGTTCCCTGGTAGAGTTTTTGGGTTGCATATATTAACTATCATATCATCTGCAATAGTGAAAGTTTAACTTCTTCCTTTCCAATTTGTATCCCCTTGATTTCCTTTTGTTATTGTATTGCTTTAGCTAGGACTTCAAGTAAAATATTGTAGAGATATATATAGAGAGGAAAGCCTTGTCTTGTTCCTGATATTAGAGGAATCACCTTAAGCTTTTCTCCACTCAGTTTGATGTTGGCTGTTGCATTGATTTTTTTTTTTTTTTTGGATTTTTTTCTTGGTTTTGATTTCACCCCTCAAATAGATTATTTCCTGGTGAATTCTCCTCCTGGATGAGTTTGCTTCATTTCGTTCTAAGGAATTCAGATGTGCTGTTAGTTCTCCAATGTGACTATCCTCCATTTTCTTCATATGGGCCCTTAGACTGGGAAAAGATCTTCACCAATCCTACATCTGACAAAGGGCTGATCTCCAAAATATACAAAGAACTTAAGAAGTAGTCAACAAAACACCAAATAAACCTATTTGAAAATGGGGTACAGAACTGAATACAGAATTCTCAACAGAGGGAAAAAAAAAGTTGAAAGACACTTAAGAAAGTGCTCAACATCCTTAGCTGTCAGAGAAATGCAAATGAAAACAACTTTGAGATACCATCTTACTCTTACCAGAATGGCTAAAATTAGAAACACGATTGACAACTAATGCTGGATAGGATGTAGAGAAAGGGGAACACTCCTCCACTACTGGTGGGAGTTCAAACTTGTACAGCCAATTTGGAGAACAGTATGGAGGGTCCTCAGGAAAATGGGAATCAGTCTACCACAGGACCCAGCAATCCCCCTCTTAGGCATATACCCAAATGATCCACATCCATGCAACAAAGACATGTGCTCAACTATGTTCATAGCAGCATTATTTGTAATAGCAAGAACCTGGAAGTAACCTAGATGCCCCTCAATTGAAGAATGGATAAAGAAGATGTGGCACATTTACACAATGGAATACTACACTGGGGGAGAAAAAAAAAAAAAAAAACCAATGGAATCTTGAAATTTGCAGGCAAGTGAATGGAACTAGAAGAAACCATCCTGAATGAGGTAACCCAGTCACAAAAACAGGAACATGGTATTCCCTCACTCGTATATGAATTTTAGACATAGAGCAAAGGATCACCAGCCTATAATTCACACTGCCAGAGAAACTAGGATACAAGGAGGATTCTGCGAGATTCATATAAGCTCCCTCACAGAAGGGGAAAGGAACAAGATCTCAAGAGCATATGGGGAGGGAGGGAGGGAGAGAGAGAAGGAGAGGGAGAAACCCATGTAATGAGGCTGTCTAAATCACCATTGTGAAAAGAAGAAAAAGGTTTGCTTTGGAAACTTGATTTGGAGGGATAAGCAACAAGAAACTAATGATAACTAGAATGGAGGCCAATTATATAGATTTAAGAATGCAAAGAGTAAAGACACTGATCATGTCAAAGATCTTAAAATCTATGTAGAAATAATGAAGTTGAGAATGTAAATGGTCTGAATGAAAAGTGAAGAGAATAAACCAACAAAATAGCTAAATGACTTTTTCAAAAAAATAGATATTCCACATGAGACAACATGCACATCTTATCACATGTTACAATAAGCACTGTTAATTAACTGTTAAACCATCATCAAGTAACATCTATGAATACTGGAATAAATATGAAACATGCAGAAAATAAAAGAAGTTTCAAGCAACTCTCGAGTCATCTGATCTTGAAGCCACACCCTCAGTCCTGAGGTCAGTTATTTATAAAGTTAGGTCTGGCATTTTTTTTTAATTACTTCAAATTTGCTTTCTTTAAATGCAGCATAGTCTTAATAGACTTGAGAGGTTATTTTCAGGAGCACAAACTTGCATAAAATCAGATATTTTTGATATCAGGTTTATATGCATTAAACATGATTTTCATTGTAATTTTCATTAGGAGGTAGATATAAAACTGACTTACATCAAAGAATTTTTAATATTATATATTTAATGCTATATATTTAAAACATATAACAAATATATACACATATATTTATTTGATACATGTACATACACATGTCATTATATATGTATATATTATGAATATATATTGTGTAGCTGTTATATATATATGATATAATGGCTTTGAAATAATTTGTGTGCGGCTTTTCATAAAAGATATATTTTTAGAGTAGTACAGAATGCTGTGGTATTCCAACCTATGCTTCTGAAATGTTCTTAAAGTGTTTTCAGGAGTTTCTTAGTTGATATCTGAGAATAAGCTGATAGTCTAAGAGGCATTTTTAAACATGGGGTCAATATCAGCAAATTTTTGGAAGATTCATTTCCCCAAGAATCACCTTTGTAATTTTCCTGTCCTACTAAAAACCAATTCTAGTTCAAAATTGTGTTGTTTCTGGAAAAGGATGTCTAAGAAACGTTGCTACAAAATTAGCTCAGGGAATCTGGTAAGGAAATAAGAGTGTGAAATTCTTCAGCAAATGTTGATAAAAATATAGTTGCCTGAGTGGAGTGAAATCAGCTTACCCTCCCCCACCGGGCTGCTAACATTAATTTCCCTGGGTAGAATGAAGAAAAGAAAGATATGGATGGAGAATAAAATACTTGCTGCCACAGCCCACTCTTTAACTGAGTTAAGCAATAGATAGTAATGGAGTTTTCCTCCTCCCAAACTATGTCTCAAATCAATTAATTTATTTAAGCAATGCCATTGTTTTTGCTTCATTTCCCTCCCCAATGAATGTTTGCCTGCATCACTGCAGGCAACTCAGCTCAAAGTCCTCCTGAGAGTATTATTCCTGTTGAGAAGTACTGCATTGTCGACATGTTCTGCAGTATAGAAAAAGAAGTAAATGTCAAACCAAACACTGGATCAATATATAATATAACTAACACAACAGAAGATCTCCAAACTTCAATATTAAGTTCAATAGGAAGCTAACATTCATAGCTATAGAAAATAATCACACTTGTAAAATATGGAGAGTTCATTGAGAGGGATATTCTTTGCTCTCTAGTTACAAATGTAATAACTTCATTAGAGGCATTATGAAACTTCAAATAAACTTCGTATTCATAATAGAATGGAAGAATTAGCAAGAAAGGAGAAAGGAAAGAAGATGAGTACAGGAGGAAGAGACAGGATAACATGAATTGAGTATTCTGAAGAGACTGTTGTTTTAAGTTTTACCCTATAAGAAAAGTGGTTAGAGAACTTCCCTCCAGGAAAACACTCAAATATAAAATTTATACTTCAAAAATTATTTAGTCAAAGAAGTTTATGAGTTAGGAATTTTAATCTTTATTAGGTTACTGTCAAATTTTGTTTTTTTTTTCAGCAAACTATTATGCATAATTATATGTGCTAAAATTGAAGTGAATCAAACTATTTGCTTCTATTTTAGGGTTTTGATTTGTAATAAGAACTTCTATCAATGATTTCATTTTAATTACAGGGTTATAAGTGCTCTTGGTAGCTGGATTGTTGTGCTGCATGTCTTTAAATGCCAGTACTTGGAAAGCAGAGTCAGGAAGTTTTCTGTGAGTTTCAGACCAGAGCTAGTTCCAGAACAGCCTCAAAAGATACAGAGAAGACCTGTCTCAAAAAAATAAAATGAAAAAATGCTTTTAGTATGTTTTGTTTTGTTTTGCAATTTGAAGGAGGATACAAAATCATCAAGCATGTTTGAAAGGCATTCCATGCTTCTAGGAAATAGTTTCTCTAAATCAGTATTTTGTTAACCTCTATTGAGTTTCATATATAAAGAATTCCCCAGATTTATATCATATCTGCAAGCCTGTGATTACTTTAAAATACCAGAACTCATTCATCTTTTATTATAAAATAAGGTTTAAAAGGATGAAACATACATTAGGGAAACTTTGTTTCTTCTTAGTTGAGCAGTTGAAATATAAGCACCACACTTAAATTTAATCTCTAAAATGTGTGGAAGATAACAGTTTTCAAAAGTGTAAAAGATTATTTGCTATTTGTGTAACAACCTCAGTAATATTATTTGTAGTTTACCTGTAAATTGATAAACTGTTCATGAATCAGTTAGTTGTTGATGTCAAATATTTGAGCATTTGATATTATAGAAACTGCTATCATCTTTTCACAACCTCAAAGAATTCTATTCTAAACCATTACACTATAAATATGTGATGTTCTCTGGTATTATATAAACAGAATATTTACCTGATTAAGTATTCAAAAGCAATGACTATTTTCTAACTCCTTACAGCCATCTTGCCAGGGTAATAATGATGTAACAACTACTTCATGTGGGAAAAACTGCATGATATTCCTAATACATGCATTTCTGCACTTGACAATGTTAGTACTCATCCATTAACCACAGCGAAGTGATGAGACTTCACCTCATAGTGGCTCTGACATTGCACTGCTCATGACTGGTTCTGCTTGTCAGCACTTTGTGTCATTAATGGACAGGCAGTTGAAATAAAAATTTCAATTTCGCAAATTTTTTCTGCCCAATCATCTGTTCATGTGGTTTATGTGATCCCTGAGGGTACAGAATCAAATATAGGTAATAAGCCTTGTTAAGGTTGGATGACTATGTCCCTAGAAATGTCTTATTCACCTGTTTTGACACTGTACAATTAAAAATCCATGAATGTATATTTGTGTTAAGTTTTATGTTCATTTACACTCAATCCATATAAATCAAAGATCATTAATTTATTTTTTCTGTCAATAATATGGATAAAATAGAAGAATAAAATATTTTACTGCAAGCAGATATTCAGAAGAAAGGATAACATTTTGCAGTTAGATTATAAAATCAAATTACATAGGCCTTAAAACATCATAATTAAAAAGTGATATTTCAATTATTCTATACATGTAACATTCGTGTTATAGTGAAATAAAAGAGGAGAGTGGACTATCACAATGTATTTCATCTAGGTATCTGAATACAATTCAAATAAAACATTCCATTAGAGTGTCATAAATAGATTGTGTTTAAAAATAATATTCTCCATTGTGTAAAATATAAAGACTGTTGCTCAAAAAAAAAATAGTAAAGGACTAAAGATCATAGCAGTCCTAGATAGCCCAGGGAAGACACCACCCAACACCTTCTAAACCTATTTAATCCTGTCCAACAACCTCATACAGAACCTCCATTCTTGGGCTCCATATTCTGGCCTATTACTTTGGGTAAAGTCTTTGGTTTTAACAGAGTCAGGGAGGCTCAAAAAACTCCAGGGAAAGTACTGCCCACAGCCAGCTAAAACTCCTTAAAAGCCACCCAATATCCCAGACTGTACCTCTTATCCTGGTCTCCATACGAAGGCCCAAAGCTCTGGCAGCCTTCCAGTAGGCCAGGCTTGTCCTAGGAACAATAGGCAATAATATGTTCACAACTCATTAAATGGTCTTAAAGCATGCCTAACAACCCCATTTTGTACTCACACCACCCCTTCTAGTCCCCAGCCCTTGCTTCATATCCTCATGTACAACTTCAGAAGAAGCCTTCTGCCTTTCCAGAGACCAGTCCTTATCAAGGGATTCCAGGTCTACAACTTCAGAGGAATTCTGCTCACAGACCTGAGTTAGGAAAAGAACAGAGAGAGAAGGAGAGCAAGGGAAGAAATATCTTAATAGAGGAAGCCATTAAGGGCTTAATGATAAATATTGCTGAGAAATCTCCTGGGATCCACAAGGATGACCCCAACCAAGCATCAGTGGAGAGACTACCTTAAATGAGATTGATGACTACCTTAAATTTCACCAGAAAGCCTTCATCCAGTAGCTGATGGAAGCCAAAGCAGAGAATCATAGGTAAGCACTGAACCAAACTCCTGGAATCCAGATGTAGGGGGTGGGACAGTCATAAGTATGCCCAGGAAACCCACAGAAAAAGTTGGCTTGAGCAAGTCAGAGATCATGGAGCCCAGTGAGACAGCGTAAGATTGAACTAGGCCTCCTGTACACTGGTTTTCATTAGGGGGCCTTGGCAGTCTGTAGGGACTCTGGCAAAGGAAACAGTATTTATTCCTATTACATGAATTGGCTTTGGGGGCCCATTCCCTATGAGGAGACACTTTCTCAGCCTGTATACATGTGGGTAACTAAGTCTTGCCCCAAATAATGTGATAGAATTTAATGATCCCCCAAAAAGAAGTCTCACCCACCCTGAGGAGTGAATGGGGGGTGGGATGGGTGGTTGCAGAGGGGAAAGAGAAGACAGAAAGGGGAGAAATTTGGTATGTAAAATAAGATTTTTTTTAATTTAAATAAAATTAATTTAAAAAAAGAGATATGGATGCCAGCACATACTCCAGTTACCAATTATCCAGCAAAAGTGCCAATTACCATAGATGGAGAAAACATAATATTTCATGACCAATCCAGATTTAAATAATACCTATCCACAAATCCAGCCCAACAAAAAGTACTAGAAGAAAAACTCAAACTCACTGAAGTTGGCTTGTAATTATGAGAACACAAGCAATTTATTATTTCACATTAGTGAAACCCAAAGTATATAAACACACACAATACCTTCACAACTACCAAAAACAAAAAAAAATCACAGGAGTTATCAATCATGAGTTAATAATACATACATATACACATACTACCACCACAAATAAAATAACAGGAATTTATAATTACTGGCCACTAATATCCTTCAATATCAAGGACTCAATAAAAAGGCACAGGATAATGGATTAGATTCAAAAACAGGATCCAACATTTTGCTGCAGAAAAGAAACATACCTAAATATCAATGATAGATGTTACCTCAAATTAAAGGGTTAGAAAAATTTTCCAACCAAATGAAACTAATGGTCACACTAGTTTAGCTATACAAATATCTAAAAACAGAAGACTTCTTACCATAATTAATCAAAAGAGACAAAGAAGAATATTTTATATTCATCAAAGGTAAAATCCACCAGCATGGTGTCTGAATTCTAAACATCTGTGCTCCAAATAAAAGGGCACTGACATTTGTCAAAGAAACATTACTAAAGCTTAAATCACACATAGACCCTACACGATATTAGTGGGATTCTTTAATACTCCACTCTCACCAATGGACATATCATCAAGACAGAAACTAAACAGACAAATAACAGAACTAACAGACATTTATGACTCAAATATACCTAACAGATATCTACAGTACATTTCATACAAACATAAAATAATCTATGTTCTCAGAATCGCATGTAACCTTCTACAAAACTGAACATATACTCAGCTACAAAGCAAATGTCAACAGATACAAAAAGATTTAAAATAACTTCCTGTAACTTAGAAGGCCACCATGAATTAAATGTGGGTTTCAACAACAACAGAAAGCCTACAAACTATTGGAAACTGAACAATTCTCTCATGAGTTACAACAGGGTCAAGGAAAGAAAGTAAAGACTTTGTAAGGTTCAGTGAAAATGAATACACAACATATCCAAACTTATGGGACATAGTGAAAGCAGAGCTAAGAGGCACGTTCACAGCAATAAATGCCTTCTTGAAGAATTTGGAGAGATCTCAATTCTAGCAACTGAACAGCACACTTGAAAACTCTAGAACTCTGCAGAGAAAAATCAAACTGATTTTTGAAATCAAAGCATAAACCAAAGAGAACAACACAAATAATCAATGAAACAAAGAGGTGGTTCTTCAAGAAAAATTAACAAAAGGATAAACCATTACTAAACCTCACTAAAGGGCAGATAGAGATGCCTAAATCAATAAAATCACAAAAAAGGGGGATATAAAAACAGATTCAGATGAAATACAGAAAATCCTTAGGTCATACTTCAAAAACATGTACTCTAAAAAATTAGAAAATCTCAAATAAATGAACAAATTTCATGACAGATACCACCACTTACCTTGGTTAAATCAAGATCAAGTAAACAATTTAAATAAACTGATATTACCTAGGAAAACAGAAGCAGTAATTAAAATTATCCCAACCAAAATAAACCCAGGGTCAGACAGTTTTTGTGAAACATTCTACCAGGCTTTCAAAGAAGAGAAAATAACAATAATCTTCAAATTATTCCACAAAATACGAACAGGAGGAAGATTGCTAATTTCTTTTTGTAGTGCCCCATTTACCTTGATACCCAAACTGCACAACGACCCAACAAAGAAAGAAAATTACAGACCAATTGCACTCATGAACATAGATGCAAAAATATTAAAAAAAATAGTAAACAATCAAAAACACATAAAAATGATCATCCACTGTGACCAAGTAGGATTCATATCACAGATGCAAGGGATTGTTCAACATATGAAAATATGTCAATGTAATCCACAATATAAACAAACTTAAAGGAAAAAAAAACGTGATCACCTGCTTAGATGCTGAAAAAGCCTTTGAAAAATTCCATCACCACTTCATGATAAAGAAAACTGCAGAGATAAGGGATACAAGGGACATATGAAAAAAATAATAAAAACAATGTATAGCAAGTTGATTGACAACATCAATTTAAATGGAGATAAATGAAAAGCAGTTCCACAAAAATCAGGAAAGAGACAAGGTTGCCCTATTCTCTCTATCTCTATTCAATGTAGTACTTTAAATTATAGCTAGAGCAAGAAGACAGCTAAAATGATCAAGGGGGTACAGAATGGAAAGAAAGAAGTGAAGTCAAACTATCATTATTCAATGATGATAAAGTGTGTGTGTGTGTGTGTGTGTGTGTGTGTGTGTGTGTGTTGTGTATCCAAAAGCTCTATCAGGAAACTCTGGTTGTAGATACACACCTTTAGTCAAGTGTCTGGAGACAAGATTAACAAAAAAAAAAAAAAAAAAAAATCAGTAGTCCTTCTACATACAAATGGGCTGAAAAAGAAATCAATGAATCAATATCATTTACAATAGCCTAAAATAATATAAAATATCTTGATATAATATTAACCAAGCAAATGAAAGACCTGTACAACAAGAACTTTAACCCTATGCAGAAAGAGATTGGAGAAGATATTAGACAATGGAAAGATCTCTCCCATGCTAATGAATTAGTAGGATTAACATCGTAAAAAATGGCGATTTTACCAAAAACAATCTACAGATTTAATGCAATCCCCTTTAAAATTCCAACAAAATTCTTTACACACCTTGAAAAGAACAATATTGAATTTCATGCAGAAAACCAATAAAACCCATGAAAACTATCATAATTTTGCATATTAAAAGAAATTCTTAAATTATCACATCCATGATTTCAAGATCTACTACAGAGCACTAGTAAAAGAAAAATGCATTGTGTTGATTTAATAAGACATGTGGGTCAGTAGAATCTAATAGAAGATCCAGATACAAACACACACACCTATGGACACCTGATTTTCAACAAAGAAGCTAAAATTATACAGTGGAAAACAAGAGAGAATCTTCAAATGGTGTTGGTCAGCATGCAAATCGATCCATGTTTATCACCCTGAACAAAACTCAAGTTCAAGTGATTCAAAGACTTCAACATAGATCCAGATAAATTGAACCTGATAGAAGAGAAAATTGGAATCAATCTGGAATTCATTGATATAGGAGACAACTTCCTGAACAAATCACCAATAACACAGGCCTTAAGATAACAATTAGTAAACACTACCTCATGAAATTGAAAATTTTCTATAAGGCAAAGAATACCATCAATACAACAAAATTGCAATGTATAGAAGGAAAAAGATCATCACCAACCCCATATCCTGTCAGACAGCTGACTTTCAAATTATATGATCAACTCAATAAACTAGACAAATCAAATAATCCAATTAAATGGGGTACATATTAAACAGAGAATTCTCTACAGAAGTATCTCAGATGGCTGAGAAATACTTAAGGAGATGTCAGCATCCTTAGCTACTAGAGAAATGCAAATTAAAGTAAGTCTAATATTTATTCTTACACTTGTCAAAATGGCTAAGATCCAAATCACAAGAACAGCTCATGTTGGAGAGCATGTGGAGTAAGTAAAACACTCCTCCACTGCTTGTCGGAGTGCACACTTGTACAACCACTTTGCAAGTCAGTGTGGATTTTATTAGAAAACTGGGAATCAACCTACCACAAGAACCAGTTCTACTACTCTTGGACATATACCCAAAGGATGCTCCATCATACCACAAGGACACTTGCTCAACTATTTTTATAGCAGTGTTATTCATGAGTGCCACAACATGGAAACAACATAGATGTCCCTCAGGTAATGAATGAATAAAGAAAATGTTGTATATTTTCAGAATGGGATATTGCTAAGCAATAATAAACAAGACACAAGGAAATTTAGAGACAAGTGGATGGGGCTAGAAAAAAATATCCTGAGTCAGGTAACCCAAGCCAAGAAACACAAACATGGTATGCACTCATTCATAAGTGGATATTAGCTGTAAAATAAAAGATAACTAAATTCCAATCTGCAGATCCTGACACTAGATAACGAAGAGGGTTTATGGAGGACACCCACATATTCTTGGGAAGGATAATAGATTTTGTTTTTGGACTGAGAGCAGATAGGGATGAGAACATGAGTAATCAGGTTGGGGGGCATGGAGGGAGAGTTTTGAGAGGGTGTTTGTGGAAGCATCTTGGTGCAAATGGAAGCTTGGAACAGGGTAATCTGCCAGGAGTCTATGGGAGGACTCCTATCAATAACAGATAAGTAGCCTGAACTGGATTTCTCCTGTGACTAGACAAATTGTCGTCAGAGAGGTGTCATCCAGCAACAGTTAGAAGCAGATGCAGAGATCCACAGCCAAACATTAGGTGGAATTTGGGAATGGTGCTGAGGATGAGAAAGTAGTGTAGCGGGTAGGAGCCAGAGGTGGATAGGGACACCTAGGAAGTTTCTTATAATTAAGTGACCTCAGAGCCTCATAAAAACTGAACCTACAGCCAGGTAGTCTGCATGGGACTAACTACTCTGCATATATGTTTAAACTGTGTATGTAGCTCAGTTCTCTCATGGGACTCATAAGAGCAGGGATGGGACATGCCTCATACACTTTTACTGGCTTTTGAGACCCTAAACCTCATACTGGGACACTGCCCAGTCTTAATTCATGGGAAAGTGCTTAGTGTTATGCCACTTGATATGCTGTGTTTTAATGATACTAATGGGAGTTCAGTCCTTTCCTGGAAAGAGACAGACAAGGAGGGGATTGTGACATAGAAGGGTATGGGGGAGTGAAGTGGGTGGGAGGGACTGAAAGGGGAGTTTATGGGGATAGCTACTGCCAGGATAAAAAATGAATAGATGAATAAAAATGAAAGCAAAAAGAAAAACGTTTTTTTTTTTTTTTTTTTTTTTTTTTCGTACAGATTTTCTTTGAAATTCTGTATCCAAATGAGGATCTATTTGGAAGTTTGGAAGTTTGAGCAAAATCTCAGCTCCTATAGCAGGCTGTCTTTCTAACATTTGCTACTGATTTGATTTGGGAAATAAAGACACTACATGAAAAGCCTTGAGGTCAAAAGGACTTGGATACATCCTTCTAACTTTTCTTCACTTCCCCCCCTACCCTCCCTTTCCCTTTCCTCAGTTCCCCTTCTCTCTCTCCCAATATACTTATTTGATAGTGTTTAATCTACAATGCCAGGACACATCCCTTGCCTCTCCCTTTCCTTCCCTAACCACCCACCCCAACTCCAAAGTAAATTTCAACAGTATTGGTCATTTAATTTGTTTGATTGCTTTATATTTCCTTAGATAAAGATTGTCACATAGTGACTTCCATGCAGGGATAGTCAAAGAAGCAATGTTGCTTTCAAAAATCACAAAGTTGGTTTTTTTGTCCTTCAGAGTCATGGTCTTATAGGAACTTTAAATGTATAAATAAATAAATATTTTAATATGAAAAATAGAAGGAAAGGGAAAAGGAGGACTGAGTTTTATAATTCAGTGTGGACTATGAAAATGATAAGAGAGAGAAGGGATTTTCCACTTGGATTGGAAACAGATTATTTCATATTATAATCAATTCCAGTCATTATGTTTCAGAATGTTTCCTTTATGTTATCAAATCCAATACTATGTTATCAAAGAACATGCCAGAGTCTATGTTCTTCTTGAAGGGGACATTTCAGTGTAATAGAATATTTGTATTATCTATAAACATTATAACTACCTAGTGTAGAGCTTAGAGGAATTTCATGTGATATTTATCTTATTATATTAACACATCAAGACAAAAGAATGGCACTATCAATGCAAATTCACTTTCCTAAACATTAAAAACAAGGTTTTCACTCCATCTCTGCTCTTCACAGCTGCCAGATTTTCTTTAACACATAATATGCTTTCTCTTAAATTAAAAAAAAAAATGTCCTTTAGCTTCACACACAAAAAATTTAGAACTCTGTAGAAGAAAACACAGAATACTTTGGGTTTGACAATGATCTTTAGATACAACATCAGTGACATTATTCACAACTGATCATTAAAACCAAGATAAGGAAGACATCACACACTTGGTTGCAAGATACAGAGATTCAATTTGAAACAAAGCTGAAAACTCCCTTTCTTGCTAGATTTTAAAGTGTCACAGGGTACTTGAGTTCCAGCTATTTGGGAAGAATTGTCATTATTCTTTCCTTGCTGTGGTATGTAAAAATCAAAACAATAACCCCTGGGTCTAGCTGTATTCATCTTTTTACTAGTGGCATGTTTATGATCAGGGTGATCAGTAACACTCTGGTTAGATTTGAGCCCCACCTCTTAAGGAGGAATCCATGCCTTGTTATAATAAATTAGTTTAATGACCTGGGACTGGTGTAGACTTAGATCCAGTATGGAACTTACTGTTGTACTTAGGTAAATTGACATACCATCCAACTACTTTCTTAATATCTGTTTGCATATCAATGTCAACATTGTCCTTGGTTTTATTCAGACAAACCCTTTTATCCTTTTTTTTTTTTTTTTTAATGATGACTGGTGGTGAATGAAGAGACTCTTGCTACTCAGTATATTGACAAAAACAAGTAGTGGGCTTGTCTCTAAAACAAAAATTAATACTATCCTTTTAGCCTCAAGAAATATTGTTGAAAAAAGTTGGGGATATGCATTAGAACCATACAATGGCTATAGCCATGACAGACTACAAAAGGCTACCTTCTAGAACCTATAGAGCATGAATAATGAATCTACGTAATCACTGAAATCATAAACTGAAAATATATGACAGTATATATCAAGGCCACAGAACACTGCTCTTCTAAACAATCATTCATAGAGGTATTCGAGAAGGAGAGGTCACATGGTCTTACATTCTACTAATGAAGTACAGGTAATTAATAGAGAAGAGGAATAATTTCCTTTAGCTGGTACCCAGCGACAAGCCCACAAGGCTCCAAAAGATAGCTTGAAACCAATAGCTACATAGACAACTCTGGTTAATCTCAGTGGATCACAGAACAGTAGATGTGAACATTAGAGAGAAAGACTTGTAGGGAGGAACAGGCATGGTCAAAGAGTTGAAAGGATGGGAGAGTGGGAAGCAGGGAGGGATTTGAGTGGTCAGTAGACCTTCTGTACATGTGTAAAACTGTTTAAGAACAAATCTTATTTCAAAAATTATAAATGTGTCATACACAATAAACAGAATGCAAAGGTAATAGGGGAAAAGTGTAATAAATTATTGGAACAGACATGTCTAGTAAAGAACTGAGTCTAAGACATATTATTAAAACTAAAACATAAGTATAAAATTCTCAATGATTTAAAAATGGGACAAATACTGTAACTCATGTCAGAAATAAGATGATACATAGAAAATACATAAGTATTTCAAAGATATCCTATATTACATATTATTAGAGATGTGCAAATTAAAAAAAAACAGAGATACCATGATGCTCAAAATGCAAAGCAAGGACACCATAAGCAGGTGAAGGTATGAAGCGGCAGAACATTCATTCCATCACTGCTGGAAGGAAGGCAAAGTTGAGCATTCACTTTTTCAGAAGACTTAGAAGACTTTGGTAGTTTCTTTCAAACTAACATATACCAATGGATTGGAAAACTTGTGTTGACACAGAAAAAAGAAGTATTTGTAGAAGCTTTAGTCATATTGCAGCACTTGGGAACAAACACAATAGGTGAAGGGAAACATGAGGTTTAGCAAATTCAATGAATGTTATTATACAATAAAAAACAATGGGATGACACATTTAGAAAATATATTACACTAGGGCTGACTTCTAACTCAGTTTCACATGCCTCTGTCTGACTGGCACAAGGCCCATGGTTTAGTCATCTGCTCCAGGGAAGGGGGGGGGGGCGGCTACTAAGTGAAATTACTAAGTAAAAGGCAATGTGAATAAAATGCACTGCAGTTTTTTTTTTTCTATGACATACTGGCAAGGGTAAAGTTATGGAGATATAAAAGAATTAGTGGTTTCAGGATTATCAGGTAGTAAAGTATGAGTAGGCATAAAAGAGGTTTCTGACTGTGCAACTACTCTTTGTAGTTCTCTATTGATGGCTGCATGCCCGTGTATATTTGGGTAAATTGACAGAATACACAACAAAACAGCCCTAATGCCCTATAGATTTTGGATAATGATGTGTCAATGTCAGTACATTTCTGTCAGTGCATGAAGGACATATATGTGAAGTGAGAGCTGATGATGAGACTCTATTGAGGGTGGCATAAGAAAAGGTCTTATTGTATTTCCCACTTTATTCAGAACCAAACTATTCTGATAATTAAAGCTGTAACAAAGAATGTTTCTTGTCAGTGTCTGGTTTGGGAAATAACTTATCTAAAGGATCAATTTTGGATTCTGTTCCATTGATTACATGTTTGTTCTACTATGTTCTTATTTTTGTTTAATTACCATGAGATTTTAAATGATAACAGCTAAGTGTATCTTGTTTTTACTATAATAAAAATACATTCTTAAATATTTTCTCTCATGGCCACAATTGAATTATACGTATTAATACATTATTGTTCAATTAGTACTCAATTAACAAACATTTCTTATCATAGTTCACTAAAATCACTGTTTTAATTGTCCTTCATTTGCTTCCCTGTATTTGTTAACAGGGGTTAGCTTATGTTCAGCTTATGGTGCTTCTTGGTATTCTGTGATGGCACTTATGTCAGAGACCCCAGAGGCTAGATGCTCCCTCTTGGCATCTTCTGCATTACCAACACTATTAATATAACCTACCCAACATAGATTACAATTTGAAGAAGATAATTGAGTAGAAAATAAGTAATGTAAAAGGTAGTTACAATGTTTTTCTGGGCATGACGTAATTATGAGCTACTGTTAAATTTCGATTTATAATAATACCAATCTCACTTCCTAGGCAATGTGATGAAGAATGTCAAATATGGCCATTATAAGTGGTATAGAGGTTCATAGGAGAGCATTTATGTAGAATTACATAACATCCTGGAATGATCATGCATTTCTCACTGAATTTATTATCACAAAAGGCATACAGCTAGACTGGGCTCATAAATTGTAGAAGCAGAAGAGAAAATAGCTCTGAGGAACAGGGCCGTGCTAGTTCAGGAAGTCCGTGCTCCCAGATACAACCAGAAACCTTCCAAGAGACCTAGTACCATAAGAAAACAAAACTTCTTTTATTCTAGTCGTTTTCCTTATTGATCATGAAAAGATATTTCTTCAAATGACCCAAACACTATCTCAGGAAGGTTAAATAAGAGCATTAAAATTTTCCTAAACGGATCAAAATTAGTGGTTCTGTACATGAATGGAAGAAAATGAAGACAAGAGCCACACTAGAAGAGCAAGGCAACCTGGATTCCATCCTATCTTCTCTCCTTCCATTCATGCCACAGCAGGAATGCTAACTACACTGAGGTCAGAATAAAAAAGAAGGAAGCAATGAATTTGATGCCCAGTAACAGAGTCTGAATTTCATACCATTAAAGTTAGTGAGTATAACCAGATATTTAGGTATTTACTCTATGAGGATGCACATATTTGTGTATGGTTCTCATTTAGTTTCTACATAGACTTGGACTTTCTTAATAAACTATAGAAAATTTTACATGACTTCTGATTCTTGTGTGTATATGCTGGTGTTATATAGTATAAAAATGTAGCATTTTAAATAGAAATGGTATTGTTCCCTTATTTTAGAAAGAATGTCTTGTGATACACGTATGTATGTATATTGCCTGTCACTGTTCTACTCAGAGGCTCCTGAGGACTGGGGACTGCATGCAGAGGGGCCTTTCCCACAGACTGGCATACCCAACATCTTGGTTCTGCCTCCACCCCTAGTAAGAGATAAGCTTGGGGCTGTTTCCAGGGGTCCTTCTGAGCCCTGGCCTCAGAGCCTCCTGAGGCCTGGGCCTGCAGGCACTTGGAGAGACCATCCAGGAAGACCAGCCAGCCAAGAGTCTGCCAGAGTCCCACCTCTACATACTAGACAAGGAGAGCTATTGGAATATAGAACCTGCTTGCACCCACTGGAAGAGGACCTTGGTCCTGTAATCAACAGGAGGAGAGACCCCATGGACACTCATTGGAAGAAGGAATGGGTAGAAGATAGTATAAGAACACAGTCAACAACAGAAAGATCAGTAGGACACACCAAAAATCTAGGCACTACACACAAGCAAAACTTGAACATCACAACACAGATGAAGCAGAAGAGAAGGACCTTAAAAACAACTTCATGAATATGATTGAGACTTTAAAAGAGGAAACTAAAAAGTTCTTTAAAGAAATAGAAGTTAAAATCAAACCAAAAATGGAAGAAATCAACAAATCTCTTAAAGAAAGCAAGGAAAGCCAAGAAAAAGCAACCAAACAGATGAAGGAAAAAATTCAAACAGTCCATGGACTGAAAATTGAAATAGAGACCACAAAGAAAACACAAACTGAGGGAATGCTTGAAATAGAAAAGCTGGGTAAATGATCAGGAACTACAGATGCTACAGATGCAAGCATCTGTAACCAGATATCTGCAACCAACAGAATACAAGAGGTGGAAGAGAGAATCTCAGGCATTGAAGATACACTAGGAGAAATAGATTCATCGACCAAAGAAAATTTTAAGTCCAACAAATCCCTAACACAAAATATCCAGGAAATATGGGACACTATGAAAAGGCAAAACCTAAGAATAATAAATATAAAAGAAGGTGAACAAACCCAACTCAAATGTTTAGAAAATATATTCAAAAAAATTATAGAAGAAAACTTCCCTAACCTAAAGAAAGACATGGAAATGAAAGTACAAGAAACTTACAGAACGCCAAATGGAGTGGAACACAAAAGAGTCCCCTTGACACATAATAATCAAAACATCAAAAATACAGAATAAAGAAGGAACATTAAGAGCAACAAGCAAAAAAGTCCAAGAAACAAATACAGGCAGATTTATCAGAATTTACCTGACTTTTCCTTAGAAACACCGAAGGCCAGAAGGTCCAGGATAGATATTCTAACAACACTAAGAGACCACAGATGCCAACACAGAGTACCAAACCCAGCAAATCTTTTAATCACTATAGATGTTGAAACCAGGATATTCCATGACAAAACCAGATTTAAAAAATATTTATCAACTAATAAAGTACTACAGAAATCTCTGGAAGGAAAACTCAAAACCAAGAAAGTAAACTACACCACAAAAACATAGGGAATAGATAATCTCATTTTACCAACAGCAAAAAGAAAAATGAGGAGAAATCCACACTTAATACCACCATCATCATAAACAACTACAAAAAACAAAACAAACAATAATTAATAATCAATGGTCATTAATATCCCTCAATATTAATGATCATAACTTTCTTATAAAAAGACATCAGATAACAGAATGGAGAAGAAGACAGAATCCATCCTTAGGCTGCTTACAAGAAACATACCTCAATTTCAAAGACAGACATTACCTCAGAATTAATGGTTGCAAAAAGATTTTCCAATCAAATGGACCAAGAAAAAAGGTGTGTAGAATCCTAGTATGTAACAAAGTAGACTCTAAAATAAAATCAATCAAAAGAGATGAAGAACATCATTTCTCATTCATCACAGGAGAAATCCATCAAGACGATGTGTCAATTCTGAACATCAAAGCCCCAAATACAAAGGTACCCACATTCAAAAAAGAAACATTACTAAAATTCAAGTAGCACATAAACTTCACACACTTCTAGTGGGAGATTTCAGCACCCCACTCTGAACACTTGGCAGGTCTTCCAGACAGAAACTTAACAATGAAACAAAGGAATTAACAGAAATTATGACCCAATTGGGTGTAACAGGCATGTATGGAACATTCCAACCAAACACAAAAGAACATACTCAGCAAGATAGTAAACCTGAATAGGTACAAAAAAATTGAAATAATCCCCTTTATCTTATCAGACCAATGTGCTGTAAAGTTAGAATTCAACAACAACACAAATTCCAGAATACCTACAAAGTCAATGAAATTGAACAATGCACAATTTCACCATTCCTGGGTCAAGGAGGAAATAATAAAGAAGTTAAAGACTTGCTAGAATTTGTTAAGAATGAATACACAATATCCCTAAATTTATGGGACATTTGGAAAGCAGTACTAAGAGGAAAGATCACAGCACATAATACCCACATGAAGAAACTGGTGAATAGTCATTAGAGAATTAACAGCCAAACAGAAAGTTCTAGAACAACCAAAAAAAAAAAAAAAAAAAAAAAAGCAAACTCACCCCTGAAGAGTAGACGCTAGGAAATAACCAAACTGAGGGCTGAAATTAAAAAGTAAAAAGTAGGAAAATAATAAAAAGTATCAATGCAACAAAGAGTTGGGTCTTCAAGAAAATCAACAAGATAGATAAACCTTTTATCCAAACTAACCAAAAGGTGGAGAGAGAACATGCAAATTAACAAAATCAGAAATGAAAAGTGGGACATAACAAAGGACACTCAGAAAATCCAGAGATTCCAGGGAAAACCTGTACTCCACTAAATTCAAAAATTCAACAGAAATAGATAATTTTCTGGATAGATATCACTAATATTAAATAAAAAAACAGATAATTAATTTAAATAGACCTTATACCCCTAATGAAAAAAGAAGCATCAGAAGTCTCCCAACAAGAAAAAGTAGTGGGCCAGATGGTTTCAGTGCAGAATTCTACCTGAAATTCAAAGAATAGCAAATCCAATACTCCTTAATAGTGTTCGACACAGTAGAAGCACAAGGGCCATTGCCAATTTTTTTTTTGTTTGTTTGTTTATGAAGCTACAATTACCTTGGTACCCAAGCCACACAAAGTCACAACTAAGAAAGAGAACTACAGACCAATTTCCCTCATAAACATTGATGAAAAATACTCATTAAATTACTGCCAAATCAAATAGAAGAATGCATCAGAGCAATCATCTACCATGAGTAAGTAGGATATGTCCCAGGGATGTAAATATGGTTCAACATATGAAAATTCATCAATGTAATCTACCATATAAACAAATTGAAAAAGAAACACCACAGGATCATTTCAGTAGATGCTGAAAAAAAAAATTTGACAAAATCCAACACCCCTTCATAATTAAGTTTGCTGGAGGAATCAGGGATCACAGGAACACACCTAAAACATAATGAAAGCACTATACAGGAAGCCAACAGCCAACAACAAATTAAGTAGAGAGAAACTCAATGTGATTCCTCTAAAATCAGGAACAGGATAAGGCTGTCCATTCTCCCCATATCTCTTCAATATTTTACTTGAAGTTCTAACTAGAGCAATAAGAAAACAAAAGAAGATCTAAAGAATACAAATTGGAAAGGAATATTCTAACTCTCACTATTTGTAGATGATATGAGAGTTTATAAAAGTGACACAAAAAACTCTACCAGGGAACTTTTACAGCTGATAAACACATTCTACAATGTGGCAGGATACAAGGTTAACAACAAAATAATCAGTAGCCCTACCATTTACAGACAATGAAGGGGCTGATTAAGAAATCACAGAAACAGCGCCTTTTACAATAGCTACAAACAACATAAAATATATTGGTATAATGCTGACCAAACAAATGAAATACTTATATAATAAGAACTTTACATCTTACCAAAACCAATTTACTGATTCAATACAATCCCCGTCACAATCCCAGGACAATTCTACACAAACATTGAAAGAACAATATTCAACTTTATAAAAAAAAAAAAAAAAACAGAAGACCTAGGATAGCCAAAACAACACTGTCCAGTAAAGGACCTTCTGGGGGCATCACCATCCCTGACTTCAAATTCTATTGTAGAACTCCTGTCCTGAAAACAGCTTGGTATTGGCACAAAAATAGACAGAAAGACCAATGGTATTAACCCACACACTTACAAACATCTGAGCTTTGAGAAAGAAACTAAAATTATACAATTAAAAGAAGAAATCATTTTCAACAAATGGTACTGGAAGAACTGGATGCTGACCTGTTGAAGACTACAGATATATCTATATCTATTGGCATGTACAAAATTTAAGTTCAAATGGATCAACGAACTCAACATAAATGCAGCCACACTGAACCATCTAGAAAAGAAAGTGGGAGGTACCCTTGAATGAATTGGTACAGAAGAGTGCTTCCTGAACATAACATATCTTAGACCCTGAGATAAACAAACAATAAATGGCACCTCCTGAAATTGAAAAGATTCTGTAAGGCAAAGGACACAGTCAACAAGAAAAAACTGCAGGCCACAGATTGGGTAAAGCTCTTCAGCAACCCCAAATCTGAGAAAGGCCCGATTTCCAAAAACATACAAAGATCTCTAGAAGCTAGTTACCAAAAACACCAAATAATCCAATTAAAAATTGTGGTTCAGAACTAAATAGAGAATTCTCAGTATGGAAATCTGAAATGGCTGAAAGACACTTAAGTGCTCACCATCCTTAACCATCAGAGAAATGCAAATCAAAACAACTCTGAGATACCCTCTTACTCCTGTCAGAACAACTAAAATCAAAAGCACCAAAGAGTTTATTCTGGAGAGGTTGTGGAGAAAGGCATGTACTCCTCCACTATTGGTGGGAATGCAAACTCAAAAAGCCACTTTGGTAATCAGTATGGCAATTCCTCAGGAAAATGGGAATCAATCTACCTCAAGATCCAGTAATTCCACTCTTAGGCATATACCAAAATTATGCACATTCGTATAAGGACATCTGTTCAACTATGTTCTTAGCAGCATTATATGTAGTAGACAGAACCTGGAAGTAACCTAAATGTCCCTCAACCAAAGAATGGATGGAGAAAATGTGGTACATTAACACAATGGAGAACTACTCATTGTTAAAAAAAAATGGATTTTTGAAATTAGGAGAGAAATGGATGGAACTTGAAGAAACCATCCTGAGTAACTTAACCTAGTCACAAAAAAGACAAACCAGATACGTACTCATTCATGTATGCTTTTTTGACATAGTGCAAAGGATTAGCAGCTACAGTCCACACAATTAGAAAAGCTAGGAAAAAAGGAACAACCATAAGAGAGACATACATGGTTCCCTGTAGAAGGGGAAAGGGAAAAGGACTCCCAAGCAAATTGGGAGTTTGGGGGTGGGGACAGTGAGTTAGAGGAAAGAAGTGGGGAAAGTTGGGCATGACAGAGTAGGAAGATTTAATCGGGGAAAGAATAGAGGAGAGCAAGAAAAGAGATACCATAATAGAGGGAGCCATTATAGGTTTTAAGAGAAATCTGGCACTATGCAAATGTCCAGAGATCTACATGGATGACCCCAACGGACAATAGTGGAGAGGCTACCTTAAATGCCCTTCCTTGATAATGAGATTGATTACTATCTTATATGCCATCCTAAAGCCTTCATCTAGTAGCTTATGGATGCAGAAGCAGACACCCATCCAGTTGCAGATAGGGAAGAGTGATGAGAAAAGGGGTCAAGACCACATGAGAAACCTGTAGAATCTGCAGACCTGAACAAGTGGGAGCTCATGAACTCCAGTCTGATAGCTAGGAAACAAATATAAAACCGACATAAATTCCCTGAATGTGGTGTTAGTTGGGAGGACTGGGCATTCTGTTGGGCCTCTTGTAGTGAATCAGTATTTATCCCTAATATAAGAATGGATTTTGGGAGCCCATTCCACATAGAGGGATATTCCCTCAGCCTAGACATATGGGTGTGGGCCTGGGCCCTGCTCCAAATGATATAACATATTTCGAAGACTCCCCTTGGAGTCTTCACCCTCCCTGGGGAGCAGATAATGGACAGGATGGGAGCTGGTGGGGGAAACAGGTGACAACAAGAGGGTGCTGGACCTGGCATTGTTATGTAAAACAAGCTTGTTTAAAATTTTAATAAAAATATATTTAAAAAGATAAAATATATAATTATATAGTATATATTATCATAGAAAATATATAATTTAACAGTTTGGAGTTGAAACTCTAAGACCTAACTCATATATAATCTGCATGTTCGAAGTTGTATATCATTTACCTTGCACATATTTAAACTAGTTGGTTACAAATTCTTACTATGAATCCTAGAAATCATTTTGCATATTAGGGTGGTCTTGAAATTGTAGTGATACCCCTGTCTCTATATACTAAATGTGGTAATTGTAGACACATGTTACTGCACTAAATAGAAATAATTATTATTTTAAGAAGTATTTGGGGCAATATAAAAAATATAGTGGTTAGTTAGCTCTGTAGTTAGAATAATAATCTTTGGGTACTATTGATAACATTTTAATTAATGGGATTTGTAGTTCTTTTGCCTTTCTTATTTTGTGTTAATATTTTGTAGTATTTAAAAGTAATTAACAAGTGTTTTTGATGACTTCACATTATTGACTAGTGTAAAATAAATTCCTTATAATTTTTGAGTTACTGATTTCCCAGTCTAGATAGACAACATAAATTTCTCGTTTTTCCTTATCTAATAACAACTGACTCCCTTTGCAAATTATAGCCAATAGATTTATAATTTTCATAATTAATTTTTCTTTTAGATATATAAAAATAACTATGGTCATGGTTTTCTAAATGGCTTTGACATTTTTTACAGGCATGTACATACAATGTCATATATGAATTTAATGTGAAGTTTAACCATAAATATGTTTGTAATTATTAATGGTAACTTTTCTCTAAGCGAAAATAAAGTATTTTAAATCAATTCATTTAAAAGTTTTAAATAGCCTTAGTTAAGGTTTTAATACATAATTTTGCCCATGTGTTAGTTTCATTATTAGGGGAAATAAACTATATTTTTTGTATTACTCATTAAATCAATTAAGTATTCTATTTCTCACCTCTGTAAATTGAAAAGCTATCAAGGATGAATAATTATTCTTTTTTCCTGTTATCAGCTGTTGAACTCTCATTTATGTTATTCTTTTAATGGTTACCCTAGAGATTACAGGGTACATCTTTCACTTATTATAGCCTACACTAAATTAGTTCTTTAAATAGTTTCTTACAATAAGTACTTCATAGATATTTAATTATATACTAGCTTTGTTTTTATACTTTCCTCATATATTTCTTTATTTTGTTTATTTTTATTATTTATTTATTTTATCTATCCATGTCCATTTAAATGAAAACAAACATTTATAGACAATATTTGGGAATTTGGGCATCATTCTTTCCAAACTACTTCCTGCAGGTAAGGTGCACTGTCATGGGGGATTCTAAGAAGATGCAGAAATCCTGGCTGTAGTCTGTGAGGCTGCTTTGTCCAGCTGTTTTGAATGTAGGATCACCTGGTACTCCATTTCAGGCGGTCTGGCTTGATCAAATAAATTCACAATCTTAGTATTGTTATTTTTATTTAATTGTTTATTTTTGCACTGCTTTATTTCAAACTCTAGACCTTGAGCATGGTAGGTAGCAAAAAACTCTTGCACTAAATCATGTACACAAACACTACTGTTTTTATTGCTAAATCAAGGTTAGTTGAAGATTATCTTTATCCATTTAATGTTCAGTTCTTTCACTTGACTCAAATTCCATTTATTTTTTATTTTTCTTTTCTTCATTTTTCTTTTGTTTTTCTTTTAACTTGAAGACTGTTACATTTATTGCAGTATATACCCATTGTTTATTAATTAATAATTTATTGATCTTAAAATATTCTTACAATTCCTTCCCCTTAAAGAGCTTTTAGACTAGAGGAGAAGGGATTTGGTTATCATTTTATCCAACATTCTAAAGAAGCCATATCATGATTTGAATTATACAATGTACTACTGAATAATTAGTCATCAGTTTGATATTGTTTCTTAAAGGTAGTTTTAAAAATCTCTTGCTTTATCTTTCATGCTTTAATTTGAACTCTGTCAGGATGTGCCAATATACATAAATCTTTAGATTTTGTTCTTACTAAGTGTTCACAGAATGGGTTAAATCAGGATTTATATATATATATATATATATATATATATATGTATATATATATATATATATTCAATATAAGGAAATTATCAGCAATATAAATATTTTACTCTTTCTCTTTTTTAATGAAACTCAAAGTTTTAGGCCTGTAATTTATTATTTTAGGCCTAGTAAATATGTTCTACTTATATTAAATTATTTCAATAACTTTCTGTAGTTTGAATTTAGCTGAATATTTTTCTTTAATCAATTTTCTTTTTTATTCTGGTAATTTTGTTATTGTGAGACTCATCCAAACACTTAATTTAATGCTTTAACACTTTAATTTCTTTTCTTTACATAGCTTTGATAGAGTTAATTTCACTACTTATTACTCTATATTTTTGCTTATTTTATCATTTTATTTATCTCTTTCTACATTATATCTATTTTAAGTCTTTGTGTGACAATGCCAATATTCATTTCTAATATCTATTTTACTTATTTTAGTTTATGATCCTGTGCTTATAACAGAGAATATTTCTCAAGATGTTAATGGACAATATATATTGTTAATGAAAATTTAAATATTTATTGATGTTTCATCTTCTTTCAAGGAAAATGGCTTTATTTATGTTTAGCAGTTAAAAAAGTAGTGACTCAACATAATACTGTCAAAATTAATTTTAAGCTCCATTTGTAAGAGTATGGGTTTTTTTGCCTGTTGTTATTGGTTTTGTCCCGCCGCCCTGTCGTCAGTCTCAAATAACATACAGAGACTCTGTATTAGATATTATACTGTTGGCCCGGTTACTTGTTTTTTATCGGCTAGCTCTGCCTTAATTATTAACCCATTTCTGCTGATCTATGTATTTCTCTTACCAGGGAGCCAGCAGCATACTGCTTTCTCCAGACTCTCCATCTTGATTCCTCCTTTTTACTTCCTATTTCCTCCTTGTCTCCTAGTCCCTCCTATCTTCCTTTCCTATTGGCCAACAGTGCTTTATTATTAACCAGTATGAGGAACATATACAGAATGACATCTCCCATCAAATATTATCATTGTATGATCTGTATCAGTTTTTCTCATACATCTGTAATGTATTTCTTTTATATACATAATATTTTTATTGATTATTTGGGAAATTCACTATGCACTCCAATCACACTCACCTTATTATCCTCCGAGGTCTGCCCCACCCAACTATGACATACCACTCAAAATAAGAATAAGGGAAAATAGTGTACTTTGTGTTGTCCATATACTCAAGGGAGCACAGGGAGAATGATACAGAGAGACAGGTTGCTGAAAATATACTCAGGTGTAACAGGATTTTGTAGGTGTGCTTCTGTGAAATTGGACCGCTGTAAATGCACTGTTCATACCAGAGGTGTTGAAGAAGGGAATTTAGAAAATTTCACCATGACTAAGTGATATACTTTTGATGAAATAATTGTGCTCACAAATATAGTAAGCTGATGGACAGTAATTATCTTAATTTGTATTACTCTTAGATTGATGAGGGAAAAGGCTCCTAAATGTTAGTTCCAAACCCATGATTTCTCTGATACACTTGTTTAAAAAATCTGTGCATCACAGATACACATACACAAACACATACAAAGACATGAATGTATGAATGGAAGTTGTAAGGAAGTTGATAGAAGTTGGTAAGGATGGGATATAAGAGGCATGTAGAGGTAGAAAGAAATCAGAATGCATTAAATGTATGTATATAATTGTCAACAATCACTGTAAAATTGTCAAAGATCAGTTTAATTATGTTAATTTTTGATGCTCACATATTGGTATCTTAATGGTAGTTTTCCCTAATTCATATTGGATTAATATGTAGTAGAGTTAAAGATTTCTACTCTTACTTTTGTGCTCCTTTCATGTGTATCAGGTAGGAATGAGTTTAATTTACATTATTTATTATTTATTCCCATTCTATTGGCTGTTCTTTTGTCTTGACAACAGTGCCCTTTACCTTACAGTGCCCTTTACCTTATAGAAGCTTCTCAGTTTCAGATGGTCCATTTATTAATTGTTTCTCTCAGGGTCTGTGCTATAGGATATGTTCTCCTGTGCCAATGTGTTCAAGGGTAACTCCCATGTTCTTTTCTATGAGGTTCATCGTGGTTAGATTCATGTTGAGGTCTTTGAGTTTTGTGCATGTTGACACGTAAGGGTCTATTTGCATTCTTCTGCATATTGACAACCAGTGATGCAAGAACCATTTTTTGAAGATGCTTTATGTTTTCTATTGTATAATTTTAGCTTTATCAAGAATCAGGCATTCATAGAAATGTGGATTAATATCAGGGTCTTTGATTCAATTCCATTTATCTACCTGTTTGTTTTTGTACAAATACCAAAGGTTTCATTACTATAGATCTGTAGTAGAGCTTGAAGTCAAGGATGGTGTTAATTACTGAAGTTCCTTTATTGTACAGACTGTTTTTGCTTTCCTGGGATTTTTCTTTTGCCATATGAAGTTGAGACTTGTTCTTTCCATGTGAAGAATTGTGCTGGGATTTTGATGGCGATCACATTGAATCTGTAGATAACTTTTGGTAAGGTTGTCATTTTTGCTATGATAACCCTACCTATCCAATGGCATGGGAGATATTTCCATTTACTAACATCATCTTTGGTTTCATTCTTTAGAAACACTAATTTCTTGTCATACAGGTTTCTCACTTGTTTGTTGATGAAGATCTAGGGGAACCTATGCTAATTTGTACTTTACAACATATGAAAGCTAAGGCATCATGAGGTAAAGGAAATTTTTTAACCTAACTATGCACTAACCGATGCAATTAAAACTCTAGAAAGACATCAACATTGAATAGTCATCACATATTCTCTCAATAGACAAAGGAAGAATTGTAGCTATTTGAATCCAGACTAAAAGAATCATTTGTGTATCATGTAGATCCTTCACTGCTTTTAAACTTACATACTTCTCCCCCCCACACCAAATTTTTTTCTACAGGTATTATAGCACAGGAGGATAAACCATTGCAATGGATTGATTTGTAACATGAGGGCCATAAAATACCATTTCCCTTAATATTTTTTCAATTAGTTAATATAGAGACTACCTGAGTTAAAAGTTATTTGGTTTGATTCTTGTTATATTACTCTTAAATAACAATTAGTTTTTGAGAGTGTTCTAAAATTGTATGCATTTACCAATTTCATTCACAGAATACATTAGAATGTCAACTTAGTAAACAGCCTCTAAGTTTTTGCTTTTAAAACCATAGATTACTGCATTTCCTAACCCTTATTAGAAAATCTACTTTTCATAATAGATGGTGGTTAATACAGAAACACAAAACCAGTCAATATGCAAAGATCGAGAGACTTCTGTAATAAAAATAGGGAGGTTACAGTGTGCACAAGTATGAATATATTGCCAGAAATATTTACACAACACAAACAGATACTAAAATAATATTTAAGCGTATCTAAATTAAACATAATAGATGAATCTACTGAGTGAGATGAGGAAAAGAAATATTAATAAATTGATGAATATCTGAATCATAAATCCTTCCTATATCATTAGATGAGTCATCAAAAATAAGTATCTGCTTGTGGAATTGGAGAAGGATGTACAATTGCTATAATTACAAATTCCAATCATATGAAAAAGTCCCATAATTTACCAACTGGCTATCCTGGAACTCTCTCTGTAGATGAGGCTTGCCTCAAGCTCACAGAAATTTACCTGGTGAGTTCCAGAGGATTGGGACTAAAGGCCTCAGCCCCCACCACCTGGCTATTTATTATAACTAACGGTTGGTATTTGTTTACATGCCTCTATGGAAGAAAATGGTTTTGAAAGTGCAACCTATCCTTGTGATTATATACAACTTGATCTTATGAGAATTTTACTCAGGTGGCCTTTCTTTACCATCAGAGCATAAATTATCTGATGCTCAGGATAAAATTGGGCATGGCATAAAATTTAGTTCATCTTGATTTTAGGCTCCATTCTCTCATAAACTAAAGTAGTAAACAAAAGAATTTCTGAATTTATTCAGAAACTTAATTTCAACTATACAGAAATTCTAACTGTTTCCACATGTTTATTTTATATCCCATTAATTTTTGGAAAAATCTATGAAAAAAAAGAATTTTGCCAGATCTGTGGAAGACTTTTATGCATATAACCATGTCTTTGTAGAAAGATAAGTTAGCTTCTTGCTCACCTATTTATAGTATTTTATTTACTT
Organism: Phodopus roborovskii; assembly: GCF_943737965.1. Lineage (NCBI taxonomy): Eukaryota > Metazoa > Chordata > Mammalia > Rodentia > Cricetidae > Phodopus > Phodopus roborovskii. Next base: position 85,484 of record NW_026126436.1, read on the forward strand.
TCTTCCACCATCCTCCCATATTGGCTAGCTCAAGAAGAGGAACCAAGGATGAATGTGATCAAAGCCAATACCCGTGCTTTGTTGATTATTTCAATTCATCTCTATCCAGTATAATGTTGATTATCAATATGTAATTCATTGCCTTAACTTTGGAAGGTGCAATATTTGTACTTCTCTTTGTCTTTTGTATTTTATTTATTGTGGTAATTGAATAATATTGTTGCCCCTATAAAAAGTTTGAATATTTGGACATAAGGAAATGGCATTACTGAGAAGGAATAGGAGGTAAGAACTTGGTGGTGTAGAATGTAGGAGGAAGTATGTCACTGAGAGTGGGCTTTGGGTTTTCAGGAACTCAAGCCAGGCCCAATGGCTCTATCTCTTCCTGATGCTTGAACATCAGGATGTAGAACTCTTAGCTACTTCTCCAGCGCAATGCCTGCACATATGCTGCCATGCTCCCCTCTGTAATGGCAATGGACTAAACCTCTGAAACTGTAATCAAGCCCCAGTTAAATGATTTCCTTTATAAGAGTTGCTGTGGTCATTGTGCCTCTCCATATCAATAGATCAAGACTAAGACAATTATGAATGAAGTTCTACTGAATTGCACAAAGAAAGATAGTTCAACTATTGAAATGAATATATGATTTATATTTTCATTGTATTTATACCCCATGTTTTATTAGTTGTTAATAACAACTTGATATAATCTTCCTTTTCTATTATAAAAACATCTTGTTATTATATATATTTTATTTTGTTTTTTAATGTCAGTTTTTATGATCAACTTATTAGCATATATTAATTGTATACATGATGGGTGTCATTATGATATTTTTTTTCTTCCTTTTATTTTTTACTTCTTTTTTAATTTAAATTGTCTGTCATATTATTTGGGGAAGGGCCTAGGCCCTCCTCCATGTGTCTATGCTGAGTTAATATCCCTTTATGTGGGACGGGCTCCCAAAGTCAATTCTTATACTAGGGATAAATACTGATCCATTGCAGGAAGCCCCATAGACTGCCTAGTCCTCCTAACTAACACCCACATTAAGGGGGTCTGGGTCAGTCCTATGCTGGTTTTCCAGCTATCAGACTGGGTCGCATGAACTCCTCTTTGTTCAGATCAGCTGATTCTGTGGGTTTTGCAAAGATTTAATTTAGTTTTATTTTTCAGTTCTTTGAGAATATTTTATAATGTGTTCTTATCATTTTTATTGTATTCCCCAATTCCTTTCAGATTCCTCACCCTTCCAAACCTATGCAACTTTGTGTCATTTTGTTTTCCACATAGAACACAATCCATGATGTCTATATTCTTGGCTCTATAGCATTCTGTTAGAACTTTTATGTGTGCCTGCTGTTTGTTTAAATTTTTCTCCCATATCTCAACATGTCATTAGTAAACACTTTATTATATTTTATAGTTATCAAGATAATAGTTTTCTAGTTTTCACTCACAGTGCACCACTTATCTATTCTTCATTAACAGTATTAGGTATGAGTTCCATCTTGTGGACCTGACTTTAAATCCAATAAAAAGTAGCTGGCTAATCCTCTAACAACCACGGTATTATCCTTCAAACAGGTCATTCTTGTGGCTCAATCTGTTTACAGCTGTTGAGATTGATAGTATGAATAAATCCTCTGGTAGTATGAATAAATCTTTTAGCACTATTCATGCTATCTAGTAGGAGTGAAAGTTCAAGCTGGTTATAAGCTAGTCTTCTTCATGTTCTATGCCATACGTATATTGACTCTTTAGCAATAGGGACTTAACAGTGGGTTGTGGAAAGCAAATATTAATATTTGCAATATCCCACAATTTTTTGGTAGGAGACAGGTAACCCATCTAACTAATGACTGAAAAAGATATTAACATTTTCTTTATATGCACAATGAAGTATATCCTTCACTCCTCATAAAGGAAATTTCTTTTCGTAACAGATGGAAAACTTTACAAAAAATCACAACCATTAAAAGCATAGAGTTGTATAACTCAGTTCCAATTAATACATCTAAAAAAACACCCCTGCACATAAAAAAATGAGAATATTGTAATAGGGAGGGTGTAAAGTCTACAAATGTCAGAAGATCAGGAATTTGTTGTATGATTTTGCCTCCTAGGAATGTCAGAACCTATATCCATTCAATGTCACCAACATGACAATCCAAATGTGAGTTGATCAAGGTGAAAGCCAATGGAGGGATGAAACTAGATTTGGAAGAAACCCAACAACTCTCAGTAAAACACAAAGAAATACAAGCAACTGAGGAAAGCTGGGAACATGAAAGTTGGTCTTACACAGAGGCAAGTAACCAAATTGTCCAGTCCCAAATGGTTAGGGCTGCAAACATGCATGCAAGTAATATCTTATATACTGAACAAGTTATATTTAGGGAATATGTATCTATGAATGTGTATGGATGTATGTACATATATGCAAAAACAATAACTTTCAAAAAAGAAGACATTGATTTGAAATTCCTTGATGAGTGATATATGGCAATGTTAGGAGGGATGAATGCAGGGTAGAGAATATTATAATAACATGTGGAGGAAAAGAAAAATGTGTTTGAACAAAAGATGTGTTTCATTTCTGGTACTTGAGATTTTATTTTGTGATATAATTTCTAAGTGGGGTTCCATCTACCCATTATATTTAAATTCTTTCTATGTGTGTATATATTTTAGATTAAAATATATCTCAAAAGGCAATTGGTATTAGATAATGATTCCTATATTCCTTCCTCTTTGCTTCCCTTCCATTCGAACCCCCTTTAATTGTCCTATTCAAATGTTCCTTGTATTCAATTAGAACAGTAGATTCTATTTTCCTTCCTTGAAATTTGCCCTCCTATGTCTGGTGCCTTACTGCTACCTAAACTCTGTGGCTATTCTAAACAAAACATATTTCTCAAGCATAAAGGTAATATTCACAATTAATATCCTTTTTTTTTTCATCTGTGTTACCTTACTTGGGATGATTGGCTTGAGTTCCTTGCAGATTTTGTAGTATCAATTTTCTTAACAGCTGAATAGTATTCCATTATTTAAGTTTTTAGAACTGTAAACACAGTTTAAAAAAAATCTATGGGAGGGCTAAGGATATAGGTGGAATTATTATCATGTTTTAGATAAATATAGCACTAAATTTCTTCTTCAGTATTTATGCTTGTACTGAATGATAGTAGCTACATTTATCTTTGATCAGTGAGGCACCTCATTTCATTGAACTGTATGAAATAGAAAGAATCATACCTATTTAATTGCTTTAAAATAGTGATAGTTGTGTTGTCAGCCCTCTGAGCACATTTGTACAACCCCGTTTAAAGCTCTGGAAACACTGCTAAGTTGGTCAAGTTGGGAACAGAAAAAAATGTAAGAGTTGGAAAATAAAGAGAAGTATTATACAATATTATCCTCTTGGCATGACACAGCCATTACAACTATGATCTCATAGTCCTCATAGGTGCTTGCACAGAAGACTACTTCAAGGCCTGCCATGATTAGGACAATGTCCACAGAACATATCCATGCTAGTGATAGAATTTATGGCATAAGATATCATTGTCTCTACTGGACAAGGTTAGAAGAATGAATTCCTCCAAATATGATAAATTTTGGGAAAAGTTAAGAAAAAGAAGGTGTGGGAGGAAATGTTAACTGGAAAGATAAGATGATTATCACTTCTGGGATGGGGACTTATTATGTGATCATTGTTTTATTTTCATAACAGTTAATAATAATTATTTATAATAGTTACTTGAAAGAGGGCTTCTCACTTTGAAAATGGGTGTAATCCAGAGGTACCTGATGTAGCCTTAAAAGTACCATATAGTGATATTCATAACTAAAAGAAGTTATGCATGTTATAGGATGTTGGTCAATTTGGGGACCCCAGAGTCATCCTAAAATTTTCTTTCTTGATTTCCATGAGACAAGCCCTATTATTGGTTTCTTACCATGGTAATCTACTTCACTACAGGCTTGTTAGAAAAACAAGTGACTATGGATTGTGTCTCTGAAATTCCATCTCAAAATAAATAGTGAGACATCAAATCAACCCAAAGGTGGGTTTTTATAAAAGCTGTCAGCTGAATCTTTACATCTTTATTGTGTAAGGTACAATAAACATGGCAGAACTGTTTCTGTTTCTGCCCAATGCCTAAAACTGGGCAGTAAGTGAAAATGTCGAATGTAAGCACTAATAAAATAATGACTAAATTGTTGTCAGTTTTTCTTTACTCAGCCTCTCATATATATATATATATATATATATATATATATATATATATATATATGTGTGTGTGTGTGTGTGTGTGTGTGTGTGTGTGTGTGTGTGTATGTATGTGTGTGTGTGTGTGTGTGAATGCATGCTCACAAGTTAGAGTTGTGTAGATTATGGGAAAACTTTAGAAAGTTAATCCTTTGTTTTTACTTATTTTCCCTTGCCCCCTATATAGACCTTCTTTTATAGTCCTTTTTCCTTTCTTTCAAATCTATGACACCCATTTTCATTAGTTGTTGAAACATACACATATCTGTATACATGTATAAGCTTAATATATAAATACATTCAAGGTTGAACATTTGGTATTTAATAACCAATTTGTGGCCTTCCCTAGAGAACACTATTTCTTCTGCTGTCAGCATTCATAACATTACAGATTATTGCTCTTGTCATTGCTTGCTTACCAGAGGTAGAATGTAAGTCTATTGCTGAAGTCTCCATGCACTTCAGAAACAGGGCCCAGAGACCCCAAGGCTATTTCTGAATTGTACCAGAAGTCATCATGCAAGCTTTCAAATGAGGTAAAGAACCAATAGTCTTACCTAGCCATGATGCCAATAAGCTATCAATATAGCATGACCAATATAGCATGATAACCTTAAATGTGCAGTAGCGGCACTCATGCCTTGGTGGTAACCTACAGCCCTCTAAAAGGATTTAAGACTTCACAAGAGGGAAATCGAGTCTGTTATTGGAAACAGCAAAATATCCGTGGCTGGTAAAAGCATCAGTATTGGAAAAACCTTCAGAATCTGAGGCTCAGGTGACACAGGGTAAGGAGGTCAGAAAGATTGAGCCAGGAAAAGAGCAAGCTTGATGTGAGATTATGTCTCCTAGGTATATCAGAAATTATAACAATAAATTTTCACCATCAAGACTCCCTGAACAGGAGCTGAACTAGGAAAACATTAGACATGACAAAGTTTATATAGATGCCCAGGAGCCTCAGCCCTCTTTGCTGTTGAAGCAGGGTTTTACCTAATGTGATTCATAATTCAGACTAGAAAGATTTTAGCAGTTTGGATATATCTCTTATCTTTGCTTCAATATCCACAGGAATTTTGGGATTATAGATGATTATATCCATCCTTCAACTCCTTCAAATCCATCCCTGTGTTCCTAATCCTCCCATCTTTATTTTTGTTTTGTTTTTTGTTTGTTTGTTGTTTTTAAACATGAGTCTAATTTATGTACCCCATAGGGCTAAACTGGATTGTTATTAACAACAAGGAGCCACATCTTACAAAGAACTAACACTCATGAGTTCAAAAAATTAAATTTAGATTAGAGATTTGAGTGGCAACAGCTTTTACACACTGAACTTCTAATTTTGTCTCCTCATAAATATAAGAAAAAGATGTTTGAACTCAGAATTGAATTTAAAGTTACAATTAATATAAAATGTTGCAGTATTTGATCATGCACACTAAAGTGAGAAGAAAATATCAGTAGGAAATTACTGATAAGATTTGCGCATTTAAAATTTAGTATCCTGAAATATGAATTTCGTCTACTGGTTGTAAGTGAAAAGCACCCATTTGGATTTTCTATTGACATAAATGGTACTAATTATTCATAACATGTTCATTTGAGTTCACTGCTAAGGATTGGTGCCTATGAAATGGTTTTCCCCATTTAATTAATCCAATTGTAATGTACAAGATATTCATGGAAGGTTTCCACATTTAAATCTTAACTCCAAATCATTATTTATTCATATTTAGTAATTTGTCTTGGAATCATTTGTGTAGCCTTTTGTTTACCGGATATCTTTTTTGATTTCACTTATGAAGTCAAATGATGTGCATAGTACATCTAAAAGTTAAAAATGAATTCATCTTTTCTGATGATGGTAATGAAGTTCAAATAGATTTATTACCAATAATAGATGAATATAAAATACTATCAGGAATGAACCAAAGAAATTATGATACTTAGTGTGTTGCAAATGTAATTGTGTTTTTTAATCAAAGACCAGAGGAATTGCTACATTGACAACAATACTCTGTCCCAAGATTAAGATTTTACCAAAAAGAAATTATTCTATAGGCAGCTCAGTATTTACCATACTAAAATCAATGACCAATATGGGATTGGCCAGAAAGAAATTGTGTGTGTTTGTGTGTGTGTGTGTGTGTGTGTGTGTGTGTGTGTGTGTTGAGGTGTATTATGTATAGAAGTGAGAAAAGGAGAGAAAAGGAGAGAGAGAGGGGGAGATGACTTTGCAGTGTCATAAGTAGTAGAAGAAAAGGAATTGAACAGCCACTGAACATTTGTTTAATCTTCATGTTCCTGAGCTCTTATTATGAGTTATTGTTTCCAGTACTGGCCTTTCATCATCCATCATGAAGTTTGTATAGCATTTTCATTGGATAGTAAACTGAACATGGTTTACAATTTTTTTTTCAAAGCATAGTGGAGTTGTCTCTATATTCAGTTAAACCTTCTAGAGGTAATTAGATGTGTTAAAACTTGAAATTACACAAAAACAAAGTATAGTGAGATATTTACTTTGTCTCCTTCTGTGGCACTGACCACGCCCATTGGGGGATGGAGCCATGAGGGGAAGTGACCTGTGGAAGGAGGTCTGAGGAAGAGACAGGAACACTCTCTTGCTGGCTGGACTTGGACAGGAGAGCATTCGGTGGAACTTGCTGGTGTTCATCTGTCTAGGTTGTAAGTTATTTCTCCCTGAAAAAACATCTATTTGTCCTATTTGTTTATCCTGATCCTTATTTAACCGCAATAGACAAAGACCTTGTTAATGAAATCTCATCCTGTCTCTTACTTATCAGCCATAGTCATGGAACCTATGAGAACAAAGGTACAAGTATAAAGTTTAAGTATAAGAATATAATAACTAAAAGCCAAGCCATAGAACAAATTTAAGGTTATTGGCTAAATAAATAAATAATTGTCTATTAATAAAATGGTCTTGCTGGTGGGGGAATTCAGGTGGGGGATGGGAGCGGAGGGTGGTTAGAATACATGTGAGAGGGCAGAGAGTGTAAAAGGGAAGGAGGGAGGGAGATAAGAACTCTGAGATTGTGTTAAAATTCCCATATAGTTTATAAGGTATCAATTTAGTTTATGTATCCTAATTTATATCTGTTTATTTTTCCTCTTTGTGTGTCTTCATTTTTATGTGACAATAATCCTGTTGCTTCTTGCTTTCTTCTATTCCCCATTATTTTTACAGTACTTATCTTTCCCAATCAACCATTGAAAATCATGCATGCATGTATATTCCTCTTGTCAAAAGCCACAAACATACAAGGATTTACAAATATTCTAGTAGGAAATGTAAAAATTAATATGATTTTTGATAGTTAACAGATTTCTTGAATTCTAGATATTTTACACTAAAACCTGGACAATTAGAATCTGAGATTATTCACCTTTGTTGAAGACACAAAGATAAGAAAATAATTAGAAGATTGGTTTGCTATTCTCTCAAATCTTAATAACTTTCTATTATAAAACAGTTATTGGAGATATGAAATAGTGTGACACAAGCTTTACACTGGAAAACAAAAGCAGGTATATGTAAGAGCCCATTTAAAACAGGCAGAAATTAATAGTAATAGTCTATAATGAACATAGTGCTTATAAATATTATAAGTATTACAATTGACCCTCTTGTTCAATTTTTAAATACTTCTCTTGTTTCTAAAGTATTGGCACCATATTTTGGTAAGTAAAATTTTCTAAAGTGTCTATAGTTTAATTGATGCATTATACATTATGCAACAGTAAGAATTGGTCTTTCTTACAAAGTCTGGAGTAATAATGGCTAAATATCTATGCTGGTATATTGAGAAAGAGAAATTTCCATATGAAAATCCTTACTCACTGATTTCAATATTACTAATAATCCTAGTTCCACAAATGGAAACTTCCAATTACTTAAGTATATTTGACATAAGGAAGAAATAATACAACAATTTGCCTCAATATTTATTGAGTGCAGATGAAGATCAAGTTCATCAGATTTTTTTTCCCTTTTCCATTGGTAACATGAAACATTCTTGGTGGCATTTCAGTTCTGAACATTGCAGAATGTATACTACTCTGTGACTTCAGATAAAGATCAGAATCGCAGAATCTTGAAGAGATAAGAACCTTGTTCTTGCATGAAGACCATTCTTAACATTTTTTTCATTATGGCTCTTGTACATTTGACTTCTTAGTAGGAATGGAAAATAAATCATGTCTTCATAGAAACAAAAGTTCTTCTTTACCACTATTTATGAATTTGAAGTATTGTAGTAGTATTGAAACTTTAAGCCAAACAAAGAATCTGGTTATTTTGCTCATATAATTGAATATTCACATTTTTAAAATTAAATATTATTTACCACTTACCTTTTCCTTTACATCCCTATGACTCCTGCTATGATTCCTCCCTCATTACTCATTCTTTTGTATCTCTTTTTAAAATTTAAATCAATCTTTTCTCATTTTACATACAAATCCCAGTTCTAACTACTTCCCCTCTTCCTGCCACCCCTACACCACTCCAATCCATTCTTCAGAGAGGGTACAGCTTCCCATTGAACTCTGACTCCTTACTTTGAGGCAGAACCAAGGCCCTTCTCCACTATATCAAAGCAAAGTATTCCTCCAAAATGAATGGGCTCAAAAATGCCAATTCAAACATAGAAATAGGCCTATATCTGTGGGTCCACTCAGAGTTTCTGCGGGCAAGATCCTTGACCCCCAAATCCGGGCCCCTGCCAAATAATGAGGTCTCAGCGGGAGAGCGCCAATTTCCAGTGAGATCCCACTGCAAAACCTTCTCAAGTTCAAGCTCAGCCCTTGTCCTCTTCTGCTGGCTATTGGCCAGAGCTATTGGCCAGAGGCCAGAGCTATTGGCCAGAGGACCACTGTGAATACCTGCTGGCATCTTCTTCTGGATCCTCATCTTTGACCCCATGCCTGGATCCCTGTCTGCGGAGAAACCTCCTAGAGAGCTTGGACCACACAGAGCTACAGATATTGAATCTCAGATCCACATAAGCCCATCAGGGAAGTACCATAGAGAGAGGGAAGAGACACCACCAACACCTACTGGAAGAAACTATGGGAAGAAGGCAATACAAAAGAACACCTAACAACAGAAAGACAAACATGACACCACCAGAATCTAGGGAATCTACACCAACTAGAATGGAACACAACAACAAAGCAGAGGAAGCAGAAGGGTATGACTTGAAAATCACCGTCATAAAAATGATAGAGGCCCTCAAAGAAGATGTGAGAAAATCCTTTAAAGAAATGGAGGAAAAAACTAACAAAAAAGTGGAAGAAATGAACAAATTCCTTAAGGAAAGTACAGAAAGCCAAGAAAAAAAACAATTAACCAGGTGAAGAAAACGGTTCAAGACTTGAAAACTGAAATTGAGAAAATAAAGGCAACACAAACGGAAGGAAGGCTGGAAATTGAAAAGCTGGGCAAAAAAATCGGAAACCACAGACACAAGCATAACCAATAGAATTCAAGAGATGGAAGAGAGAATCTCAGGCGCAGAAGATAAACTAGAAGAAATAGATTCATCGACCAAAGAAAATCATAAATCCAACAAATCCTTAACACAAAACACCCAGGAAATGTGGGACACCATGAAAAGGCCAAACCTAAGAATAATAGGCATAAACGAATGTGAGGAAGCCCAGCTCAAAGGTGCTGAAAACATATTCAACAAAATCATCGAGGAAAACTTTCCAAATCTGAAGAAGGACATGCCCATGAAAGAACAAGAAGCATACCGAACCCCAAATAGGCTGGACCAAAGAAAAAAGACCCCTCAACATAGAATAATCAAAACACCTAGCATACAGAATAAAGAAAGAATATTAAGAGCAGTGAAGGAAAAAGGACAGGTAACATATAAAGGCAGACCTATCAAAATTACACTTGACTTCTCCATGGAAACCCTCAAGGCAAGAAGGTCCTGGATAGATGTTCTAAAAGTATTAAGAGAACACAGATGCCAGCCTAGGCTACTATATCCAGCAAAACTCTCAATCAATATAGATGGAGAGAACAAGATATTTAATGACAAAACCAGATTTTCTTAATATGTATCTACAAATCCAGCTCTACAGAAACTATTGGAAGGAAAACTCCAACCCAAGGAAGGTAACTATGCCCACAAAAATGTAGGCAACAGATAATCCAACTACACCAGAAACCTAGGGTGAAGCAGAACAAATATATTCACAATACCACTGACAACAACAAACCTAAATCAAACGAGCATCAACAATCAATGGACCTTACTCACCCTCAACATTAATGGTCTTAACTCACCTATAAAAAGACACAGGCTAACAGAATGGATACGAAGACAGAATCCATCCTTCTGCTGCATACAAGAAACACATCTTAGCTCCAAAGATAGACATTACCTCAGGGTAAAGGGTTGGGAAAAGATTTTCCAATCAAATGGAAATAAGAAGCAAGCAGGCGTAGCTATCCTAATATCTAACAAGTTAGACTTCAAACCAAAATTAGTCAAAAGAGATGAAGACGGTCATTTCATATTCATCTCAGGAGAAATCCATCAACACAAAGTCTCAATTCTGAACATCTATGCCCCTAATACAAAGTCACCCACATTTGTAAAAGAAACACTACTAAACCTCAAAGATCATATAAAACCTCACACACTTATAGTGGGAGACTTCAATACACCACTCTCAACACTAGATAGGATCAAACATAGAAATAAATTCTGGTCCCACTTCCAGTGGCCCCAAACTTTGCCCAAGCTACACTACTGCCTCCCAAATTCACAGGGCCCAATTTGGTCCCTACTGTCAGTCCAGAGTCAGTGAGTTACCACTAGCTCAGGTCACCTGATTCTGTGTATATTCCCAAACTGGTCTTGTCACATTTGCTTATTGCTCCTCCCTGTATTCAGCTGGACTTTGGGAGCTTGGCCAAATTTATAGCCAGGTTTTTTTGTCTTTTATGCTTAATGGTGTGTGTGTGTGTGTGTGTGTGTGTGTGTGTGTGTGTGTGTGTGTGTACAAACTGCTAGTCCACTTAGTGCTGCTTATATATGTATGATTTCAGAACTGATCACTTAATGTTATTGAATAACAACTTAATGGGTTCATTGCTGAAGAAGACTAAAATTCCCTCTCTCTAGACTAGTTACCTGTAGTGTTTTCACTTTCTTTTGGGTCTGGGGTGGTTTCCCTTCTTTGCCTTTGCATGTATATTGTCATTGTTCATGTTTTAGTCTTGTTAAAGCAGCAGCCATGTTGAAGTATCATGGATGCAGTTTCCCTGATAATTCTCAGAGGCACGATATCTCACCATAGATTTCCATGTACTCTGGCTTTTTTTTTTTTTTAATAATCATTCTGTTCTCTGTTTTGGGATGTTCACTGTATGTTAGGTACAGGATATGAATTAAAGTAAATTCTGGATAAAGAAAGGGATTGGAACCTGATAATCAGTTGTTATATAGGGTGGTTTGCTATAGATTATTCAATTCCATGAGATATAGTTATCTTTTATTCTGTTGTTTTATGATTATATTAGTGTTTCTTTCACCCTTTGGAAATATGAGTTAGGCCAGATAGAATACTATGAATAAGACATAGAAACTGTTTCCTGATTGGTGACCATTTAATTTGTCATAGGTTATAGATTATCATCCTGAGAAAGAGTATTTAGTGGTCTTCGTTTTAATACTGAGTGTGTTTACCCTTGTAAAGAAAATTTTACTTAAAGTTTTGATATATTGATGAATAAAACAATCAAATATATCCAAGAAATAATACTTTAACAATTCCAAGGATATTTTGTAGAGTTTCTTTTCCTCCTGATCTCACAGCTGTTTAGCCCCAAATAAACACATAGAGACTTATATTAAATATAAAATGTTTAACCAATATCTTAGGCTTCTTAATGGCTAGCTCTCTCTTAGTTCTTAACCCGTTTCTACTAAACAATGCATTGTCACAAGGCTGTGGTTTACCTGTAAACTAGCATGTTACTCCTTCAGCAAGATGGCATCTGCCTCACCAATTTCCTCTCCCCAGCATTCTCTTCATCTCATAGGCTTGCCTATACTTCTGCCTAGCTACTGGCCAATCAGCGTTTTATTTATCAACCAATAAGAGAAATATATGTATAGAAGGACATACCCCATGAATTAATTAAATAATTACTAGCTGATCCTAAAACCAGAGCCATGTTTTGAGAACAGTATATATATTTTTCCTAGTAAATATGTGCAGATACAGTACTCTGATGTTAATTTATCCATATGCTGAAGAATATGCTTGTGAACTCAACACTTCTAGTATGAGTATTTACTGAGTTCCTATATGTGCAATCTGAAGATCCTCATTTTCTCTCTGATAACATGTTCTAGATATGAGATAGTTGAATAAGTCTTAGGAATGACATGAAAGGGCATAGAAAAGTTTTTTGAAGTATACATGACAGGTTGAAATAAAGTAGTGCTAACACTAGTCTCTGATCTTGATAAATAAAGGAATTTGTAATAGACGAGAGAAATGACACAATAGTCGCAAAAATCATAGCATAAAGATATCATAACATTACAAAAACTATAGGAGAGTATACTTGTTAATGACAAAATATATATTATCTACAAATCAAATTCAATAATACAGAGATATGGAATCTCAAATATTTTATTGAAATTAGAGATTTATAGAACCATTTTCTTTTACACAGGCAAACATGTTACCATAAATACTAGAATTTGTCTTCTGTAAAAAACCCTACTCTATACATGATTCAAACAGAATTTATTATCTAAAATTCCAGCAAAATACATTGATATATGTTCTGTAAATATAAATTTATATGGGATCTGGGAATCATAGTGTTAAATAATTTTATTGTGTTTTTAATTTTTAAATTGTTTTTCATTTATTTTACATGCTGACCACAGTTTCTTCTCCTTGCTCTATCTCTTCCCTCTCTACCCAGCCCTCCTTGTTATCAACTGCTCCTTGCCTTTCACTCTTTCTCCTTCTTCATTCAGTAAGGAGCAGGACTTTCATGGGTTTGAACAAAACACGGTAAATCAAGTTGAGGATGGACCAAGCTTCTCCATCTGCATCAAGGCTGGGTGATATAATCCAGTGTAGAGGGACAGATTCCCAAAACCCATCTAAGTACCAGGGATAATTCCTGATCTCACTGCTAGGAGCCTTACAAATAGACGGAGCTACACAACTTTCACACACATGCAGAGGTTTAGGTGAGTTCCATGCAGGTTCCCTCAAACTCGGTCTAGGGTCAATGAACTCCCATGAGCTCAGGTCAGTTGTTTCTGTGGGTTCCCTTGTCCTGAACTCGACACCCCTGGCTTGGGTAATACCTTCTTGTTTTCTTCTTCAAAACTACTAGAGCTCAACCCAGTACTTGGCTGTGGACTTCTGCATTGGTTTCAGTAAGTTACTGGATACATGCTCTCTGATGACAATTAGGGTACTCACCAATCTACAGTAGAGTGCCAGCCAGTTTAGGCATCATCTCCACTATTGCTAGGAATCTTACCTAGGGTCATCCTTGTGGATTCTTGGAGGTTTCCCTGGCAGGTTTCTCCTTCTTAATGCCCTACTTTGTCATGCCTCCAACCTACCTCTAGCACCTAGCCTGCCCAATCCTCTCCCTCAAGTATCTATCCTCCCACTTCCCCACCCCTCCAGTTTACCCAGGAGATCTCTTCTATTTCATTTTTCTGGGGGTATTCATGCATGTCTTTCTTAGGGTCCTCTTTATTATCCCACTTCTCAGGGGTTATGGATTAGAATCCCATTGTCCTCTCCTTTATGGCTAATATCCACATATGATCGAATACATGCTATGTTTGTTTTTCTGAGTTATCTCACTTAGGGCTTTCTGTTGATTTGCCTATAAATTTCATGAGGTCACTGTATTCTTTAACCGTTGATTAATACTCCATGTGTAAATGTAACACATTTTCCTTATCCATTCTAAGGTTGAGGGACATCTAGATTGTTTTCAGGTTCTACATTTTATAAATAATGCTGCTATAAACATAGTTGAGAAAATGTCCTTGTGGTATGAATGTTCAGCCTTTGGGTATATGACCAAGAGTGGTATTATTTGATCTTGTAGTAGACTGATTCCAAATATTCTGAGCAACTACCATATTGATTTCTTTGTTTTTTCCTTTCTTTTTTTTAAAAAAAAAATTCATATTTTACTTATCGATTCTAGTTCCCTCTCCCATTCTCCGTCCCATGATCCACACATCCCTCCTGTCCCATTCCCACCAATTCCAAAGGGAGGGTGATGCCTTCCAGGAGGGATCATCAAAATCTCTCAAGTCCTTTAGAGTAGGGTCTAGGCCCTCCCTCCTATCTCTAGGCTAAGGGAATTTTGCTTCCAAAAGTCCTTTCATGCACCATGGATACATCCTGGTTCCATTGTCAGAGGTCCCTTAGACTGCCCAGGGCCCATGTTCAGGGGGTCTGAGTCCGTACAATGCTGGTTTCCCAACTATCAATCTGGGGATCCATGAGCTCCCCCTTGTTCAAGTCAGCAGTCTCTATGGTTTCTGTAGCCTGTTCTTGATGACTTTGCTTATCAATTCTCCCTCTCTGCAACTGGATTACAGGAGTTAGGCTCAATGTTTAGCTGTGAGTGTCTGTTTCTGTTTCCATCAACTACTAATTGAGGGCTGTATGATGGCATATAAGTTAGTTATCAGTCTCATTATCATGGAAGGGCACTTAAGGGAGCCTCTTCACTGTTGCTAAGGTTATTAGTTGGGGTCATCCTTGTAGGTTTCTGGACATTTCTCTAGAGTCAGTTTTCTTTTCAAACCTATAATGGTTCCTTCTATTATGGTATCTCTCTCTTCTCTTTCTCTCTCTCTTTTTTTTTCTCTTCTCTATTTATCCCCTGACTCAATCTGCCTGGTGCCACACGTTCTCCTCTCCTCCCTTTCTCTCTATCTTAACTCCCTCTCCACTCACTACCTTTCCCCTACCCACTTTTTCCAATATACTCAGGAGATCTTGTTCATTTCCCCTTCTGTGAGGGACCTTGCATGAATCTCTTAGTTTCCTCCTTGTATCCTAGCTTTTCTGTTAGTGTGAATTATAGGCTGTTTATCCTTTGGTTTATGTTAAAATCTATATATGAGTGAGTACATACAATGTTCTCTTTTTGTGATGTGTTACCTCACTCAGGATGGTTTCTTCTAGTTCCATCCATCTACCTTCACATTTCAAGATTCCATTGTTTTTTCCCACTGAATAGTATTCCATTTTGTAAATGTGCCACATCTTCTTTATCCATTCTTCAGTAAAGGGGCATCTAGGTTGCTTCCAGGTTCTTGCTATTACCACCAGCACTGAGAGTTGTGTTCACTGCCTTGGTCTATGCTGTTATCCAGCAGCATGCTTCTAGCTTGGGATGTGGTCACTGCCATTGCCAACGCTCATACACTTCATTCAGTTGTTAACCGGGTTTGCTGCCTATGCCTAGTCAGGAAACCTCCCTTAACGGAGCCAAATGAGTCTCTGCTTGTCGATAGCAAAACAGAGTCCAAACAAGAAAAATGCTGCTATCAAGAAGACTTTTCTGTTATTTTGTTCTTAAAATCATTTCTTAAGTTTTTGTTAAGTTTTAAGTGGAAGTTCTTAGTATCCATGTTGCAGGTGCCATTTTGTTACCAGTAGTTTTCTGCCAGCCTGGTCCCACAGCGATGTCATCCCCAAATAATACACAGAGACAGCTGTATAGATATAAAGCTTTTGGCCAATGGCTAGAGCTTCTTATTAGCTAGCTCTGTCTTAAATATTAACTCATTTCTATTACTCTAACTGTTTCCATGTAGTCTTATCTTACCAGAGAAAGAGTCCTGGACCTTCTTATAAAATACTACATTTTGCCTCTTCATACTATATTTATTTCTAAAGTGGTGGTACAACTATACATTCCCACTAGCAATTTCCCTATTCCATGTCTTCTACAACATAAATTGTCATCTGTGGTTTTGATCTTAACCAGTCCTCTGTCAGATGTGGGGTTAGTGAAGATCTTTTCTTATTTGGTACGCTACCACTTTGTCTTATTTACTGTGTCCTCTGCCTTACACAAATAGCTTACACTTTCAACTAGATTCTGAATGTGATGGGGGTAGTTCTAATTCATCATTAACTGGTAGATGATGGTACTATCTAAATTTTTGCCTTTTATACTTGACTTTTTTCCTATTGCATGGCTGGTCTTGAACTGTAGATTTTCTTGTTTGCCT
This sequence comes from Phodopus roborovskii, assembly GCF_943737965.1. Taxonomy (NCBI): domain Eukaryota; kingdom Metazoa; phylum Chordata; class Mammalia; order Rodentia; family Cricetidae; genus Phodopus; species Phodopus roborovskii. Next base: position 102,069 of record NW_026126436.1, read on the forward strand.
TCACTAGTGTTAGCAGATATCCAAGTTCCTTATATAAAGTATAAATTCACCATTATCCTATTCTTTGAGTCATATGATCTTTAGAAGGTCTGCATTTTTCTCTGTAGTTTTCAGTCTAAATTATATTTACAAATAATACTTGTCAAATAATAATTTTACACAGTATGGAGAAAGAGATACAAAGTAGTGGTTTGGCATTTTAGTGTACTTCTGTAAATTTGGGTTTGGACATTTTTATTTTCATTCTGAAGCAAATATTGTTATTACCAGAATTGTGTATCTTGGTTATCTCATAACTGAGATACGTTTTTTTCTATTGACTTGTTGTCTGTTCTAGAAAAGCTTTAGGTAATTAATCTCAAACTTAATGACAAAGGTCACCTTTCTAATATATCTGTAGTTTCATTTATTTAGCTTAATCAAAGTCTATTCCAATGCATACAAGATTCTCACATAGCAAAAGTTTTGCATCAGCATGTAAATGTTAAAGTATTACTGTCAGTGTCTTCCTGTAATGTGTAGGACAACAATTAGGTCTTACTTCTCTCTCTCTAGAGGGCAGTACACCTTATAATAGACCTTAGGCCATGTTATGCTCTCTGCACTTCTTGATGCTTTCATGGCCTGTAACTCTCCAGAAGTAACACCCACATTGTTATTATTAATTTTTGTTTTTGGAAACCATCTATCTTTTAAAAAATAAACAACTTTTTTGAAAATAAGATCCTTTCAACATATATCAAATTGCTCACAATACTTTATAAATGAGAACTTACTTTTTATTTTAAAATAAATGGGCTATGAGGATGTTAAAAAGATATGGATGAATAAAATATGTAATAAATCAGTGAAATGAGTGTAAGAGTTAGGAAAATATAGTTTTATTTAAAAATGCCATAAATAATCTCTATACAAATCTTTGCTTAGTAGTCTCTTGTGCTTCATTCTGATTTACTAACTCCTTAAATTTTCCCTTTAATCTTGAAGTAACATTTATCACATTATATATTTAGATCACCAGAAACATTAGCACATTCTTACAAATGTGCCAGATAACAATAAAATGATGACTCAAAATAGTTCATCTCTTTTGAATTTCAACACATTATATCATCCTATAATTTCATAAATTGTAGGGATTGTAGCCATTCTGAATGATGATTGTTCTTGCTCTTCTAAACAACAAAGAAATGAAAAGAAAGGCAAAAAATCCTTCCATAAGTAAAGACTTTCTGAAGATAAAAAAAAAATCAAATAAATTCATTCTGATTGCCCCTCAAGGACATAAACCAAACATAATCAAAATTAGTCAGTGCAGAAATGGTGCAACAGTAAACACATATTTATACATTTGAAAATCTCCAGACAGTCTCTGTTCTGGCTTATGTTTTCCTTTAGTGGGGAGAAAATGGTTCGTGTCTGCTTTGAGAGACATGTATAACAATTAACATTATTTTCAAGGAAAATCCCCAGTGTAATATCTTGAAGCTAGATAATGAGTATAATCATTGCTTTTTAATTCAAACTATAGCACAAAATATAAACCATATGCATAAAGATCATTGGATTGAAGAAGGAGATTAAAGATAGAATGTAATATACAACCAAGATAGAGCTTCCAATTCTGTTAAATGTTTTCAGTTTTTGCTTATCATTTACTAGGAAAGTCCTTTGCTGTGCACACTTCAAAGAATTTACTCAATGCCTGCTTACATAACTATATATATATATATATAAATATATATATATATTCATCTCCACTCTACCAACTAGATATTGTCATCATCACTATTTTCATGAAATCGAGAGCAGAGAGGATAAGATATGGCTTAAGTTTGACAGGTTTATAGTGAAAAAAATGGGCACATAAATCTGTTCCAAGTTTTGTTTTCTCAAACTAGTTGACTGTATTTTTCATCTCACTGCTTTCTGAGTTGAACCTGAAGGGGTAAAACGGAAAATAGATGTTGAAAAGAGTTGCCCAGCAGACCAGCAGATCTTTTTTTTTTTTCCAGAAAGCACTGAGTTTTGCAGAATATTTGTGTTGACAGAAAGAAGTGATGGGATGGGAAGTGCACAGAATGACTTTCATTTATAAGGGCCTGGCATGGGATGTTTCATGTTAGTTTTTTTTTTTTTTGTGTGTGTGTGTGTGTGTGTGTGTGTGTGTGTGTGTTTGTGTGTGTAAGGGACTCTATGAAGATTGGGTTGAAATGCTGGAAGTTATTCCAAGTAGGCAGCAAACTCTAATATGAGTTTTTCCATTATCTGTCTCAACTTCACTTAGAATTCCCTACCAGAGAAGCAAGACATTGTTCACAAGCAGAGATTCAAAGGGATTATGGCCATACCACTGACTGACACACAGTTTTCATGAACTGATACCTTCTAGAGTGACTGACCGCTTACACACATCTTACCTTCAGTCTTCCATGTAGAAGTGCTTATTATTCTCTCAGAGTGCAGCTGTATCATATTTCCCCTTGACTCTATCATTTATTTGGTGTACAGTTCCAGTTGTCCTTGAATACTTTTGTCTTTGAATGTACAGAAAGTCAACATTTGATATTTATTTGATATGTTTTTATAATGATGAATTTCTATTTGTATATAATTTTGAAATTAAAGAATATTCATGTATTTTTAATTAAAAATGTTAATCTATTCTCTTACGATCTCAACAACAACAAAACAAATTTAATATGTATTATTTTCATTAGTGGATCTGGGAAAATTTTTTAATATTTGGTAGAATGTATTCATGAAAATCCCAACCTTCATTTTCCATGATGTTTTTAATTGGTTTGTAGTTCCAGCCTTTCCTGCCTTCTTCCCACTTCATTTCTTTGTTTCTTGCCCTCCTTCTTTCTTAGTTCCCCTCTGTGAAATGTGTTTGTTTAGCCTCATGTCACTTTTATATGCGAAGAAAATAAAGAAACTTGGAAATGAAGGATGTGTGGTAAGATCCTTTCATTTCCCTCTAACTTTCTTGTAGCTCGGTATTTAGTGGTTTCTGTGTGTTTACTTTAATTCTTTGCAGTGGTGGAAGGTAAAGGCCCTCGATGAGTTCTCATGGAGATGTCTGTGGTTAGCATTAGAGTGCCAGGAGAGAGATCGCCACACCACAATAGAAACTACCACTGGATAACACATAAAGCTACAGTTCTGTGCACAATTATTTCTTCTTCTCTGTTATTAAGCTTTAAATATTCCAGGTTCACCTAAACTGTAAAATATAGCTTCACGAGAAAAGTTAGAATTTATGCTCAGTCCAAGACAGCTGATATGAAGCAAATGATGGGATAACACTGATCATTAAACCTTGCCAGAAAACATTAAAATCTAGGGGTTGTAAATGGACATTCTAAGGCCCAGCCACTCTTCTTGTGAGAACAGTGTCTCTAAAATATGGAAATGATTAATCATGTTCTCTTATGAGAAACAGCTGTGTAGACATGGAGTCTTAGCTTTGCATAGCTACCTAAGTGGTGGAACTGTAATCCAACAAAGTGTAGTGTTGGTGAAGCAAAGCTTTCCTTCGAATTAATAAGGTAGTTCTTGTGTTAATATTGCAGTCCCTGCCTTATGATCAGCAAGTTAAACAGTCCTAGCTCACTGGGTGAAGACTGATAAGTAAACATAAAATATCCTTTGTAAGAAAAGAGGGGTCAATGGAAAGTTAGGAATATTTGAGAATTCCTGGTTTGGGCATTCTCTTAGAACTCAATGATTATAAAAACAAAAACAAACAAACAAACTTCATAAAAACCAATCCTAATGTCCTGAATCACATCTTCTCTATGAATAGTGAAACCAGTCTCTGAAGGCAGATGTCATTGTGTATATATGTTTCTCATACTGGTTAATGAATAAAGCACTGTTGTCCAATAGGAATGGAAGAGAGGAGGGAATAGGAGACAAGGAGGAAAGAGGAAGTAGTAAGGAGGAGTCAAGATGGAGAGTCTGGAGAGAGCTGGACACCGGCCAGCTCTCTGAGGGTAAGAGGAGACCATGTGGAAATACATAGATTAGCAGAAATGGGTTAATACTTAAGATAGAACTAGCCGATAATAAACTAGTACCTGGCCAACAGCATTATATCAAACACAGAGTCCCAGTGTGTTAATTGGGGCTGGCGCCATGGCTGGACAAGACCAGTGGTGGGAGGGAAAAAACCATACTCTTACAAGTCTCAACTATTTATCTATTTATTTCAATTTATCAACTATTTTCTTTTTTTCAAATCATATATAGTTAGTCTTCATTCCATCCAGGCTCAAAATTTTTATCATCTTGCTACATTTTGCACTAATCTCTTCACTTATAAGCCAGCTACAAATCAATTTTGTTCATACTGGAGTCACAGTTCCCCCCCCACCACCCTTTTTTACTTGAAAATTATGTAGGGACAAATCATCACCTTCTGAAAGAAGGTATTTTCTTTATTCATTAAGATATCATCAATCCTTCTTGTGAAACAGAAATTTATCGGCAGTACATGTAATCTTCAAGGCTCAATCTGTGAACACTTCATTTTTGATATGCCTAAAGTTAAGAGTCCATGATACTTATTCTCCTGTGACACAATTCCACAGTCTCAGATTTTGTAGTGCAGCTGTGCCAATTGTGCCAGACATAGAAACAGTATTTAAAGAGTAATTTGTTTTCTCAACAAAATTAAATCTGAGCTATTGACTTGGAAGACAATATGTTTGGGTTTTTGTTGTTGTTATAATATACACATCTTGAAAACTCAGCTTTTCTGCTCTCGAAATTAGGGAAAATATAAAGAAAATATGGGATTTTGTTGATAAGCAGGTTGCTACTTGTAGAAAGGCAGCATACACATATATGAGGTTACATTCTTGAATATCTTCCTAAGTTTTGAAGGATTTTAAATTCCACATGTAATATGAGAATTGGTGTCTTTTATTAAGTTTATTATACTTAGAGAAAAAAAGTTACCTTTACTCTTAGTCTCAAATCTAGACTTATATAATATCTGCTATTATATTTAAATAAATGCTTTATCAAGACACTCACCTTATTGATATCCATCTTCATGTTCAAATTCAAATTTATATTGTTGCTCTTAACAAAGAATATAAGAATTATATAAATGTCAATTTTAAAACTCAATGTCAGTTTAATTATTTGGGACTCATTACCCTTTATCACCTAGCACAAGCCTGCCTTTGACATCAGTTTGTCAATGCCAACCTTCTTCATCACAGAGATATATGTACAGGCATTCATTACAAATCTCTAACAACAACTGCCAAGAAACCAAAGCACTTTTCACCTGATATATGGATATATGTATAGAGAACACATAGTTAACACTCATAGCTGAAAATTCAGCAATAAAACATGAATGATCTCTGTCAATTGCAACCATGTTAAAAAATGTGGAATGTATGATATGGAATTAAAGAGGTTAGGCACAAGAAAATATCTCAGCAGAAATGGGGAAAACATTTCCCCTTTGACTCACAGCAAGGACATCTAGTGTTCTAGGTTCTCTCTCTCTCTTTCCCTTTCTCATATGTATGCATGCTTGTTTTTATTCAATACTCCTGTGCTTCGGATTGGCAAATTCCTGCACTTCTGTAGTATGGCCTTTGACCTATATTTTAATAGATGTGTACAAGTCAGCATCCCAGAAATACTCATTTAGCACAATCAACAGAAAAAAATAAGGCTCTCTATAGTGGCGATATTATAAAGGAAAAACAGAGACAGTTGCCCTCTTTAGCAGAAGGAGGAATGAAAGCCATATATACTATTTAGGATGATTAACATCAGAAAGGAGGAAAGAGCATGCATCACTGATGTTAGACCCCTCACCCAACTCTCCGAATGGAATCCAGGTAAACTTAATTTGAATTATAAAAATAAAACAAAGAAAAGGTAGTTCTTTTGTTCAATGTTTAGGAGCAATCCACATGGTCACATAGCTAGCACATTAATCTGAGTCAGCTCTAATAAGTAATTTGGAAAAAACACCTGCCTGTTCTGACTTCCATATACTTCCTAGGTATTACCAGGTTTGTTTAACCTATTTATTTATTTTAGGAAAGCTTTTTAGGAATTCCAAATACCTTAAGAAATGTTTCCAGAGACCATAATTCTGACATGTATGTGTCTAACTTTTACTCAACAATTCTGAATATGAAATGTCTGTCATCACAGAGCTAAAGAATTAGGTGTGGTATCTATGACCTGTACCTTCTTCTGTATTAAGCTGTATCTGCAGGGTGTTAATTCATAGTTCCTGAAGCACCTCATTAAAAATTGTGTATAACCGTGGAAATTTGTGTTTGCTTTCAGTAGATTTTACATATAATTTCCCATCGTGATAAGGATAGCCACACTTTAAAATAAGAACATTAAACAAGTTAAAATAAACTAAAGTGACCTTTATTTTTTGTTTTAGTTTAAGCAGGCTCAAAATAAAGATTGATGATGAAAATAGTAGATAAAAATCAGAGCCCAATGAATAAACAAACAAATGAACAAATAAATAAAAACTCCTTTAATGGTTAGTTTTTTTAGTAACTTACCTAAAGATGAAATCATAAGAGGGAGTCTTAATTAACAAAACACTTTCATAAGGATGGCCAGTAAATTTGTGATGCATTTTTCTTGACTGATGATTTAAATGGGAGGGCCCAGCTTCCTATGGGTAGTTCTACCCCAGGATTGTTTGCCCTGATGTTATAACAAAGAAGGCTGAACAAGCCATGGGTAAGCACCATGGTCTTTGCTTTAGTTCCTACCCTGACTTCCCTCACAGAGGGATAGAATGTGACCTGAGAGTCATCCCTAATGTTAAATACTCCCTTTTCTGACTTTTGTGGTTTGAATGAAAATGGCCCTCATAGACTTAAATGTTTGAATACTTGGTCCCCAACTAATGGAACTGTTTGGGAAATATAAGGAGGTATGGCCTATTTGATAGAGGTGTGTCACTGGGCAATGCTTTTTGGTATTTTATCAGGGCAATATAAAGTAAAAGGTACTTATCTGAGTTGCATTTGGTCATGTTGTTTATTCAGAGCAATAGGAACTCTTACTAATATCCCTACATTTATTGTAGAGTGCCACTTTCCCATAAGCCAACATTTGCCTATTTAAAGCTGCCATGGGTCTTGTGCTACACATGGTTTTTTAAGTGTAGCAATTAAATATAGATGTATTAAAATATGAATTAACAGTCGGTTGTTCCTTGAAATATTCCATATTTAAATATATCATAACAAATGGGTGTGGAAAAAGTATAATATATACAATATCACATAGATAGGGGGTTATTCCCTACATTTTGATAAAATGTTTGTGTGACTATCATTTTATTTATTTATTCTTATGGTGAAGTAAACATAGTGTTATAATCAGCTACGGGTTTTTATGCATTCATTCAGCAGCACAGAATCATTTTAATTCATGAGACATTTCTCCATCATGTTCTACAAGAAATGTCTATATATACAATTATTCATAGCTGATATTTTATTTAAAAATGCCTTTAAAATTAATGATCTGTCTATGCTCCTCCCCTTGCGTGACTTGGCTACATACCTCTAGCCACATACAGCACCAAGGATCTTATACTTGATTTCTGATTCATAGTGCTATTGGTTATTTGGATTGAGAAAATTCTTTGTATTGCGAAGTATTCCATATATATATATATATATACATATATATATATTCCATATATATATTCCATATATATATATATATATATATATATTCTTATTTTACATATCAATACCAGTTCAAACCCAGTTCCCTCTCCCTCCCTTCCATTCCCCCGACCCCATCTCCCATTCCATTCCCCACCCACTCCACAAAGTCAAAACTGAGAGACATTCTTTGACAGCTTCCTGCTTAGATGGGCACCATGAGCCGGGCATTATTGACTTTTGGCTATATCTTAGAACTATAGGATAATTAAGTTGTTATATCAATTGCTGGAGTCCCAGGTGGCTGTGCTACTCTTGGGTGCTGGAAACTGTACTTGAGTCCTTTATAAAAGCAGTACACTGTTAACTGCTAAGCATTCTTTAAGATCTATCTCAAATATAAAGATGAACAAAATACCAATTGAGATAGCAAATGTAACTGTCACAGCTGAGCCCTGGTTTGGGAAAGTTGATGAGGCACTTTATGTCATTGCACCTGTTACATCATGTGCTAACTCCATGCAGTTTCTCGAGTAGGCACAACAGGCAGGAGGATATCTCTGTTCACTGTCCAAACAGTCTGCCAAGAGTGTTATGACAATGAATAAAATGACAACATTTTTGTTACTAACAAAGGTAGAAAGTAATTTTTAAAAATTACAAATAAAATAAAATTGGTGTTTTAAGATATTTCTTCAACTAGAATTCTTCATATCTTCATTAGAATGAAGTTATTTACAAAATATGTTGGTTTTCCTTGTATGTCACAATCATCTACATAAAACACTCTCCTAATAGCTCACTTTTAAGTGTTCTAAATTTATTTATTACATTCAAAGGACTGCTATCCACACCTGGTAAATTATGAATTCATTTGTTCATTTGTCCCATATTGCATGGTGTGTGACATCTTGAGCCAGAAATTCAATTATGCTTTAGGGCTGCAGGTGAGAATAAAGGTCTACCTGAGAGGGTTCTCAAGCATTGGCCCAGTGACAGAAATAATCAACATCTGATATTCCACCCTTTTCTGTTCAAACTCTGTTTTTGTATCAAAATGGCATGTAGAAAACATAAAATTATGCTGCTTTAAGCCTCCAGAAGGTATCACATTGCTTCCTATACAAACATAACACTGCTGGCTGGGTGGTGTCATTTTGGGATTCTATATGTGAAGTGACAAGCAGAGAAACATGACTCTATTACATGTCATTATGTTCTATAAAATGTGACACACTGATTGAAAGAAAAACAGTTATTTTCAAACTTCATTCATATATCCACTGAAAGAAGTTATTAACTGCTTTGTATTTTTCACAATAAGCTCAACAATTTGGGGTAAAATATACTTGATTAAGGCATATTTTAACTTTATGTGAGTTATAAATCAAACACACACATACATATAAATGTTACTAGAAGAAAATAATGCTAAACTTTCCTAAGCAAACAATAACTCATGAATCAGAACCTAGCGAATTTCATTTTCTTGAGAAAGAGCATAAAACTCCCCTAAGGTTTTACCACTTTTTAGAACAATTAGTGCTTGTGAACAACAGAAAGGTAGATCAAATGCTAATGCTCATTGTTAGATACCTAAAGGAGAGGACAGCTCAAACAGCTCATTTCTGAAGAAAAGTCCATATACACTTGCTAAACAATGAAATTTGACCCAAAGAAATCAGTTTACATTAGTAGAGATAGAAAAGTATAGCTCATGTGTTTTATTTTCCTGAAAATGAATGTTTCTCAGTGTCACCACTCTGTGATATAATATACAATCTAAATTATTTCTTTGGTTTTACTGATACCACCGTCAGGTTACACCCCACATGCTTGTTCCATTGTCTAAGGAGTGGATATTCTAAAAGATGAACAAACGTACCAACAAATATTCCTCAGATCTACTGCTTGGGGTCACCAGGCTTATATGTGACTGCATATGATGACACTAATGTCACCACAAAATTTTCAAATCCAAAGTGAAATTGTATTCCTTCATCTGATAATTTCTTCTCAAACTAATTTAATGTTTAACCAACAGAAGTTTTATTGTCCTAACCATCATTCCTGCACTCCCACTTAGCTCTTCTTATGTACCCTGCAACTCTTCAATCATTTCCAATAATCTTTATTGATAGGGGGGATTCGATTTCTTATATATTCCTTTATTTGCCAACTACAGCTTGCCACAATTTTATAGAAACAAAACAATAATTTCCATTACAATCAGCAAAAAAATCACACATTTTTGTTACCTAAACTTGGACCAATTAAAAATTTGTAGATATATCTGTTACTTATCCTCCCACTAAGAATTAAGTGCTGTTTGTTGCACACACAGATTTGATCCCATTTATTTTAATTTCTGGTAAGAAAATTCTGAAAATGTTAGAAAATAATTCTCTATCATTATTATTATAAAAATATACTCACCATTAAATTTATAATCAAGCTTAAATTTACTTGTTCTATTATACCAGCTAGGAAAGATTATCATGAGTAATGTAATGATGGCGTTTTAGGGTTACTATTGCTATGATTAAACACCATGACAAAAAAGCAAGCGGGGAAGAAAGGGGTTTTCTTTTCTTATACTTACACATCATAGTTCATTGTTGAAGAGAGGCAGGAACTCATATGGTGTAAAGACCTTGTTGAAGGTGCTGTTACAGATTCATAGAGGAGTTCTGCTTTCCTTATCATGGTTTGTTCAAACTGCTTTCTTACAGATTCCAGGACCATCATCTCAGCGATGGTACTACACACAATGAGTTGTCCATCCCTCTCAATTACTACCTAGGAAAATTCCTATAGCTAATTCATATGGAGGTATTTTCTCAGTTGAGGTTTCTCCTTTCAGACATCATTACATTGTGTTAATCATTAGATTGCCATAAAACTGGATGCACAATGATAATCTCCTTTGAAATCTTCCATAAAGGAAGTGCTTAATTGAACATGATGGGATATGACTAAAGGATCATCCTTCTAAACTTCTTATAGGAAAAAGTCAATACTTTACACTAAAATATTTATATTGGCACAGAATATGCATTACCAATTTCAAAGTGGAGGAAAGGCAGCATAGTGAATAAATACTGGACCATAGCAAGACCAAAACACAACTGGGAAAACTACAATTTCTGTCTCTTTGTCTGCTGTCAAAAGCCACTGGATTTCCAACTACTTTCAGCTTTGTTGACTGCAACACACTTCTGTCTCTTATAGTAGCCCCATACCCCATCTTCAGATTTCCTTGCCAAGTAACACACTACTATGACTTCTATAACATTGTGATGTATGCAATAACAATTCAGGATTCACTTCAACAGCTTCATGCAATGGCCTCTCTAGGACTCCATTCAGGGATAGTCCTGACACATGACTGTCCCTTAGATTCTTGACTCTAAAGCCTGAACCAGATGGCTGAGTCTGCTAAGTTCTACTACATGATGGGTGTATAACTCAGCTCTTTTGTTAAATTACAGTTTCATCAACTTCCTGTTGTTGATAGTTTGTTTCATACCTTAATTTTTTATTCAATTAATTTACACAATTCAGAAACATAGTTAGGTAGGATCCTGCCCTTAGGTTACCACTCCCTTTTTCCCATTGAGTATAAGGTTCTCCCACAAAAGTTTTATCTCCTTGAACACTTGACTTACCACCATTACAACTCATAATGGCCTTTTCACTCCTCAAATTGCACATTTTGTAATTTTCTTTGCCCTGCCTTCTTCTTTTATTGTAGATTTTTATAAGAGTGATCACTAAAATCCACATGACAGAATCAATACGAGGCTGTCTTTAAATCACCTGTGCCAAAACTATTATTCCAAAACTCTTCAGTTTCACTTTAGGCCCAGGTTTTTTTTTTTTTTTGACAGGGTTGAAAAATAGGCACAATCTTTACCATGATATCAAAGGAATGGTCTCTAAGCTACTTACTCATATTTGTCCCTGTAAAAATTCTTGAGCTGATCTACCACAATTAAATTGCTTAGGCACGGTCTTTAACATCCCTACAGATATGAAAGACTGCAACTACTTTTCTAATCCAAAGTCACAAATTTACATTTATATACCAATCAGTATAGTCAGGTCTGTCATGAAAATACCCTGATCTTTGGGTTCAACTTTTGTCTTAGTCATTATTCTTTTGCTAAGAAGACAGGTCATGACTATGACAACTCATAAAAGAAATAATTTAATTGGAGACATACTTAATTTTCAGAGGGGTGTTTATTACCATTTTGACAGGAAACATTGCAGCCCCACAGACAGATATGGTGCTGGAGACATAGCTTAGAATTCTTCATACTGAGCCTTGGGCAGTGTGAAGAAACTGGAACTGGCATAGGCTTTTAACACATTTCCTCTAACAGAACCAAACTTTCTAATCCTATTAAAAACTCTTTTCAAATTCCTAGTGTTTAAACATTCTAATATTTGAGCCTATGAGGACCATTCTTATTCAAATCATCACACAGTATATCATATCTGGATAAAAATTTCTGCTGATGAACTTTCATTGATAATTACAAAATCATTCTTGCTGATGTAGCCCATCTCAGCAAAGAGACATTTTCATTTCCAAATTGTGTTCTCTAAATGTGCATGGACTTGTTCAGGTAGAAAAATAAGGACACATTTATTACTCTCCAAAAGATAACACTTTAGAATACTTCAACAGAGCTATAAAGACTGGAGCTAAAATGAGAAGACTAAAGCTGAGTGCCATTTAGGTATATATTATAGAGATAGATCTCCACAGTGTGATTCCTGACACATGTCTTTATTGTTATAAAGTAGCAACATATTCAAAAACTTTATCATCTATTTTTGTGTTTATAAAATTAAACACTAACACAGGATAAACATATGTATATAGGGCAGTGTAATCTAAAGAAAATGTTCAAAGGAAACAAAGAAAATTGACATGACATATCATTGTACTGTCCAAGAATTTGTTGTAATCGTAGTTAAAAATAATAAGCTAGAATATGTGACATTCATAATTTTTTGTGAAACATCAAAGCAATCTCATCAAGACCACAACCAGACAGAGCCTGTTCCTAGAACTCTAACACCATTGTTTCCTAGAAAATCAAGGTGTCATTAATTAGTTGTCAGAAAACAAGATGACAAGTAAAAACTGAACAGCCAATAATTAGTAAGAAATAATTACTTTGAAAACTTTGTTTCAAATGCTTAAAAATTATCATAATCAAGGAGTTTTCTCATTGGAGAGTAGTTCCATTTGCCTTTTCTCTAGCTACAGATATTTCAATTCTTTTTGATAAAAGTGAACTTGAAACAAATAGAAAATCCAAACCTTGAAAATGAGGTCATGAATTTATATGATCACAGGGAAATGACAGACTTCATCTAAACACAGCTGGGGGATAGGAGCAAGTTCAATTAAATTATATTCTCAGTGGTACAACCAAACAAAACACTCAAATTGCTCATTATGATCTCAGTATATACTTCTTTTTTTAAGTTTTTAAGAAAGAAAATTTTTGTGGTATTATTAAATAATATAAATTTATAAATTGTGTTTGATAAAATACTAAGTGAAATATGATCAATTTTATGTAGCAAACAAAACACATATTGTTTCAACTCTTAAATATATAAGGTTCCCAAAATGGATTTATTACATTGTTAAGCATAAGAACATGATTAATAAATAAACTCATTTCTAAGAATATTATGATACATTTAGTGTTTTATTGTTTTAATTTAAAAGCTGGGAATATAAGGAACATAAGGGATAAAACACTGTTACATGTTGAAATCTGAATTTTAATCCAGTATAAATATTCTTTTCTTTTTATTAAAAATGTGTTTTGTGATTCTTACATAATATTAGTATATTTAGAATGTTATATACATAAATATATATGTATAAAAATATTTAGATATATGCTCACATAACATACATATTTTAAATGTAGAAATATTTGTTTCAATGTTCCCTGAATTCTGATACTAATAAATACAAATAAACTACACTTCAGTATTATAAAGACAGCATTAGGAGAATAAAATTAATTATCATGTAGATTTAATTTTTTCCACCAATAATAGTTAATCAATATGAGTCAATTTTTGCCTTTTCTAACACATTTTAATGGTGATTTTTATGTTCATTCCCAGCAAGTCAACCAAGGCAACCTTTATTCGTGAACATTAAACATTTGATCAATATAAGTGTTTCACTGTAGAAATGGTGTTAAAAGTTTATTCATTCAGTGCACTCTTTAGAGATGATTAACTGTCTTTATTATATTAAAGCAAACCCAAAGCCATCTGCCAAAGGCGATTGTGTCCAAGCACTGAAACCATTTCATGTGAAAACTCATTTTCAGGCTCCTAATTATTTTTCATTACAGTGGCAGTGTGGAATAGATTGGAATTGGACAGTAATTGCCAGGTCTGAGCAGTGTGGACCATTGCAATGTATCAGTTTAGATGAAGTGTGACAAGGATACATCTAGCTACTATATAACTTCCATTAGCCAACTTCCCTGTCCCTGATCATGTAACACTTCATAGAATGTGGTCACCACAAGGTCATAATAATGGCTTTCTGAGTGACTTCAAGTATTTTGTACAAGTGCAAACTGTTAACCCCCTATGTTAGCATTGTTCTAGGAATATCCGGGATTGTATCTGTCAAAATATCTATTCTTCAAGAGGAAGAAGAAAACTTAAAAGTGTGGCTTCAAATTTAAATTTGGCCTCTTACACAAATAATGTTCTACAACAAAACTTATGCCAGAAATTGAGATGATTATTTCATGTTTATCATCTTAAATGATAATTAATTAGAACTATTCAATAAACCTTGTACAGTAGTTATTTAAGTAGTATCCATGAAGGAATAGTTTCCAATTATGTCTACCTGTACAAGTGACCATTTTGTAGCCATTCAAGTGGTGTTACTGAACAGCTATGTCTAAAAATAATGTCATTGCACAAAGTTTTTCAAACACTGATGAATTAAAAAATGAGATAGATAATTGATTATCCAGTAGGTAATCTTCATCATATCAAAAGCATTTTGCAATGTCTGGATATATTTCTGTTTATCACAATAGACTGGGTGCTATTGTTATTTACAGGGTAGACTTCATTGATGCAGATAAACATTGCTCATTTCACAGGACAGTTTTTAATGATAAATGGGCTGTTTTGCTAACCCAAAATATCAAGATGTTAAGCATGTGGAATATAATTCTGTGTGGTGCTAGCTTTATGATGTGAAGAAGTAGAATAATTTGCTGCCAGGCCAGTACAGGGTTTGTTCATGTAAAAAAAATAATATATGATAATTTCTCAAATCTCTACAACTTCCTATTATATATATGTTGGGGCTTTAAAATATTATTTTTGTTTAAAATAATTGTCAGTTGTTCTTTACTGTGAAGAATGTTCATTGTCTTTGTAATTATTTCAGAGTCTTTATTAATTTGCCCTCTCCTAGCATTCTTCAATTTTTTTAAAAAAATTATAGGATATATATATAGACAAAATCCTCTTAGGTAACTTAAGAAGTTAGTTTTACTACTTAGTACTCACTAAAATTTGAGAAATGTCTGAGTAAATGTATAAGCAATACTTTTCTTGAGTAAACTCAATGTATGTTTAAGTTTATACAACAGCAAATGGGTTTATGTGACTCAGTAAAACTTAACCATTTAGGTCACTTATTTGAAAGGACCACATTTGATGAACAGAATAATCCAAGCCACAGAGCTATAAATCCTTACTTTAATTTAGTAGTTCCAACTCTCAGCTTGACCTTGTCTTCTTTCTACGCAGCCTATTATGAGTTCAATCATAAGTTATAAATATATGTCACAACTGGGCTGAACAACACATGGATCTATCTATACATAGCAGAAAGTACATGACCCCATGACCCAAGTAGAATGCTGCTTAATACCATTTTTCCATGCTCAGTTCAACTTCCAATTGTAAAATCCAGCTATACTACACACTATATTAGCAATTCTTTGAATGATTAACGTGTAGCTTGAGATTTCATAACTTTTGCACACATATCAATAGCCTAATTTTCTGATCCAGTGGTGTTAAGATTTCAGTAATGCAGTTAAAAATGAAATAATGAATAGTGAGCAAAGAAAGTGCAAAGATTTAATGAAGACAGGGTTTATTTCAATATTCTAAATCAGCAAGTGTTTTATACACATAGAAACACTCACTAAATAGAAAAAAATAAGTATATAAAAACTTGGTTCATTCGTGTATATATATATATATTTATATATATATATGTGTGTGTGTGTGTGTATTTATAGATGCATATCTGAACATATATATTTAATCAAGATGGTACAGCACAGAATACTAACATGTTATTTTAAAAAATTGTCAGTGATTAATGTCAATTTAATATTATCTTCATAAAAATCAAACATTTTGAAAACATATAAGACAAAATCTATCTTGAGTATTTAAAATTACACACACATATACACATATATATGTATTTGTTTGCATACACACAAATATAGACAAATATTACAGCTGTGTTGAATACTGTATGGAAATTTGTTGTTGGTTTTTTGTTGTTGTTTTTTGCCAGAAGCATCTGTATGAATCCAATAGGGTATGTGAAAGTAATTTTTATACAAAATTGTAGCATGAAATATAAATGACATAGAGACAGATATTGCAGTTGGCTTTAAATATTTGTCATTGTTTAAAGAGATTGGGTACAAAATGTTGTAGTTTATGCTCAGCAAGAAAGATTAAGAAAGGGAATTAGATGTAAGGATTTTGTTTAGAAAAAAATGGGAATACAAGATGATAGAAAAAAAGAATAGATTATTGAGTCTACTCTCTTACATATTTGGTTATGAGCCTAACCATATATGGTGACTGAGCCATCTCTCCAGCCCTGAATCTACTCTCAAAGGAAAAAGAGAGGATATAGATATGATAGAATAAAATATAGATTATTGAATCTACTTCTAATTATATAGATATAATGAGATAAAGAGGTAGATTATTGAATCTACTTTTAGAAAGCAACTACACTTTTAAATATTAAACATTTGATTGGACTTCTATATATTAGATACAGATAATGTATATCGATACAAATTTGAAATTAATTGATTAAAATATAATGTACATACTTTTCTAAGGTATTGTACTTTTAGAACTCATTGTAATGCAAATTTCTAGTTCTTTAAATTTATTATTACTAACTTTATAACATAAAAGGGAAATGTAGGTGAGTAACCAGTCACATTTTACAATCAAATTTGTAATCATATTAGGCATGTTTTCAAAGTATAACAAATATATTTTAGATCGTCAGATTGCCTTCAAATACTTCAGAGATCTACAGATTATGGCATTTAAAATGTTTTAATAACACAGGTCTTTTTTCTTTATGACAATGTCTGATTCAGGCAAAACCAATCTATTACAGAGAAGATGATGGGAATTGAGGAAACTCTACATGTAGTTTACTTTTTTATGTGGCAAATGTAAGCCATTATGTGAGATAGTGCCTTTTCTTCAACTGCTGACTGTATGCCGTCCAAACTGACACAAAAAAGAGTAACTATAAAACCTTGACAAGACAGAGAATCCTGCTTCACAGAAAAGTCTCTCAAAGATGCTAGGTATATTTGCCAAAATGTATTCCCCAACATTGCAGAAGAACCTTAAGTGACTGTCCAGGCAGTCAGATGTTTTTATCATTTTATTCTTTTTTGGAAGTTGCTTGCTTGCAATTCCTGTTTACTCAGTTGGGAGTTGAAGACTAAAGAGATATAGCTATAATTTTCATTGTTTATCAGACTCAGAAAAGAAACTCACTAAAGAGGTGTTAAGTGTAAAAATTTGAGAGACATTAAAAGATAATTTGATAATGCAAATTAGAAAAGGAAATAATTGTAAATGATGGAACTCATGAAGATAGAAGAGATAATGAAGTATTTTATATGAATTTGTGAAATGAAAATGGCTAGACATTTTCAAATGCAAATGGAGTAGACATTGTTGGTAAACTTGTTGCCTGTATATATTGTATACACTTATTTTACTTATTGTACATAATTTTTCTTATATTGATTACAGGCTTCTTCTTTTATAATATACAAAAGGGGGAATTGTGGTGATATGTTATTTATGATTTATTAAAGCTTGCCTGAGGATTCATAAAGTGAAGTCAGCTACAAGCTATAGAGAACAGGCTGTGGTGGTACGTATTTATTATGCCAGTACTCAGAGTTAAGAAGTGGATGTATCTCAGTTAGTTGAAGGCCACTATAGCCTACACAAGAGTGAAGAGTAACAGAGTGATCACAACACCCAAGATCACATGCCTTTAATCCCAGAATTAGGGAGGAACTTAAGACAGAACCAGGGTTCAGAGCTAGCATTCATTCTCCAGCCACATTAAGGATAGGAAGATATTGGAGTCTCAGGATTCTCCAGTAATACTAATGAGAGGCAGCAGTACGAGATTTGGTGGAAACAGCATCACCTTTCTGTCTGAGGTAGAGTAAGAGGCACTTGTTGGCTGCTTTGATTTTCTGATCTTCAGTTTCAAGTTTGAACCCCAATACCAGTCTCTGGTTCTTTTGTTTTTAGTGTTACATAAAATATTGTACATATAATGTAAGTATATTTCCTCTACCCCAACTCTCTCATTACTCTTCATTTCTATCTCTTTCTCAGAAAAGAAACAGAATCAAAACAAATTTAGGAAAAATGCCAAAAGCAAACAAAAACAAATAAACACGGAGATTGTTTTGTGTTGGATGACCACTCATGAGCATGGAGCATGACTTGGAGTATGGATGATATACTTAGTGTCGCTCATTGGAGGACCAACCTCATTGTTCTCATTTTATTGCATTTACAATTATAAATAACTTTTTGATTAGGGGTCAGACTTTGTATCCATGTCCTCAGCATCTATGCCAGGATTTACCTGGCTTGAACTTTTACTGGTCTGGTGTGTGTTGATACAGTCTTCATGGACTCAACTTTGAATTGGTCCTGTTGCCTATGAAAGGTATTGTTTCCTTGGTTTCTCCTACCACTTCTGTCTTTAGCAATCTTTCTTTCTCTTATTCAGCATAGATCCTAAGCCATGAGGAGAGAGCTGTGAGGAAGATATCAAATTAGGGCTTGGTGTTCCAGCATCTGTCATTCTCTGTTCATTGCCCATTATGAATTTAATTGATAATTTACATCTTCTACAAGTAAAAGGTTTCTGAAGAGGGTTGAGGGGGCAGTGATCTATGGGTGTAGCAATATGTCATTAGTTGTCATTTTACTACTGTGTTCCTTTTGCAGAGTAATTGTAATTTTCCTCCTAAAGATCCAATGTAATCCCTTCAAAATCCCAAAGTATCAAACACAAAATATCAAAGAAACTGAAAAAAATCTTCAACTTCATATGGAAATCAAAACCAAAAAAACAATCAATCAACAACAGTAAAAATTAGAATAGCTAAAATCATTTTGAATACTAGAATTGATAAAGGAATCACCATCACATATTCAAGTTGTATACAGAGATATAGTAATACGAGCAGCCTGGCTTTGGCACTTTGGCTTGGTAACAAAGCCTCACAAAGACACAACTAAGAAAGAAAACTACAGACCAATATCCCTGATGAACATTGATGCAAAAATACTCAATAAAATACTGGCAAACCAAATTCAAGAATACATCAGTGAAATCATCCACCATGACCAAGTATGCTTCATCCCTGGATTGCAGGGATGGTTTAACATACAAAAATTTGTCAATGTGATCCACAATATAAACAAACTGAAAAAGAAAAACCATCTCACTTGATGGTGAAAATCCTTTGACAATTGAATACCCTTTCATGATAAAGGACTTAGAGAGGTCAGGGTAACAGGAACATATTAAACATAATAAGAGCAATATACAGCAAACCAATTGCCAACATCAAACTGAATGGAGAGAAACTTAAGCCAATTCCTCTAAAATCAGAAAAAAGACAAGGCTGCCCTTTCTCTCCATATCTCTTCAATATCATAGTGGAAGTTCTAGCTAATGCCATAAAACAACAAAAGGAGACGAAGGGGATCCAAATTGGAAAGGAAGAAGGCAAACTGTCTGTATTTGCAGATGATATGAGAGTTTATTTAACTGACGCAATAAACTCTACTAGGGAACTCCTACAGCTGATAAACACCTTCATCAAAGTGGCAGGATACAAGATAAACTAAAAAAAAATCAGTAGCCCTACTTTTTTCAATCGAAAAAGAGACAGAGAGAGAATTCAGAGAAACATCACCTTTTACAATGGCCTAAAGCAACATAAAGCATCTTGGTGTAACACTTACCAAACAAGTAAAAGACGTATATAATAAGAACTTTGTGGCTCTAAAGAAAGAAATTAAAGAAGATACCAGAAAATGGAATGATCTCCAATACTCTTGGATAGGTAGAATAAACATAGTAAAAATGGCAATCTTGCCAAAAGAAATCTACAGATTCAATGCAATCCCCATTAAAATCCCACCACAATTCTTCACTGACCTTGAAAGGATAATAATCAACTTTATATGGAAAAACAAAAAGACCCAGGATAGCCAAAACAACCCTGTACAATAAAAGAACATCAGGAGGCATCACCATTCCTAACTTTAAGCTCTACTACAGAGCTATAGTTCTGTAAACAGACTGGTATTGGCACAAATATAGACAGGTAGACCAATGGACATGAATTGAAAATCCTGATATTAACCCACACACCTATTAAAACATGATTTTTCGACAAAAGAGCTAAAATATACAATAGGGCGAGGAAGCATCTTCAACAAATGGTGCTGGCACAATTGGATGAGGGTGTGTAGAAGACTGCAGATAGACCCATGTCTGTCGCCATGCACAAAACTCAAGTCCAAATGGATCAAAGACCTCAACATCAATCCAGCCACATTGAACCTCTTAGAAGAGAAAGTAGGAGGTACCCTTGAACAAATTGGTATAGGAGACGACTTCCTGAACATCCAGGATCTCAGACACTGAGAACAATAATTAATAAATGGGACCTCTTCTAACTTAGAAGCTTCTGTGGGGCAAAGGACACAGTGGACAAGACCAAATGGCAGCCCACAGAATGGAAAAAGATTTTCACCAATCCTATATCCAACAAAGGGCTGATCTCCAAAATATAAAAAGAGCTCAAGAAGCTCTTTGTATAACCCTATTTAAAAATTGTGTACAGAACTGAAGAAAGAATTCTCAATAGAGGAAATCAAAAAGGCTGAAAGACACTTAAGAAAATACTCCACATCCCTAGCTATCAGGGAAATGCAAATCAAAACAACTTGGAGATACCATCTTACCCCTGCCAGAATGGCTAAAATTGGAAACACCAATGATGACTCATATTGGAGAGGATGTGGAAAAAGTGGAACACTCCTCCACTACTGGTGGGAATGCAAACTCACAGTCATTTTGGAGATCAGTATGGCAGTTCCTCAGGTAAATGGGAATTAGTTTACCACAGGACTCATCAATCCCCCCTCTTAGGTATATACCCAAAGGATCCACATCCATGCAACAAAGACATCTGTTCAACTATGTTCATAGCAGCACTATTTGTAATAGCAACAACCTAGAAGCAACCTAGATGCTCCTCAATTGAAGAATGGATGATGAAGATGAGGCACATCTACACAATGGAATAGTACTCTGCAGAAAAATATAATGGTACCTTGAAATTCGCAGGCAAGTGGATGGCACTTGAAGAAACCATGCTGAATGTGGTAACCCAGTCACAAAAAAAGGGAACATAGTATGTGCTCACTCATATATGGATTTTTGACCTAGAGCAAAGGATCACCAGCCTATAATTCACACCACCAGAGGAACCAGGATAAAAGGTGTATTCTAAGAGATTCATATAAAGTCCCTCACAGAACCGAGAAGGGACAAGTCCCCCAGAGCACAGGGGAAGTGAGGGGGCAGCGAATGGAGATAGAAGTAAGAGAAAACAAGGCAGAGGAAAGGGAAATACCAGTGACCAGGAAGATTAAGACAGGTTATGAATAGAAGACAGTAGAGAGAGAGAGAGAGAGAGAGAGAGAGAGAGAGAGAGAACATAAAAGAGGGAACCAATATTAGTTTGAAGATAAAATTGAACACAAAGAATGGTCTAGAGAACTAGAAAACTGCTGCCAACTAACAATTTGAGCATCTGTGGTAAGGTTACCATAAATGACCTTCCCCGGATAGTGAGATCAACTTTTCCATGGAGCCCTCATCTAATGCATGTTGGAACTGGAGCAAACACCCATACATAAACCTTGAGTCAAACTAGATCCCAGATGCAGATGGAGAGGACAAGACCAGGCAGCAGAAACACATAGAGACAGCTTACCTGAACAAGGAGGAGCTAACAGGCCACCAGACTGATAGCTGAGAAGCCAGCATGGGACTGACTCAGGCCCCCCTGAATATGGGTCTCAGCCAGAAGGACTGAGCAGTCTAAGGGACCTCAGACAGTGGAGCCAGGATGTATCCCTAGTGCACAAAACGACCTTGGTAACACATCTCCCATGGAGGGAATACTGCCTTAACCTAGAGACAAGAGAGAAGCCCTAGTCCTTACTTCACATGACCTGTCAGATCTACATGACCCCAACTGGATGACATTCTCCTACATATGGAATTGGTGTTGGGGGATGGGAGGGGAGGGTGGTTAGAGTGCATGTGAGAGGGCAGAGAGAGTAAAAGAGAGGGAGGGAGGGCAAGAGGGAGGAAGGGATAGGGAACTGGGATTGACATGTAAAATAATAAATTAAATTAAAAAAAAAATGCTTTGACTCCAAAATTTAAGTTCAAGGAAAAGTTACTAGGGAAAAGGATTTCTATTTTTGTTTCCACAGAAAACGAAAAGCTGTTGATTCCTTCCAGACTAATGTTGTTTGGTCAAACCAGACTGCCTGAAACAGAGTACTTTCAAAACATGTGGACAAAGCTGCCTTACAGACTACAGCCAGGATTTCTGCATCTTCTTAGAATCCCCCCATGACAGCGGTCCTTACCAGCAGGAAATAGTTTGGAAAAAACGAGGCCCAAATTCCCAAATATTTTCTATAAATGTTTGTTTTCATTTAAATGGACTTGGTTATAATAAATAAATAAATTAAAAAAAAAAAAGAACCTGGGGGATCTTGCAACCCATCTCAAAGGGAGCTTAGAAGCATACAGCTTCTTGACCGTACCTTAAAAAAATAAATAAATAAAAAATAAAATACTAGCAAAAAGAATCCAAGAATACATCAGAGAAATCATCCACCATGACCAAGGAGGCTTCATCCCTGGATTACAGGGATGGTTTAACATACGAAAATCTATCAACATGATCCACCATAGTTATTCTTGGATCCTGCTACTTTACTGAAGGTGTTTATAGGTGTTTATCAGCTGTAGGAGTTCCCTTGTACTTTTTTGGGGTCATTTATATAAACTTTTGAATCATCTACAAATAGTGAAGTTTTGACTTCTTCTGTTCCAATTATTACCCCCTTCATCACCTTTTGTTGTCTTATTGCTCTAACTAGAAATACAAGTATAATATTGAAGAGCTATGGAGAGAGTGAACTGCTTTGTATTTTCCTGATTTTAGAGGAATGTCATTCAATTTCTCTCCATTTATATGATGATGTCTGTTGGCTTGAAGTATATTGCCTTTATTATGTTAGGTATGTGCATTTTATTCCTGTCCCTTCAAGACCTTTATCATGAAGGGGTGTTAATATTATTAGAAGGCTTTTTGCTCATCTAGTGAGATGATCATATAAATTTATTTTTCAGGTTTTTTATATGGTAGATTGCATTGATAGATTTTCATGTTTAACCATCCATGCATCTCTGGGATGAAGCCTACTTGATCACTGTAGATGATTTTTTGTGTGTGTTCTTGGATTTGAAATGCAGTATTTTATTGAATATTTTTGCATCTATGTTTATGAGGTAGAGTTGTGGGTAGCTCTCTTTCTTTGTTGTATCTTTGTGTGGTTTGAGTACCAAGGTAATTGTGGCCACTTAAAAGAGTCTGGCAATGCCCTTCCTGCTCCTATTGTATAGAATAATTTGATAGCTCTTCTTCAAATTCTGGTAGAATTCTGAAGTGAAATCATCTATACCTGTGCTTTTCTGGTTTTGAGACTTTTGATGTCTACTTCTATTATTGGGGGGGTCATAGGTGTATTTAAATTTCTCATCTATTCTTCATTTTATTTTGGAATGTGATACCTATAAAGAGACTTGACCATTTCCTTTAAATTTTACATTTCCATGGAGTACATATTGTCTGTATTGAGGTTTCATTCAGTAGTTGATTGAAGCAAAAGCAAAGATTCACAGCTAAGCACTTAGCCAAAGTTATGGTATACAGTTGTAGAGAGGGTTGAGTGCTGAGCATAGGGACCAAGACCATGCTGGGCAAACACATAGAAAGAACTGGCCTGAGCAAGTGGGAGCTCATGGAACCCAGGCTTATAGCTAGGGAACCAGCAAAAAAAAACAAAACAAAAAAAAAAAAAAAAACAGGCCCCCTGAATATGTGTGTCCTTTGCGGGCTTGGACAGTCTATGCCACCTCTAGCCCTGGATCCAGTATTTATTCGCAGTGCACAAATGGTTAAGGGGGCATTTGCTTTGCTTAACAGTGTGTGTGTGTGTGTGAGATCAATGCAGCTTTATCTTAGTATGTAAGGCTACAGATCCAGAGAGCTAATAATCTTTTTGAACTAAATTTTATTTCAATTAAAAACAATCATAGTTTGGATGCCAAACCCAGTGTCTGTACCCTGCCACCCATCTTCCCATTTCCCCCACCATCTCCTCATCTCATACCTAACCAATCCTCAGTGAGGTTGAGGCCTCCCATCGGGGATCAAATTCTGACACATTTTTTTTTGGGCATTACCAAGGCCCTCCCCAGGTGTAAATAGGCTAAGAGTATGTAGAACTGGTTCCAAAGTCCATTTGTACACTAGGGACAAATACTGATATACTACCAGAAGCCCTATAGATTGCCCAGTACTAAATGACACTCATGTTCAGGGGGTCTGGGTTCGTCCCATGCTGGTTTCCCAGCAATCAGTTTGGGGTCCATGAGCTTCCTCTGAGCAAATTGGGAACATAGGGGGAGGGAAGAGGGAATTAAGAGAAAGACAAGGGGAGAACAGGAGGAGAGAGGATGACATGAGGGAGCAGGAAGTTTGATTCAGGTGAAAAATACAGGAGAGAGAGAAAAGAGGTACCATAATAGAGGGAGCCAGTATAGGTCTAAGGAGAAATCTTGAACTAGGGAAATGTCCAGAGATATACCAGGATGACCCCAAATAAGAATCTAAGCAATAATGGAGAGGCTACCTTAAATGCCCTTCCCCTATAATGACATTGAGGACTACCTTATATACCATCCTAGAGCCTTCATCCATTAACTGAAGGAAGCTGAGGCAGACACCCATAGTTCAACACTGAGTCAAACTCCTTGAATCCAGTTGCAAAGAGGGAGGAGTGATGAGCAAAGGGTTCAAGACTAGTCTGGAGAAACCAACTGAAACACATCAATGGTTTTAAAGAGAGGTTTTTCTATTTCTATTTCTTTCTTTTAGGCTAAAACCACTGAAAATATGTCCCAAAGTTAATGTAGAAACAGCAACTGCAAAAGTCTCCAAATATTATACATGAAACTTCTTCAAATTTTCCTAGTTCAGAAAAATTGAGGAAAAATATGTTAATATAAGAGACTGGTTAATATAGAGCTGAGCAACTGATGGTGTGGTAAGAATCATACACATTTCTGATGCCTTTAAAACATAAGGCTTGAAGAAGAGTTATGGAGCTTGTTGCCTTGTCTGGTATCCTCTTTCAGGCTCCAGCACATTGATTACCTGTAATAGTACAGAATAAGAATTACTACATGCATGAAACTTAGCTAATGTCATATGAGAGTTTGAAGGTCAGAGGATTTAGGAGACACTTAAATGAAAATCATCATTAGTAATGTAATTAGTCTAAAATATTGAAATAAAAAATAAGTAGTTTCAAATGTACATTTACCCCAGCAGTGAATGAGTCTGGGTGATCATACATTGCTGCCTATGTTCTAGCCTAGAAATAAATCAATGAAAGGAATTGTAAGTATATTAAAAAAAAAGTTACATCCAAAATTTATTCCTTTTAAAATTCTAATCTCTTGATGAAATAAAATGATATTATGGTGTTTTTATCTTTATACCCATTATTTAATATTCCTAAATTATGCAAATAATTTCAAGCATTGTGTTGAAAAACTTCTTACATGTGAGCAACACTAAGTTTGAAAGGAAAAGGAAAAGAACCTTTAGCAATGATAGCTGCAGCCAGCCACCTCTTTGCTCAGTGTACCTGAAGCATATGGTAGTATTTGACACAAAGGTAGTTGCAAACAGTTGGAATGAACTCTTGATTTCTGTAGCCATGCTTCTTTATAGGAGAACTAATACTTGATTTGAGGATATTTAAGGAAATGAACAATACATAATACATCCAATCTCTTGGGTAGTGAACCTTAAGAGTTTCAGTAGGTGTCACTCTGACAATGTGTTTCTCCCTTACATGTTCTTCTGGAACAGTTATTTTCCCTGACCTGGAAAGGTTCCACTGGCAAAACCTGTCTTTTGTGTGCCAGGGTGAGATTTCCCCATCTGAGTAAGGCTTGGAAAACTTATGCTCAATTAGTGGAAGACTATTCTCAAGATCTGAAAGAACATTGTGACAAGAGGGAAGAAAGGCAAGAGAAGGAAAAAAAGAGGCATATGTTAGAGAAAATAGCTCATATATAAGCACATATTATGCACAAAATGGTTGATTAGATCCTCAGAAGTGGAAAAAATAGCCATCAATCAGTAAAACAAATAAACTTAAAAGACAATTCTAGGTATATTTAGATTAAAAAAAAAAACATGATTTATACAAATTATGAGAAAGTAGAGTTTACTACATACTTGGTTTTTTGTTTGTTTGTTTTGTTTTTTCATGATTTTCCTTTGGCTACAGACTCCTTGTGAGACATTGAAGCATAAGGAAGAGCTATACAAAACAAAACTTCTTTTCTTTCTCAGTAATAACAGAACTTGATTATGCTGAATAATTTTTTTCACTCAATCTGTGTTCCTTTTATAATTCTGTGGACTACTTAACTAGAGGGATGGAGTTAGATAAACATTTAAATGAATAAACAAACCTTTGGTCAAAGAAATCAAAGAAGGATTCTTCAAAACCAGCACTATCTCAACCTGATCTGCCATTGACCACCTGAGTGTATCTTCCCATGGGAGTAACTAGGCAGGGCCTAGTATTTACTGAATTCAACCCAATTCAGAATTTCAATTCATTGTCCATAAAAACATAAAGATATGAATTATTTACAAAATAGTGAATATTTAAGCATGATTAGTGTTTGTCTTTGTTTCTATAACTATGTGTGTGGTATATATAGAATACTACATGGTATGTATATGTGTATGAACTATTTATACATGTTTAATTTATGGTATATATGCATGATGAATGTGTTTGCATGGGGTGGCATATGTAAGGTGTAGTGCTTATAACCTGTGTGCTCTCTGTGTGAGTGTGTGTTTTCATGAATTGGTTGCCTGTCTGTTGTGTGTGTATGGGGTTGGTATATGTCATTTGTGTGTGCAAGTATTGCCTTTATGTTTGTATATATTCTGTGTGCCTGTTGTGTGTATGTGTGCATGATTGTGTGCGGTGTGTGTGTGTGTGTGTGTGTGTGTGTGTGTGTGTGTGTGTGTGTGTGTGTGTGTGTGTATTTTCTTCTGATATACAGCAACCTACAAGAAAGGATCGGTATTGCTTAATGAATCACTATTTTTTTTTCAGTTTTCTTCATTACAATGACAAGCTTTCTCCTTGAGACTCTACATATGTTTTCTTTGGAATGAACAAAACACCAAAAATGTACAGTAAAACTGACTTCATTTGAAGAAGCAAATTTATTAAACATTTTCCTAAATTTATGACAATTCAATATACAAGTATATGCATATTTATGCTGGAGAGGGAACTGCAAATAGTAACTTTAAAAATAAAAGATTTTTTAAAAAATCAATTATACATGAGCCTACAAATTAGAAATTTTCACAAATGAAAGTTTGCTTTTTAATTAAATAAAATGTTTTAAACCCAATAATTAGTATATTATGTTCATTGTAAACTAATATATTAATTTCAAAAAGTTTTAGATAAATTTATCATTATTTTAAAAAACAAGCTACTTTAGTAAATTATTACAATTATACTTTTGTGTAATAATTATATTGTCCTTTGTAAATGAAGCATTTTCCCTAACTTATTCAACAGACTATTAGAAAAATAGCACTATGTGAGATGTTCCTGGCATCTCATATATATTGCTCTATATTAGTTAGAAATAGTAAAGTTTAGGTACTTTAACTGAGACATAATTACTGCAGCACTATTCTTGAAAAATATTTTCATATTTTTTAAAATTAAAATTTTCAAAGGAATAATTTTTTCAAAATATTTCTTTTTTTTAATATACAGGAATTAATAAGTATAACAAAAAATATTTCCAATTTCCTAGGCAATTACAGGCTCAAACACTAGTTTTCTGGGAAAAATTCCAAAGCCATTATATAATTTCACAAATTCAATAACTTCAAATATAAATTTCGAGAAAGAAAAATATGATCTGTTGTGACCTTTATGCTTAAGGTTTTATTAAGCCCCTGTTACTTACCTACCTTTAGAACATTGTTGTTCTTTAATCCACTCACACCTAACAGATGAATGTCATGACATGAAATACAACCCTGTAATAATCACAACTCCAAAGTGCTGAATAACACTAACTCTTGTCATCACCAATGACGTGGCCCCTGAAGGGAGACCACTGAAAACATTGAAGTTCTCTTTTAACCTTGCAAGTAAAATCATCATTTGGGGTCAGCATTCAGCCACTTTCACCCATTCATGGCCTCTCTTGGAACTTACTTTACTTGCCTTCACACAAACTGTTAGTATAACAAAGGTCAATGAGAGTTTATATGCATAAATAGATTTTTTCATTGGAGTCTACCTGATATTTTTCCACTGTCACTCGTTCATTTTCAAGTGATGTAATTGTTCTGTAACCTTAAGAATTCCCATATGCTTTTGGTTATATTAAACTGATTACATATGCCCATCAGCAAGAGATCATGGTTTACATGCAAAATGAAATCCAGTTCATACTTCTAAAATTGGCTTTATATATATATATATATATATATATATATATATATATATATATATTAATAAATCTGGTATCCATAGAGATCATGAACTTGTATAAAGAGAGTAGATAGTAGATGCAGAAATTTCTTTGTTACCTTCAACATGTTTTAAGAGTTAACTATTTTTTGTAATACTACTTACAAATCCTTAAATTTTCCAAGTGGCAAATGAAGACAATGTACTCAAATGATTAAATTATGTATCTATATCATATACCAAAACATGACACACATTGTTTAGATAATAATGGGTAGATAAAATAGCTATTGAAATAATTCATTTTGAGAAGGATTATTTTTTCATTTTAAAATGGTGTGGTTTGAAATTATTATCACAATTGCCTAATAAATGCAAAGCCTGAGATTTTATCCTCATCAGCTGAAAAGATTCACAAAAATGAAAATATTTTCTATACATATTTTTAAATTCATAAGATGTGACTACCTAGGGTAATATATATGAGGGCTGTTTGTTAAGGTTGTTTAAACCACAGAACCAGTAAATTTGATAGATTTAAATTATTAGAATTTTAAAGCATCATTATATGTTTTAAGTTAATTATTTGTGATAATTTGAGATAAATATTTGGGGAAAACTATATCTCAAATGAATATGAAATACTAACCATATTTTTTAATTGGGCCTTGAGTTTCATGACTGCATAAGATTTATTTATAGTCCCAACTTTGTGGACATAATGACCAGAATCTACATGCTTATCTCTCAATTGACACCTTGATTCTGGGCTTTGTATTCCTAAGTTCATTATGACATTACACTGCTCTAGTTGATTGACCATCTCCAAGAATCTTGAATCACCTGTTACAAACTTGTATTGCTAATGAAAATTTTTATTGTATGATTGGTTATTAGCTGAGACATATATAATTGTATCCACTCCTCCATTTTTCCCAGCTAACTCTCTCCATATCACCTACAACATATCACTCTCCAACTTCATATTTCCATCTTCTTTTTGTGATAACCCACCATGTACAATGAGTGTTATCCATGTATGGATGGATATTGGACCATCAACAGGAACATAGGTTGTAATTTACTGCATACATATATGCAATTCTCAATCAAAAAGTACAAAAAAAAACATTGTGATGAATGCATTTGACACCCTGCTTTTTGCACAATGGATACTTTATTAGTGTATGATTCTTCTCTTTAATAACTGTGAAATATTATTAACTGATATATGTATCTCATTAAAAAGATCCATTTCATGAATCTACCAGACTGCTTTTGTTTAAATTTTATTTTACTGGAACATATATCTGCCAATGACATGTTTGTGCTAAAATATGCTTGTGTAGTTTGGTAAACTGCTTCAGCAATTAGGTTACATGTTGCTTTTGTAGAGGACAGGATTAAACCCCAGCACCTAAATTATAGCTCAGAAATGTTCCAACTTTTGTTGCAATGGCTTGCATACACTCTTCTCGACTTCTGGAGGACCAGACTAGTACACAAAGTTAGGCACAGACTATAGTGATTTGAAGGAGATGTCTCGTAAAAGTCTTAGATATTTGAATACTTGGTTCCCAGTAGATTTCTGTTTGAAAAAGCATGATGATATGTGGCCTTGCTAGAGGATATATGCTACAGATGGCATTCCTTGTAGTTGCAAATGTTATATTGTACCCTGTGTTTTTTCACTACATTGTGGTTTAAGATGTGAATTTTTACCTGTTCTGCTACCTAAAACCCACTTCCTCTGTTGTCCTGTCATGGACTATCATCCTTCTTCAAACATAAGCCACCAAAACAACAAACTCCTATAAGTTGCCTGACTCCTGATGTTTTAGCACAGCAATAGAAAAGTAATTATTGAACAGGTAAAACAACTCACACATATAAAATCAACAAATATTTTAATGTTCATTATGATTTTCCAATGAAAACTCAAACCAATGATGTTGTTATATATTCTTTATGATCTAATAAAGCAACTGAAGATCAGAAAAGCAAAACAGCCAGACTCTTCCCTCTACCTCAGACAGAATTGAATGATTCAGTCTCCAAGAATCCTCAGAGTGCAATCCAGATTGTACTGCTGTCTAGCAAGCCTTACACTGCAATTCTCTGAATTCCTATGTCCTCTCTCTGCCCATCCCTATCACTCCTGATTCCACCCCCCCTAGTGCTGGGATTAAAGGTGATCCCAAATGCTGAAATCACCTCTGTGTGAGCTGTTTCTCTTTTAGACTTTATCAATTTTGTGTATCTTAGTGTGGTCTTGAACTAACAGAGATATGTCTGCCTCTGTGTCCTGAGTCCTGTGATTAAAGATAATTGCCATCATCTCCTGGCCTCTATGGCTGACTAGTATGGCTGTCTGGCTCTAGGGCTAAGGCTAGAGTTGCATTTTGAACTCAGGTTGTTTAAATAGATCATAAACATTATATCACCACACATGCCTCATTGATAAGACCATATGGAATCTGATACCCTTCCTTTTTTACCTCTAATTGTGTCTTTAGGGCAGTAAAAACTTGATTAAACCTTTCTTAATTTAAAGGAAGGACCATTTTAACAATCATTCCAAGGAGACTTCGTTTTCCATTTCTTCATTTCTACTCCCCAACCTAGTCTTCCTAACCACATAATATTTATATTTCTAACATTTTATTTGTATTTGATGAATATTTGTTAAATGTTTGATTGTAGTGCTACCAGTTCTGTTTTATGTCAGTATGTAAAATTAAATCTCGATTGCAAATATTATATCTTATTCATTTCTCATTCCTAGTTTTTAGCAGAATGGCAGACATTTTATTTATTTATTTATTTATAACCAAGTCCATTTAAATGAAAACAAGTATTTATAGACAATATTTGGGAATTTGGGCGTTGTTCTTTCCAAACTACTTCCTGTTGGTAAGGGGCACTGTCATGGGGGATTCTAAGAAGATGCAGAAATCCTGGCTGTAGTCTGCAAGGCTGCTTTGTCAGAATGGCAGACATTGAAAGCTATAGAATGATTATTTGTGGAAGAAATAAGAGTATGTCAATACATTTGAGACTTACTAATTTTCTAGGAATGTATTATAAATTCTTCATTTATGATATAACTAAAAAGCAGTTTTGTAGCTGAAGTTATCTATAACCACAAAAATTATAAAATTCCTCCAGATGTGATGTTTTCAAAATCACATAATCTTCCAAAAATATTTTGTTCATTGTCTTTACTAAGGTAATTGTATTTAAAAGTATTTTCATTCACGGATTTAAATTATAATTAGATATTTTACTTCAAGTTATAACAGCATATTACAGATACTCTACTTCAAAGTTTAAACATAATCATACATTTCAAAAATGCATAAATGCGCTCCTCCGCCTGAACTCCCTGAATTGGTCCCTGATCCTGTTGCTCCTGTCTCAGGTCCCCATGGAGAGCACCCTTGGAGCTCTGATACACACCCACCCATCCCCACCTCCAGCCTACCCCCCCTACCCTGTACCCTACCCCACCTAAAGTCCTGCTGCTCTGGTTGAGCACTGGGACAGAGGGTGGAGCGAACAATCCACCCTAATTCGGAGACTTCTCAGAGCAACTCCGAACAAAGGAGACCTGACTATCCATGAGGGACCACCTGTAATTTCCAACAGCTTGGTCTCTGACCCCACCTCCAGTCCTCTGCTGGAGTCCCGGACCCCTCCCAAAGTTCCACCAATCTCTGCAGGTCCACTCAGAGTTTCTATGGGCAAGATCCTTGACCCCCAAATCTGGGCCCCTGCCAAAGAACAAGGTATCAGCGGGAGAGCGCCAGTTTCCAGTGAGATCCCACTACCCTGCAAAACCTTCTCAAGTTCAAGCTCAGCCCTCATCCTCTTCTGCCGGCTATTGGCCAGAGCTATTGGCCACAGCTATTGACCAGAGGACCACTGTGAGTACCTGCTGGCATCTTCTTCTGGATCCTCATCTTTGACCCCATGCCTGGATCCCTGTCTGCGGAGAAACCTCCTAGAGAGCTTGGACCACACAGAGATACAGATATTGAATCTCAGACCCATATAATCCCATTGGGGAAGTACCATAGAGAGAGGGAAGAGAAACCACCAACACCTACTGGAAGAAACTATGGGAAGAAGGCAATACAAGAGAACACCTAACAACAGAAAGACAAACATGGCACCACCAGTATCTAGGGAATCTACACCAACTAGAATGGAACACAACAACAAAGCAGAGGAAGCAGAAGGGTACGACTTAAAAATCACCATCATAAAAATGATAGAGGCCCTCAAAGAAGATGTGAGAAAATCCCTTAAAGAAATGGAGGAAAAAACTAACAAAAAAGTGGAAGAAATGAACAAATTCCTTAAGGAAATACAGAAAGCCAAGAAAAAACAATTAACCAGGTGAAGGAAACGGTTCAAGACTTGAAAACTGAAATTGAGAAAATAAAGGCAACACAAACGGAAGGAAGGCTGGAAATTGAAAAGCTGGGCAAAAAATCAGAAACCACAGACACAAGCATAACCAATAGAATTTAAGAGATGGAAGAGAGAATCTCTGGCGCAGAAGATAAACTAGAAGAAATAGATTCATCGACCAAAGAAAGTCATAAATCCAACAAATCCTTAACACAAAACATCCAGGATTGTGAGACACCATGAAAAGGCCAAACCTAAGAATAATAGGTATAGACGAATGTGAGGAAGCCCAGCTCAAAGGTTCTGAAAACAAACATATTCAACAAAATCATCGAGGAAAACTTTCCAAATCTGAAGAAGGACTTGCCCATGAAAGTACAAGAAGCATACCGAACCCCAAATAGGCTGGACCAAAGAAAAAAGACCCCTCGACATATAATAATCAAAACACCTAGCATACAGAATAAAGAAAGAATATTAAGAGCAGTGAAGGAAAAAGGACAGGTAACATATAAAGGCAGACCTATCAAAATTACACTTGACTTCTCCATGGAAACCCTCAAGGCAAGAAGGTCCTGGATAGATGTTCTAAAAGTATTAAGAGAACACGGATGCCAGCCTAGACTACTATATCCAGCAAAACTCTCAATCAATATAGATGGAGAGAACAAGATATTTAATGACAAATCCAGATTTTCCCAATATGTATCTACAAATACAGCTCTACAGAAAGTATTGGAAGGAAAACTCCAACCCAAGGAAGGTAACTATGCCCACAAAAATGTAGGCAACAGATAATCCAACTACACCAGAAACCTAGGGTGAAGCAGAACAAATATATTCACAATACCACTGACAACAACAAACCTAAATCAAACGAGCATCAACAATCAATGGACCTTACTGCCCTCACATTAATGGTCTTAACTCACCTATAAAAAGACACAGGCTAACAGAATGGATACAAAGACAGAATCCATCCTTCTGCTGCATACAAGAAACACATCTTAGCTCCAAAGATGGACATTACCTCAGGGTAATGGGTTTGGAAAAGATTTTCCAATCAAATGGAAATAAGAAGCAAGCAGGCATAGCTATTCCAATATCTAACAAGTTAGACTTCAAACCAAAATTAGTCAAATGAGATGAAGACAGTCATTTCATATTCATCTCAGGAGAAATCCATCAACACAAAGTCTCAAAAATCCATCAACACAAATTCTCAATTCTGAACATCTATGCCCCTAATACAAAGTCACCCACATTCGTAAAAGAAACACTACTAAACCTCAAAACTCATATAAAACCACACACACTTATAGTGGGAGATTTCAATACACCAATCTCAACACTAGAAAGGACCACAAATCAGAAACTCAACAAAGAAACAAAAGTAACAGAAGTTATGTCTCAACTGGGGTTTACAGACATCTATAGAACATTCCATCCAAAGACAAAAGAATATACCTTCTTCTCTGCTCCACATGGAACCTTCTCTAAAATCGACCACATACTAGGAGACATAACAAACCTCAACAGATACAAGAGAACAGGAGTAGTCCCCTGTATCTTATCGGACCACCATGTTTTATAATTGGAATTCAACAACAACACAAATAGCAGAAAACCTGCAAACTCATGGAAACTGAACAATGTGCAATTGCACCACTCCTGGGTCAAAGAAGAAATAAAGAAAGAAATTAAGGACTTTCTAATATTCAACGAGAATGAGGATACAACATACCCGAATTTATGGGACACCTTGAAAGCAATGCTCCAAGGGAAGGTCATTGCACTAAGTGCCCATATGAAGAAAACAGAGGATAGTCACATAAAAGAATTAACAGCCCAACTGAAAACCTTAGAACAGAGAGAAGCAAATTCACCCTGCAGGATTAGACGCCAGGAAATAATCAACTTGAGGGCTGAAATCAACAAAATAGAAACCAGGAAACAATACAAAAAATCAATGCAACAAAGAGTTGGTTTTTTGAGAAAATCAACAAGATAGACAAACCTTTATCCAAATTAACGAAAAAGCAGAGACAAAACATGCAAATTAACAAAAACAGAAACGAAATGGGGAACATAACAACAGACACAGAGGAAATCCATACAATTTTCAGGTCATACTTTGAATATCAGTATTCCACAAAAATTGAAAATTCAAAGGAAATGGACAAGTTTCTGGATAACTATCACTTACCAAAATTAAATCAAGAACAGACAAACAACGTAAATAGACCTATAACCCACAATGAAATAGAAGCAGTCATCAAAAGCCTTCCAACGAAAAACAGTCCAGGGCCAGATGGATTCAGTGCAGAATTCTACCAGACATTCAAGGAAGAACTAATACCACTACTCCTCAAACTGTTCCACAAGATAGAAACAGAAGGTTTATTGCCAAACTCTTTTTATGAGGCCACAATAACTTTGGTACCCAAACCTCACAAAGACACAACTAAGAAAGAAAACAACAGACCAATATCCCTGATGAACATCGATGCAAAAATACTCAATAAAATACTGGCAAACTGAATTCAAGAATACATCAGAGAAATCATCCACCATGATCAAGTAGGCTTCATCCCTGATTGTAGGGATGGTTTAACATACGAAAATCTATCAACGTGACCCACCATATAAATAAACTGAAAAAGAAAAACCATATGATTATCTCCCTAGATGTGGAAAAAGCCTTTGACAAAATTCAACACACTTTCATGATAAAGGTATTAGAGAGGTCAGGGATAACAGGAACATACCTAAACACAATAAGAGCAATATACAGCAAACCAACTGCCAATATCAAACTGAATGGAGAGAAACTTAAGCCAATTCCTCTAAAATCAGGAACAAGACAAGGCTGTCCTCTCTCTCCATATCTCTTCAATATCGTACTAGAAGTTCTAGCTAATGCTATAAGACAAGAAAAGGAGATCAAGGGCATCCAAATTGGAAAGGAAAAAGTCAAACTGTCTCTATTTGCAGATGATATGATAGTTTACATAAGCGACCCAATAAACTTTACCAGGGAACCCTTACAGCTGATGAACACCTTCGGCAAACTAGCAGGATACAAGATAAACTCAAAAAATTCAGTAGCCCTATTTTTTTCAGACGACAAAGAGGCAGTGGAAGAAATCAGAGAAACATCACCCTTTACAATAGCCACAAGCAACATAAAATATCTGGGTGTAACGCTTACCAAACAAGTAAAAGACCTATATAATAAGAACTTTGTGGCACTAAAGAAGGAAATTAAAGAAGATACCAGAAAATGGAAAGATCTCCCATGCTCTTGGTTAGGTAGGATAAACATAGTAAAAATGGCAATCTTACCAAAAACAATCTACAGATTCAATGCAATCCCCATTAAAATCCCACCACAATTCTTCACCCACCTTGCCAGGATAATAATCAACTTTATATGGAAAAACAAAAGACCCAGGATAGCCAAAACAACCCTATACAATAAAAGAACTTCAGGAGGCATCACCATTCCTGACTTTAAGCTCTACTACAGAGCTATAGTTATTAAATAGCCTGGTATTGGCATAAAAATAGACAGGTAGACCAATGGAATTGAATTGAAAATCCTGATATTAATCCACGCACCTATGAACACCTGATTTTCGACAAAAGAGCTAAAATTATACAATGGGGCAAAGACAGCATCTTCAACAAATGGTGCTGGCACAATTGGATGAGGGTATGTAGAAGACTGCAGATAGACCCATGTCTGTCGCCATGAACAAAACTCAAGTCCAGATGGATCAAAGACCTTAACATCAATCCAGGCACATTGAACCTCTTAGAAGAGAAAGTAGGAGGTACCCTTGAACAAATTGGTATAGGAGACTGCTTCTTGAACATAACTCCAGGGGCACAGACACTGAAAGAAACAATTAATAAATGGGACCTCTTCAAACTTAGAAGCTTCTGTAAGGCAAAGGACACAATTGACAAGACCAAAAGGCAGCCCACTGACTGGGAAAAGATTTTCACTAATCCTATATCTGACAAAGGGCTGATCTCGAAAATACACAAAGAACTCAGGAAACTAGTCAACAAAACACCAAATAACCCTATTAAAAAATGGGGTACACAACTGAAGAAAGAATTCTCAATGGAGGAAATCAAAAAGGCTGAAAGATACTTAAGAAAATGATCCACATCCTTAGCTATCAGGGAAATGCAAATCAAAACAACTTTGAGATACCATTTTACCCTTGCCAGAATGGCTAAAATTACAAACACCAGTGATGACTTATGTTGGAGAGGGTGTGGAGAAAGTGGAACACTCCTCCACTGCTGGTGGGAGTGCAAACTCATACAGCCATTTTGGAGATCAGTATGGCGGTTCCTCAGGAAAATGGGAATTAGTTTACCACATGACCCGGCAATCCCCCTCTTAGGCATATACCCAAAGGATTCACATCCATGCAACAAAGACATCTGTTCAACTATGTTCATAGCAGCAGTATTTGTAATAGCAAGAACCTCGAAGCAACCTAGATGCCCTTCAATTGAAGAATGGGTAATGAAGATGTGGCACATCTACAAAATGGAATACTACTCTGCAGAAAAAATAATGGTATCTTGAAATTCGCAGGCAAGTGGATGACACTTGAAGAAACCATCCTGAATAAGGTAACCCAGTCACAAAAAGAGGAACACAGTATGTACTCACTCATATATGGATTTTAGAACTATATCAAATGATCACCAGCCTATAATTCACATCACCATAGGAACTAGGATACAATGTGTATTCTAAGAGATTCATATAAAGTCCCTCACAGAACTGGGAAGGGACAAGTCCCCCAGAGCTCAGGTGAAGTGTGGGAGGACAGCGAATGGAGAGAGAAGTAGGAGATAATGAGGGGGAGCAGAGGAATGCATGTGTGACCAGGAGGATTGAGCCCGGTTAGGAATGGAAGATAGGAAAGAGAGAGAGAGAGAGACTTAGACAGAGACAGAGAGAGAGAACATAAAAGAGGGAGCCAATATTGGTTTGAAGATAAAGTTTACCATAAAGAAAGGTCGAGAGAACTACAAGACTGCTCCCAACTAACAATCTCAGCTTCCGTGGAAAGGCTATCATAAATGCCCTTCCCGGAGAGTGAGATCAACAACTAACTTCTCCATGGATCCCTCAACTAATGCCTGTTGAAAATAGGAGCAAACACACATACATAAACACTGAGTCGAACTAGAACCCAGAAGCAGATGGAGAGGACAAGACCATGCAGTAGAATCACATAGAGACAGGTTACCTGAACAAGGAGGAGCTAAGGGCCACTAGACTGATAGCTGGGAAGCCAGCATGGGACTAACTCAGGCCCCCCTGAATATGGGTCTCAGCCAGAAGGTCTGAGCAGTCTAAGATACCTCAGACAGTGGAGCCAGGATATATCCCTGGTGCACAAAAGGACTTTGCAAACATATCTCCCATGGAGGGACAACTGCCTTATTCTAGAGACAGGAGAGAAGCCCTGGTCCCTACTTCACAGGACCTGTCACATCTACATGACCCCAACTGGATGGCATTCCCATACATATGGAATTGGGGTGGGGGGATGGGAGGGGAGGGTGTTTAGAGTGCATATGAGAGGGCAGAGATGGTAAAAGGGAGGGAAGGAGGGAGGGAGGGCTGGAGGGGGAGGGAGGGAAGGGAGAGGGAACTGGGATCGACATGTAAAATAATAAATTGAAAAGAAAATGCTTTGACTCCAAAATTTAACTTGAAGAACAAGTTACTGGGGAAAAGGATTTCTATTTTTGTTTCCACATAAAATGAAAAGATGTGGATTCCTTCCAGACTAATGTGGTTTGATCATGCCAGACCGCCCTAAACAGAGTACAAGCTGATCCTACATTCAAAACAGCTGTTCAAAAGCCCTACAGACTACAGCTAGGATATCTGAATCTTCTTCGAATCCCCCTAGACAGTGCCCCTTACCAGCAGGAAGTAGTTTGGAAAGAAGGATGTCCAAATTCCCAAAATTGTGCATGGATATTTGTTTTCATTTGATTGGACTTTGTTATATAAAATTAAATAAAAAAATATAAAAAAGAAAAAAAATGCATAAATGCTCCTTAATTATGTGAAAGACAGTGACTAAACAATAATTCTCTAATAAGTACTGATAATTTCGTTTTAAATAATTTGTATTAGCAAATGAAATTATTTATTTCATTTTAAAAATGATTTTGCTAATTTTAGTATCCTTGTATCTGACTTCTTATTTTTTTCAACTCTGCCAGGAAATGAGCAATGAGAAAACTTTTTGATATAATTACAGTATGAACTATGTTTCCATATTTCCATATTTTCAAATGTGGAAATTTGAATTGGAATTCAATTGACACCAACAAAATATTATTACAATCAAATTGTAAAATTGATTCTTGTTTTCTTACTGTTGCATTAATATACTAATAAAAATTTTAAATATTTGTGATTTTTCTAGGGACTGCATGAAGATTCTCTTCAAATAAATATTGCCATTATTGGTTTATAGTGTAACCATAAAATTTAACACATGCATCAGGAAATACTGAAGAAAGTATCACAGCATAAACATTTGTGTGAAAACATAAATGATGGTTGCTTTTGCACATACACAATTCCTCTTGTCAGCAAATCTCTCAAATATATATATACAAACATATGTATATATATAATATGTTATATGTTATATATATGTGAACAGAATTGTATTTTTATCTTCACGTAAGAGATATTACTCTTAAGGATTTTGAAGGAATTAAATGCTCCTTGAAAGTGTTTTCAGTATTTATTAGATGTTATATTATATCCTTTATAATTGCTGAATTTGTTAATTTTAATAAATCTTGTTTTCATTATTTTCAAAATTCCTACTTTTGGGAAAAACCAAAATTCAGAACAATTTAGATTTTTCAAAGCTTTTCATCCACTGAAATATTTTCACCTTTCCTTGGAACGATAACACAGCTCTCTATGATCTCTGTCCATTTTTGTGAAAGTTGGCCATTGATAAAACTTGTATTTTCTTTCACTTGTGCTGTTTCTTCTGGAAATAAGTTTCTCTTTTTTCTTTCTTCCCTAGGGATTATCTGACTATTAGTTTAATGAAGTTAAGAAAAAGATCCATTTAATTCATTTGTCAAATAATTTGTGTCTTTTTTCTTCAGTCATTATAATCTGATACATGTGTTATTGTTTCAATTTCAAATATTCTTCATTTGGATGTCTGTTCTCTAGTTAATGATGTTGTTTGGGTATATGTAATGCTTTTAGAAAGTAGAACTTCACAGTGGAAATATATTAAAAGGGATTCAAGTTCTACAGGTTATACTACCTTGGTCTTCCATGGCATGAACAATCACCCTTTAACCCTTTAACCTCCTACCACTACAGACTAAATCAATACACCATGTCTTATGATCTATGACTACATGAAACCTTTGGAAACCATGACAAAACAAACAAACTTTGCCTTCTCAAGTTCTCTATCTCTCTCTCTCTCTCTCTCTCTCTCTCTCTCTCTCTCTCTCTCTTCTCTCTCTCCTCTCTCTCTTAGTCTTTGTGCACATATTGTGTTTCAAAAACATCCAAAAAAAATCTCACATCCATGATTTTCATTAATGAGTCTACTTACTAGCTAGAAAAGACTCAGCCAACCTAGGCAATAAAACACCTTTCTTTTAAAACAGGAACAAACCTCCACAATAGACATTGTAGGTTCCTTTGTTGTCATAATGAGAATAGCTAGTGGCAACGTCCTTAGCAATGATAATGGTTGTAGTGAGATGACTAAGTTGGTACTTCAATGAAAACATCAACTGTTATATTTATGAGATATCATCAAAACTTTGACCTGTGTCCAAATTGCTTTATATTGCTGTGATAGAGATTAGGATGAAAAGACACTTGTGAAGAAAGGATTATTTGGCATTTATTTCCTAATTATAGTCCATCATTGAGGGAGGACCGCAATAAGAAAAGGAAACTGGAGGTTTGTGTTGAAACAGAAACTTACTGGTTTGCTCCAAATGGCTTGTTCAGTGTACTTTTCTTCGAACGTCCTTGGAAGCAACCAAAGATTACTACAGTGGACTCAGCCCTATGATATTAACCACTAATCAAGAAAGTGCTGCACCAACTTGAATAAAGGTCAGTATTATGAAGGCATTTTCTTATTAGAGATTCTCTCTTCCCAGATGACTTTAGCTTGTGTCAATTTGTCGAAAGAAAACTATGCAGCAAGGTGTATCTGTTTAATTTTTTTCATATCTATGTTCTGTGTGTGTTTGCACATATGTACACATGTATTTGTATACGTTATTCCTGATTTGAGGTTTTACAAAAAGTACTTCTTATGCCTATGTGACAATAACATTGGGGTTCTTTTTCTGCCCTGTGTCTCAAATCTATATACATATTTTCCATCTTTCTAAAATATACAAGATAATTTTAAAATAAAAATAAATTCTTTGTCAGGTGTATTAACATGTTTGCTTGTTTTACATGCACATATCCATGCTAATTATATAAAAGGCAATATCATTTCCAATTTCTTTCTTAAAACCTAGCACAATGCTTTTATAACAAATATTTATCAATGGACTCAATTGTCAGAAATATCTTACAACCAAGGAATATATGAATGTGTGTTAGGGGAATTTGAAGAGTGACTAATAAAATAAAATTTTAGGTATATTACATCCTAATTCATTAATCTATATTTCAATGTGTGTTAAGTTTTCCAATATGTACTCAAGTGAATAATTTACATGAGTTTTAAAGACTAATACTATATATTAAAATTAATGTAGAGACAAATAACTTCTAATATATTCTCTGGGGCAACGTCAAAGTTTGAGCATTACAAAGCAGTGGCTTGGGAAGATAGGAATACTTACTTGTAAGTTTATTTTGTGATGTCTTTCCCTCTGTCAGGACAATTTTCACAATGTGTGTTTGTTCAATGGTAACTTTACTTAATGGCTGAAAGGCTACATTAGCTGGAGCTAAATATAAATTAGTTTTATAAATGAAAGTAAAGTTTAGGTTACCGTTTAAAGTATCACAACTTTTTATTGAACACTGACTTTTCATTTCACAGGAAGTGATATATTTCCAAGCATATTGTCTTTTTTTAGTACTTCAGAAAAAAATATCCTCCTATTTTGACATGTTTCACCTTCCTTCATTTATTCTCTTTTTCTGTGCTGTCTTCCTTTGTCCTGTTTGTTTCCTAGTCACTAGAGAAGTATATCATGTCATGTATTTGTGGACACATGTGTTCTATTTGTCTATGAGCTGGATTTGTATTAATCAAGGACAGAACAAGCTTGTGTCATACATTCAGGAAGAATCAATAACCAGGAAGTAGTGGAATGCATAGAGAGCAAAAGAGAGAAGGAACCAATTTTTTAGAGGTTATATTTACAGATTGCTTGCAAAATTAAGTCAAAAGCATGAGGAATCTGTCTCAACAGGGACTAATGAGTATTGATCAAGATACAAAGCTATGGAGCACATTATCTTGAAAACAGGATTTTACCGTATTTGCTTAGATACTGAATTTTGTCTTCAGCTTATGTAATCACTTTATCTTGATACTGGAAGATCACTTCTAGGTTTAATTGGCAAGTGCCCTCATTGGCATCAGTAGTCTCCACTAACATTTCTTTTAAAAAATGTTTAGCTGCCTTCCAGACGACAGTGACCACTGGTCTCTACCAGCCACAATATACAAACTTTCTGATATGTACTGTCTG
The DNA here is from genome assembly GCF_943737965.1 of Phodopus roborovskii. Taxonomy (NCBI): domain Eukaryota; kingdom Metazoa; phylum Chordata; class Mammalia; order Rodentia; family Cricetidae; genus Phodopus; species Phodopus roborovskii. Next base: position 145,292 of record NW_026126436.1, read on the forward strand.
AAGTTCTTTTTGTTCATTGACCTTTTGGAAACATTGAAAGTTCATATGCTGTCATTGTACTAAAGTCTATCGTGTGTTCAACCTTAGTATAATAAAATATCAAATTATTTAAATTGTTCAAAATTAGACAATGTCTAATTTAAGATATTTTCCTAAATAAAATCATGTTATGAACAATGTAACAAATAATAATATATTGATTATACATTAAAGGAGGCATAAAGCCATGTACTTAATACTTAAGATTTATGCTTTACAGAGTTTAAGGTCATGCACACAGATGTAAAATGTAAAAAGCCTGACTTCATGAACCTCTCTTTTTTAATCTTTAACTCATCCCTATTTTAAAGGAAATTTAATTTAAGAGAATTATATCCATATGAATCTAGTTATTTTGTATTTAGTTGATCAATGTGCTACGTTACAAGACTTGTTTGATGTCAAGGAGGCAGCCATTCCCTTCTCCCCTTAGGCTTTTGAATCATATTTTCTCCTTTAGAAGAATTTGGCAGTTTATAAATCCAAACTACTTCAGACTAAGTTTTGGTTTAAATTTCAGAACATTTAAACATGGCACAAAACATTAACAAGGGCAGTAAGTTTCAATTATGGGAAAATCCTTTAGCAAAATTATTTATATGTCATTTGTTAATTTTAGTTATTAATTACAAAAATCAATTTCTTATGAAAAATAAGTTTTATGAAAGATTAGAGGGGAAGGACAGCTTCATGATTATAGTAGAGAAGAGTAATAAATATTTCAAAATAAGGTGTCTAAAACTGTCTAGTTACCTGCTTCCTTGAAAGGAAATAGGTTACATTAAGAAAAAGAGACTTTCAAGTTGGGTCTATCCTACACTAACATAATAGACACATTGATTATTATTTTTTTTAAAAAAGTGAGACATCCTGATTGATTTCTTTTCAGAAGGAAGAAAGTATCACAGATACCTAAAGTGTTCAGTGTTAGAGCACATCTTACTTCTACCACGTATACCTTTAAGTTGGGGATGGATCTAAGACTCACTATTTTGAATTTTGGAATTCTTCTCATTATTATTTTTATTTTTACTAAGTAAACTTTTTGTTTTAAATTTTATTCATTTTTATTACATATATAGGGTTCTGGATGCATATACCTCTGTATGCCAGGAGAGGGAACTAGCCCTCATTCTACATGGTTGTGGGTAACCATGTAGTTGCTTAGAATTGAACTCGGGATCTCTGGAGCAGCAGTCATTGCTCTTAACCTATGTGCTATCTCTGCATTTGCTCTTCTCAGTATTCTTGACCCTGAGGTATTTAATACAGTGTCTTTTTGTCTTCTTCCCTTCTGTCATTAATGGTAGTTAATAAATTAGGTTTTAGCAAGTCACCAGTTTTCTTTACTATCTTTTCAGGATGTATTATAACTATATTGCATTCCCTTCAATAAAATAATTTAAACTTGAAAGATTATTTTCCATTTTCATTCTAATTTAAGAATTACCACTGTTTTGAGTCATACATAATCTACAGGCACAGAACAGAAACACACAAACACACACAACCACATAGATGTGAAAATGCATAGCTGAAACTAAATGTGTACAATTGTAAGAATGCCAAAATATACCTTGAAGACTCAGAGTTTAAAAAAGCATAAAGTTGGCAAAAAAAAGTGCTTTGTGACTTTAAAGAAAGAAATTAAAGAAGATAACAGAAAATGGAAAGATCCCCCATGTTCTTAGATAGGCAGAATATAGTAGAAAATGGCAATCTTGCTAAAAGAAATCTGCAGATTCAATGCAATCTCCATTAAAATCCACCACAATTCTTCACAAAACTCGAAAGAATAATCATCAACTTTATATAGAAAGACAAAAGACCCAGGATAGCCAAAACAACCGTGTACAATAAAAGAACTTCAGGAGGCATCACCATCCCTGATTTTAAGCTCTTCTAAAGAGCTATAGTCCTTAAAACAGCCTGGTATTGGCATAAAAATAGACAGGTAGACCAATGACATCAAACTGGAAATCCTGATATAAACCCACACACCTATGAACACCTGATTTTCGACAAAACAGCTAAAAGAATACAATAGGGGGTGGAAAGCATCTTCAACACATGGTACTGTCACAATTGGATGAGGGTGTGTAGAAGATTGCAGATAGACCCATGTCTGTCGCCATGCACAAAATTCATGTCCAAATGGATCAAAGACCTCAACATCTATCCAGCCACACTGAACCTCTTAGAAGAGAAAGTAGGAGTTACTCTTGAACAAATTTGTATAGGAGACCGCTTACTGAACATAACTCCAGGAGCACAGACACTGAGATAAACAATAAATGGAACCTCCTCAAACTTAGAAGCTTCTGTAAGGCAAAGGACATGGTAGACAAGACCAAACGGCAGCTCACAGACTGCCATTTACCAGTCCTGCATCTAACATAGGGCTGATCTCCAAAATGTACAAAGAACTCAAGAAACTAGTCAACAAAACACCAAATAACCCTATTTAAAAATTGGGTACAGAACTGAAGAAAGAATTCTCAATAGAGGAAATCAAAAAAGTGATTAAAAAACTTTATTAATTTTGGAAGATACTATGAAGTGATTTTCCAAAATATATTTTTATCTGTATCTTAACATGTAGAATTAAAAAAAATATTCATTCCAGTACAAATTGAGCCATTTTTCAAATTTTACTCCAGTGAGTATAGGGATACAGTAAGTCAGTAAATATTAATGCGAAAGCCTGCCCATGCTGAAAAGGCCAGCATAACCCATGATGATGTTACAACCACACATTGGATTCAGATTGGGAGAGAAGAGCAGCTTCCCTTCTCTTCGGGAGTCTGCCATTCTTATATCCTTTACTTAGTTCCACATCAGTGTGTTCACCATGTCAAGCCTAATAGGAAGGGGGAAGAAACTAAGCATTAAGCAGATTTTTAAAAAATGATACATAGCTAAGAGATTAGGGCCTGCAAAACAATCAAGAATAATTGATTTGCAGGCTAATAGTCTCATCCTAGAACCCTAAGGTTCTGTATAAGGAAGAATTACATTGCATATCAGGAATACTTGAAGTATCTATGCCAGGAAGCCCAACATTGTCTTTCTCTCTCAACTTCTGAATGTATTTGGTTACTCATGCACCTCCACAATCTCATTTCCACTCTCTTCCATTTCCTTCCTTATTATAGGTCTTTTGCAATGTGAGTTCATAAACTTCTTGTTCCTTTTACATGCAAATTCATATTGAAAATAAGTAAATGGAAAATGGAAGAGCTGGAATTAGGCTGTTATTAACATTGCTGTGTACTATAGTAGAGTTTTTTATTAAGCAGATTGAATTTGAACACTATCATATTAATCAGTGTTTTCATTTCTCAATTTAAAATATATGAGGCAGCTTGCTCATGTGGCTGAATATTTCTCTTAGCCATTAAGTTATACATTCCAGATGTATTTGTTAAATTTGATTATGTATAAGTAAACTAATGAAATAGCAGAATGAAAAAGAGATTATTTCAATTAGTATTATTAGGCTTGACAAACAGAAAATGAAGGCAATAAGCAATAATATAAAACAGAACTTTGAAATAGCTGTGGATGAGAGAATTAAATGTGCTTCACAACTTTGTCATCTAAAATTCCATTTAAAGCAACTTGTTTGCTTCACTGGCTGTGATATGACAAACTTCTCATGCACAGAAGAAACACTCACTCACAGACACACACACACACACACACACACACACACACACACACACACACCTATTCATTCCACAGTGGGAACACAAGACAAGCCAAAGTCCACCTTGAAGAACTAATGACTTTTATTGGCATTACTTGCAGTAATATGGTTGATATGTTACTTACAGGAGCAGAATTACTCAAAGTCAACTGTATCACCAAAGCCCACCTCAGAATGAGTGACATATCACTAAATTTAGAAACCAGGAGCACACTGCATAGCCTGGAGCCTGTTCAACATTGTTGTAGATTGTCCTTTCCATGTATATCAGTTTGTCTGAGCCTTTTACAGGCAGCTTAGCTTAACTCATGTTTAATATTGTTTTTTTAATTTGAATATTTTTTACTAGGCATTTTGATTCTCTGTTTCTTCCAGATAGCTGGGGATGTCTGAAAATCTTCTCTGTAGCTTGACTTATCTGAGAATGACCCCACAACCTAAACTGTTTACTTTTGGGAGCAGGGTGGCCTAGAGATGCTGGTCACTTTCAGGGACTTCCTGAGACATTTTGAGTTGTTTCCTTCCTGGCTTAACCAGCTTGCCTGTGGTATGTCATATGTTTTTAGAACATCATATTGTTTCAACTCCCTGAATACATCCTGATTTCAGAAATTTCCTTCTAAGAAGGATTTAATCACAGAGAAAACTACTGCTCAATACTGATTGACAAGTACTCCCAATAATGCTCTAAATAATGGGGAAAACAATCAGCTTTATTTATTCATCCAGCCAAGCGAAAATGTTTGATATCCATATTGCATTCATGGAGTACACTTTCTCTTCTTGGAATTAACTGAGTTCAATTAGGTGCAGATTGAATGCAGTAACAAGATTTAGTACTTCATATAAGTATGACTCTCCCAGAAAGATATCTTCAGTTTCCTTTTGTCATTTTCATCAGAATTGGTAGTGTTTTCTTTTTTACCTTCAAGCAAATACAATCTTATACTATATTTGTATCTCCACAGCCAGCTCTTTGGAATTACTTCTTAATGTCAAGTGTGCCTTTACTGACAAAGATCCCTGCACAGTGGATACTCCCTTCTGGAATGTAGATTAGACACAAACCATATCCAAACAGCTGTTTTCACATAGAGATTCTTTATTAAGCAGGGCAGAAAAGTTAAAGTGACAGTTTTCAGACTCAGGCAAAAAATAGCAGCAAATGACCATGTAGGAGTCATTTTAAAGAAAAGAAAATGGACAGGTCTGTGTTAGAATGGTCTAGGATGCCAGGGTGTATTTTAATTGGGCATGTTAATTAAGTGAACAAAAGAGGGATTTTCATTGTTTGAATTTAATACTTTGATTCATGGACCTTGGTAGTCAGCATCAGAGAGAGGAAGTGGCCAAATTAGGATAAAGACCTTGGTGGCCAGGTTTAAGAATGTATTCTAATGGTTTTTAGCAAGGAGATGGAATGGGAGAAGGGCAAGGCTTGCCAAAGCCATGCTTGCCAAGCTGCCACTAACCAGAGTCCCTTCATGCACTCTGTATTTGTGAGATATATGTGTGTGTGTGTGTGTGTGTGTGTGTGTGTGTGTGTGTATGTGTGTGTGTGTATGTGTGTGTTTCTTGTTCCTGTTTGTAAATTAATTGACCATTTCTTATGTTTATTATTGTTTATGTATATGAGGTTGCCTGTGTATGTATGTATGTATATGTATGTGCCCCAAGAGCAGGCCTGGTACCATAGAGGTCAAGAGAAGGCATCAGATACAACTGAAATAAATTATAGATAAGTGCTAGGGACCATCAATCAAAAGCATCCTTTTCTATACCCTAGTTAACATGCCCAAACAAAATTAAACAAGTCACCCTGACATGGGTTTTCCCTTTTCCATTTATAAACTGCCATTTGCCTTTATCTGTATTTGTCTCCTCTCTATCCAGAGGCAGTCACCTGTCTCTTCATGGAAAAAAATTTCTTTTTCTTCTCCTTCATTCTTTCCTCCTTCTTCCTCATCTGTTATCTTTATCTTTGTCTCTTTTTCTCTCTGTGTCAAACAAATCTCCTTTGTGCTAAGTCTGGGGTATCTTGCGCTGATAACAGTCCACATAGTTAATCTGCTGCTTCCTACCCAAGCAGAGGCAACAACTTTCATGTATCTGCTCACCCCCATAAATCTCTTTGTTGTGCAGTGTAACTTTGTGGCTTTCCTTGTCTCCCAACTGCCAGGATACCATTTCTTTCAGAACTGTACCACCTATATCCTGTGGGTTAGATGGCCTCCCCAGTGAGTTATTGGAGTTTTTGGTTTTCTTCTTTTCTTTAAACAGCAGCTGCTTATGAAATCCTCTTTCTCAGCTATACTTCCAGAAATTTAGTCAGCACTGTACTCTACATACTTATTGCTAAAAGTGTGCATTAATAAACGTTGAATTTCTCATGCTTATGATTTCTGTCTGCAATCCCATTGTCTTATGAGAGAGTCTGCTTTATATTGTAAGGTCAAGAGCAATCTGAAAAACAAAATATGAAGGAGAAAAAGCAGAGAACAAATTTTTTAAAAATCAAAACCTAAATATAAACTTTAAATAGAAAAATCAAAAAAAAACATGAACTGAAAAAAATAAAAATAAGAAAAGAAAGAAAATAAAAGAATTTATGATGTAATTCGTTCCTAAATTAGGAAAAATTAAAAGCTTTCTGGGGGAGAAATGCTTAAAATAAACTGAACCATAGCATTCATATAGAATCTTTAAAAAGAAAATAAAAACACAAAATGATAGACATCTTTGATAGACATCTTATTCATGTTCATTATTGGAGAAAACCATGAGAATCTATGAACTGAGGAGATTATGGTTCAATGAGTATAGGTTGCTGCCCTCTCATGAGACCTGATTTCAGATCTCAAACACAAACACACATACACACACACACACACACACACACACACACACACACACACACAAACACACACAAAACCTGTTTCTTCTGGTCCTTTTCTGCCTGACTCTGTGTTACAGGATCTTAGAACACTATGAACTAGGAAGGCTCAGGCTCTAATGTAAAGACAGTTTAACTCTGTTTCATAATTGAAATCCTTGCTTGGATGCTGCCCAGAAATTATACAAAGCACTCCACATAAAGATGTTTTTACAAGTTTATTCTACCATTTTACCTCTCTCACTAAGTAACATAATAATTCACCATTTCTTAGAGCACAAACATAGCTCAGATTTCTAATCAGCAGCATGTAGGAATCAGCCTATTCACCACAGTGGCCCTGCTTCTAAGTTCTGTGATTATAGGCACATGTCATTGTGTCTGCATTTTATATAGGCAGTAGGTATCTGAACTCTGCCAGGTAGGTTCCTAACAGAATCATCTCTTCAGCCCCAAAGTCTTTACATTATTGTTATTACTATTGTCATTGTCATTACTACAGCTTATTATTAACTACATATTTTTATACAATATTCTTTTAAAGGATAGAATAAATCATACACAGAAATCTCAAAAGAAGCTTTGACACACATGTGTAATTTATTTATCAAAGTCAAATTTTTAAACAATTTTTTGAAATTGTGCTGATTTGTGTTGTCTCTTAAGAATCCAGGTAAGCCAGTCTGGGAAAGGATAAGAAAATAGCAGTGAGTTTGCTGTTCTAATCCTTGTCCTCTAACTTTCGATGCTATGACTAGCCAGTGGCATTTAAGGCATACGCAGAAGATTTGCTTCTTGTTTAAAACTGCTTTTTAATTAGTTTTTGTGTTGCTTCAAAATATTTGTGGCATTGAACTTGAGCCACTCTGTGCTACGAATTTGTATGTCTGAGTTTAGAGGTTCTCTGAGAGAATAGATGCTGAATATATGCAAGCCAGGTGTTACTGGACAATAAGTTTTCAGGTTGAAGAAGTCTTGGATCTTTAAATAACTGAATAAATACTGGAGCTGTCCAGTGTTTTGCATTTGAAAAATTCCATGGTTGTTTTGATGACTCCCTGGCTGGAATCATGGTGTAAATGAGAAATGACTAAAGTCCTTAGAAACCAAAGAAGATTGTTTAATTATACTGAGGAATGAATGTTCTGGCTTCAGAATGTTATTTTGTGTTTCACCTGTGGGATTTTGCATTGTATGAATCTGTGTCTGCTTTTGCAATTATCATTAGATAATTGTGTAATTGTCTGTGTGCCTGCCTGTCTCTCTGCATGGTTGCTTTCTTTCCTTTATTTTTCTAGCCAGGGAAGTCTTGGGAAGCCTTACTTAAACATTAGATACTCACCTGCCTGATAAACACAGGAAAGGAAGGCATCCAAAATTCTTTGGACTTTCCTGTTTCCTACCTTCTCTAACCTATATATACTTTCTTTTATACAAAGCCCCTACAAACAAGTTTTGTTTTGGGATATTTGGCTCTTTGTTTTACTTGTGTGTCTTGACAGAATTTTCTCAGGTGCCAAATCATTCCCTATGTGCCTAAATACTGCCTTATTGTTTTGCCTGTTTTGTTTTCCTTTCTCTTTCTCTACTTAAATTACATGCTTACAGCCCTGCCTTCTCAAAGCATAACTTTCTCAAAGTCAGAGCCATGATCCATTGATCATTTATCTATACCATGTAGTAGTTAACATAAATACTTATTGAAGTACTATTTCTTCTTCATCCACAATGATATCCAGTGCATATCACAAAGTCTACCTGATAAACAACATGCTTTTGAATGAAAGATCTAAAGAGAATCTAATGCAATTTTCTACATATGTGTTCTTGCTGCCTGCTACAAGCTTGAAACTGTTCTCAGAACAGATCCTACACACTTTTTTCCAAGTGTGTTTTCAGCATGTTAGGAATTCAGTCCTATTGTTCAAACTAAAATTCATGTCTGGCAGTGGCACGTAGAGTCTTTAGACTCTTTCTCCCTTCATTTTTCACATTGGCCTCCAGCTCAGCCCTTGTTGCTCTTGTGTGCCCTGGCCCTGCTGTTTAAGGGGCATCACCATCACATCCCAACAATGCAAACATGGCATCTCAGCTCTTCACTGTTTCTAAAAATGATCTATTTTTGGATATTAGCTTCTGGGGCGAAGCAAAGCGGTAGTGTGTATGTGACCAGCAGATGATTCAGGTTTTAGGAAAAGTTTGTAATGACTATATCCCGACCCCCCCAAAAAAATCAGTGTATTTTATGAGAATAGACTGTTACAAAGTCCATGATTTCAAATTTTAAGTAGGTATCAGTGCTTTACAAAGAAAGCACAATGTTGAGTTTTCATATAAGAGAATCTTTACATGTTCTAATCACAGACCAAAAATTCCTACATTAAAAAAATGTGAAGTATTGATTTATTTTTTGCAATAGAAAAAAGGTTGTGGATTATGAACAATACAATTCAGTATAAAATAAAGTTTAAAAGGTGATTTCACTCCACCTCCCAAAGACAAGACTGAATTAGGATGTTTTGTCTGTGTATTTTATACAGACTGTTTTGTTTCCAGACATTATTTTGGCTTTAGGACTTATGTAACTGAGGTAACTATTCCTTTGCTAGAAAATGATAATAGTTCCATCAACCAGTACATTTTCTCTCATGTCTGCTCTGTCTTTCATATTCTGAATTGACATATACACTCTTTAAGTTCAATACAGACAAGTCCTTAGCTCAAACAATGACAAACTTTTTAATACTTATTTATCTGCTCTGTCAGCAAGTGTGGTATTCCCCTAGCCCTTGATGCTCTAGCTTGATGTCTCTGCCTTCTGGGTCTCTTCCTATACCAGGTGCACTGTCTTCCCTTCATTTCTCTCCTAAAATATCCCTACCTTCTGGGTCTCTTCCTGTATCAATTCTACTGTCTGGCCTTAATGCTTAATGATCCCAAGGGCCTCTTGGATCCTCTTTCATGTTATTTCTTGACATTTTCATTCATTGATGGTTATGTCCAAAACTTAGGAAACTATTTGTATCTCCAATCTGCTTTGAAGGCAACATAGCAGGTTAGAAATCCCTTCTCCCCAACAAATTGCTAATGTTGTATAAGCGTAAGGAAAGGCCGAATGATTCTTGCAAGTTTCAGGAACTTTTGTAGCTTTTAGAGTTTGACTATGCTGCAACACATAAGGAGAAATCCACACTCTTCCATATAAAGTTGAGTATTGTTTTTTCAAGATCTGTGATGGGATTTTGATGTGTATTGCATTGAATCTATAGATGCTTTAGGCAAGATTGTCATTTTTAGTGTGTTTATCCTACCTATCCAAGAGCATGGGAGATCTTCCCATTTTTTGGTATCTTGTTTAATTTCTTTCTTGAAAGACTCAAAGTTCTTATTATATAGGTCTTTCACTTGTATGGTTAGCATTATCCCAAGATATTTATGTTCCTTATGGCCTTTTAAAAGGTGAGGAAGGAAGGAAGGAAGAAAGAAAGAAAGGAAGGAAGGAAGGAAGGAAGGAAGGAAGAAAGGAAGAAATCAAGCAAGCAAGCAAACAAACAAACAAACAAACAAGCTATACACAGATTCAGGGCTTCAAAACCCTGTATTCAAGGAACCAAAATTAAAACAACCACAATAAGGCAACCACAATAAGAGGTAGTTTCTCTCATTTCTTTCTCAGCCTCTTTATACTCTGTATATTGTAGTAGAGATGTTGATTTATTTTTAGTGCAAATGTTCAAAGAACAGCTAGTACCAACATTCCTCAAATTGTTCCACACAATAGAAATAAAGCAGCCATTGCTTAACTATTTTTATGAGGCTATAATTTCCTAGTATCCAACCTAAACAAAGATACAACTAAGAAAGAGAACTACAGACCATTATTTCTCATGAACATTAATGGGAAAATACTCAATAAAACACTGGCAAATTGAATCCAAGAGCACATCAGGGAACTGATCCACCATGAACAAGTATGCTTCATCCCAGGGATGCAGATATGTTTCAACATATGAAAATCCAAATCCATCGGTGTAATCTACCACATAAACAAACTGAAAACAAAAAAATATAAGATTCTCCCACTAGATGCCCAAAAAGCTTTTGACAAAATCCAACAGCCCTTCATGATTAAGGTATTGAGGAGATTAGGGATACTGGGAAGTTATCTAAACATAATAAAAGGAATATACAGCAAAACAACAGGCAACATAAAACTAAATGGAGAGGAACTCAATGTGATTCCTCTAAAATCAGGAACAAGATAAGGCTGTCCACTCTCTCGATATCTATTCAATATTGTACATGAAGTTCTCGCTAGAGCATTAAGAAAACCAAAGGAGATCAAGGGGATAAAAATTGGAAAAGAAGAAGTCAAAGTTCCACTATTTTCAGATGATATGATAGTTTACATAAGTGACCTGAAAACTTTACCCAGGAACTCATATAGCTGATAAACACCTTCAGCGAAGTGGCAGTATACAAGATTAACCCCCCCAAAAAAAAAACCCAGGATGGACTGTTTCAATTCAAGGACAACAACCCTGCAACAGACCACCTTGTTTAAAAGTTCTCTTGAGAGAGCATACATATATACATATGATATATTTGATTCAACCTAACTCAATATATACACAGGCTTCTGAAGCAGCCATACTTTGTAGTTTTGTTTTTTCTCCTGTCTTTTGTTTCTTCCCTGACTTCTATCAATTATGAGTTGTGACCTAAATGCACAAATCAAATATCTCCCCCCCCATACACACTAAAATAACAAAAGGCACACTTTGAAACCCTAATTTCTCTATCCTTCTCTTCCCTGAGACTATATAATGTGTTCTAAATAACTATAGAATATGCAACTTTACTTGTCTCTGCCCAGCACCAGTACCAGAGAATGGTGATTATCTTTGTTTACTGCCACAGTGGCCAACTTACAAATATTGTCACAACTAAGTACCTTTTGAATATTTTGAATAACAATATGTGTGGTAGCTCCAATGATTAATTTTCAGAAGGTTGTGGAAGACTAGCTTGCTTTTCTATTTGTTTTAGGTTTGGTTAGTTGATTGATTGATTTGTTGTTTTTGTTGTTGTAGAGAATTTTAAACACAATAGAACAACATTGGTTTTAAGGTCTTTACAATGTTTTTAAAAAGAGAACCATTCAGGCTGTTCAGGATGACTGGCTTTTTTTTCATTAACTGTATTGTATTTTCATACTTATTGTTTTATTGGCAGAAATACACTGACACTTATAGAAATATCAAGAATTATTTTCGTGCCTTGTAATTGTCTTTTAGTCATCAGACTCACCATTGTATTATTTTGCTTTTAACTATAGCATATATGATTATAGTTATTAAAATGATAATTTGATCTATTACATGATAACTCATAGAAGTGATGCTCAAAGAAGTTGCCAAAGTTTTCTTTGAATGTGGGAGGAGACATTGCCATTTTAAAAAAGGAAAGATTTGAAAGTACATTGAAAGACAGATCCCCAATATAGTAGCAGACTGGGGCCTTTTCTGTTTCTGAATGGAGAAAGTCTCTGCCATTAGTAGCACATAGATATGAGTCATAATACAATTATAACATAGGGAACTGACCTTGATCAAGCCAGGAAATCCATGTGTGAGCACCTGTGGTTGGAAGTTTATAACATAGCTGGGACTTTTCAGAAGGAGAGCACAACTTCTAATGGAATGCTTGAAATGAATCTATAGTCGCAAATTTTTAAGTAAATAAGATTTCATGAACTATGTTGTATAGCCTATCTTTTAATTTTACAATATGCAGAGGAGAAGAGATTTGGTATTTTTACTTGGGCCAAAGAAATAACAAGGAGAGCCATTGACTCCCGAGAGACTCCAGAATCAACATGGTGTAGATGACGGGCTGCAGGAGCAGAGAACCAGGGAGTGGCCTTCAGCAGAGGGAAACCTAGTCTTTTACTGTGAGAAAGGACATGTTTGTGGAACATATTAGCATTCTTAGAGTGTGTTCACTAAACACTTCTTGGAGTTTCAGGGATTTGTGGCAGACATTAAGAAGGCATGTGGCTGATGAGCTACTGACTTAGTGGACACTTCTGTATATTTAGAACTTAAAGCATCCTGAAGCTGTCTTTAAGAACATAAAAAGGACAAACTGGGAGGCAAATTTGGGGCATAAGAAGAAACTTGATCATGCAGGAAGTTAAGAACAAACCAAAAAAACAACATTGAAAAAATAAACTGCAGATGCTTCTCAATGGAAAAAAGGTTATTAATTACATTGTAGAAAGAAAACAAAATGAATGAATTGTGATTAGCATCAAGTTTCAAAAATAAAAAGAAAAATTGAAACATATTATTCTGTGGGCATAGTGGCACAAAAATTTAATAATAGCACTCAGGAGAAAGAATGCTGATGGAACTCTGTGAGTTTATGGCCAGACTGAACTACACATAACATGTCTAAATATAGCCAGGGCTGTGTAACAAGACGTTGTCTCAAATATCTTCCCAACACAAAATGATCAAAACACATTATTATTTTATGAACAAAAATATTCTGCTGTGTATGTATATGTGAGTGTGTGTGTGAGGGCAGGTTTGTGTCATAATGTCCTCAAAGAGATTAGAAACAAACATGTATGTGATGATTAATTTGAAGAGTTTAGATAATCTCTGTTTTGTGGAGTTGAGAGTAGTTTCCATTTTGGTTTTGTTCTTTGATGATATTTCTCTGACCATTTGAAGACTCCTGTGTTTTCAATGGTACCATTTACTTCAAAGTGCAATATCAAATAAGAATAGAAGATTCATATTACTACATGGAACATTTTATCATTATTAGAGTCAATTTTATCTTCAAATTAATTTCAGATGGGATTCCACTGATTAAAATAAGTTTTAGTATTGTAGTTTGATGTCTAAATCTCATCCACTACAAAGTAGTGGAGATGAATAACATATTTTTTGACTGACAATTGTTTAGGTACTCAAATGATAAATTATCTAACTCAAAATTGGAATTTTGAAAATTCAGACTTGTTATAATTTATCTAATATTTTCCAATGCAGAGATTTTTATTTGTTTATCATTTCTATTAGTTTTTTGAGAGTTTTGTGCAATATATTTTGGCAGTATTCCCTTTTCTCAACTATCTCCAGATGCCTCTCTCTAGTAATCAAAATCCATGTCTGTTATTTTGCTTGTTTGTTTTTCAAATTCACTCAAAATTATTGGTAGAACAAACAGTCCACCATATTTCGGAGACTTCTCTGAGCAACTCTGAACAAAGGAGACCTGCTTATCCACGCAGGACCACCCATAATTTCCACATGCTTGGTTTCTGCCCCCACCTCCAGTCCTCTGTTGGAGTCCCAGGCCCCTCCCAGAGATCTACCTATCTCTGCAGGTCCACTCTGAGTTCCCTCTGGCAAGAACCTTGACCCACAAAGCAGAACCACTGCTAAAGAAAGAGGCCTCAGCTAGAGAGTGCCAGTTTCCAGTGATATCAGAATATCCTTCAGAAACCTCCCAAGTTTCAGCTCAGCCTTTGTCCTCTTCTGCCAGCCATTGTCTAGAGCCATTGGCTAGTGGCATTTTCTACTGGATCCTCAGCCCTGAAACCATCCCTGGGTCCCTGTCTACGGAGAGACCTCCTAAAGAGCTTGGACCACCCAGAGCTACAGATGTTGAATCTCTGACCCACATAAGCCCACTGGGGAAGTAACATAGAGAGAGGAGGAGACCCCAACAACACCTACTGGAAGAGGCTATGGGAAGACGGCAATAAAAGAAAACACCTAACAACAGAAAGACAAGCATGACACCACCAGAATCTAGGGAAATTACTCCAACTAGAACGGAACACAACAACAAACAGATAAAGCAGAATGGAATGACATAAAAATTATAATAAAAATGATAGAGGCCCTCAACAGATGTGAGAAAATTCCTTAAAGAAATAGAAAAAGATACAAACAAAAAAGAGGAAGAAATGAAAAAATTCCCTAAGGAAAGCAAAGAAAGTACAGAAAGCCAAGAAAAAAAAAATTAAGCAGGTGAAAGAAACAGTTCAAGCCTTGAAAACTGAAATAGAGAAAAAAAAAGGCAACACAAACTGAAGGAATGCTGGAAATATAAAAACTGGGCAAGAAATCGGGAACTACAGATGCAATCATAACCAACAGAATTCAAGAGATGGAAGAGAGAATCTCAGGCGCAGAAAATAACTAGAAGAAATAGATTCATTGACCAAAGAAAATCATAAATCCAGCAAATACTTAACACAAAACATCCAGAAAATATGGGACACCATGAAAAGGCCAAACCTAAGAATAAAAGGCATAGACGAAGGTGAGGAAGCCCAGCTCAAAGGTGCCAAAAACATACTCAACATAATCATCGAGGAAAACTTTCCAAATCTGAAGAAGGACATGCCCATGAAAGTACAAGAAGCATACCGAACCCCAAATAGGCTGGACCAAAGAAAAAAGACACCTTGACTTATAACAAACAAAACACCTGGCATACAGTATAAAAGAAGAATATTAAGAGCAGTGAAGGAAAAAAGGACAGGTAACCAACATATAAAGTCAGACCTATCAAAATTACACCTGACTTCTCCATGGAAAAACTCAAGGCCAGAAGGTCCTGGATAGATGTTCTAAAAGTATTAAGAGAACACTGATGCTAGCCTGGGCTACTATATCCAGCAAAACTCTCAATCATTATAGATGGAGAAAACAAGATATTTAATGACAAAACCAGATTTTCCCAATATGTATCTACAAATCCAGCCCTACAGAAAGTATCAGAAGGAAAACTCCAACCCAAGGAAGGTAACTACGCCCACAAAAATGTAGGCAACAGATAATCCAACTACACCAGAAACCAAGGGTAAAGCAGAACTAATATATTCATAATACCACTGCCAACAACAAACCTAAAACAAACAAGCATCAACAATCAATGGTCTTTAATCACCCTCAACATTAGTAGTCTTAACTCACCTATAAAAAGACACAGGCTAACAGAATGGATACGAAGACAGAATCCATCCTTCTGCTGCATACAAAAAAATTCAAAGCTTCAAAGATAGACATTACCTCTGGGTAAAGGGTTGGGAAAGGATTTTTCAATCAAATAGAAATAAAAAGCAAGCAGGCATAGGTATCCTAATATCTAACAAGTTATAATTCAAACCAAAATTAGTCAAAAGAGATGAAGATGGCCATTTCATATTCATCACAGGAGAAATCTATCAACACAAAGTCTCAGTTCTGAACATCTATGGTCCTAATACAAAGGCACCCACATTTGTAAAAGAAACACTAATAAAATTCAAAGCTCATATAAAACCTTCACAATTATAGTGGGAGATTTCAATACACCACTCTCAACACTAGACAGGACCACAAATCAGAAACTCAGCAAAGAAACAAAAGGACTAACAGAAGTTATGTCTCAACTGGGGTTAACAGACATCTATAGAACATTCCATCAAAAAAAAAAAAAAAAAAAGGAATGTACCTTCTTCTCTACTCCACTTGGAACCTTCTCTAAATTCAACCATATACTAGGTGGCATAACAAATCTCAACAGACACAAGAGAATAGGAATAGTCCCCTGTATCTTATCAGACCACCATACTTTAACATTGGAATTCAAGAACAACACAAATAGCAAAAAAACCTGCAAAATCATGGAAAATGAAAAGGTGAAATTGCACTACACCTGGGTCAAAGAAGAAATAAAGAAAGAAATTAAGGACTTTCTAATATTCAACGGGAATGAGGACAAAAATAACCAAACTTATGGGACACCTTGAAAGCAGTGCTACAAGGGACTTCATTGCTCTAAGTGTCCATATGAAGAAAACAGAGGATAGTCAATAAGAGAATTAACAGTGTAACTGAAAGCCTTAGAATAGAGAGAAGCGAACTCAACAAGTAGGAGTAGATGCCAGAAAATAATCAACTTGAGGGCTGAAATCAACAAAATAGAAACCAGGAAAACAATACCAAAAAATCAATGGAACGAAGAGTTGGTTTTTTGAGAAAATCAACAAGATAGACAAACCTGTGTCCAAATTAATGAAAAAGCAGAGAGAGAACATGTAAATTAACAAAAATCAGAAATGAAAAGATGAACATAACAACGGACACATAGCAAATCCAGACACTTTTCAGGTCATACTTTGAAAATCTGTATTCCACAAAAATTGAAAACTCAAAGTAAATGGACAAATTTCTATATAACTATCACTTACCAAACTTTAAACAAGAATAGACAAACATCTTAAATAGACCTATAACCCACAGTGAAATAGAAGCATTCATTAGAAAGCCTTCCAACCAAAAAAGTTCAGGGCCAGATGGATTCAGTGCAGAAGTCTACCAGACATTCAAGGAAGGACTAATACCACTACGCCTCAAACTGTTCCACAAAATAGAAACAGGTTTATTGCCAAACTGTTTTTATGAGGCCACAATAACCTTGGTACTCAAGCCTCACAAAGACACAACTAAGAATGAAAACTACAGACCAATATCCCTGATGAACATCGATGCAAAAATACTCAATAAAATACTGGCAAACCGAATTCAAGAATACATCAGAGAAATCACCCACCATGACCACGTAGGCTTCATACCTGGAATGCAGGGATGGTTTAACATACAAATATCTATCAACGTGATCCACCATATAAACAAACTGAAAAAGAAAAACCATATGATTATATCCCTAGATGCTGATAAAGCCTTCAACAAAATTCAACACCGTTTCATGATAAAGGTCTTGGAGAGGTCAGGGATAACAGGAACATACCTAAACATAATAAGAACAATATACAGCAAACCAACTGACAACATCAAATTGAATGGAGAGAAACATAAGCCAATTCACCTAAAATCAGGAAAAAGACAAGGCTGCCCTCTCCATATCTCTTCAATATCATACTAGATGTTCTAGCTAATGCTATAAGACAAAAGGAGATGAAGGGGATCCAAATTGGAAAGGAAGAAGTAAAACTGTCTGTATTTGCAGATTACATAAGCGACCCAATAAACTCTACCAGGGAACACCTACAGCTGATAAACACCTTCAGCAAACTAGCAGGATACAAGATGAACTAAAAAAAAAATCAGTAGCCCTACTTTTTTCAGACAACAAAGGTACAGAGAAAGAAATCAGAGAAACATCACCCTTCATAATAGCCACAAGCAACATAAAGTATTTTGGTGTAATGCTTACCAAACAAGTAAAAGACCTATATAATAAGAACTTTGTGGCTCTAAAGAAAGAAATTAAAGAAGATACCAGAAAAGGGAAAGATCTCCAATGCTCTTGGATAGGTAGGATAAACATAGTAAAAATGGCAATCTGGCCAAAGGAAATCTACAAATACAATGCAATCCCCATTAAAATCCCACCACAATTCTTCACTGACCTTGAAAAGATAATAATCAACTTTATATGGTAAAACAAAAGACCCAGAATAGCCTAAACAACACTATGCAATAAAAGAACTTCAGGAAGCATCACCATTCCTGACTCTAAGATCTACTACAGAGCTATAGTTCTGAAAACAGCTGGTATTGGCATAAAAATAGGCAGGTAGACCAATGGAATCAAATTGAAAATCCTGACATTAACCCACACACTTATGAACATCTGATTTTCAACAAAACAGCTAAAATTATACAATGGGGTGAGGACAGCTTCTTCAAAAATGGTGCTGGCACAATTGGATGAGGGTGTGTGTGGAAGACTGCAGATAGACCAATGTCTTTTGCCATGCACAAAACTCAAGTCCAAATGGATCAAAGACCTCAACATCAATCCAGCCACATTGAACCTCTTTGAAGAGAAAGTAGGAGGTACCTTGAACAAATTAGGATAGGAGACTGCTTCCTGAGCATAAATCCAGGGGCATAGACACTGAGAGAAACAATTAATAATTGGGACCTTTTCAAACTTAGAAGCTTCTGTAAGGCAAAGGACATAGTGGTCAAGACAAACAGCAGCTCACAGAATAGGAAAAGATGATCACCAATCCTATATCCGACAAAGGGCTGATATACAAAATATGCAAAGAACTCAAGAAACTAGTCAACAAAACACCAAATATCCCTATTAAAAATGGGGTACAGAAATGAAGAAAGAATTCTCAATAGGGGAAATCAAAAAGGTTGAAATATACTTATGAAAGTGCTCCATATCCTTAGCTATCAGGGAAATGCGAGCCAAAACAATTTGAGATACCATCTTACTCTTGCCAGAATGGCTAAAATTACAAACACCAATGATGGCTCATGTTGGAGAGGATGTGGAGAATTGGGAACACTCCTCCACTGCTGGTGGGAGTGAAAACTCATACAACCATTTTGGAGATCAGTATGGCGCTTCCTCAGCAAAATGGGAATTAGGTTACCAGAGGACCCTTCTATTCCCCTCTTAGGCATATACCCAAAGGATTTACATCCATGCAACAAAGACAACTGTTCAACTATGTTCATAGCAGCACTATTTGTAATAGCAAGAATCTGGAAGCAACCTAGATGCCCCTCAAATGAAGAATGGATAATGAAGATGTGGCACATCTAGACAATGGAATACTACTCTGCAGAAAAAAAAATGGTATCTTGAAATTCACAGGAAAGTGGATGGAACTTGAAAAAACCATGCTGAATGAGGTAACCCAGCCACAAAAAGAAGAACACAGTATGTACTCACTCAGATATGGATTTTAGACAGAGCAAAGGATCACCAGCCTATAATTCACATCACCAGAGGAACCAGGATACAAGGTGTATTCAAAGAGATTCATATAAAGTCCCTCACAGAACTGGGAAGGGACAAGTCCCCCAGAGCACTGGGGGAGTGAGGGGGGAGTGAATAGAGAGAGAAGTAGGAGAAAACAAGGCAGAGGAAAGGGAAATACCAGTGACCAGGAAGATTGAGACAGGTTAGGAATAGAAGACAGGAGAGAGAGAGAGAGAGAATACATAAAAGAGGGTGCCAATATTGGTTTGAAGAAAAAATTGAACACAAAGAAATGTCTAGAGAACTACAAGACTGCTGCCAACTAACAATTTGTTCTTCCGTGGAAAGGCTACCATAAATGCCCTTCCTGGATAGTGAGATCAACAACTAACTTATCCATGGAGCCCTCAACTAATATCTGTTGGAAACAGGAACAAACACCCATACATAAACACTGAGCAAACTAGAACCCAGATGCAGATGGAGAGGACAGGACCAGGCAGCAGAAACACATAGAGACACCTGACCTGAACAAGGAGGAGCTAAGGGTCACTAGACTGATAGCTGGGAAGCCAGCAGTGGACTGACTCAGGCCCCCCTGAATATGGGTCTCAGCCAGAAGGACTGAGCAGTCTAAGGGACCTTAGACAGTGGAGCCAGGATGTATCCCTGGTGCACAAAATGACCTTGCTGACACATTCCCCCATGGAGAGATAACTGCTTTAATCTATAGAAAGGAGAGAAGCCCTAGTCCCTACATCACATGACCTGTCAGAGTTACATGACCCAACTGGATGGCATTCTCCTATATATGGAATTGGGGTGGGGGATGGGAGGGGAGGGTGTTTAGAGTGCATGTGAGAAGGCAGAGAGGGTAAAATGGAGGGAGGGAGACAGTGAGGGAGGGAGTGAGGGAGAGGGAATAGGTAAGACATGTAAAATAATAAATTTTAAAAAATGCTTTGACTCCAAAATTTAAGTTCAAGGAGAAGTTACTGAGGGAAAAGATTTCTAGTTTTGTTTCCACAAAAAATGAAAAGCTGTGCATTCCTTCCAGACTAATGTAGTTTGATCAAGCCAGACTGCCTGAAACAGAATACCAGGTGATCCTACATTCAAAATAGCTGGACTAAGCAGCCTTACAGACTACAGCCAGGATTTCTGCATCTTCTTAGAATCCCCAATGACAGGGCCCCTTAGCAGCAGGAAGTAGTTTGGAAAGAACGACACCCCAATTCCTAAAGATTGACTATAAATATTTGTTTTCATTTAAATGGACTTGGTTATATTAAATAAATAAATAAATAAATAAAACAAAACAAAACAAAAAAAAACCATGAGTTTATATATTTACCTGTCTTTCTGTTTTCGAAAAATAATGATTCCTTGTAGTTGTCCATTCTCTTTGTCCATTAGAGTCTTTTTGGTCAGGTTTCCACAATGATGCCTGAAACCTGAAACAGGGTGGCACACTACACACTTATTTACATTTAAGGATGAGTATTCTGCAGTCTTTTTTTTATACACTTTAGCCAGTTTTGATGATTACAATATACTGCAAACTAAATGTCTCTATTAAGTATTGATCTTTGGATATAAAGGTAAGTCATTAGGAATTAGTATCCTACTATGTCCATTTAGCAAATTAATTGTAAATGGTTCTCCCATAACATATGATCTATTTATAGGTTGCTGACCCAGCAATGTTGTCAGAAATGGCTTTCATCTAGTTAAGTAGAGCTTAAAAAGCAATATAATGGGGTTCCTGGTGACCCTGCTACAACTATAGCAGTGCCATGGTTGCCTGTGCAGTCATTACTGTTACTGGATGTATATGATTGGTGATTATTTTTCTCCTCTAGTTGTTGACCTAGTACCTTTAAACACTCTTAAGAACTAGCTTGTGATGATGAAGGTATTGTTCAGTATGAGCCTTATTTTTCCATGCTCTATTACTTCTATTTCTTCAGCTTCATAATCAAGTGCAATGGCAGAGACATACAATATTTGGGTGTTTATGAAACTTTACTGCACAACAATATGAAGGAACTAATCTTTTACTGACACTGGGCTTTTGTTTGCAAGATTCCAATGTCTTACAGGGTCATTTTTGCCTCATTATAGAGTAACTCCACAATAACTTTCTACTCCAAACACACATACACACACACACACACACACACACACACACACACACACACACACACAGAGTCACGCATGCGCACACATGTACACACATGCACACACATGGATATATAGATCTTTCATATGCAAAATTTAGGAAGCCTATAGTAGTACTTTTCCATAAGACTTGAAAATGTTCCCCATACTCTCTACATTTCCCATAATAATTTAAACCTTGTTATTTCTTTACTCCATTTTAATCTTTTATAACAGTGAGCTCTAAGCTCTTCTGATTGCCCCTTTGTAACTTCCTAATTTTACAGACACTGTAAATGTGACACACATGTCTGTAGATCCACCGGCAGTTTCAATGATAACATCCATAAGTGAAAGAAAACATGCAACATTTGTTTATCTGGGACTGAATTACCTCACTCAGGGTGATAGTTTCTCAAACTCCACCCTGTAAGTTTCACAATTAATTTTTTAGTAGCTGAGGAACATTATATTTTATAACTATATGACATTTTCATTACACATTCATTATGATATCAAAACACCAACATAAAGGACCTGAAATCAACACAGTCATATGTCCATATGACTTTATCTTATGTTAATGCTTTTACTTGATGGTAATTTTCACTTCACAAAATCAATTTCATTCAAATATGTAAACACTATTCATAGTTTTTAGCAGTCATATATTTAAAAAAAAGTCTTATATTTGGGTATTATCAGTTAAAGGGAAGTGATGATTTATTTTCCCATATGCTTTTGCAGGGTTTTATATATTTGTTGACTTGGAAAAGAATATTGGAGTATATAATATGACAATATTTTGATAAGCAAAGGAAATGTAACTATAATGCAATAAGATATGCCTTATTTATTAGTTATTTTAAACTTAACTTCAGTGATTACATAATACCATGTTGGACAGTTGCTGAGTTCATTTTCAAGAATTAAATAGGAATGTCAGCAACAGATGGTTCACAATAGACACTAGAAATATTTTGTTTATTCTTTTAATTTGAAAAATAAATAACAGATATGAAAAACAGCATTTAGAATCTCCCCAGTCTCTTAGAAGCTGAGGAAAACATTCCAAAATGTTGTATTTACTTATTTTACAAAATATGAGGTGATGCTCTACATCTACTCTCTGTAATACAGACAATATTCAGAAACAATGAGCTTGCTTTTCTTTTGGTTTTCCTGTTCTCCATAAGAAAGCTGTTGTTTGCTTTACCATAATAATATTTCTCTATTTAAGAGGATTCAGATGGTGTGGAATATCTAATTCTATTTTAATGAAAATTCCATAAGAACTAAAAATTAGGATCTGGAATCTTTAGTTAAGTGACATTCAAAGTTAAGTACTGGATTCAGTTTGCAGCTAGCTCATAAACCTTAATGTATTCCTGGTTTTGGAAGACATCAAAATTGCTAGTAAAATTAGAGTAGATTTAATTAGAAATCTTTTTTGAATCATTGACAATAGTTCAACTGCTTTAATAAGACAATATTCTATGATAATTCTCTGAGTATTTTTCTATGTTTACCTAACCTCAGTGTTGCACTGGAATTGGGACACATGCATCTCTGGGCTGTGTGTTCAACATCATTTAAGTTCCAAGAATATTTTCTTTTTCATAAAGAAAGTTGTTTGACTACAAGAAATAGAGGAACGTAGTAAAAGATGATGAAGAATTGTTAACTAACTTAATATTAGATTGAGGCAAACATCTCACATTTGATAAGTGGCTCAAATTTCACAGAAAGATTGAAGAATTTAATGGATTTATTCTTCAATATTTTACCAAGAGGCAGTTTTGTTTGATCATCAAGAGGAAAAGAAAAGCCAATTCAGAATGCACCTTATGCATACTGAATACAAATAATGCTGCTATGAACATATTTGAATAGTTGAACAGACGAATGTGCATCCTTTGAGTATATGTCTAAGAGTGGAAATACTGGATGTTATGGTAGACTGATTCCCCTTTTCCTGAGGAACCACCATAATTTCCAAAGTTGTTATACAAGTTTGCACTCCCACCAGCAGTGGAGGAGAGGTGCCTTTTCTCCAAAAGTTTAGCATAAACTGTCATTGGTGTTTTTTATTTTAGCCATTCTAATGGGACTAAGATAGTTACTCAGAGTTGTTTTGATTTGTATTTCCCTATGGCTAAGGATATTTAGCACTTTCTTTAGTGTCTTTCAACCCTTTTATATTCCTCTATTGAGAATTCTCTACTGAGTTCTCTACCCCAATTTTTAATTGGATTATTTGGTGTTTTGGTAACTAGCTTCTTTGTTTCATTGTGTATTTTGGAGATCACCCCTGTGTCAGATAAAGGGTTGGCGAATATTTTTCCTAATTGTGTGGGCTGCCATTTTGTCTTATTGACTATGTCTTTTGCCTTACAGAAAGTTTTCAGTTTCAGGAGTTCTCATTTACTAAGTTTTGATCACAGTCCCTGTGCTACAGGATGCTGTCTCCTGTACCAATTCATTCAATGGTGCCTCCCTCTTTCTCTTCTAAGATGTTCAGTGTATCTGAATTTATTTTGAGGTCTTTGATCCATATTGACTTAAGTTTTGTGCATGCTGGTAAAAATATGGATCTATCTGCATTCTTTTACATATTAGCATCCAGTTATGTCACACCATTTGTTGAAGTTGCTTTCTTTTTTTCTATTGTACAATTTTAGCTTCTTTATCAAAAATCGGGTGTTCGAAATTGTGTGGGGGTAATATTCAGGTTTTCCATTCAATTCCATTAGTCTACCTTTTTTTGTGTGTGTGTGCCAATACTGAGTTGTTTTCATGACTATATTTCATGACTATGGCTCTATGATAGAGCTTGAAGTCAGGGATGCTATTGCCCACTGAAGCTTCTTTATAGGACAGGTTATTTTTTTGTTTGTTTGTTTGTTTTTTGTTTTGTTATTTTTATATTTTTGTTATCCTGGGTCTTTTGTTTTTCCATATAAAGTTGAATGTTGTTCTTTCAAGGTCTGTGAAGAATTGTGCATTGTGCTGGGATATTGAGAGGGAGTGCATTGAATCTGTAGATTGCTTTTGGCAAGATTGCCGTTTTTACTATGTTGATTCTAGCTATCTAAGAGGAAGAGAGATCTTTTCATTTTCTGGTATCTTCTTTAATTTCTTTCTTGAAAGACTCAGAGTCTTTATTATATATGTCTTTCATTTGTTTGGTTAGCATTACCCCAAGATAATTTATGTTCTTTGTGGCTATTGTAAAAGGTGACATTTCTCCGATTTCTTTCTCAGCCCCTTTATATTGTGTATATAGTATGTCTACTGATTACTTTGAGTTAATCTTGTATCCTGCCAGTTTGCTAAAGGTCTTTATCAGCTTTAGGAGTTCCCTGTAAGTGTTTTTGGGTCACCTATGCAAACTATCATATCATCTGCAAACAGAGAAAGTTTAACTTCTTCCTTCTGATTTGTGTCTCCTTGATCTCCTTTTGTTTTCTTATTTCTCTAGACAGTATTTCAAGTACAATATTAAAAAAGATAAAGAGTGAACAGCTGTGTCTTGTTTCTGATTTTAGAGGAATTATAATGAGTTATTCTCCATTTAGTTTGGTGTTGGCTGTTGGTTTGTTGTATATTGATTTTACTATGTTTAGGGAGGATCCTCCTAACCCTTATCTCTTCAAAACCTTTATCCTGAAAGGCTGTTGGCTTTTGTCAAGGCTTTTTCAGCATCTAGTGACATGATCATGTGAGTTTTAATTTTCAGTTTCTTGATAAACTCTTATAATGTGTTTTGATAACATTCAGCCTCCACCACTTTTTATAATCAAGTTCATGTACTACTTTTTTAAACACAATAAGTTCACTTAGTGTTGCTTACATATATTTTTTTTATATTGGTGAATAAGGAAAATCAAAGAAGCAATGGAGAAATATAATAGTAAAAAAGAGAGTATAAGGAATGTGACTCACACAAAAAATAAAGAAACAGAGAAGTGAAAACTAAATCAGGCAAGGAAGCAAAACATTATAATTGTATTTTAATTAAAAAAACCTAGTAAATAATATGTAAAAGGGCCATTATCAAACACTCGTATAAATAAAAATATAAATATGACTATGGAAGTTATGATGTTGTTTCCTCTAATGCAGCATAATAAAAGAAATATTAGTTTTAGAAAGAAATTGAAAATCTGCCATTGAAAAGAATAACAACAGAAATGGAAACTAAGAAGACAAACAGCAATAGAATTTTTAACTGGCATGGATGAATAATAATTTAGAAGATTTGTAATAACAAATCTAAAAATAAATAGAAAAAATAAGGAAAAAGTAAATATTGCCTCAGTAAATGTTGAAAATATTTAATGTAATCTGTGCATATATTAGAGATTTGATAATAAAGGATAGAAAAAATTATCTTAACAAAGAAACAATGCTGAAAGCTACACAACTGATAAAAAATATTAATGTGAAAAACTTTGAAGTTTAACAAACTTAGATTTGGACACACAAGACAACATGTATGGCCCACTGGTCCTTAAAGAGTTGACTATTGTGTAAATTGTGTTTGTCCTCCATTTCCCTAGTGTGTTTACCACATGTAGAAGATACTTTATACAAAGTGAGTAAAAATTGCAAATATGGAGAAAGAGATGTCAATCTGAGTACAGACAGTGCACAGATCTCCAGATAAGACTAGGAATGAAAGGTAAGGTGCATTTGACAGGTATATTTGGGTAAAAAAGCTGGAAATATAATTCAAGCACACAAAACCAAGTAAAAAGCAAGCATCAGTGTTCTGATTGTCAAACAAGATCTAGTATTGAATACAGTGGTTATTCAGAATAGACTTCAAGCTAGAGTTATTAAGAGATAATGATTGTGTTTATGGTGATGTAGGAAAACATCTGTCTGGAAGAAGACTTTTTTCCCCTTTTTTTAATTTAAATTGAAACAAGGTTGTTTTACATGTCAATCCCAGTTCCCTCTCCCTTCCATCCTCCCTTATCCACCCCAGCCCCACCAAATCCTAGCCCATTCCCTTTCTGCTCCCCAGGGAGGGTGAGGCCTTCTATGAGAAGTCTTCAAAGCCTCTCATAACAATGGGGGCAGGGCCTAAGCCCCCCCATGTGTCTATGCTGAGAAAGTATCCTTTTATGTAGAATGGGCTCTCAAAGTCCATTTGTATACTAGGGATCCATTACTAGAGGTCCCATAGACTCCACAGTCCTCTTGACTAACACCCACCTTCAGGGGATCTGCATCAGTCCTATGCTGGTTTCCTAGCTTTCAGACTGGGGTGCATGAGCTCCCCCCTTGTTCAGGTCAGCTTATTCTGGGGGTTTCTTCAGCCTGGTCTTGACCCCTTTACTCATCATTCCTCCCTGTCTGTAACTGGACTCCAGGAGTTCAGGTAGTGTTTAGTTTTGGGTGTCGGTTTCTATCAGCTACTAGAAGAAGGCTCTAGGATGGCATATAAGGTAGTCATCAATTTCATTAATGTGGAAAGGCATTAAAGATAGCCTCTCAACTATTGCTTAGATTGTTCATTGTGTTCATCCTTGTAGACCTCTTAGCATTTCTCTAGTGCCAGATTTCTCCCTAAATCATAATGGCTCCATCTATTATAGTATCTCTTTTCTTACTCTCCTCTATCCTTTCCCTGTCTCAATTTTTCCTTTACCCTCATGCCCACCTTTCTCCTTCTCTTCTCCCCATTTCTTTCTCCTAACTCCCTCCCCTCTCCCTCCATGCTCCCAATTTGCTCAGGAGGTCTTGTCCTTTTGCTCTTCTCCAGGGGACCATGTATGTCTTTCTTAAGGTCCTCCTTGTTTGTTTGTGCTTTTAAGGGCTGAACACTCAGCCTCGTATTCTCAGTACTTTGACCTGTTATATATATTCCCATCGATATTTGTTTATTTGCTTCTCTGACCAAGTCTGAGAAAAGGCCTGGTCTATGATTATGAACATAAGTACTTAAAAGTTACATTGACAGTGTGACAATTTAACAAAATAATAATATTTTCTACCCTAGAAACCATGACACTTCCAGATATACATATATGAGCAGGATTACAGTAGCAGTCATGGAATTCCCTTCTGTACAACAGACTTCAATAAAAGCAGAATGTTGTTAGCTACTGCTTAACACGCATGTCGTTATTGTACCAGGGTGCATATTATGCCAGTGCCCTGAATGGTCACTATTAGTATCCAGGGTCAAGCACTGGCAACATCACCGAAGTCATTTCTCCCCCAGCAATCTCAAACCACCTGCCAACACTATAATGCTAGCAAGCAGGGATGAAGTCTCTCCATCAGTTCTCGATTTATTTCTTGACATTCTATAGCCAAGTGTCTTTAGCAATGTTACTGTACTATGTAGAAAATGTGGATAAGGAATGAGCAAAGGCAACAACTTCAATTGTTTTGAAGACCTCCTAGGCCTACCTACCAATAACTTGTAAGAAGATTGTTCTAAAAATTTCAAGTCAAGTGGGTTTGGAAGTCATTTAAAACACCCCAGTCTCTCTGTTATATGACCAGTAACTAAGAAAAGAAGTAATTACATCTTTACTAAGCACTATGGATTTGTTTCCCATTACAGTTCTTAGTTTTGCTTCATTGATTCTTGGAAGTAAATATTTATATATTATTGTACCTGGATTATTTATGCCTTTTATAATTATGGAATGGTCTTCTTTATCCCTAACATGTTTTTTTTCCTCTTAGAATATATATCATATCTGATACTAATATACACATTTAAAATTGTTTTTAACTATTTATAATTAAAATTTATAATTAAAATTTTTTCTATTAATATTTATGCTTCAT
This sequence comes from Phodopus roborovskii, assembly GCF_943737965.1. Lineage (NCBI taxonomy): Eukaryota > Metazoa > Chordata > Mammalia > Rodentia > Cricetidae > Phodopus > Phodopus roborovskii. Next base: position 173,665 of record NW_026126436.1, read on the forward strand.
ATCTGAAATGTATCAACTATTGTCTGCATAGAATTTGTTCTAGTTTTTATATACTTTAAATAATTTCTGTACCTTAACTTATATGCATGGACTATTAATATTTAAAATTATTATTACAGTTGCTAGATTTTATGTTCTCAGCCACTTTTAGGTTTATTATATTTCCCATTTAGTAGGCTTTGCTTCTTTTATACAAATTTTGACTCATAAGCTGAAAATATTCTGTATTATTGGCTGTTATAAAACTTAAAATTCATTTATCTTAATAGAGAATACTAGATATACCTAACTATACCACTCTTAGAAAAATATTTTTTTTTCTGTAAAAGGCATTACCATCAGGTATTTACTTTGGAATGTGTATAAATATAATGATAATTTAAAAAATTATATATATTTAACCATAAATTTCCTTTTATTGTTACAAAAATAATAAGAAAATCTTACAATAGCTCTCTACTGTTTCAATTTCTACTTCTGTAAACTTATATTCTTTTTTTCTGAAATGATTATCTCTTTTTTTTTTTTTTTTTTTTTTTTTTTTTAGAGTCACACATTTGTTTTCTTCAAGTTATATAGGCACATTTTCTGAAGGATCCTTATGTTATCTTTTAAAACTTTTTTTTTTAAACATTATCTTTTAAAAGTATATTTTCAAGGCTTATAGAAAGCTAGGGTTGTAGCAAATTCATTATTTTAAATGGGATTCTACTTACTTTCTTAATAGACTATCTTCTAGAAGAAGACTATTGTCAAAATTATCTCCCTTCCAAAATACATATGTTTTTCTCTGTGACTTCTCAGAATTCTTTTTCTAATCACTTTTTCAACACTTCATTGTGCTAAAGTTTTATGTATTTTTCCTTATGTTTGATATTAACTTAATCTCATAGACAGATTTTTTAATTAAATTTTGAGTTTTTGACGTGGCATTTTCTTGTAAACTTTTTTTTTTTTTGGCCTGTTCTCTCTTGATTGTTCACACCTCTCCATTCATCTCCATTCACACTGAGTATTTCATCTGAGATACAGTAAACTTTTGCTGATTTTAATGTGTACCTATTTCCTCTTAATGTTTTGCTCTCCATGTTTTGCTTTTCAATAATTTCTAATGTCATAACTTCAAATTCATTCTTTTCAACTTTAGAAATATTGAACAAGTTTTAAACTGTATCTACTGTAGTTTTCACCTGACACACTATAATCTTGACTTAAAGTTTTAAATCTGGAGCTATTTTTTAACAACAAATTATGTCAATTTGAAATTCATAAAGTACTATAATCAGTTGTAAGTACCAATTGAATGATTTTGCCTGCTACGAATAACTTCTGCGGGTCTATGTTAGTTTCTATTTACTGGGTATTTTCCTCATTGTGCACATGCAGAAAATATACCTGTCATAATTTATGTAATGATACATTTTGAATTTAACTTGCTTCAAGGGGAATATTTTAATTCAATTTCAGAATAATTAAAACCTTTAAGATTTGACTTGAAGTATTTGCTATGAAAAATCAGAGTTTTATTCAAGTAAGAGTTAAATTCTACCCCATGATTCTTGAGGATGCTATATGACTGGAGAGAATAGCACATTTCTGATACTCAGCAACTTGTAGTTGCCTTCATTTATACTTTTGTATAGGAATCTTAACATTTCTGTAGAGGCCTTGTGTATGTCCATTCTTCTTTCTTACTGTTGGGTTATTAACATTAGTTAGTTTGCCTACCAGATAGTAACCCTTTTCTCCTGGACTCAGAGAACCATAAATTTCAGTTTTGTTTAGATTGTTTCTGTGGAGTTCCTCTAACTGATTCCTCTACAGTAATTGGGATAGTTCAGGTAGTTGGAAGATCTTCTAAGCAGGAAACACAATATCAGCACAAGGCCTTTCTCCAGGACTTCCTCTTGGGTTGTCAGTAATCTCTATTCCTGTTGCTGGATGTGTGATTTTCCCAATGGTGATTTCTACATAGTTTTGTTATTTTAATTCAGAATGTATATCTGATTTTTTTGTATTTTTATCCATTTTACATACTGACCAGCTTTCTCCCTTCCTCTGTTCCTGCCTCCCTACCTTTTTCTCTCCCTCCCTTTTTCTCTCCCTCCCATTCATCCCATCTTTCCCCCACCCTACCCACCATCAACTCCTCAGAAAGGGTAAGGCCTTCTATGGGGAGTCAACAAAGCCTGGAACATCAAGTTGAGGCAGGACTGAACCCCTCCTCCCTGCATAAAAACTGAGCAAAGCATCCCACCACAGAGAATAGGTTCCAAACAGCCAGCTCATACACCTGTGATAGCTCCTGGTCCCACTGCCAGGGACCTGACAAATAGGCCAAGTCATACAACAGTCACACACATGTAGAGGGCTTAGTTCGGCACCATACAAGCTCCCCAGCTATTGATCCAGAGGCCAGGAGCTGTCTCTGTGTGTATCCACATGATAATCTTGCACATATATAGGCCCTCCTACCTTTCTTATAATGGACTCCAGGAGTTTGGCTCTGTTCTTTGTAGATCTTAGTGTCTGCTTCAATCAATTACCAAACAAAGGTTCTATGGTGAGAATTAGGGTAGCTATGAATCTGATTATTGGAAAAGAACTGGTCAGGTACCCTCTATACTTTTCCTAGGAGTTTTAGCTGGAGTCATCCTTGCGTATTCCTAGCAATTTCCCTGACATCAGGTTTCTCCTTAACACCATAAAGGCTTCCTCTATCAAGATATCTCTTTCATTTTCATTTGCTCTCTCTCTCTCTGCCCCTCCACCAATTCTACCGTCCCATTCTCCTTGCCTCCACTACCAGTTTATGCAGGATGTCTCATATATTTCTCATTCTTAGGGTGTCCCATGCATTTCTCTAGGGTCCTCCTTTTTACCTAGCTTCTCTGGGGTTGTGGATTATAGCCTGATTATGCATTACATAGTATCCTGATGGGAGATGTCATTCTGTGTATGTTTCTCATACTGGTTAATAAATAAAGCACTGTTGGCCAATAGGAAAGGAAGATAGGAGGGACTAGGAGACAAGGAGGAAGGAGGAGTCAACATGGAGAGTCTGGAGAAAGCAGTATGCCGGCCGGCTCCCCGGTAAGAGAAATACATAGATCAGCAGAAATGGGTTAATAATTAAGGCAGAGCTAGCCGATAAGAAACAAGTAACTGTCCAACAGCATTATATCAAATACAGAGTCTCTGTGTATTAATTGGGGCAGGCGCGGCAGCTGGACAAAACCAGGCAGCGGGCAGAAAATCGTACTCCTTACAAATGGTGCCCACATGGCTAATCACAACTTATGCTTAAAATTTAACAAAAGCTTAAAAAAGGGTTTTAAAAACAAGAGAACAGAGACAAACAAGGTTTCTTGATAACAGCATTTTTCTTGATTGGACTCTGACTTGCGAGAGACAAGCAGATTGTACGGCTCCTTTAAGAGAGGTTTCCTGACTCAACATAAGCGACAAAAACAACATAGCTTTTAAATAACTCTGCTAACAATTTATTGGTGTGTATGAGAGATGGCAATGACAGTAACCACATCTCCAAGCCGGCAGCATGCTTTCTGGGTGGCAGCGCAGACCAAGGCGGTGAGCACAGCTTTCCGTGCTGGCAGTAAAAATACCCTCCACCATCTTTGGTAAACCGCGGCTAACACAGCTATGATTTTCATTTTAGCAATGTTGTTGTTTAACAGATAATGAAGTGGCTACAAGAAGATAAAGATTTACAGTAAAGACAGATTCACATTATGAAAAAGCACTTAAGGTTTACAGTATGTTTTAAAATATATATAGACTTGGGAGAGAAAAATAAAATGGTTTTAAATAGACAAAGAGGAACTGGGTGTTATAGCACACACCTTTAATCCCAGCACTCGCGAGACAGAGGCAAACAGATCTCTGTGATTTCAAAGTCAACCTGGTATACAAAATAAATTCCAGGACAAATAAGAGTTACACAGAAAAACCCTGTCTCCAAAAAAAAAAAAAAAAAAAAAAAAAAAACCAAGTAAAAAAAATAAAGTAATAATAAAGCCACATAAAGATAAAAGGAGGAGTCAACATGGAGAGTCTGGAGAAAGCAGTATGTCGGCCCGCTCCCCAGTAAGGGAAATACATCGATCAGCAGAAATGGATTAATGGGTTAATAATTAAGACAGAGTTAGCCAATAAGAAACTAGTAATGAACCAACAGATTATAACAAATACAGAGTCTCGGTGTGTGTTATTTGGGGCTGGCGCGGCAGAGGGTCAAGACCAGGTGGCGGGCGAAAAAACCTGGACTCATTACAGTATCCATTTTTGAGTGAGTACATACTGTGTTTGTCTTTCTGGCTCTGAGTTACCTCACTCAGAATGGATGTTGTCTAGATCCATCCATTTGCCTGAAAATTTCATGATCTCATTACTTTTTTTTAACACCTGACTATTACTCCTTTGTGTAAATGTACCAGTTCATATACCTATAAACACCTGATTTTTGACAAAGAAACCAAAATTGTACAGTGGAATAAAGAAAGCATCATCAACACACGGTGTTGGCATAACTGGATGTCAATATGTAGAAGACTTCAAAAAGATCCACTTATATCACCATGCACAAAACTAAGTCCAAGTAGATCAAAGATTGCAACATAAATCCATTACACTGAACCTTATAGAAGAGAGGGAGGATGAGAGGATGAGGGAACTGGAATTGACATGTAAAACAAGCTTGTTTCAAATTTAAAGAAAAAAAAATCAAAAAGAATAGAAAGCACTAAGTAGCCTTGAACTCATTGACACAGGAGACCACTTCCTAAATACAATACCAGTAGTACAGACATTGAGAGCAACAGTCAATAAATAGGACCTCCTCAAAACGACAAGTTTCTGTAAATGAAAGGAAAAGGTAAATAAAACAAAATGGCAGCTTACAGAATGGGAAAAGATCTTCACCAATCACACATCTGACAGAAGGCTAATCTCCAAAATATACAAATAATTCAAGAAACTAGACATCAAAATATTAAGTTACCCAATTAAAAATTGGGGTATAAATCAGCAAAAGAATCTCAGATAACTGAAAGACATTTAAGAAAATGCTTAACATCCTTAGTCATCAAGGAAATGCAAATCATACCAAATCTGTGATACCATTTTATACCTTTCAGAATGGCTAAAATCAAAAACACTGATAAAAGTTTATATTGGAGAGAATGTGGAGTAAGAGGTACAATCCTCCACTGACGGTGGAGTGAATACGCACTTTGGAAATCAATATGGTGGTTTCTCAAATAAATAAATAAATAATAAGGAGAATCAATCTATCTCAAGACCCAGAATTACCACTCCTGGGAATATACCCACAGCACGATTAACCACACAACAAGGACACTTTATCAACTATGTTCATAGTAGCATTGTTCATAATAGCCAGAACCTAGATGCCCATCAACTGAAGAATGATTAAAGAAAATGTGATACATCCAATTTCTATGACTCTATCATGGCTTTCAATTGTTTTAGTCCAGCAATTCTAATGTGGCATTTGTAGAGGTATAATGCCATAGCTCATCTTTCCCATAGTTTCATAGCACCTAAAGCTTCCTGAGAGCAAAATGATTAATTGGGCAACAATTTAAAAACAAAATGTAGGAAGGTTTATCATGTGTGTTGTGGAAAAATGTCCACTGATTATATATTTTTCTCTAAATTTGGAATAATGTTAAATTCAATAAATAACAAAAGCAAATCAATGGATCTGTTTGTGTCAATTGCTTCTTCTTGCCTTCCATCTTTCTTCCTTCCTTCCTTCATCTTTTTTGGGGAGGTATATTGTATTATGTGGTCTGTGAGCCATGATTTGTGATTAAGATTTATTGACTGTTTTTTAAGCCAAGGAGAGATCTATGTAAAGAAAATTATGTGTCCCCCAAAATTTGCCCAAATGGTAATCTTGATTTCACTGACTTGTTACTTTGGATTTAATGCTGAAACTCAAACATTATAGTTGCATCAAATTGCATGCGTATATAAAATTAACTCACACCTACTGAATTGGTATCTCTAAGGCAGTTAACCTAATATCCTTAGGTTCTTCAATCTTTGATACCCTGTGAGCAAGTGTGATAAATGGTTTTGAGGATAATTTAAATAAAAAAAAATGCAAGAGAGTACTACATGTATTCAAAATTTAATCCTTTACACATACACATATATGTATATACATTTACATATAAAGTCATATAATACATATATATGTAATGCATACATGCAGGCATGCATACACACATGCAATATTTACATTCAATTTGTAGAGTTATATTGAATCACTATGAGCCATTTAATGAGTATTCTACCTTATACTTTGTTGTTACTGCATTCCTAACAGTTTACATTTAATTTTAGTCCAAGCTAAATATTTAAATTGACTAGGGCAATGATAATTATAGAGAGACAATTTCTCACTGAGATGTTAATACATTGAGCTAACAGGGAGATGACAGTGATTAGTATGGAATATGATTTTTTTCCTAAAGTAAAAAGCAGTAAAATATAAAATATTCTATTTGTTTTCAATATAATAGGGAATTATCTTACTGATTTTGGAACAATTGACAAATTTAACATATGCAGTACATTGTTATTCTTAATATTATCATTTTTACAATACTTTAAAGTTTATATGTAGAAATAGTTTATCATGTATGCAAACTAGATAGGTATTGGGGAATTCAATACATTTTCACCTGTCACCATTGTAGAAATATAAAAATACTCAATATTTATAGCTATTAAATAATAAAATTCACTCTGAGTGTTAGATAAATGTTTCTTTTAGCATAGAGTTTCAGTGGGCTATCATACAATATGGTGGGGAAGTGTGTACATGGCAGAGGGAGCAGGGATCTAGATGATCACATTCTCAGTGAGAGATAGGAAATAGAAATAAATAGGTACATAAAGACAGACAGACAGGAGGAGTCAACATGTAGATACTTGAGAGAAGAGAGGTCTGGAAAATGGAGAAGAGGGCTCTCGGAAAATGAAAAGCTGTGGATTTTTCCCAGACTAACAAGGTTTGAACAAGTAAAACACCCTGAATCAGCATCACAGGTGATCCAACATTCAAAACAGCTGGGGCAAGGAGCCTTGCAGACCACTATAGCCAGAATTTCTACATCTTCTTAGGATCACCATGACTGCACCCCCTATCAGCAGGAAACAGTATGGAAAGAATGATGCCCAAATTCCCAAATATTGTCTGTAAATTTTTTTTTTCATTTAAATGGTGTTGGTTAAAGGTGAAAAGGGTATTATGGTATAGAAATTAATACTTTGTTTTGGAATGGGTTTTCATTTATTGATACAAATTTAAGATCAGTTTTGTATTATGTATATGTCTCTTCTTGTTTAGGTATTGTGTTTATATAACTCATTTAAAAAGTATACTTTAGTACAGATTATAGGTAGTTATTTATGATAATCAAAACTTATAGTTTAGTTAGGATTTCTACATATACAGAGATGTATTTGAGATAAATAGGCATTTTCAAACCTTTCAAAAACCTACAGAATATGGCATTTAAAATGGTTTAGGGTTTTTCTTAACAGTGAGGCGCAACTGCTCCTGGCAATAGCACCTGGGTCAGAAAGAAAGATGGACATCAAAGAAACTCTTTATGAAGTTTGCTTTCAATATGGCAAAACTAGTCATTTGGGCAAGATACTGCTCTTGTCTGGAATATTTGACTTTATGCTGTTTAAACTAGACATACAGGACCTACAGGAAAGTCACTACTGATGCAAGATGGATATTGCTACAGGGTTTCTGCTTCATGGAAGAATCTGTCAGACATTCTGCAGGACACAGAGAAAAATGACTGACACACTGTCAATACAGGTATACAGTTTAGTTTCCTGCTTTGCTGAGTAGTCTGCCAGACACACTGTGGCCTATGGGCTGAAGATGGAACTTTACAGAAGAACTTTGGGTGTCTAACCAGGTAGTGAGTTGTCTCTGTCATTTCTAGAGTTTATAAATTATCCATCTGTGGTCTTTGATGGAGTTGAAGACAGTTACGGCTATAGTTTTCCTTAGTTAGGATTAAAGATAAGTTACACATAGGACTTCAGACTCACAAAGATAGGCTAGATGATAAAATGTTTTCTTTAAATCTTGCTAAATCTTAATGAACTAAATATTGTTAACTGTGGTTCTTAATTAATAACTATTTTGTTATATACCTTACTATGTTAAAGTTAAAACCCTTCTTTTTATTTTAGACAGAAAAGAGGAGATGATCGGAGGTGTCATTTTGAAAAATATGTTTCTCTTATTGGTTAATGAATAAAGCACTGTTGGCCAATAGGAAGGCAAGATAGGTGGAATTAGGAGACAAAGAGGATTCAAAGAAGTAGTAGGGAGGAGGCGTCAACATGTAGAGTCTTGAGAGAACAGAAGTCCCGGCCCTCTCTCTGGTAAGATGACAAGGAAATACAAAGATTAATAGAAATGTGTTAATATTTAAGACAGAGATAGCCAATAAGACAATAATAAACATTAGAAATAGGCCAACAGCTTTATATCTAAAAAAAAATAATAGACAGACAGAAAGATAGATATACATAGATGATAGCCAGATAGATAGATAGATGATAGATAGATAGATAGATAGATAGATAGATAGATAGATAGATAAAAAATGAGGGGAGAGGGCATATAGCTCCTTCCCTCAGTGACATACTTCCTCCAGTGAGGCTCTACCTACAAAGGATTCTATAAACTCTACTAAAAGCACCAAAACAGGAGGCCACATTACTCAAGTACTGAAACTACCACTGACATCTCTCATTCAAATCCTACACTCCGGTAAAAATAGGGACATATTTTCTAAATGCTGAAATTATTTTCTTTTATAAATTTAATTACACAGATATATACTTGCAATTTTTAAAAACTATTTGGACATAGCCTTTCAATCTTTTATCAAATAATATTTAATAAATCTCTACTTGATTGCCAAGATAGATTGTGTTAGTATTTTTTATAACTTCAGAGTTATATCTTTGTTTCTGCCTTTAGTTTCTGCCATTGAAGTCTCTATGGAAACACAGAAAGATATTATTAATCCCACTTAACAGGTAAGAGAAAACTTGTTCTAGCTTCTCCTCACGTACACAGGTTGAGGTAAATGTGTGAGTATATCCTCTTTGGACATTAATGCACCTTAATAAATTCTAGAGTCATCCATGAAGCAAGCACTGTGGAAAACTTATGAGATCCCTCTGAGGAGACTTGTGAAGATTTCTTTCTTTATAAAAGATTTATTTATTTTTGTTTTATGAGTATGAATTATTTGACTGTATGTATGTCTGTGCAGTAAGTGTGTGAAGTTCTAGAAGTTGGCATAGGCTCCTTTGGAACTGAGCTACAGGAGATGGTTAGATGCCATATGGATTTTGGTGAACTGAAACCTGATCCTCTGGAAGAAGCAGCCAGTGAATTTAAACTCTGAGTCATCTCTGCAGCCCTGTGAAGACTTTGTGTTGTTTTGTTTTGGTGTGTTTTGTTTGACTGAAGTGAGAAGACCCACCCTCAATTTAGTTGACACCTTCCAGACAGGGACTATCCAGATACAAGGAATTATCTGCCTGACTTTCAGCATAAGACTGGGAATGCTGAGGCATCTAGCTTTGGGGACTGAGCAGATACAAGGCTGTCAATCTCACCTGTGTCTTCACAGCCATTTCAAGACTACTCAGAACATATCATGTATGCAGTTTTGATTAATCCCATTCTAATATTTCTTCACTGTAATGGCTTTATTTTCCTAGAAAACATGATGAATATATGATCTTTAAAAAAAAAAAAAGCACTTATACAGACACACACATACCCCTTGACCACACTCAAATACATTTTTTTATACACTCTAAGGAAGCCTAGAGCTATCATACTGAAAACCTTATGTATACATCATTTTTACTTATGCTTTAAAATGAATATGTGTTTGCACATATACTGATATGCCCAACTAACTACTACAACAGTAAAGTAAAAAGGTTTAAGGTCTCAGTCCAAGTAAATGCTTACATTTCTTTGTTGTGTGGCAGACTAAAGTCGGTTTAGAACCTTGTTCCAGGGTTTTAGAGCTTACTTAAGCCTCTGTCTTCCCTCTTAAGACTTCTCTTTAATTACTATTGCTTGAAGTTAACACAAAGAGAAAGAAAGCATGGACAGGTCAAATATTGCTCTGAGATTTCAGACAGAGTTGTCATTTCTGGAAATATTCAACACACAGTCAAGAGTATTCTTTACCAGTTGTTCACATCAACTTTTCCTGTTGATGATAAAGATGAGAAATCAGTATTATAATCTGGATAGCTTTATGTCATGTATCATATCATGTATTTAAAACCTACTCACTTTCTAAGATGTACAGTCTATTAACATGGGTAAAGTCTATCTTCATTGGTATCCACCTGCAGTGGGATGATGACATCATCTGTGAAAATCTATATGTTTCATAAGTGTGTCATGAATAAACTAATAATTCCATCATATATTAAATATACACATAAAATAATGTTATACTTAAAGATTTATGAATGTTTATCCAATATTACACTTTAGTATTATATAAAAATCCCATACACATTATCATAGTGGAAATGAATTTTGAGTTCAGTTTCCAGGCTGAGGACATAAAATAATTTCCTCTCTGGTGATGGGCTACACAGCATGCATTACCTTCCTATCTGTCATTCCATCATAGGGAAGAAAAGTCAACATGCTAGAGCATGTGCTACCAACTTAATACATATCAGAAAGTGTAGAGAAAATTCTAGAGGCCACTAAAAAAAATCTGCAGCAATTTAGTCATGGGGATGGTGGCTTAAATGTGAATATATTAATTCCTCCAGATATATGCCTATAGCATATATTATTTCACATAATAGATTATATATTTTATACACCATTATAAATATGCATATATGTACACACATGCATTCATGTGTATTTGTGAATATATTTAAGGCAACTTTGCCTTAATATTTAATTGTCACTCAATATTTATTAGCACAAACTTCTTGCATAGAATATTTTGCAGAAACTTTATGCTGAGAGCCACCATTGTTTAACTTCTTGCTGTTGGAGCTCTAGATGCCATGTAGTCTTGGTAATTGCTGCATCTGTTTCTAATGGCATACAGTGAGCACAGACTGTTACTCCCAAAGACAGTTGCTTCAGCTGAACTAAGCATTCCTGTCTAATCACTTTTTTCCTATGTATTTAGTAGTATTTTGGCTGTGTCAATGGTAATGGCTGATCTATGTACATATAGTGAACCTTCACAATTTTTTTTTCTTGAAGTGTGTTAACTTTAGAAACAAATACAGCTTCTATTCCATTTGTTCATATTTTCTATTCACTGTTAAGAAACTGGGTATTCTTGCCTCCAAATTTAGCCATATTTATATCTCTTAAGCAACTGAACTGATTATGACATTCATTTCTTGTATTAAATAAACATGATTTAGACCACACTTAGGCTCATAGTAAAACTGACCAGAAGACAGAGATTATATGTCTCCTAGACAAAGGTGGGCCCAGACTTCCTGACTATTAATTCTGAAAAATAATGGAATATTTGGTAGAAATGTCAGCCTTCCCTTGACATATGTATCAGTCATGGTTGACAGTTTAAATTATAGTATATTTTGTTATATTGTCTATGTTTGGAATACACTGCATTTATGTACTTCCATGAAATATTCTTGGGCTCTCAGCCTTTGAACATTTGCACATAGTATCTCCATAGTGTGACATAATTTTAGTCACATCATATTTATCTGTCTCTTTTTGCTTCTTTTTATTATATATCAAATCTTCTGAATCTGATAACTTAGTACACTTCTTTTTGGCACAAAATGATTTTTATCTAATTTTACTTTAGCACTACATAATAGTACAGTGTATGAACTTACCACAATTTTCTATCTTCATGTCATAGGACATTTGGTTATTCCTTAGTTTTTTTTTATTTATGAATAATGGACTATTAAAAAACCCTTGTAATGGATTTCACATGGGAATAGCTTTAAATTTGTCAGTTTGTAGAAATACCAAGGAATACTGTTGCAGATTTTAAGTGTATATTTTGATTCATAAGCAATTGTTAAATTCTACTCCAAATTGTCTGTGTCATTTTTAGTTTTCTCAATAGTGAATGATACACAAACTTGCTTACATTCCATCAGATTAATGCTATCAATGTGAGCACTGTAATAAATATGAGGGACCTTCCCCTTATTTCTTTTATATAATTTTTAGTTATGTATGATTCTGTGTCTCTTTCTAAAACATTATTTGTTACTGTCTATCTCCTTAGGTGAGTTGTCTGATAAGTTTTTTTTTCTTGTTATGTTTTGCAAGACTGTAGGCTACTGCAGGGTCCTGGAATATATTAGTTAGATAAGCTGCATCCCAGCCTCTTTTGCACATTTACAAATGGGCTTGCTAACTCTTGTTTTGTTGAATTTTAGAAACTCTGTGTATTTTTTAAAGCAACTCCTTACATCATAGGCATTTTATAAGTATTTATTTCATGTTGGTTTGTTTTATAATTATAAGAGCAAGTCTTTGTCCAGCTATAATCCATGTTGTTTGGCTGTTTGTGATATGCAGACAAGTTAATTGCTTGATCCTCTTACAGATTTTGGTTTCAATTATATATTAAAGAGATCGTGCAGTCCCCTATGAAACCTAAGTTTTCTTCTATGTTATCTTCTACTCACTGATATTTTAATTATGATTATGATCTCTTTGCATTAGCTTTTTATCAACACTGTGAGAACTATCTCTAAATTTAAGGAAAGCAAAGAAAGTACAGAAAGCCAAGAAAAAACAATTAAGCAGGTGAAGGATATGGTTCAAGACTTGAAAACTGAAATAGAGAAAATAAAGACAAAACAACTATTGCCGTGCCTATTTGTTTATCCTGATCCTTATTTAACCACAATACACAACCAAAGGAATGATGGAAATAGAAAAACTGGGCATATAATCAGAACTACAGACACAAGCATAACCAACAGAATAAAAGAGATGGAAGAGAATCTCAGGCACTGAAGAAAACTAGAGGAACTAAATACATCGCCCAAAGAATATCGTAAACCCATCAAATCCTTAACACAAAACATGCAGGGAATGTGGGACAATGAGAAAAGGCCAAACAAAAGAATAATAGGCATGGAGGAACGTGAGGAAGCACAGCTCAAAGGAGCCGAAACATATTCAACATAATCATTGAGTAAAAATTCTCACATTGAGAAGGACATGCCCAAGAAAGTACAAGAAGTATACTTTACACCAAATAGACTGGACCAAAGAAAAAAGACCCCTCAACTTATAATAAACAAAACACCTAACAAACAGAATAAAGAAAGAATATTAAGAGCAGCGAAGCAAAATGGACAGGTAACATATAAATGCAGACCTATCAAAATTATACCTGACATCTCCATGGAAACCCTCAAGGCCAGAAGGTCTCAGATAGATGTTCTACAAGTACTAAGCATTCACAGATGCCAGACCAGGCTCCTATACCCAGCAAAACTCTCAATCACTATAGATGGAGAAAACAAGATATTTAATGACAAAGGTAGATTTTCACAATACTTATCTACAAATCCAGCCATACAGAAACTTTTGGAAGGAAAACTCCAACCCAAGGAAGTTAACTATGCTCACAAAGATATAAGCAACAGATAATCCCACTGCACCAGAAACCAAGGGTAAAGCAGGACAAATATATTCACAAAATCCCTGCAAACAACAAATCAAAAACAAACAAGCATTAACAATCAATGGTCCTTCCTCACCTTCAACACTAATGGTATTAACTCACCTATAAAAAGACACAGGCTAACAGAATGGATACGAAGACAGAATCCATCCTTCTGCTGCATACAAGAAACACATCTAAGCTTCAAAGATAGACATTACCACAGGGTAAAGGGCTGGGAAAAGTTCTTCCAATCAAATGGACCCAAGTAGCAAAAAATTTGGCTATTCTAATATCTCACAAGTTAGACTTCAATCCACAATTACTCAAAAGAGTTCAAGACAGTCATTTCATATTCATTGCAGGAGAAATCCATCAGAACAAAGTCTCAATTCTGAATATCTATGCCCCACATACAAAGGTACTCACATATATAAAAGAAATATTACTAAAACTCAAAGCTCACATAAAACCTCACATACTTATAGTGGCACACTTCAACTCACCACTCTGAACACTAGACAGGACCACTGATCAGAACATAAAAAAATAAAAAAAAAAAGAACTAACAGAAGTTAAGTCTCAAGTAGGTGTAACAGACATTTATAGAACATTCCATCAAAACACAGAAGAATATACCTTCTTCTGTGCTCCACATGGAACCTGCTCTAAATTCAACCACATACTAGGTGGCATTACAAACCTCAACAGATACAAGAGAATTGGAATAGTCCCCTGTATCTTATCAGGCCTCCATGCATTAAAACTGGAATTCAACAACAACACAAATAGCAGACAACCTGCAAACTCATGGAAACTGAACAATGTGCAATTGCACTACACCTGGGGCAAAGAACAAATAAGGAAGGAAATTAAAGACTTTCTAAAATTCAACAAGAATGAGGACACAACATACCTGAATTTATGGGACAACTTGAAAGCAGTGTTACAAGGGAATTTCATTGCACTAAGTGCCCATATGAAGAAAACAGTGGATAGTCATGTTAGAGATTAACAGCATAACTGAAAGCCTTAGAACAAAAAGAAGCAAACTCACCCCGGAGGAGTATACACTATGAAACAATTAATTTGAGGACTGAAATGAACAACATAGAAAACAGGAAAACAATACAAAAAAATCAATGCAACAGAGTGTTGGTTTTTGGAAAATAATCAAGATAGACAAACAGTTGTCCAAACTAGCGAAAAAGCAGAGAGAGAATATGCAAATTAAAAAAAATCAAATGAAAAGTAAAACATAAAAAATGGACACAGAGTAAATCCAGACAATTTTCAGTTGAAAATTCAAAGTGAATGAACAAATTTCTGGATAACTATCACTTACCAAAATTAAGTCAAGCACAGACAAAAAACATAAATAGACCTATAATCCTCAATGAAATAGAAGCAGTCATCTAAATCCTTCCAACCAAAAAAAGCCCAGGGACAGATGTCTTCTGTGCAGAATTCTATCTGGAAATTGAAGAACTAATACCAATACTCCTCAAAATGTTCCACACAATAGAAACAGAAGGTTCATTGCCAAACTCTTTCTATGAGGCCACATTAACCTTGATATCCAAGCCTCACAAAGACACAACTAAGTAAGAGAACTACAGACCAATATCCCTGATGAACATCGATGCAAAAATATTCAGTAAAGAAAAATACAGGCAAGGCAAATCCAAGAATACATCAGGGAAATTATCCACCTTGAACAAGCAGACTTCATCCCTGAATTTCAGGGATGGTTTAACATATGAAATTCTATCAATGTGACCCACCATATAAACAAACTGAAAAAGAAAACCATATGATCATATCCCTAGATGCTGAAAAACTCTTCGACAAAATTCAACACCCTCTCATGATAAAGATCTTGGAGAAATCAGGCATAACAGGAACATACATAATCATAATAAGAGCAATATACAGCAATCCAACAGCCAACATCAAAATGAATGACGAGAAGCTTAAGGTGACTCCTCTAAAATCAGGAACAAGAAAAGGCTTCACTCTCTCCATATCCCTTCAATATTGTACTTGAAGTTCTAGCTAAAGGTATAAGACAACAAAAGGATATCAAGGGGATCCAAATTAGAAAGAAAGAAATCAAACTGTCTCTATTTGCAAATGATATGATAGTTTACACAAGTAACCAAATAAACTCTACCAGGGAACTCCTACAGCTGGTAAACACCTTCAGAAAACAAGCAGAATGCAAGATAAACTAAAAAAAAAAAAAAAACAGTAGTCCTACTTTATTCAGATGACAAAGAGGTTGAGAAAGAAATCAGAGAAACATCAGCATTTACAACGGCCACAAACAACATAAAATATCTTGGGGTAATGCTTACCAAACAAGTGAAAGATCTATATAAGATCATTATATATTTAATATATATATTTAATGACATTATATGTCATTAAAGAAAGAAATTAAAGAAGATACCAGAAAATGGAAATATCTCCCATGTTCTTGGATAGATAGAATAAATAAAGTAAAAATGGCAAACTTGCCAAAAGCAATCTACAGATTCAATGCAATCCCCATTAAAATCCCAGCAAAATTCTTCACCGAACTCAAAAGGATAATAATCAACATTATATGGAAACACAAAAGACCCTGGATAGCCAAAACAAACCTGTACAATAAAAGAACTTCAGGAGGCATCACCCTCCCTGACTTTATGCTCTACTACAGAGCTATAGTCCTAAAAGCATCCTGGTATTGGCACAATAATAGACAGGCAGACCTATGGAAACAAATTGAAAATCCTGATATTAACCCACATACCTATGAACACCTCATTTACTACAAAATAGCTAAAATAATTCAATGAGGGAAGGAAAGCATCTTCAACAAATGGTGCTGGCACAATTGAATGAGGGAGTGTAGAAGACTGCAGCGAGACCCATGTCTATCGCCATGCACAAAACTCATGACCAAACTGATCAAAGACTTCAACATCAATCCAGCCACATTGAACCTCTTAGAAGAGAAAGTAGGAGGTATCCTTGAACAAATTGGCATAGGAGTCCTCTTCTTGAACATAAATCCAGGAATACAGACACTGAGATCAACAATTAATAAATGGGACCTCCTCAAACTTAGAAACTTCTGTAAGGCAAATACACAGTTGAAAAAACAAAACGGCAGCCCACAGACTGGGATAAGTTTTTCACCAATCCTACATCTGACAAAGACCTGATCTAGCAAATATACCAATAACTCTAGAAACTAGTCAACTAAACACCAAATGACCCTATTAAAAATGGGGTACAGATCTGAAGAAAGAATTCTCAATAGATGAAATCAAAAAGGCTGAAATACACTTAAGAAAGTGCTCCACATCCTTAGCTATCAGGGAAATGCAAATCAAAACAACTTTGGGATACCATCTTATTCCTGCTAGAATGGATAAAATTAGAAACACCAAAGTCAACTCATGCTGGAGAGGATTAGAGAAAGGGGAGCACTCCTCCACTGCTGGTGGGAGTAAAACTCATACAACCATTTTGGAGATAAGTATGGCAGTTTCTCAGGATAATGGGAATCAGTCTACCACAGGACCTGGCAATCCCCTCTAAGGCATATACCAGAATGATCCATACAAATAAAACATGTGCTCATCTATATTCATAGCAGAATTATGTGTAATAGCAAAAACCTGGAAGCAACCTTGATGCCCCTCAACTGAAGGATTGATAAAGAAGATGTGGCACATCTACTCAATGGAATACTACTCTGCAGAAATAAATAATGGAATCTTGAAATTCACAGGCTAGTGGATGGTACTTGAAGTAACCATCCTGAACGAGGTAACCCAGTCGCTCATATATGGATTTTAGACATAGAGCAAAGGATCACCAGCTCAAGGACACCACCAGAGGAACTAGCATACAAGTTGTACTCTTTCATATAAAGTCGCTCATAGAAGGGGGAAGGGACAAGGCTCCCAGAGCACATGGGAAGTGGTGGTGTGTAGTGAATGGAGAGAGAATTTGGAGAAAGAGAAGGGGAGGAGAGGAAAGCACATGTGACTAGGAAGATTGAGTCAGGTTAGGAATAGAAAACAGAAAAGAGACAGAGGGAGAGAGAGAGAACATAAAAGAGGGAGCCATTATTGTTTTGAAGGGAAAGCTGAACTTAATGAAAGGTCTAGAGACCTACAAGAAGGCTGCCAACTAACAATTTGAGCAACCGTGGAAAGGCTACCATAAATGCCCTTCCCAGATAGTGAGATCAACAACTAACTTATCCACCATCATGTAGCCCTCATCTAGTACCTGTTTTAAATAGAAGCAAACACCCATACCTAAACACTGAGTCAAACTAGAAACCAGATGCAGAGGCAGAGGACAAGACCAGGTTGCAGAGCTACATAGACAGCTGACCTGAACAAGGAGGAGCTAATGGACCACCAGACTTTAGCTGGGAATCCAACATGGGACTGACTCAGACCCCTGAATATTTGTCTCAGCTGAAGGCCTATGTAGTCTAAGGGAACTCAAACAGTGGAATCAGATGTATTTCTCGTGCACAAAAGGACCTTGTGGACATATCCCCCATGGAGGGATACTACCTTAACCTAGAGACATGAGAGAAGTCCTAGTTCCCACTTGAAATGACTTGTCAGATTTACATGACTCCCCTTGATGGCATTGCCCTACATGCGGAATTGGGGTGGGGGAATGGGATGGGATGGTGGTCAGGTTACGTGTGAGGAGGAAAAAGTGTAAGTGGGAGGGAGGGAGTGAGGAAGGGAGAGGGAACTGGGATCGACAGGTAAAATAAAAAAAAATAATAAAAATATTGTTTGACTGCTGAAGGAATAACTACTGTTAAAACAAATCCTGCTGGATTAATCCAATTCTATGTTTTAAAAATGCTTTGATTTCCAAATTTAAGTCCAATGAAAAGTTAGTGGAGGAAAAGATACCTTTTTTTTTTTTTAACATAAAATGGAAAGTGTGTGGATTCCTTCTAGACTAATGTGGTTTGATCAAGCCAGAACGCCTGAAACAGCTTCCCAGGTGATACAACATTCAAAACAGTTGGGATATGCCAGTCTTGCAGACTACAGTCAAGATTTCTGCATCTTCTTAGGATCTCCATGACAGTGCCCCCAACCAGCAGAAACAGTTTGGAAAGAATGGCACCCAAATATTGTTTATAAATATTTGTTTTCATTTATATGGGGTTGGTTATAAATAGTTAATGACTACAGCCAACCTCTTTAAAAATAAAAAGGGGATTATGGTATAGATATGATTACTTTGTTTTGGAATGTACTGTCATTTATTGTTTCAAATTTAAGGTCAATTTTGTAATAAGTATATTTCTCCTCTTGTTTAAGTATTGTGTTTATATAGCTTATTTTAAAATGTATACTTTAATACAGATTATAGATCGTTACCTATGATAATCAAAACTTATAGTTAAGTTAGTTAGGATTTCTAGATATACAAAGATGTATTTTAGATAAATAGGCATTCTTCAAAGACCTACAGAATATGACATTTAAAATGGTTTATTGTTTTTCTTGACAGTGAGGCACAACTGCTGCTGGCAACAACTCCTGTGTCAGAAAGGAAGATGGACATCAAAGAAACTTGTTATGGAGTTTACTCCCAGTGAGCCAAGACTAGCCATTTTGGAAAGGAACTATTCTTGCCTGACTGATCAACGTTATGCTGTATAAAGCAGACATGCAGGACCCACAGGAGAAGGACTGCTGATACAGGGTTCCTGCTTCATGGAAGAATCTGCCAGATATTCTGCAGGACACAGAGAAAAGTGACTGACAAACTGCAAATACAGGTAGAAAGTTTCCTGTTTTGCTGATGAGTCTTCAAGACATACTATGGCCTTTAGGCTGAAGATGTAACATTACAGAAGAACTTTGGGTGAGTGACCAGGTAGCAAGATGTCTATGTCATTTCTAGAGTTTATATACTATCCTTCTGTGGTCTTTGAAGGAGTTGAAGACAAATATTTATGTTTATATTTTTCCTTAGTTAGGATTAAAGATAATTTACTTATAGGACTTTAGACTCACAAAGATAGGATAGATTATAAAATGTTTTCTTTAAATCGTGCTAAATGTTAATGGACTAAATATTGTTAATGTGATTCTTGTTTGATAACAGTTGTGTGAAATATTTTGCCATGCTAATGATAAAACCCTTCTTTTTATTTAGACAGAAAAGAGGAGATGATGGGGGAAAAAAGAGTAAATATTTTCTGCTCTCATTAGTGAATTACTAAAATAGCAATTGCTACTAAAACTCAAAGCTCATATAAAACCTCACACACTTATAATGGTAGACTTCTATACACTACTCTCAACACTAGACAGAACCACAAATCAGAATCTCAACAAAGAAACAAAAGAACTAATAGAAGTTAGGTCTCAACTTGGGTTAACAGTCATCTGTAGAACAATCGATCCAAAGAAAAAAGAATATAACTTCTTCTCTGTTCTACATGGAAACTTCTCTAAAATCGACTACATACTATGTGACATAACAAACAAATACAGATACAAGAGAATAGGAATATTCCCCTGAAACTTATCAGACCACCCTGTTTAAAATTAGAATTCAGCGACAACACAAATCACAGAAACCCTACAACTTTAGAGCTCTTGTTCTGAAAACAGCCTGGTATTGGCATAAATATAGATTGTTTACCAATGAAATCAAATTGAAAATCCTGATATTAACCCACACACCTATGAACACCTGAATTTCGACCAAACAACTAAAATTATACAATGGGGCTAAGATAGCTTCTTCAAAAAATGGTGGTAGCACAATTTGATGAGGGTGTGTAGAAGATTGCAGATAGACCCACGTCTGTCACCATGCACAAATCTCAAGTATTAATAGATCAAAGACCACAACATCAATCCAGCCACATTGAACCTCTTAGAAGAGAATGTAGGAGGTACCCTTGAACAAATTGGTATAGGAGACCACTTCCTGAACATAACTCCAGGAAACTCTTCAAATTTAGAAGCTTCTGTAAGGCAAAGGACACAGTCGACAAGACCAAACAGCAGCCCACAGACTGGGAAAAAATATTCACCAGTCCTATATCCCACAAAGGGCTGATCTCCAAAATATACAAAGAACTCAAAAAACTAGTCAACAAAACACCAAATAACCCTATTAAAAAATGGGATACAGAACAGAAGAAAGAACTCTCAATAGATGAAATGCTGAAAGACATGTAAGAAAGTGCTCCACAACCTTAGCTATCAGGGAAATGCAAATCAAAACAACTTTGAGGTACCATCTTACTCCTGCCAGAATGGATAAAATTAGAAACACCAATGATGACTCATGTTTGAGAGGATTTGGAGAAATGGGAACACTCCTCCACTGCTGGTGGGAGTGCAAACTCATACAGCCATTTTGGAGATCAGTATGGCATTTCTTCAGCAAAATGGGAAATAGTTTACCACAGGACCCGGCTATCCCCCTCTTAGGCATATACCCAAATTATCCACATCAATGCAACAAAGACATCTGTTCAACTATGTTCATAGCAGCATTAATTGTAAAAGCAAGAACCTGGAAGCAACCTAGATGCCCCTCAATTGAAGAATGGTTAATGAAGATGTGGCACATGTACACAATGTGTACACTCTGCAGAAAAAATAATGGTATCTTGAAATTGCTGGCCAGAGGATGACACTTGAAGAAACCATCCTGAATGAGGTAATCCAGTCACAAAAAGAGGAACATAGTATGGACTCACTCATATATGGACCTAGATCAAAGGATCACCAGCCTAAAATTCACAACACCAGAGGAACTAGGATACAAGGTGTATTCTAAGAGATTCATATAAATTCCCTCACAGAACCAGGAAGGGACATGTCCCCCAGGGCATAGGGGAAGTGGGGGGGCAGTGAATGGAGAGAGAAGTAGGAGAAAACTGGGGAGAGGAAAGGAAAACATGTGCAACCAGGAAGTTTGAGCCTGGTTAGAGAGAGAGAGAGAGAGAGAGAGAGAGAGAGAGAGAGAGAGAGAGAGAGCAAGAGAGAGAGAACATAAAAGAGGGAGTCAATATTGGTTTGAAGAAAAAATTGATCACAAAGAAAATTCTAGAGAACCACAAGACTGCTGCCAACTAACAATTTGTCCTTCTGTGGAAAGGCTACCATAAATGCCCTTTCCCGGAGAGTGAGATCAACAACTAACTTATCTATGGAGCCCTCAATTAATGCCTGTTGTAAACAGGAGCAAACACCCATACATAAACACTGAGTCAAAGTAGAACCCAGATGCAGATGGAGAGGACAAGACCAGGCAGTAGAAACACATAGAGACAGCTTACCTGAACAAGGAGGAGCTAACAGACCACCAGACTGATAGCTGGGAAGCTAGAATGGGACTGACTCAGGGCCCCCTGTATATGGTCTCAGCCAGAAGGACTGAGCAGTCTAAGGGACCTCATACAGTGGAGCCAGGATGTTTCCCTGATGCACAAAAGACCTTGCAAACACATCCCCCATGGAGGGATAATTGCCTTAATCTAGAGACAGGAGAGAAGCCCTAGTCCCTACTTCACATGACCTGTCAGATCTATGTGACCCCAACTGGATGGCATTCCCCTACATATGGAATTTGGGTGGTGGGATGGCCCGGTAGGGTGGTTATGGTACATGTGAGAGGGCAGAGAGGGTAAAAGGGAGGGAGGGATGGAGGAAGAGAGGGAGAGGGAATTGGGATCGACATGTAAAATAATAAATTAAATAAATAAATGCTTTGACTCCAAAATTTAAGTTCAATGACAAGTTACTGGGGAAAAGGATTTCTATTTTTGTTTCCACAGAAAATGAGAAGCTGTGGATTTCTTCCAGTCTAATGTGGTTTGATCAAGCCAGACCTCCTGAAACAGAGTACGAGGTAATCCTACATTCAAAACAGCTGACCAAGCAGCCTTACAGACCACAGCCAGGATTTCTGCATCTTCTTAGAATCCCCCATGATAGCACCCCTTACCAGCAGAAAGTAGTATGGAAAGAACGATGCCCAAATTCCCAAATATTGTCTATAAATATTTGTTTTCATTTAAATGGACTTGGTTATATAACAAAAAATTCTTAGCTGGAAGGATTAAAAAAAGAAAAAAGAAATTTCTCCTTTGTTCCAGTGTGTTATCTAGAAGTACGATGACTTATCTATAGGCAGTTTGTCATCATTTTAATTAATGTGACTTAATGAAAAAAGGCTTATTATAAGTGACAAAAACTTCAGTGCTGTTTTCTGTTTAATTCCTGGATTTAGTTTTAAGTGCATTAGATTCCTTTTATAAACAATTGTCACCTAAAAATATTTAAATGATTTTTATTTGTCTATTATTTGATATATATCTGTGGGGAATAAACATGATAATGCCTATGTGGAGACAAGAGGAAAACTTATCAGAGTTGGTTTCCTGCTGCCATCATGTGGGTCTTGGGAATTGAAATCAGTTCTTCAAGACTTAGCAGTAGGTACCTTGTTCTGTTGGGCCGCTCAGCCATCATAGCAGTTAGAGAAATTATTTAAAGATTACAGTGGTTGCCCTAGAGTTTGAGACATTCAATAACAATGCAATTCAATGAACATATTTCAAATAGTGTTATACATTACATAGATAATTATGGTA
This sequence comes from Phodopus roborovskii, assembly GCF_943737965.1. Classification (NCBI taxonomy): domain Eukaryota; kingdom Metazoa; phylum Chordata; class Mammalia; order Rodentia; family Cricetidae; genus Phodopus; species Phodopus roborovskii. The sequence goes on from NW_026126436.1 coordinate 197,107, forward strand.
ATAAACTTAACATTGAATCCCCTAAGAACTTATAATTCCTTATTTTGTCTTTTGTGTCACATCCATTTCTTATTTGCAACATGTAATAATGTATAAGCTGAATTTTCAATACCATTAACATAATTTATGCATTATTGCATAAAAATAATTATTGGAATTTTAATAATTAATGTATTTCCATAATAACAATTAATTATTTTAGTGCAATTTCTGTATATTCTTCGTATATAATTTACAAGTGATCAGCTATGACTCAAAATGTTTTAAAAAATACCCCAGAAAGTTCTAATAGCAAAACTCAAACTTTCTGGGCTTCATGCACTGTTCTGAATCTGTGAAAAGGCAGTGCCTTTGTATATACCCTCTTGAGGTTTTCTTGTCTTTTCAGATCATATTTGAACACTTGCTCAAATGTTGTTCACTTCTATTTCATCCATGTACATGGTAGTTTTCTTGTCTTCATTGAGTCTGTAATTAACAGGTGCAGATACTTTTCTATTGGAGTCCTCACATTTTGCTAGTTCTTATAATAGAGAGGTGAGCAGATAGAATGCACTGAAGTGTAATTCCAGCATTCCACATTGAACACAAAGAACTTAGAATTATTCACATTTGTCTTGTAAGGAAGAAATCCCTGTTGTCCACATTTCTGGGAAGCATGTATTTCCTGGTGCATTCATTTTTCCTCTGAAGACCCCTTTTTCTGACACATGTGTTTTGCTTCCTTATGAGGATCTTTCTTAAGCATTGCTTGTACATTTGGATTATTGGCAACACATTTCTTCTGTTTGTATTAGCAGGGCAAAGACAATACTGGAAAGACAATTTTAAGAACAGAAAATTTAGATGACTGTTTTTAAGTTGACAATGAAAATATTTCAGTTCATTGTCTTTCCATCTGTCTGTTTTCAAATGTAAATAAAGTGATTATAAACTTTTGGCTTTTTTTCCCTTTTTAAAATTTAAATTTGAAACAAGCTTGTTTTACAAGTCAATCCCAGTTCCTGCTCCCTCCTATTCTCCTCTGCCTTGACTCCCCTAACCCCATATTCCATCCCTTTTCTGTTCCCCAAGGAGGGTGAGGCCTTCCATGGGGGAATCTTCATATCATTTGGAGCAGGGTCTAGGCCTCCCCCCATATATTTAGACTGAGAGAGTATCCCTCTATGTGGAATGGCTTCCTGAAGTCCGTTCCTGTACTAGGGATAGATACTGATCCACTACCAGAGGACCCATATATTACCTGGGCCTCCTGACTGACACCCATGTTTATGTGTTCTGGGTCAGTACTATGCTGGTTTCCCAGATATCAGTCTGGTTTCCACGAGATCCACATTGTTCAAGTCAGCTGTTTCTGTGGGTTTCTCAAGTTTGGTCTTAACCCCTTGATCATCACTTTTCCCTGTCTACAAGTGGATTCCAAGAGTTTGATTCATTGTGTAGCTGTATGTTTCTGCATATGCTTCCATCAGCTACCATATGAAGGCTCTAGGATGACATAAGAAGGTAGTCATCAATGTCATTATGAGGGAAGGGCATTTAAGGTAGCCTCTCCACTATTGCTTAGATTGTTGTGGTCATCCTTGCAGATCTCTGGACATTTCCTTAATGCCAGAATTCTCTATAAACCTATAATGCTCCCCCTATTGTGGTATCTATTCCTGTTCTCCTATACTCTTCCCCATACTCAATCTTCCTGTTCCCTCATATCCTCCTCTTTCGTCCTATCCTCCCCTTCTCTTTCTCCTGATTCCTCCTCTCTCCCCATGCTCCCAATTGGCTTGGGAGATCTTGTTTCTTTTTCTCTGACAGACTGTTAATGTCTCTCTTAGGGTCCTCCCTGTTTCCTAGATTCTCTATTGTTATTGATTGTGGGCTGGTAATGCTTTTCTTTAAGTCTAAAATCCATATAAGAGTAACTACATACCATGTTTGTGGCTTTGTGACTGTGTTACCTCATTCAGTATGGTTTCTTCTAGTTCTGTGATTATTTTTTTTTCCATTGTGTAAATGTACCACAATTTCTTTATCCATTCTTCAGTTGAGGGACATCTAGATTTCTTCCAGCTTCTGGCTATTACAAATAATACTGCTATGAACATAGTTGAACAGATGTCCTTGTTTTATGAATGTGTATCTTTTGGGTGTATTCCTAAGAGTGGAATTACTGGGTCTTGTGGTAGACTGATGCCCATTTTCTTGAGGAACCACCATACTGATTTTCAAAGTGGCTGTATGAGTTTGCACTCCCACCAGCAGTGGAGGAGTGTTTCCATTTCTGCACATTTTCTCCAGGCTTTTTTTTTTTTTTACCCATTTTTCTTTTCTTTGATTTTCTCTAGTTGGAATTTATATGCTAAAAATACTTCTTATTTAGGGATTATAAGTATACTTTATTATATTTGTATCTTCGAAACTAGTGGTTTTAGTTTTGACAAGTCTATGTTCATGTGTTCCTAATTTCTTCATGTCTATCTTATAAAAGCAAACATAATTAAACACACAGTAGCTGTGTGTATTCCTAATAATGCCTCTTGATAAGTATAAGGGATTAAAAATTGGTCATCTAAGGAGTACATTTTTTTAAAAAATGATAATTTTCAAACTAGTCATCTTTTAAAATGCTTCTCTTATTGGTTGTACTTTCATGAAACATAACTGTTGTCTGTTAAAGAATATTAATGATGACTTTAAGATTGTAGAATGTCATCCATATAGACAGAAGTCTAACATGGACTCCAGTTAGGCTTGGGGTCTGAATTTCTGAAATGTATTGTTTTACTTCCTTCTGAGAAACAAGTTTGAGCAGCTCATTTCAAGATCATTAACAACAAGATCTTCTATTGGTAGACAGTCAATTCCAAATATTTCTTATTTGCTTAAAATTCCCAGAAAGGGCTTCTTAACACTTGTCAGTTAATCTCATATGCTTGTGAAAGTGGATTAGACCATCTGGTTAAGATCCTATCCCAGTGATGTGGCATGCTTAAGATCACACCAGTAGACTGATTATCAGAGACATCTGAGAATGATGTTCAGAGACAAGGAGAAATTTGCCCTAATTGAAACATGAAATTAGGTTGGGCAAAGTAGTGCTTTGCTGCAATCCCTGCACTTTCAGAGGACTCAGATACTATCCAGAGAGGGAGCATTTTTTCCCTATTAAAGAGATTCCATGGATTCTTAACAACTTATTATATCACAATTTAGAACTGACTAAAGTTGAAAATGTGGGTGAGACTATGCATTTATCAGGACTGTTTAGTTATACATATGGTGATAGCTTGCTTGTACAAATAAAGCCTGCTTATAGGTCAGAAAATGGAGCTTGCTACTAACTAAACTGTAGAGTTCTGGAAGTCTGTACAGAGAGACAGGAACTGAGATAGCTGGGTAAAAACAGGGTATAAACTTAGAGAGACAAAAACTAGCTCTCTTGTCTGCTGAAATCCTAAGGAGGTGAGGTGTGGACATGGCTTATTCCTCCTCTCTCACTTTTCAGCATTTTCTTCTATAACTGACTCTGGGTTTTTATTACTTGGAACAATTAGGAACTTCATTTACATATACATATCTTTTGCCTTTTATTAAAATTATATCAAAATATAATACTTATACCAAGGTCCAGGAGGATGGCCTTTGAAGATATATCATTGGGTCTCTTTTTCTTTTCTCTTTTCCATATAGCCATACTAAGTAAATATAAATCCTCTACTTTTCCTGATTATTTGTATGTTTAACTTATCTATGGAGAATGCTGGCTGAGCCATTGTGGCATGAGCTCTGATCCTAATAACGCTAATGTGGAAAAGAAATTTTATATATGAGACAGAGATTTTAGACATGGGAGACTTAAATGCCTTTTAACTGATCTAAATTAATAGTACTTGCTATAATGCATACTTACCATTTATGTTCTTTTTATTCTCTTTCCTTCACCCACAGAAAGAAAGATTGCTCTATATGGTAGATAAGATCTGAGTAGAAAAGTGGTATCATGCTGAGTCTAGAGTAGTGCCACATGGAAGTCTTCGCTAGCACCACCAACTCTACACATATTAGGAAAGTTCTTTGACATGACAATTGTTGCTTTGTAGCATAAGTTTTAATAGCCTAATTATTACTTTTATATTTCTAAGAAAAAAGCTAAAAGATGGCTAAGGTCTTATAAGTTCTTTGAAATCAGTAAAGGTATCCAATCAGTTGAAGAAGTAGTCCAGAAATCCTATAGCCAAACCTCATGTTCAACTTCTTTGGGTATATCAGAGCTGGAACATATGGAAGAAGCCTCAACTTTTAAAATATTATGCTTTAGAAATATTTAAAACATAATATTATAGAAATACTATAATAAAAGGGTGAGATCCACTTTTTAAATATACCATTGAGGAACTGGATTTCTTATGCAAATGTTATTAGTATATATTAATTAATATGCATTTATCTATGACATTGTATAACTCTATAAAATATGCTTTGTCCATATACTCACATTTCATGAATCAGAGATAAGTTCTTTTTTAGGAATATCAGAAATATTCTGTTTTCAAAATGTCATGTATTTTGAGCAGCACCAAATCATATCAAAAAATGGGCAAATAATTTTTGAATGGTGCAATTCAACCCCTGAGTTACCAGCATCACTTAGTAAACAGAAAAGTTATTCAAAGCATCCTCACACTGTATATGAAAACCTATAATTACATAATGAAGTTTGGGAAGACTTTGCTAAATTTAGAATGGTTATAATGGGTAATTTTGGTTTGATACAATGACAAATTGAGTATATGCTCCCTGGAAAATGGAGAAATGCCTCCCAAATCATCATTCTATATACCAGCATACACTAGATCCAGGAAATTCATGGGTTTCAATGAAATTTCATTGTTCCTGTGATTGTAATTGCCACCACTGTTGGCATGCTAGTGATTTTAGCTGTATATACATTACAATGACATTCAATGACAGATTAGATTATTCAGTCATAACATTATTCAGAAAGAAATTGATTCCTCTGTGAACAAGGCCTATTTTATTTTTGTCTATGGAGTAGCAGTACATTTCCTAGGAGAAATACTTGTCCAATGCTAGCAGTCTGCTTCAAATTGTTAATATCCAGGGATCCTGAGACTCAAACATCTGTGAAATTTCCAATGCCTTCTTTATGCCAGTGGAAAGAAAAAAAAATCTTGCTTTGATGGTGCTTCCAGATGTTTTTAATGCTGCACATATGGCAAGGACCATTCTTTGCTAATAAGCCGACGGTTTCCAACTGAAGTGCGGTAAACCCTGAAATCTATCTATACATTGGCTTTATCTGAAAAGCATTTATATTCTTGGCATCAAATATAATTAGTCAAAAACCTACATATGAGGCTTGCACAGTCATAATGATGAAACAATTCATAAATTATACTTGTTTTGTAGCAAAAGGAAATGCCTTAATTGTTGACAAGAAACTTTACTACTATTTTCATTTAATATTATGTTTTTGTTTTGTAGCCAAACAAAAACATTTGTTCTAGTTTGATTCTCTGTTTCTTTGATGAATGCCATTACTGAAAGAAAACTGGTGAAGAAGAAGTTTATTTCAATTTATGCATTATATATACTCCATCAGTGACACTTATGGAAAGGCCTAGGCAGGGACTCAGAGGCAGGACCTGAATCAGAGTATAGTGAAATTTTAGTTTCTGTGATGTGTTCACATGACTCTTTTATACCACTCAGGACCACCTGCAAAGGAGTGGAACTACTAAAAGTGGTCTGGGCCCTTGAAGATCAACCATTACTCAAGAAAATGCTTCACAGATGTGTCTACAGGCCAAACTGATGAAAGCAATTACTAAATTGAAGTTTCCTTTTCCCAGGTGAGCCCAATTTGTGTCAACTTGACAATAACAAATTACTGCTACTAATTACTATTGTCACCTTTTTCAACCTGATAAACAATGGATTAAAATTATGCCAGATATTCCTTTTGGTTCTTCCTCGAAATAACATAGTAATATCACAATAAAACATAGGATAACTTAAAAAAATCCCATAGTCTTTCAAGAAATTCAAACACTTCAAAGAGTTCACAGTTTCATTCAGACATCTTCAGTTTCTTATCTGGATGGTTCTTTGAAATAAAAGGCAGATAAAAATTTTAATCTCAGTGTCTGATATCTGACTCTCAGTATCTTTGGGACTCCCTTTTGGATATTTGATACCCACTACCTTCCACATTCCAAAAGGATTAGGTGCTTCTCTTCCCTTGTTCTTCCATATGCAATACATTTTATAAGACTTTAGGCTCATGTGGACTTTACTTTATACCAGCCACTGTCCTGGAATATAATATCATGATACCCAGAATATGCTGAGATTTTTGATGCAAGTGGAGCTGTACCTTCACCAATGGCTCCTCCAACATTTTTCATAGATTCTAAATGTCATATGATTCTTATGCTATTAATTTTTCTTCTTATCCCTACATGTTTTAAAAACTAGTATAGTGTGGGAGATCTTTGCCCATTAATAAATGAAGATACTAGCTTGAAATGCAACCGTGGATACCCTGAATAAATGCTTTTGTATGCTGTCCCTGAGGACAGACTTCCCAGAAGATTTTGTCTCAATGATGTTGGCCTCTTATTATTTACAGAAATGTTTTAACTTTGGTTAACTAGCATCTATTTTTCCAGTAAAGGAAGGTTTTATGTCTATATATTTTTTTAATTCAGAATATCACACAAATTTATACTTACAATGTCATTCCTTGCTTTTGGTACTTGACAAGCCAGACACATCTCTGTCAACATTCTTAACTTTCAAGATCCTATAATAGTTCTTTCAGCTCTGAGCACTCACTGGACTTTTCTAGCAAAAAGCTGTAAATTTCTTTCGTAATACTTTCAATAGTCAACCCGGTCTTGTCCACTACAGTGATAGCTCATCCATTGGTACCAATTGTACCTTGTGTGCCTCTCTTCTGCTGTGATAAGCACCATGACTAAAAAGCAACTTGGGGAAAACAAAGTTTCTTTCATGTTACATATTACAGTCTATTATTTAGGAAAGCTGTGGCAGGAGCTGAAGGCAGGAACTTAAACAAGACCATGGAGGAACACTGCTTCCTGATTTGCTCTCATTGCTTACTCACCTCTTTTTCCTAGACAACTCAGGCATGAAGTTTCCTAGACACATGCAGGCACTACTTGCAGTAGTCTGAACTCTTGAACATCAATCATTATTCAATAAAATGACCTACGGATATAGCCACAGTCTAATCTCATGCAGTTTATTAGTTGTGGTTGCTTCTTTCAAGATAATTCTAGTTTTTGTCAACTCGACAGAACCAATCATCACTGGGATTATACATTAAATGTGATCTTGTACACACAGAAGTAAGTAATACTGCCTTGGTTCATTACTTTTACTTGTAACAAGCTTTTTTTCCAAATGTGCAACTAGTCTACTCAGTTATTGTTTTCCTACATTTCAATAAAAATAAATAAAATTAGATGAAAACAATGTATTATTTTTTACTTTTTTAAAAATTTAATTCATTATCTATTAAATTTTACATATTTGTTAATATGACATCTTATCTACTGGGTAAATTGGGGATGGGGAAGAGAAGAGGGGAAGGGACAGGGGATGAGAACATGAGAAAATGGGTTGGGTCAGCTGGGGGAGGGACTTACAGGGAGAACTATGTAAGAGATATTTTTATAGGGAACTATTGTGGTGTTAGAAAAAACAAGGATTGCCTCAGCTAAGACTTCTAGCAATAGTGGAGAGGGTGCCTGAATTGGTCTTCTCTAATCAGATTTGCAACTAGCTAATTGACATCATAGAGCCTCTATCAATAACTGATGAAAGCAGATGCAGAGATCCACAGCCAAGCATTATAGGAGCTCCAGAAGCCCAGTCTAAGAGAGGAAAGAGGGATTATATGAGTAAGGGGGTGGAATGAAGAACATGATTGGAAAACTGCAGACACAGCTGTCTTGAGCTAAAGCTGGGGAATCTGTATGGGACCAAACCATTCTACATGTGGGAAACAGTTGTATGGCTTGGTCTGTTTGTGGATTCCCTGGCAATGGGACCAGAACCTATCCCTAGTGCATCACCCCTATGGTAGGATGCCTTGCTAAACCTTGATGCAAGTAGTAGATGCTTGGTCCTACCAGACTTGTTGACTCCCCATGGGAGGCCTTATTCTCTCTGTGGTTGCATAGGTGTAGGGTGGGGGGTAGGTATTGGAAAATAGGAGGAGCAGAGGGAGGGGGAACTGTAGTAGGTATATAAAATGAATAAAATATTTAAAATAAAATAATAAAATATCATAATGCCAAATAATTGATGTCTTCCTCTATCCACTCACACAATCTTTGTAAAAAAAAAAAAATCTAAGAGAAGTGGTCATACAAACCTCTGAATACCAATGCCATCCCTTGTTTTACTCTGAAATTCAAGAATCTGGGATGTGCTTTCTGACATAACTGTAATTTGAGCAATGTTGAGTCAGACAAAAGAATTATAATTGTCACATAAGATATCTTTGTAGACTATTCTCTTCCCTGAAGAAATAAAGAACACTGCCATGGAGAATAGATAATTTGAACAACCAACTAAACATAATTTTCAAAGTTTAAGAGGATTTTCAAAAAGCAAAACAACGACAACAAAAACAAGTGGCCAGATTGTAAAAACCAAGTTCTACAGAAATGCATTTTCTCTTTGGTACATACAGAGCAAACCTGAGTAATGAATAGTAACGCTTCAAATTTGGAAGCAAGGATTATTCATGATAGGGAAAATTACTTGTTTGTGCTTTATAAGGCTGACTCTAGGGATTATACACATATCAAGAGGAAGGAATTGGGGCTTTTTAAGAGTGACACCATTAACTAGGGCTCTGGGAAAGTAGTTTTGACAATAGTGAAGCAGACAAAGTCAGGTAGGTGGCAAGAAAGAAACCAGTTAGCCACTTGACATGAAGCAAATAGTTGATGAGGTTTTCATTGATTATGTTATCCAAGGACTGCTTTTGGCTGAAGATAATGAATAGAGCAGGAACTGAGAATACATATTCTCAAACATGTCTAAGATTTCTATGGTAAAGTCCTTTCTCCTAGCCCCTGGAAAAATGCAGCAAACTAGTGTAAAATAAAATTTACAGTGTGTTAATGGGCAAGAGCTAATAATAAGCACAATTATATCTTGTGATCTATAAAAATATATGACACATGAAGGTGAAAGCTAAGGAAATGGTTAATAAAGATGGTATTAAGTAAAAGAGAAAATATGGGCAAATACAACGGAACAAATAGACCCATTGCATTAAAAAAGAAAGCATAGTGAAATTTCAAATTTGATAAAGTGCTTCCCCATAAGTAAAAAAGAGTACAGAAATATTCTGCAACCCTTGATGCCATTTTTTAAAGCTGGTAGGGATGTCTATACATGAATAAGACCTTTTCCTTATACTATCAAAAAGGACAGATGAAGGAATGGCTGTGCCAATCACAATTAATTTATATGATAAAGTAAGATTCAGTCATGACAAATATTTTTCAGAATTCAAATGATGCATAAATTCTACCAATTAATTTAAAGAAATATGTAATATAACTCACATAGGGATTTTAATCTCATATAAGAAATCTTCCCAGAGCAAAAAAAAATTGCTAAGTTTAGTCAAGGTGTAATGAAACTATGTTAGGCATAGTAATCAGAATTTGAGTCCATAAATAGGCTTGTGCTAGTTTGTATATGTACCTTAATCCCCTTTATAAAAGCTCAAGGCTAACAAATGACTCAAGACATAGAAGTTAGGAGATCTCATAGGTTTCTTGTGTGCAAATGTCCCACACAAGTCTCTGACATGTGGTATTAGATATTGCCATGAAATAAAATATAAGAGAAATCTTAAAATATAATAAAGAGTAAAAGAACAATTGAGAAGATAGGAATTAGTGACTTAGAAGCAATAGAAAATAGAGATTAATGGGATGAAATGTTAGAGAATACTGGTATCTATTTCATACTTATTTATATAATGAGGAGAATGGACCAAGGAGGAAGATGGGTTCAAGGCAGTGAAAACAACATGTCAAATATACATTGAAGTCTTGGCAAAGAGCTTAAATGGACCTCATCATTGTTCAGTATATATCTTTTTACAGCAGTTGTGAACTTTTACATCCCTTTCAGTCAATGTTCACAGACTACATACTCCACTGCTAATATAAATCTGATGTTACTTATGGGGCCACCTATGACAGAAACTGTTTTGTTACATTGAAAATATCTAGTGTCTAGACAAAGTTATATGGGTAATATAAGATAGTTTACACATTCATTTTACTACAAAGAAATCCAGATTTTGGTGAGTCAGCATTAATGAGTTTTAATTTTGTATTTACTTCACATGTAAGTAGAAATTAAGCCACACACATATGTGTGTACTCCAGCATGTGGGTGGTATAAACTTAGATATAATACAGAGAATAACAGAAGCAGTCTTATTTGGGGATTTTTCTCTGAACATTACACCAGTAAGTATAACTCCTTAAATCAAGCCTTACATACATATAAGCAAACTTATCCAGTAGAATGTACTTTTCTAGGAATTTAAATCCAGAGGAGGTTATACTGCATTTATCTATATATTTTCTAGTATAGTTAGTAGATATTTTAGAGAAATTGTAGAAAAAATATGAAAAGAAATAAAAATAGGAGAGAGAAAGAATTATTCCCAGCCTTGTGGCAGGAACTGGGCAGGTCATGGCAAGGAGACAGGAGATGATTCCACCCAGCCTAGCTGGAAAAAAACATGAAATGCTGGGGACCAGATGTGTTCCTACAGGAACTCTTGCTGCCACTATTCCTAGACTAGAATTTGAGGTGGATGAGTTGGATTTCCATCTGGAAATCATCTCTCCATGGCTCATAAGACCACCCGCATATATTCTCACTTTATGTTTTGCATATGTATTGTGTAGATAAACTGGAAAATAGTCATCTTTCCCTTCTTTCAATATAGTAACCTTTGTTTTGGGTGACCGTGTAATGATGGAAAACAACAGTAAAAAATATATCTTTAAACAGTGGGGTTGTTATAAAAAACAATGCACAAGAAAATAATGCAAATCATAGAAATGTCATAAACTTTGCAAAACTGGGTTTTATGGCAGTTTTCACTCTATAGGACATATATGGTGATGTACAGTGGAGCACTGAATGGGCTTAGTCTCAAAGAAAATGGATTTTATTTCCAGTTTTGTCTTGTCTTTTAGTGGTGAGTTATTGGTGTTGGTCTTTTCTTGATGAAGTTAAATGTGATGGATCTCCCTCTATTTAGAAAGTTGTGGAAACAAATCTTCATGTTCAACATTATTGTGTTTAGGACCACCATGAGAGTCTCAGAAAAAGGTTAAACCTAGTCAAAAAATACCCATTTCACGTATAGGTGTCATCATCCCAAAGGCAGTGGCCACGGAGTGAAGAAAAAGGAGAGGGAAGCTGAGCATGCTTCCCGACTACAGGCTCTGGGACTACCTGCCTTATTCCTGTTGCTGTGATTGCCCCCACCCCTACCCCCAGTGGCCTGCCACCTGGGATTGTGAATGAAAGTAAGTTATTCCTTAAGCTGCATCTATCAGGTGTTAATCACAGCAACTTGAAATATAACCAATACAACTGAATTGTGAATCAGATAATTATTTGACTTATTTAGCCTTTCATGCATTTCGGAATATTTTTAACTAGGATGGGAAACATCAGGGTTCTCTGTCAAAATGAAGTGCCTGAAGGACTGTTTCTGCACTGAAAAACAAGGGTGCTTTGGATAGGTCAGTTGCAGTACATCTTTCTCAGTACGGACTGCTTTCTGTTTGAAGTGGTTCATTCCCTGTGTCTTCCTTCTGATGCCACTGAAGTAATAACATCTCTAAACTGCAAATCTGGGGGTCTTCTTTAATTTGCAAGCATATACATAGTACATGAAGACTTAAGATGGATAAAAAAACAAATCACAATAACAAAAATCATGAAAACGTCATAAAGTTTGAAAGACATCGGGGATTTTGTAGGAGTGTCTGAAAAATTCATGTTTGATAAATTAATGATATATTAAATCCCTGGTAAACAAAATTTTTTGTTGTTTTATAGCAGCAATGGACATGTCAACTTGAAGGATGCATTTTTTAAGGTTGTGATCATAAGTTATTTCACAAGCTCTTTATATAGAAATATAAAATGTTCATTCAAATATCAAAGTTTTCCATGTAGTACCTACCAATTTAGTGCATTGACTAAATTCTCTTTTGTAAATCTACACCATAATCCTAAAAATATTTATCTTTCTACAACTTAATGAGAAAAAGACCACTAAATTTTATAGTCATTAATTATAGAATTGATTAGTTTCCAGACCTTTTTGGTATCAAAAATGATGCTAAAATACAGTTATATACACTAACTTATTTTTTTTTGCCTGATTGCTCATTGCTAGTACTAGCTAGTCACCTGGGTAAAATTCCCACCTTTTCCTCTATTTCTCTTCCACTCCCTCTCTCTTTCCTGATCAATTGATATCATGATTTTATAGAATTAATCAACTATTCAACTTGTCTTCATATTTATATAAATATATAAATGAAAATAAATTTAATATTTTTTGTGGAAAAGTAAAAGCTTGGAAATGATTAAATGATGAGGTAAGGACAGATTTTCTTTTGAGAAGTTTAGTACACAAAGCATATGTTTCCAGAGAGAAGGAAGCAAAAGCAACAAAAGCCACATATACATAGTGAGAAATGAGAATGACAATAGCATTTATCATCTCTGAACACACACACACACATGCACACACACACACACACACACACACTCGATACTAAACTTCAAATTGACAAAGAAAAGTGGAACAAAAAATTGAACTCTCTTGTCAATTTATCATTCTGGTGTCAGTAAAGACATTTGTAAACAAGCAAAAAGAATGTAATGTCAAAAATGCCATTATTATTTTACATAACTGTTGTGTGAATTTAAATAGATGGTCTAATTCCATATGTACAGATTTACATACTAAGATTTAGTGAGTCTCCTCTCAGGAGAACAGGTGGAAGGAAATTGAAATAAGTGCTATACATCTATATCCATCACATATAGTTAACTGAATCCTCATGATAAGTGCAAAATGCTTTTCTCCTCCACAGTGGATGAAAAGGCCCTTCTAGCCAAGCCTCTGGGACAGTGATAGGATTGCATGCATATACTCATGAGGATGAGGCTTGAACAGTGCTGTCAACTAGTGTTTGTTGTAAAATGCTTAATATTATTGCAAAGAAATTATGAAATGAATACTGACTGGTAATTTAGAAATAGTTTCTAGAATGTTTGTGGTTTTCTGGTCAAAGGTGAAGCTGAGTTGTCAGAATGATTGTTGTGTTTAGTCATATCTATTAGTGCCATGCAATTGGAAACAATCTATAACATTGGTAAAGTCTATGGACTGTTCTTTTTTTCCCCTTTGTACCAAAAAGATCTGTTTGGGATTTACCACTTTTATCATAATGGTTGTTTGATGAACACAAAGGGAAGATAAAAGCTTAGGCATTCTGTTGAGTTTTAAAGGATTAGATTTTTGGATTGAGTAAACTCATCTGTAAGATTGACTATTCTCATTGAATCTGATCACTTTTATCCAACAACAAATTTATGTTTTACCTTCTTTCAATGTGTTGACTAAATATACTGTTTGGTTTGAGTTACTTGTATGTGGGTATCTGTGGTGTAAGTATTTAATGTGGACCTTGGAATTTGATGACTAGTATTATCTTGTCTTTGTCAAAAATAAATGCATTCTTATTTTACTTTGTTGCTTTTCATTTTCATATCAATAATACAGACTATAATGGTACTAATGACTTATAGTTATCTTGAGAATTAATATATCAACAGATTTGAACAGTACCTAGTACAAAATGAGCCTGAGAACTATTATATATCTGTAACCATATATGTTCCATTTATACATGTATACACGCACAAGATCTAGCATCTACTTTTCATATATAACTTTGCTCAACACATTTAGTTTGAGATTGAACTAAATTAAAACAAATATTAATTGATTTGTTTAACTTGACTTGCTCCTTAGAATCATGTAAAAAATAAGCAGATGTTGACAGTCTATGTTGTGTCAACTTTTGACAAAAACCAGCCAATTCAATTTAAAAATGTAATTATTCATTCAGATGATGGGTTTTACAGTACCAGACATTCAGTTTGACTACATTTTTGCTTAATTGCTCCAATAATTGGGCTTCTGGAATATAGAGCCTGGAATGGTCAAATCTGATGCTACTGAACGATTTGCTTGTTTAGATTTGTCATGACTCATTAACCATAAGTAGCCACAGAATTATTTCTGGTTTTCTGCCACTCACAGAAATAAGTAGTTTACAGAAAATTTCCACAGTGAGAAAATGTTCTTTTTGTATCTAGTAGTACTTCATCTGTTTAAAATAAAGTGGGAGTTTTAAATATATTGAGTATTTCCTTTGGAGATAATATATATTTATAAGCTTACACACAAACAATATTACGCACATACACACACAAGATTATTGTGTATGGTGTCTATATGATATACATTTATCTTGTATAATATGCATGAAAGTAGCATTTGTCATCTGAAATAATTTTACAATGGGAATGATAAAGACAAAGTGAAATTTGCTACCTGAATAAATCTTGATAAAATAACTTTTCATGTATCCTGAAATGTTTGGAAAGAAAATTTTCTATTAATTTGTTTAAATGACACATAACTGTGCAATTTTCATTTTGAATTACAACAAACAAAATAAGTAGTCAATAAACTAAATTCTGTGTTTTGGTTATTTTATGTGAATCATCATAAAATACAGATAATGTCTCAATTGGATTATCAACACAATTTCAAGTTTCTCTCTGTCTCTCCATCTCTCTGATCACTAGCAAAAACACTCCTATGTGTAATTAGTAAGTGGAAATTTGCTTTATAAAACACAGCTTCCTGAAACAGGAAAACTACTGAAAACTCAGTTTTGGCAGACCACCATAAAACTCCAGTGGATCTGGGGTAAAAAGAGATCACTTTAGGAAGTTGTTTTCCATTGAGACTTGTAGTAACCTGGGAAAGTCTGAACTATTTGTCTTTCCAGCTGGAGCAGATTGTATATAAATCTGATGTGTCAAAAATATTTATAATACATGACTTGAGGCTGGATGCTGCAACCCTCAGGCAGTCTAACTCCAATTGACATTAGCAGATACTTTACTTGTACAAGATACAGCTGCCTTGTGTCTGTAGGGTACAAAGTAGAGTTTAAATGTAGCATTGGTTCAGAATTTCAAGGACTATTGATGATCACAGGCAAAAAGGTATAGTTATCAGAAGATAGAAACCAGTAATAATTGGATGCCTATCTGCAAGATTAAACTGACAAATGTAGCCTAACCTACTAGCAAAAGAATCACTTTTTTTATTATCTTCTACTTAGGAATTTAAGTCTATCCATCAGAATGCCAAAGTATCATAGGTACAACTCCAGGTATGTAAATTCCATGTTGAAATAAAATCCTAAATATTTCAGGAAGTGTTCACTTGCCCTCTAGATTCATCAACTAGAGTACTCAAAAGTAAAAATAAATTCCAGGTTAGAAAATCATTATATGTAGTGTTTGGAAAGAATACTATTCATAGAAATTAAAAGAAAATTTATCTGGATTATTTAGTATATATTTACTATATACTAAACAACTTGAGAGGTATGAAGACTAACTTTCCATTGTATACCTTTTGGACAATTAATTGTTGCCATCCTCTAGCTTCCCCCATATGAACTATGTACCCCCTAACCCCAAACAGGATAATATCATAAACACACAATAATACAAAGATTAGTTAAAAGACTAATAATTTCCATTTTGAAAAAAAAACATAAAGTGAATGAAACAACAATGGGAATGCATGGTTTTGTATGCTTAATTTATTTTTAAAATGTCTTCATACATATATTTTGTTTGTTTTTCCCTTCCTTGAACTTCTATCAAATAGCCTCCTCTCTACCAACCCAATATTTTGTTCTCTTTGCCTCTGTGCTCCCTGTGTGTGTGTGTCTGTGTGTGTGTGTGTGTGTGTGTGTGTGTGTGTGTGTGTGTGTGTGTGTGAGAGAGAGAGAGAGAGAGAGAGAGAGAGTCTCATTTAGTTACATCTGTTTCTCCTAACTATTCTAGTTCTCAGGTTATAGATACTCTGATTTATAAGACAGTTTGAAAATAGCATATACTGAACAACTGAATGTATTCTAGATTGCAAACACCATCTGTGAGCCCAGCTTAATTTACACATGCAAGAACACTTATATTAGCCTATATTTTGGAGAAATCAATTAACACAGAAAATATTCTATAATAAAATGTTGAACATGATTGGATTTCTTAAATGTATCTATAAAAAACAGGTCATAATATCTAGTATGTGTATTGATATCTGTTTGTTGTTTGTGGAATGCAGAAAAGGGAGATTTATTCAATGTGACAATACTGTGAGGGTGACAAAGACATCCAGTGAACCCACCTCCATAAACCTTCTAGATCTTGATATAGGTATGCTTTCAAATAGAAGGCAACAGACCCTTTAAATAAACAGGACTGCCTATATGTGACCCATGTTCACCTCTCTCTCAGTTTTAAGTCTATCCTTCAAGGTCACCTGACAAACAGTAAATCTTTCCAAAAGAGACAGTTGCCCCCTGTGGCTTTCCAATACTTTAGCCTTTCTTTTTCTCTCCATGCATGTTACTAGAAAATTCTAAGCAGGGGAGCATATCTGTCTCGTCAAAATATACTTACTCTTTCTATTCTCTCATTCTTTTTCTATCATTTCAATCTTGAGGTGAAATATGACTAAACCTAAAAAATATGAATAGAATACAAGCATAAATCAAAGGTAGAAAATATTGTTAGTAAAAAGTTAGTGCATAAGAATATTTCCTGTGTGATTCCAAACTGCTTAACATTTAATTACTTCTGGAAGGGTGGTCATGAATAATCCCATGTATTTATTTTGTGGCAGTGTCTCCCTTGAAGTTTAGGATTACTTGAAACTTATGATCCACCTTTCTCAGCTGTCTAAATTCTGGAAATATAGACAGGTGTTACCATGTCCATCATAAACTACTCTAACTTCATTTCAACTCTGACAAGCCCCATTTTGTCTTTGAACAATATTCTCTGAAGACATCAATGACTAAGCATCTGGTAGTCTGTTCTCTAGTGTTCATAATTATCAGAAAACTGATTTTTACCAGTTAATCCCATATAATCTGGGTTGAATGAGGTGTGTGTGTTTGTGTGTGGAAGATAAGTAACAGATGTCAGGGAGTTAGTGACAATAAATAAGTCCTTTGGGCCCATTTTTAAGCAACCTAGAGGTATAGAAAGAATGTGTCTTATTTCAAATACACCTGAAGTTCATTGTACTTGGTGTATGGACCTATTCCAGCACCCCAAGAATTCTTTTCAGATACCTTTTTGGGCTCTACTTCTGCATAATCTTAAAAGAGAGCTGGATATAAGGCATCACAAACACACAACCAGAAAGGGTAAAGCTAATTCAAGATTTAGTAAAATAATTGTGTACAGGCTTACAAATATCTAATGACTCCCATTCTCTACTTTTGCAGTACAAATGACATCTATACATCTATACATCAAGGAGCTAGCAACAATTAGCCTCAGTATACAGTTATGTCAAGAAGTATTAAAAGATTTGCTTAAAAATAGATCCTTAAAATATTTCAACACAATATGATGATTAAATGAAACTTGGCTTCATTAAGACAATTTCCCAAAAGCCAAAAGTGTGATGTGCAAGCATAAATAATGTTTGAACAAAATATCAAATATTGATTATTAATCCAATTATACAATACTACAAACATCAGAGCAATATCTTCAAGAAAGTCTTTTTGCCTTAGATACAGGGCTTAGATTCCAGGTTTATATTGGTGTCTTTATATTAGCACAGTGGATTTTTTGCATAAATATGGGAAGCTCCAACAGTTTCAATTATTAATACTTAAGTTTCAAAGTGTCAGAGGATTATATGCAGTTTTTGTTTTTTGTTTGTTTGTTTTTGGCTCCAGGCTTCTAGTTTATGTTTTCTCAGGTTGCCAACAGATGAATCTACACAAAATAAAAATATTATATTTTAAACAAACATATCCACTCAGTATGCCACCCATATGCCACTTTAAGAGGCAAACTATTGATTAGGTGTCTCAGCATCCTCACAATTTTCCACTGTTATGAAAAAGCTAATGGATGACTGGGAAAGACAGACCACATATTTAATTACACCTTTTCAGTATTGAAAGTTTGAATTGAGTCTAGACAGAAAGACAGGGAAATTTTGTGAACATAAGAAGGGTAAAGACTCTCATCCTAGAGTAAGATTAAAGCTCCATGCCAGCTATGAAGCAATAACTGACAACATTTGCTATAAAGACCAAATATTCCTTTTTATAAATAGATATTTTATGTCAAGATAACAGTGACCCAGGCTTGAGGCATGAATTTATATAGCCTCAGGCAGGGCCTTTTCTTACTGTCTGACATTCCCTGAGAATCTCAAACAAGCATAAACTTACATTAAATCTCTTTCCACCCCTGCTTTATTATACTGGCTAGTCCTGCAATTCCATTCAGCATCAAAGCTACAAATCCAGGCTAGACTTAACTTGAAGCCTCTAAAACACTGGGCAACCCCCTGAGACCCCCTGAGGGTAGCAGTAATAATATGTACAACCTGTCTCTTTATTATATGATGCAGAATTATACTAAATTTTATTGAAAATTCACTATTTTAAGATTTATTTATAAAAAGATAAAAATTGTTTCAAAAGCTACTCTCCCATTAAAACCAGAGAGTAACAAACAGACCCTTATATAGCCACTACAGCTGTCATGTCCTGCAACCGGGAAGCTTTCTTTTGCAAAAAGGCTGGAGAAAAACTGAAGACAGGTCTACAGCTGTTTCTTGATTTACCCATGGATCCATTTTGGAAGGAAAACAAATTTAACTTATATTCAAAGCATAGGAGGAAATGCCACAAATACTATTTTTTAAATGATTTCATACTTTAAATTTTTTTGTCTTCTTTTGTGGGAATTTATATCTAAATCTACATTTACATGCTATAGACACCCAAATAAGCACAGACACATTCTCACAATTTTTCAAACACACAGAACAGCACCATATAAAGGGAAAAATTTCCAGCAAACAAGTTTAATTCACCAATGAAATATAATTGATCAAAGAGTGAGGGTAGAAAAGGCATAGTTTTTTCCTCTATAATACAAGTAGATTATATGTGTGCTATTAAGAGCAGCAAATAAAATGTAGTTCCCAAGGAAAGTTTTATGTTTATGTTGAAATCTTTCCTTATGATGTCAGCAAAATTAATATGCACAACTATACTCAATTTAATTAATTAAAACCAATCTTACATGGAGGGGTATATGGGGGAGTTTGGATGGTGAAAAGGAAAGGGAAAAGATGTAGCTTTAAAAAAAAAACTAAAAATAAAATAAAAGCCTCAAAAACAAGGTGTATTCTAAGAGATTCATATAAAGTCCCTCACAGAAGGGGGAAAGGGACAAGTCCCTCAGAGACATGGGAAGTAGGGGGTAAGTGAATGGAGAGATAAGTAGGAGAAAGAGAAGGAGAGGAGAGGAAAGCACGTGCGACTAGGAAGATTGAATCAGGGTAGGAATAGAAGACAGGAGAGAGAGAGAGAGAGAGAGAGAGAGAGAGAGAGAGAGAGAGAGAGAGAGAACATAAAAGAGGGAGCATTTATTGGTTTGAGAGAAAACTGAACCTAAAGAAAATTTTATAGACCTACAAGACTACTGTTAAGTAACAATTTGAGCAACCGTGGAAAGGTTACCATAAATGCCCTTCCTAGATAGTGAGATCAACAACTAACTTATCTACCATCATGGAGCCCTCATCTAGTACCTGTTGGAAACAGAAGCAAACACCAATATCTAAACACTGAGTCAAACTAGAATCCAGATGCAGAGGGAGAGGACAAGAACAGGTTGCAAAAAAATATAGAAGCAGCTGACCTGAACAAGGAGGAGCTAATGGTCCCCCAGATGGATAGATGGGAATCCTGAATATGGGTCTCAGCCAGAAGGACTCAACAGTCTAAGAGACCTCAGATTGTGGAACCATGATATATTCCTGGTGCACAAAAGGACTTTGTGAACACATCCTCCATGGAAGGATACTGCCTTATAGAGACAGGAGAGAAGTCCTAGTCCCTACTTCAAATGACTTGACAGATCTACATAACCCCACCTGGATGGCAATGCCCTACATGTGGAATTGGGGTGGGGGATGGGAGAGGAGGATGGTAAGGGTGCATGTAAGGGGGCAGAGATGATAAGAGGTAGAGAGGGAAGAAGGGAGAGCGAACTGGTATTGACATGTAAAATAAAAAAATAAATACATTAATTAAAAACATTTCTGGCCCTTCCGAACTCCCTGGGATGACACCTGATCCTGCTGCTCCTGTCTCTAGTCCCCATCGAGAGCACCCTTGAAGCTCTGATACACCACCAACCATCCCCATCACCAGCCTACCCCTCTACCCTGTACCCTACCCTACCCATGGTCCTGCCCCTCTGGTTGAGCACTGGGACAGAGGGTGGAGCCAACAGCCCACCCTACTTTGGAGACTTCTCGGAGCAACTCTGAACAAAGGAGACCTGACTATCCATGCAGGACCACTGGTAATTTCCACCTGCTTGGTCTCTGACCCCACCTCCAGTCCTCTGCTGGAGTACCGGGCCCCTCCCAGAGATCTGCCTATCTCTGTGGGTCCACTCTGAGTTCCTGGGGGCAAGATTCTTGACCCCCAAATCCGGGCCTCTGCAAAAAAAGAAGCCTCAGCTGGAGAGTTCCAGTTTCCAGTGAGATCCGACTATCCTGCAAAACCTTCTCAAGTTCCAGCTCAGCCCTTGTCCTCTTCTGCCAGCTGTTCGCCAGAGGTGAGTCTGGGCCCAATCAGGGCTGCCTGTCCCCTACAACCTCTTTTCCCACCTCCCCGGCCAGAACTCCCTGGGTTGGCTCCTGATCCTGCTGCTCCTGTCTCCAGTCCCAATCGAAAGCACCCGTGGAGCTCTGATACACCCCTACACATCCCCACCGCCAGCCTACCCCCTCCTACCCAGTGCCCTACCCTGCCCAAGGTCCTGCTGCTCTGGGTGAGCACTGGGACAGAGGGTGGAGCCAAAAGTCCACCCTACTTAGGAGACTTCTCGGAGCAACTCTGAACAAAGGAGACCTGACTATCCACGCAGAACCACCCGTAATTTCCACCTGCTTGGTTTCTGACCCCAACTCCAGTCCTCTGCTGGAGTCCTGCCCCCCCAGATAATCCGCCTATCTCTGAAAGACCATTGTGAGTACCTGCTGGCATCTTCTACTGGATCCTCATCCTTGACCCATTCCCTGCATCCCTGTCTGAGGAGAAACCTCCTAGAGAGCTTGGACCACACAGAGCTACAGATACTGAATCTCAGACTCACATAAGCCCATCGGGGAAGTACCATAGAGAGAGGGGGAGACCTCACCAACACCTACTGGAAGAAGCTATGGGAAGAAGGCAATACAAGAAAACACTTAAAAACAGAAAGACAAGATGACACCACCAGAATCTAGGGAATCTACACCAATTAGAATGGAACACAACAACAAAGCAGAGGAAGCAGAAGGGTATGAGTTAAAAATTACCATCATAAAAATGATAGAGGTCCTCAAAGAAGATGTGAGAAAATCCCTTAAAGAAATGGAGGAAAAAACAAACAAAAAAGTGGAAGAAATGAACAAATTCCTTAAGGAAAGTCAGAAAGCCAAGAAAAAACAATTAAGCAGGTGAAGGAAACTGTTCAAGACTAGAAAACTGAAATAGAGAAAATAAAAGCAACACAAAATGAAGGAATAGTGGAAATAGAAAAACTGGGCAAAAAATCAGGAACTACAGACACAAAAATAACCATAGAATTCATGAGATGGAAGAGAGAATCTCAGGCTCAGAAGATAAACTACAAGGAATAGATTCATCGACCAAAGAAAATCATAAATCCAACAAATCCTTTATACATATAGGAAATGTGGGATACCATGAAAAGGCCAAACCTATGAATAATAGTCACAGAGGAAGGTGAGGTAGGCCAGCTCAAAGGTGCCAAAAACATATTAAACAAAATCATCGAGGAAAACTTTCCAAATCTGAAGAAAGACATACCCATGAAAGTACAAGAAGCATACTGAACCCCAAATAGGCTGGACCAAAGAAAATAGACCCCTCAACATATAATAATCAAAACACCTAGCATACAGAATAAAGAAAGAATATTAAGAGCAACAAAAGAAAAAGGACAGGTAACGTATAAAGGCAGAGCTATCAAAATTACACCTGACTTCCCATGGAAACCCTCAAGGCCGGAAGGTCCTGGATAGATGTTCTAAAAGTATTAAAAGAATACGGATGCCAGCCTAGGCTACTATATCCAGTAAACTCTCAATCACTATAGATAGAGAGAACAAGATATTTAATGACAAAACCAGATTGTCTCAATACGTATCTACAAATCCAGCCCTACAGAAAGTATTCGAAGGAAAACTCCAAGCCAAGGAAGGTAACTACACCCACAAAAATGTAGTCAACAGATATTCCAAATACACCAGAAACCAAGGGTGAAGCAGAAGTAATATATACACAATACCACTGCCAACAATAAACCTAAATCAAACAAGCATCAACAATCAATGGACCTTACTCACCCTCAACATTAATGGTCTTAACTCACCTATAAAAAGACACAGGCTAACAGAATGGATACGAAGACAGAATACATCCTTCTGCTGCATACAAGAAACACATCTAGGCTTCAAGATAGACATTACCTCAGGGTAAAGGGTTGGGAAAAGATTTTCCAATCAAATGGAAATCAGAAGCAAGCAGGCGTAGCTATCCTAATATCTAACAAGTTAGACTTCAAACCACAATTAGTCATTTCATATTCATCACAGGAGAAATCCATAAACACAAAGTCTCAGTTCTGAACATCTATGCCCCTAATACAAAGCCACCCACATTCAAAAAAGAAACACTTCTAAAACTCAAAGCTCATATAAAACCTCACACACTTATAGTGGGAGACTTTAATACAGCACTCTCAACACAAGACAGGACCACAAATCAGAAACTCAACAAAGAAACAAAAGAATTAACAGAAGATATATCTCAACTGGGGTTAACAGACATCTATAGAACATTCCATCCAAAGACCAAAGAATATATCTTCTTCTCTGCTCCACATAGAACCTTCTCTAAAATAGACCACATACTAGGTGACATAACAAACCTCAACAGATACAAGAGAATAGGAATAGTCCCCTGTATCTTATCGGAACACCATGCTTTGAAATTGGAATTCAACAACAACACAAATAGCAGAAAAATTGCAAACTCATGGAAACTGAACAATGTGCAATTGCACCACACCTGGGTCAAAGAAGAAATAAAGAAAAAAATTAAGGACTTTCAAATATTCAAAGAGAATGAGGACACAACATACCCAAACTTATGGGACACCTTGAAAGCAGTGCTACCAGGGAAATTCATTGCACTAAGTGCCCATATGAAGAAAACAGAGGATAGTCACATAAGAGAATTAACAGCACAACTGAAAGCCTTAGAACAGAAGCGAATTCACCCCGTAGGAGGAGATGCCAGGAAATAATCAACATGAGGGCTGAAATCAACAAAGTAGAAACCAGGAAAACAATAAAAAGAATCAACGCAACGAAGAGTTGGTTTTTTGAGAAAATCAACAAGATAGACAAACCTTTATCCAAATTAACGAAAAAGCAGAGAGAGAACATGCAAATTAACAAAATAAAAAACGAAACGGGGAACATAACAACAGACACAGAGGAAATCCAGACAATTTTCAGGTCATACTTTGAAAATTTGTATTCAACAATAATTGAAAATTCAAAGGAAATGGACAAATTTCTGGATAACTATCACTTACCAAAATTAAATCAAGAACAGACAAACAACTTAAAGAGACCTATAACCCGCAATGAAATAGAAGCAGTCATGGAAAGCCTTCGAACCAAAAAAAGACTAGGGCCAGATGGATTCAATGCAGAATTTTACCACACATTCAAGGAAGAACTAATACCACTACTCCTCAAACTGTTCCACAAGATAGAAACAGAATGTTCATTGCCAAACTCTTTTTATGAGGCCACAATACCTTTGGTACCCAAACCTCACAAAGACACAACTAAGAAAGAAAACTACAGACCAATATCCGTGATGAACATTGATGCAAAAATACTCATTAAAATACTGGCAAACCGAATTCAAGAATACATCAGAGAAATCATCCACCATGTTGAAGTAGGCTTCATACCTATAATGCATGGATGTTTTAACATACAAAAATCTATCAATATGATCCACCATATAAACAAACAGAAAAAGAAAAACCATATGATTATCTCCCTAGATGCAGAAAAAGCCTTTGACAAAATTCAACACCCTTTCATGATGAAGGTCTTGGAGATGTCAGGGATAACAGCAACATACCTAAACATACTAAGAGCAATATACAGCAAACCAACTGCCAACATCAAACTGAATTGATAGAAACTTAAGGCAATTTCTCTAAAATCAGGAACAAGACAAGGCTGCCCTCTCTCTCCATATCACTTCAATATTGTACTAGAAGTTCTAGGTAAAGGTATTAGACAACAAAAGGAGATCAAGTGGATCCAAATTGGAAAGGAAGACGTCAAACTGTCTCTATTTGCAGATGATATGATAGTTTACATAAGAGACTCAATAAACTCTACCAGGGAACTCCTACAGCTGATAAACACCTTCAGCAAACTAGCAGGATACAAGATAAACTCAAAAAATTCAGTAGCCCTACTTTTTTCAGAAGACAAAAAGACAGAAAAGAAATCAGAGAAACATCACCCTTTACATTAGCCACAAGCAACATAAAGTATCTGGGTGTAACGCTTACCAAACAAGTAAAAGACCTATATAATAAGAACTTTGTGACTCTAAAGAAAGAAATTATAGAAGATACCAGAAAATTGAAAGATCTCCCATGCTCTTGGATAGGTAGGATAAACCTGGTAAAAATGGAAATCTTGCCAAAAGCAATCTACAGATTCAATGCAATCCCCATTAAAATCCCACCAGAATTCTTCACCGACTTTGAAAGGATAATAATCAACTTTATATGGAAAAACAAAAGACCCAGGATAGCCAAAACAACCCTATACAATAAAAGACTTTCAGGAGGCATCACCATTCCTGACTTTAAGCTCTACTACAGAGCTATAGTTCTGAAAACAGCCTGGTATTGTCATAAAAATAGACAGGTAGACCAATGCAATCAAATTGAAAATCCTGATATTAACACACACACCTATGAATACCTGATTTTTGACAAAACAGCTAAAATTATACAATGGGGCGAGGACAGCATCTTCAACAAATGGTGCTGGTACAATTGGATGAGGGTGTGTAGAAGACTACAGATAGACCCATGTCTGTTGCCATGCACAAAACTCAAGTCCAAATGGATCAAAGATCTCAACATTAATCCAGCCACATTGAACCTCTTAGAAGAGAAAGTTGGAGGTACCCTTGAAGAAATTCGTATAGGAGACCTCTTCCTGAACATAACTCCAGGGGCACAGACACTGAAAGAAACAATTAAAAAATGGGACCTCTTCAAACTTAGAAGCTTCTGTAAGGCAAAGGACACTGTCGACAAGACCAAAGGGCAGCCCACAGACTGGGAAAAGATTTCACCAATCCTATATCTGACAAAGGGCTGATCTCCAAAATACACAAAGAACTCAAGAAACTAGTCAACAAAACACCAAATAACCCTATTAAAAATGGGATACAGAACAGAAGAAAGAATTCTCAATAGATGAAATGCTGAAAGACATGTAAGAAAATGCTCCACATCCTTAGCTACCTGGGAAATGCTAATCAAAACAACTTTGACATACCATCTTACCCCTGCCACAATGGCTAAAATTAGAAACACCAATGATGGCTCATGTTGGAGAGGATGTGGAGAAAGTGGAACACTCCTCCACTGCTGGTGGGAGTGCAAACTCATACAGCCATTTTGGAGATCAGTATGGCGGTTCCTCAGGAAAATGGGAATTAGTTTACCACATGACCCGGCAATCCACCTCTTAGGCATATACCCAAAGGAATCACATCCATGCATCAAAGACATCTGTTCAACTATGTTCATAGCAGCACTATGAATGGTTAATGAAAATGTGGCACATCTACACAATGGAATACTTCTCTGCAGAAAAAATATAATGGTTTCTTGAAATTCGCAGGCAAGTGGATGGCACTTGAAGAAACCATCCTGAATGAGGTAACCCAGTCACAAAAAGGGGAACACAGTATGTACTCACTCATATATGGATTTTAAACCTAGATTAAAGAATCACAAGCCTATAATTCACACCACTAGAGGAACTAAGATACAAGGTGTATTCTAAGAGATTTATATAAAGTCCTTCACAGAACCGGGGAGGGACAAGTCCCCCAGAGCTCAGGTGAAGTGGGGGGGGGGTCAGCGAATAGAGAGAGAAGTAGGAGAAAACGAGGGGAAGGAAAGGAAAACATGTGCGACAAGGAAGATTGAGCCTGGTTAGGAATAGAAGACAGGGAAGGGGAGAGAGAGACAGAGACAGAGAGAGAGAACATAATAGAGGGAGCCAATATTGGTTTGAAGATAAAATTGAAAACAAGTAATGGTCTAGAGAACTACAAGACTGCTCTCAACTAACAATATGTGCTTCTGTGGAAAGGCTATCATAAATGTCATTTCCAGATAGTGAGATCAAAAACTAACTTCTCCATGGAGCCCTCAACTAATGCCTGTTAGAAACAGGATCAAACACCCATACATAAACACTGAGTCGAACTAGAACCCAGATGCAGATGGAGAGGACAAGACCATGCGGCAGAAACACATACAGACAGCTTACCTGAACAATTAGGATCTAACGGGCCACCAGACTGATAGCTGAGAATGCCATCATGGGAGTGATTCAGGCCCCCCTGAATATGGGTCTCAGCCAGAAGGACTGAGCATTCTAAGGGACCTCAGACAGTGAAGCCAGGATGTATCCCTGGTGCACAAAAGGACTTCACGAACACATCCCCCATGGAGAGATAACTTCCTTAATCTAGAGACAGGAGAGAATCCCTAGTCCTTACTTCACATGACCTGTCAGATTTACATGACCCTAACTGGATGGCATTCCCCTACATATGGAATTGGGGTGGGTGGATGGGAGGAGAGAGTGGTTAGAGTTCATGTGAGAGGGCAGAGAGGGTACAAGAGAGGTAAGGAGGGAGGGAGGGAAGGATGGAGGAGAGGAGGGAGGAAGAAATAAATGGGATCGACATGTAAAATAATAAATTAAATTAAAAAAAAAATGCTTTGACTCCAAAATTTAAGTTGAAGGGCAAGTTACTGCAGAAAAAGATTTCTATTTTTGTTTCCACAGAAAATGATAAGATGTGGATTCCTTCCAGACTAATGTGGTTTGATCATGCTAGACTGCTTGAAACCGAGTACGAGGTGATCCTACATTCAAAATAGCTGGACAAAGCAGCCTTACAGACTACAGCCAGGATTTCTGAGTCTTCTTCAAATCCCCCATGACAGCGCCCCTTACCAGCAGGAAGTAGTTTGGAATGAACAACGCCCAAATTCCCAAATATTGTGTATAAATATTTGCTTTCATTTAATTGGACTTTGTTGTATAAAATAAATTAAAAAAAAACATTACTGAATTTATTATTATTATTTTCATTTTCATTGAAGAAAATTTTCATACATTATATATGATCACAATTTACCTTCTCTCAACTCTTCAGAGATCATTCTCATATCTGCACATCCCCATCTTTCCAAAAGTGTATACAAAACAAACAAATTGAAGAAAACATGAAACATATAAACACACACACACACACTCACAAACTCCAAAATAGGAAAACCCAAAATATATATACCAAAGGTCAATAACACAAAAAATATGCTCAAACAAAAGAAAATGATTCTTCAAGTCAAAAAATTTAAAAACAAATAAATAAGAGTCCATTTTTTTGTTGGTTCTGTACCGTTCTGCCTAATGTCTGTATGAATTGTGGTTAATATATTCACTGTAAGACAACAGTGGAAAAACTAAATTTTGCTTTTCCAGTGGGTATCAATTGCATAGCTTGTTGTTCAGAGGTAGGAGCCTATGTCAACTTTCCCATCTCAGTTTTCGGATACCATCTGACTTGGATTTGTGCAGGCTCTGTACGAGTGCCAGATTATCAATGCATTCATATATACATCAGTCCTCTCATGTTGAGAAGGCAATGGTCAATGGTGTCATCCATCATCTCTGGCTCTTTCACAGTCAGCTTCCTCTTCAACATGGATCCCTGAAGCATGCATGAATGGAAGTTTTTGATGAAGATATCCCATTTTTTCACAGAACACTCTGACTCTTCTACTCTTTGTATATTCATTTTCTTGTTTTCATTCCCATCTACTCTACAGAACAGCTTCTATTATGATGCTTGAAAGGGTTCTAGTATATGGGCATAGTGGGATGTCATTAAAGCCATTTTATTGTTGTGTTCCTTTAGCAGAACAATAGTATTTGATTTTTTCCCGCTATATTCATTGCCTCTACAGTCTCAGGTTCTTGGTCATCTTAGCAATGTCAGTCATGGGTTTTATCTCATGGAGTAGGCTTTATATTCAAGCAGAGAGTATATTTCTATTCCCATAACATTTATGACACTGTTGCCACAGGTATTTCACATTTGTATTTGCATGGTTTGTAGTTGGTTGGTGCTTATTGTTTTTCTTTTGGTAGTATGCTAAGTATCTTTCCAGTATCATGAACACTAGACAGTAAAATTAAGCCTATAGTTAGAAAACAGCTAGAGTTTACCATGCTTGATAACTTATATGTGTTTTGTCTTCAGCAATAGCACACACCATCAATTTGTGGAAAACAACCATTAGCCATTAAATTTGACAATCTGGATTGTTTGAGGATTTCCATGGGACTCCACCAAAGACCAAAGAAATACTCAACAAAATATTATTCATTCCTGGTATTTGTGGTTTAACTTGGTGGAATACATTATATACTTTTTTAATTGAACAAGCTGTCAAACAGCATTCCTATCATGTTTAATCTACTAAAGTTTTGCAGCAAAAGAATCATGGTTGGAATGAGTATTGTCCTTCATAGATTTAGGTATTAGAGTACTTGTTCTATAGTTGTTGGTTCTGTTTGTAGAGGTTCTGGGAATCTGAATCCTTGCTGAGTGAATTATGTTACTGAGGACAGGCTGTGATAATTCATCACCTTGACCCATTTACAATTTTTCCTCTGCTTTCTATTTGGATTTGAGGATGTGACCACTTCTCTGTGCCAGATTATCAATGCATTCATATATACATCTGTGTCCCACAGCTTCTAGCTGTGGGAAATCTGCTGCCCTCTCTGAGTCACCATTTTGGACTCCTTAGGAAAACATAAGCCCAATTATGCTCTTTTTTCTTCTTGAAGTTATAGCATTTTATCACATCAAACTAAAAGTAACTAATATGGAATTAATCACATATATCAAAACATATATCTACAGATATGAATATTGAAATTAAGGCAATGGATATATTATTTATTTTACTATTGCTCTGACAAAACATCATGACCAAAGAAACTTATAAAGAAAGAGTTTATTTCAGGCTTATGTTGCAGAAGGAAGAAAATGTATCATTATCACTACATGAAAGAAGAGCCAAGCTAGCATGGCAACTGGATTCAGAAACTGGAACTGAGGACTCACAAATTGAACTATAAACAAGAAGCACAAGATACGACTGGAAATGGTGTGTGGCTTGGGGAAAATATAAGTTTTGTCTTAATTATTTTGAAAAATACATTTACAAAATAGTGTAAAGCTAGCATGAAAACATCCATTGGAATTGAAGATTTTTATAGTTTTCGTTCTGTTTCTGTGGTAAGGCATTGATGAAAAGCAACTTCAGGGAGAAACATGATGATTTGGCTTATAGTTACTATCTATCACTGAGAAAAGCCAATTTAGTAACTCAAAGAAAGAACATAGATGTTGGAGTGAAGTAGATGCCAAAAAATAATAACTTTTTATGATAATATTTTAATTTAAATTTGAAACAAGCTTGTTTTACACATAAATTGTGGTTCCCTCACAATCCCCATACCATCTCCTTTCTGCTCCCCAGGGAGGGTGAGGCCTTCCATAGGGTAATCTTCAAAGTCTGTCATATCATTTGGAACAGGGCCTAGGCCCTCCCCAATTTATCTATACTGAGAGAATATCCCTCCATGTAGAATGGGATCTCTAAATTCACTCCTATACTAGGGATAAATACTGACCTACTACCAGAGGCCCCAAAGACTACCCAGTTCTCTTAACTAACAACTAATTTCATGGGGTCTGGGTC
Organism: Phodopus roborovskii; assembly: GCF_943737965.1. Lineage (NCBI taxonomy): Eukaryota > Metazoa > Chordata > Mammalia > Rodentia > Cricetidae > Phodopus > Phodopus roborovskii. The sequence goes on from NW_026126436.1 coordinate 227,806, forward strand.
AGTCCTATGCTGGTTTCCCAGCAATCAGACTAGAATCCATGAGCTCCCTCTTGTTCAGGTCAGCTGTTTCTGAGGGTTCTCAAGCATGGTCTTGACCCCTTTGCTCATCACTCCTCCCTCTCTGTAACTGGATTCCAGGAGTTCGGCTCTGTGTTTAGCTGTGGGAGTCTGCTTCTGCTTCCCTAAGCTACTGGATGAGGGTTCTAGTATGGCATATAAAGTAGTCATCAATGGTATTATCCCAGAAAGTAATTTAAGGTAGTCTCTCCACTATTTGCTTAGATTGCAGATCCCTGGATATTTCGCCAGTGTTAGATTTCTCTTAAAACCTATAATAGCTCCATCTGTTATGCCATCTCTTTCTCTTGCTCTCCTCTATTCTTCCCCTGACTCAATCTTCCTGCTCCATAATGCCCTCTTTTCCCCTCCTTTTCTCCCATTCTCTTTCTCCTAACTACCTCTCCCCTCCCCCATGTTCCCAATTTGCTTTGGATGCCATGTCCCTTTCCCCTTCTCAGGGGGATCATGTATGTCTCTCTTAGTTTCCTCCTTGTTTCCTAGCTTTTCTGGTAGTGGGTGTCAATTATTCATAAGGAAAATATTCTATAGACTTCTATGCAAGCCAATCTGATGAAGGTAGTCCCTTAATTTAGGTTCTTTGTTCTCATGTGACTCCAACATTGCTCAAGTTGAAGAAAAAAATCAATCAAGATATAGGCCAATGAGAGAGCAACCTTTCGTCATAGTTATGGACTTTTCCTCATACTTCCCATGTAACACATAGACAAGGAAGTCCCACAATTTTCCTTTAATAAGATCCAAAAATAACATGTAAAGGAAGTCAGCCCTCTGTCAGTTTGGGGGTTGCTGAAGATCTTTTCCCATTCTATAGCCTGCTGTTTTTTCTTGTTGACCTAGTCATTTGCCTTACAGAAACTTCTCAGTTTAAGGAGATCCCAAGTTGACCTCAGTGTCTGTTTTGGTCAGGAAATGGTCTCCTGTACCAATTTGTTTAAGGGTAGCTCCCACTTTCTCTTCTAAAGATTCAGTGTAGTTGTACTTATATTGAGGTCTTTGATCCTTTTTGGGATTAAGTTTTCTGCATGTTGATAGACATGGATCTATGTGCAGCCTTCTACATGTAAGCATCCAGTTATGGCAGCACCATTTTTTTTCAAGAGGCTTTCTTTTCTCCATTGTATAATTTTAATTTCTTTGTCACAAATCAGGTGTTCTGGTGTTCATAGGTGTAAGGGTTAATATAGAGTTTTCGATTCATTTCAATTTTATTTGTCTTCCTGTCTATGTTTGCACCAATACCTATCTGTTTTCAGGGCTATAGCTCTATAACAAAGCTTGAAGTCAGGGATGGTGATGCCCCTGGAAGTTACTTATTATTCAGGGGTTTTTTGGCTATCATGGGTCTTTTGTTTTTCCATATAAAGTTGAGTATTGTTCTTTCAAGGTCTGTGAAGATTTGTGGGGATTTTAATGGGAATTACATTGAATCTGTAGATTGCTTTTGGAAAGATTGTCATTTACTTTGTTTATCCCACCTATCCAAGAGCATGGGAGATCTTTCCATTTTCCGGTACCTTCTTTAATTTTTTTCTTGAAAGAATCAAACTTCTTATTATATAGGTCTTTCAGTTGTTTGGTTAGCATTATCCCAAGATATTTTATGCTATTTGTGGCTATTGTAAAAATGATGTTTCTGTTATTTCTTTCTTAGGCTCTTTATCATCTGTATATAGTAAGGCTACTGATTTGTTTTTTAGTGAATCTTGTATCCTGCTAATTTGCTGAATGTGTTTATCAGCTGTAGGAGTTCCCTGATAGAGTTTTTGGGGTAACTAATTTAAACTATCTTATCATGTGCAAATAGTGAAAGTTTGACTTTTTTTCCTTTCTGATTTGTGTCCTCTTGATCTCCCTTTGTTTACTTGTTGCTCTAGCTAGGACTTCAAGTATAATATTAATGAGAAAAGGAGAGAGTGGGCAGCCTTGTCTTGTTCCTGTTTTATAGGAATCACATTGAGTTTCTCTCTATTTAGTTTTATATTGGCTGTTGGTTTGCTGTATATTGCTTTTATTATGTTTGGGAAATTTTCTGTTATCCCTGGTGTCTCCAATACTTTAATCATGAAGGGGTGTTGGATTATGCCAAAGGCATTTTCAGCATCTAGTGAAATGTTCATGTGGTTTCTATATGTGTTCATATATTTGACAGAGGGCTGATTTCCAAAATATACAAAGAATTCAAGAAGCTTGTTACTGAAACACCAAATATTCCAATTAAAAACTGGTACAGAATTAAATAGAGAATTCTCATCTGATAAATCTGAAATGGCTCAAAGACAGTTTAAAAAGTGGTCCCCTGGAGAAGTGTAAAGAAGAAGATCTCCCATGCCAATTGGGAAAATAGGGAGAGTGGAGAGGGAATTAGGGGGAGGATGAGGGGAGATGAGGGCATGATGGAACAAAAAAGATTGAATCAGTGAAACAATAGGGAGCAAGAAAAGAGATACCATAATAGAAGGAGCCATTATACCTTTTAAGATTAACCTGTCACTAGGGAAATGTCCAAAGATCTACAAGGATGTCACCATGTAACAATCTAAGCAATATTGGAGAAGTTACCTTAAATGTCCTTACCTGATAATGAAATTGATGACTACTTTACATGCCATCTTTGATCTTCATCTAATATCCAATGGAAGCAGAAGCAGACACCCACAGCTACACACTGAGCCGAACTCTTGGAATCCATTTGCAGAGAGGAAGAATTAATAATCTAAGTAGTCAAGACCAGGCTTGAGAAACCCTTAGAAACTGTTGACCTGAAGAAAGAGAAGCTCATGGTTTCTAGTCTGATAGCTTGGATACTAACACAGGATGGACCCAGATTAACTGAATGTGGTGTTGCTTGGGAGGATTGGGCAGTCTATGGGGACCCTAGTAGTGGATCCATAGTTTATGACATTGGGAACCCATTCCACATAGAGGGATACTCCCTCATCTTAAACACATGGGAGAAAGCCTGGGCTCTTCTCCAAATGATATTACAGATTTTGAAGACTTCCCATGGAAGGCTTCACCCTCTTTGGGAAGGAGAAAGTGGATAGGATAGGTCTTGGTGGGAAAAAAGAAAATATTTTTAGTTTCCTCATGTATTCTTGATCATGTAGTAAACTTTCTCTTCTGCCTTACTTTTTAACTCGGTATTTGAAGTTACCAGATCCCAATCACTGAGAAATATATATTTAACATTTTATTTTTAACCCTGTTCATTTTTAATTTTCCTAATTTTTAGTAATTCTTTAAGAATTTTGTACCATGTAAACTGATAATGTTCATCTCATCCTCCAGCTCTGCCCAGATGTATACCCCTTCTCTACCAAACACTCTGTCCTGCTTAGTCATTAAAATAATGAAGGTTAATTTCTATGTTTTAATGTATTTTTTTGGATATGTGACCCATCTATCACTTGCTGCAACCTTAAAAAAAATCTTTTTGTCCCTTGCAACTATCAATCATCCAATACTTCTTAGCTAAGGATCACACCCATATTCTATCCCTCTAGTGGGATATTTTCTGAGTTGTCAATACACAAGGTTGTGCATGAGCTTTAACTTACTGTGCTTTGAGTTCATATTGACAACTTTTCTGTTGGATTTTATCCATAAAGAACTGTTTCTTTATATTCATTCATTTCCCAGATTCAGTAAGTATTTTAGGAAAGCCTGACTCTTTGGTAATGCCCAGCAAAACAAGTTTACAGTTTTTCTCAAATTTTAATTGCACCTAAATCCTTGTATAGGCAAAAAAAAAAAAGTTACAGAAGCAATAGCTCTTAGCAATTCAAAACTTACAAATACATCCATATATGCAATTTCAAAGACATTTCAAAATTGGCATGGGGAACACAATTTTCATTGGACAATGCTAAAAATGTAAAACTAAGAACATGAAAAATACAGTATCTAGAGATTTCTGACTCAATTCTTTTCAGTTTATGTAGAGGCACAGTTTGTTTTCTATTCCTACTGCTGTATCAGACATTATTCTAAATTGCAAAGAGCAGTCAGCTGTATTTCTAACTAGGGGATACCAATGTAGTAAAGATAGTATTTTCATGGGTACATAAATCACAAAGTAATTTCAACATCCTTGTTTCTCTATCTCAAAAGATTCCACAGAACTCCAATAGCTCACTAGACACCATATGTTTTCTGCCATGTGTCAAACACACCAAATCATTCAGAGAACTCCAAATTTGTGACAAAGTATGTTCATGTTTCAAAATCTGTCCTTCAAATGACTCAACAAATATTGCTGTATTGTGTATCTGTCCCTTTAAGACACTGGTCACTTTTGAAATCCTGAAATTTCTATCTCATAGCCTGAAGAATTCAAGTAATATTCCTTCTAAAGATAAGACCCTCAACTGAGTGTTAAAATCCATATTTCTTGACAAGGAAGAAATAAACTGAAGACAAAGAAAACTCAGTGTGGTTTTCTTTGCTTTCTTTATTATTATTATTATTATTATTATTATTATTATTATTATTTATTTTACATGTCGATCCCAGTTCCCTCTCCCTCCCTCTATCTGCCTCCCTCCCTCTTACCCTCTCTCTCCCCTGACATGCACCCTGACCATCCTCCCCTCCCATCCCCCTACACCCATTCCACATATAGGGCTATGCCATCCAGGTGGAGTCATGTACATCTGTCAAGTCATTTGAAGTAGAGACTAGGAATTCTCTCCTGTCTCTATGTTAAGGGAGAAGAGAGAAAGAGAGAGAGAGAGAGAGAACATAAAAGAGGGAGCTATTATTGGTTTGAAGAGAAACTGAAACTAAAGAAAGGTCTAGAGACTTACAAGAGTGACTCTAACTAACATTTTGAACAACAGTGAAAAGGCTACCATAAATGCCCTTCCATGATAATGAGATCAACAACTAAGTTATCCGCTAGTGTGGTTTTCTTAAAGCATCCCTCCATCCAGCCATGCTCCTACTGCATGAATAGCATCCAGTTAAGCTGTTGGCAGCTCCTGAAACCCTGTCTCTGCTCCCTTTCTCCTTTCCCACTCTGGCCACTATATTTCTATATCTAAAAATAACAGACTAAAGAGTTCAGTAGAAGAAATTAAAAAAATAAAAATAAAGCTCAAAAGATATAACCAATCACTAAATGGCAGCCACTTAAAGAGTTTAAATGTTGCCATACTGTAAGGAGTATGGGTTTTTCCTCCCACCGCCAGTCTTGTCCCACCACCACGCCAGCCCCAAATAATACACAGAGACTCTGTATTAGATATTATACTGTTGGCCAGTTACTACTTTCTTATCGGCTAGCTCTGTCTTAAGTATTAACCCATTTGTGTTAATCTATGTATTTCCACATGGTCTTCTTACCCGGAGCCGGCTGCCACATATTGCTCTCTCCGGGCTCTCCATCTTGACTCCTCCTTAATACTTCCTATTTCCTCCTTGTCTCCTAGTCCCTCCTATCTTCCTTTCCTATTGGCCAACCGTGCTTTATTATTAACCAGTATGAGAAACAGATACAGAATGACATCTCCCAACATCTCCTCTTTTCTGTCTAAATAAAAAGAAGGGTTTTAAGCTTAACATAGCAAAATATATAACACAACAGTTATCAAATAAGAATCACAGTTAACAATATTTAGTCCATTAACATTTAGCAAGATTTGAAGAAAATATTCCATCATTTATTTTATCTTTGTGAGTTAAAGTCCTATATGTAATTTATCTTTAAGCTTCACTAAGGAAAACTATAACCATAACTATCTGTCTTCAACTCCATCAAAGACCACAGAAGGATAGTATATAAACTCTAGACAGAGACAACTCATTGCCTGGTCACCCGAAGTTCTTTTGTAATCTTCCATCTTCAGCCCATAGGCCATAGCGTGTCTAGCAGACTCTTCAGCAATGCAGGAAACTTTAAACTGTCTTCTTGTATTGGCAGTTTATCAGTCACTTTTCTCTGTGTCCTGCATACTGTCTCACAGACTCTTCCATGAAGAAGGAACTCTGTAGCAATGTCCATCTTGAATCAGCAGTCACTTTTCTTTGGGTCCTGCATGTCCAGTTTATAAAGCATAAAGTCAAACAGTCCAGACAAGAGCAGTATCTTGTCCAAATGGCTAGTCTTGCCATATTGGAAGTAAACTCCATAACGTGTTTTTTTAATGTCCATCTTCCTTTCTGACGCAGGTGGTGTTGCCAGGAGCATTTATGTCTCATTGTCAAGTAAAACCCTAAACCATTTTAAATGCCATATTCTGTAGGTCTTTGAAAGGTTTGAAGAATGTCTATCTATCTGAAATACAACTCTGTGTATCTTGAAAAACCTAACTAACTTAACTCTAAGCTTTGACTATCATAGGTAATTATCTATAATCTGTACTAAGTTATACACTACATTTCTAAATGAGCTATATAAACACAATACCTAAGCAAAAGGAGAAATATAAACATCACAAAATTGACCTTAAATTGTATCAATAAATGAAAATCCATTCCAAAACAAAGTAATCATATCAATACCATAATTCCCTTTTTACCTTTAAAAATAATTGGCTGTGAGCATTCCCCATTTATAACCAAGTCCATTTAAATGAAACCAAACATTTATAAACAATATTTGGGAATTTGGGCGTTGTTCTTTCCAAACTACTTCCTGCTGATAGGGGGCGCTGTCATGGGGATCCTAAGAAGATGCAGAAATCCTGGCTGTAGTCTTCAAGGCTGCCTTGTTCAAGCTGTTTTCAATGTTGGATCATCAGGAACTCTGTTTCAGGGGGTCTGGCTTGCTCAAACCACATTAGTCTGGAAGGAATCCATAGCTTTTATTTTCTGTGGAAACAAAAATAGAAATCCTTTCCCCCAGTAACTTGTCCTTGAACTTACATTTTTGAGTCAAAGCATTTTTAAAATATATAAATTGAATTAATTCAGCAGCATTTCCTTTATCAGTTGTTGTTATTTTCTCAGCAATCAAACAATGCAGAGATAACACAATAGCATAAAGTAACCAGATTCTCTCTGAGCTTTGAATCTTAACGTGGTTTTATTATTATTCTGTTCATTTTACTTTTATTTTTTCATTTTTTGACACAGGGTTTCACTGTGTATCTCTTATCTGTTCCGAAATTTATTCTGCATACCGGGTTTACTTTGCAAATCACAGAGATCTGTTTGCCTTTGTCTCTTGAGAGCTGGGATTAAAGGCATGTGCCACCACACCCAGCTCCTCTCTGTCTTTTTAAAACCTTTTTTTTTCCTCTCCCAAGCCTATGTATTTTTTAAAACACATTGTAAACTTTTAGCACTTTTTCTTAATGTGAATCTGTTTTACTGTAAATCTTTTTATAGCCGCGCGTCTTTTATCAGGTAAACAACAACATTGCTAAATTGAAGGTCTTTATTGTTTCTGCCATGGTTTATAAAAGATGGCGGAGGCTATTTTATCACCAGCAGTGAAAGCTGTGCTCACTGCCTTGGTCTGCATGCTGCCGGCTTGGATATGTGCTCACTGCTATTGCAAGCTCTGATACACACCAATAAATTGTTAGCAGTTCTTCTTAAAAAGCCATGCGGTTTTTTGCTGCTTATGCTGAGTCAGGAAACCTCTCTAAAGGGAACCATGCAATCTGCTTGTCTCTTGGAAGTCAGAGTCCAACCGAGAAAAATGCTGTTACCAAGAAAACTTGCTTGTCTCTGTTCTTTTGTTTGTAAAACCCTATTTTAAGCTTTTGTTAAATTTTAAGTGTAAGTTCTTATTAGCCACGTTGGACGCCATCTGTAAGGAGTATGGGTTTTTCCTCCAGCCACCAGTCATCTTGTCCCACCGCCACGCCAGCCCCAAATAATACACAGAGACTCTGTATTAGATATTATACTGTTGGCCGGTTACTACTTTCTTATCGGCTAGCTCTGTCTTAAGTATTAACCCATTTGTGTTAATCTATGTATTTCCACATGGTCTTCTTACCTGGAGCTGGCTGCCACATATTGCTCTCTCCGGGCTCTCCATCTTGACTCCTCCTTAATACTTCCTATTTCCTCCTTGTCTCCTAGTCCCTCCTATCTTCCTTTCCTATTGGCCAACAGTGCTTTATTATTAACCAGTATGAGCAACATATACAGAATGACATCTCCCATCACCATACCCCTTCAGCGTTACCAGATGATACTGGAGAAATCAGTGTCTTCTTTTGGGGTTAGAAATGTATTAGTAAAATCATTTAAGAATGGATGCAAATGGAAGCTCAATGAAAATTTAATCAGGTTAAAAGAAAAACTTCAGGCCAAACTGTAAATCTCAGCAGCTACAGATAGTGGAAAATGAAGAACAGAATAGGTAAAATGAACCATGTCATTTGTGTTATGCTAGGCTGAAGTTCTTCTACATGATAGAAATGGAACCACATAGTGAGTATATGTAATCTCAGGAGAGATTAAGAAAACTCAGAAGGCCAGAAATTGTATACTTATCCTCTGGAGAGCACCCAGAGGAACATAGCCAAAAATGAAACTAAAAGAAATGGGATTACACTGAGTTGAACTCCTGGAATCCAGTTGCAGAGAGGGAGGAATATTGAGCAAAGGGGTCAAGGTGAGGATACAGAAATCCACAGAGACAGCTGATCTGAACAGGGGGGAGCTCATGTACCCCCAGAATGGTAGTTGGGAAACCATCAAGGGACAAACACCCCAGACATGGGTCTTGGTTAGAAGGCCTTGGCAGTCTAAGGGACCTCTGACAGTGGAACCAGGATGTATACCTAATGTACGAAATTACTTTGGGAGCATATTACTCATGGAGGAATACTCCCTTAACCTAGAGACAAGAGGAAGGGCTGAGGTCCTACTCCAGAGGACATGACAGATTTTTATAATCCTCCTGGAATGTGGAGTTGGTGGAGAATAGGATGGGGAAGGGTCTTGGGAGGGCATGGGGGGCTGTAAGAACTGGGATAATAATAATAATAATAATAATAATAATAATAATAATAATAATAATAATAAAGGGCAAGAGAAGATAAAATGCTCTTTACTCAGAAAGGCTGCTAAACCAGCAACACCTCTGGGAGGCTCATAAGGACTGTATTGCAAACTCATTCTGGGAAAGAAGAGTATGTGGTCTCATTAAATGACTAATTGTTTTATTTACCTGTTCAATATAATTTAAGGAATTTAAGGTCAATCTACTAACAGGTTGATGTGTCTTCTTAAGGGGTGGTCCCTAAAGCTGGTCTTTTACCCTCCCAGCTGAAATTCATGGTTTTGAACAAAGTCAGAGATTTTATCATCCTTTATGGAAGAAAGTAATTTTCTGTTTATAGATCTTTAGTGCTCCTATGTCAAAAATTCCAAATTCCTCCAAAAATGCTGGAGGCCAAAACCAAAGCAAATCCTCACCCTTAGAATCAGCAATCATGGAGAAATGTAGCAAGCCCAGGCTTTCTCAAGAAATCAGAGCGAAGAGCAGTTCCTCATGACACCAAATACATGTTAACAACAGCTGATGCTGGCTCAAGTGGAAAGACAGGAAAATATTCTTGAAGATATATCATTCCTCCAGCTTCACAGAACTTCTGCACACTAGGCCAACTTGCTGCAGTTGGGGCAGATACACTAAAATGTGCCTTTGGTCCCTTCATAGTCAATGCATTATTACCAGACTTAGATGATAAGCCTGTGCCCTGACAAACAAAGTTTATCCACCCATCTTCAATAATCCTATTAAAAGAGTCAAATAATAATGAAGTGCAGAAAGAGGAAATTTGTTCACTGTGGCCACCTTGGAAAGTGGGATAAAAAGATCCAATGACATGCCCATGAATACTCCATAGTATTTTTAGCATTCACTGTCATGTAATTGATTGAAAATTGTTGTGCCCCTTCAGCTATTCAGGATATGATGAAAATATATCCAAAAGAACATAGAAAGCAAGATGTCTCTAGGCTGAGAAGCTGTCAAAGTTTAATCTTAGAGCATGGTTTCTCCTGGAGTTGCACTAGTTTTATACCATGATAAAATAAAGACACGAATTAAAACATCATAAGCCAGGGACAATCTAATTCTTTTGCAGAATAAATATTCCATTTTAGCTGAAATAATTTCCATTGACTTAAGCAAATCAGACAATATATCACCTGCTCAATTTCGCTATCTTGGACTGCCTTTCTTGTCTATTATACAAACTGTTAAATTTCTTTGTTAGTTAACTTTATATTATAATTTGTCCATTTTGCTAATTTTTACTTCTTCAAAATTATATTAGTTGATATGTCTAGAAAAAGACAAACATACAAAAAAAAAACCCAGGAAAATTAGCAACTAAAACAACTTAATGTATTAATATGGATACAAGGTCATGCCAAATTCACTACAGCATTGAGTATTCCATAAGAACTCAGAGTTTTGTAATCCAGAATAAGAAATGCATGTTCATATTGAAAACCAGCATATATATTTTATATCAGCTGTATACATTATAAGTTATCATAACAAAAATTCATTGAACATACTAGAGATGAGGACTGGAGGAAAGGCTCAGTGGTTAAAGAGACTTTGGTTCACTCCTAGTGAAGAGACTCATGATCACCTACAACTCCAGATCCAGTAAATCCAAGTCCTCCTTTTTACATTTGACACCTGTTCACACAAGGAATATACTAACACAGACACACATATAAATTAAAATAATGCGGGTATTAAATACTGTGCTTAATATATACATTTAAAAACTTACTTCTGGGGCCATAAAATAGTTTGCTTGATAAAAGTGCTTGTTGTCAAGTATAATAACCTGAGGTTAGTTCCTAAGACCCACATGGTAGGAAGAAGAACAAAATTCGAAAACTTGAACTCATCTCTGCATAGGTATGTACACATATAGACAGACAAATAAATAAAATATAACAAGAAACATTTGAAAATCCAACTACTGATTTATATATAATAAGCACATATTACTAAGCAAACAAAAACCCTACTTGTGTTTAGCTTTATAAGACAGGCATTGGGAAATGTGGCATCCTAGACAAGACAAATAACTCTGCTTAGGTGCCAGGAGAAAAACATACAGAGTGATATAAGAAAAGGTCTGTCTCACCAACAGGGACACAACAGGTAAAAGAGACTTCATGACCATCATTGACACTTCCCTTTGTGCCATTTCAGAACTGTAAATTTTTACCATTAATTGGAATGATATAAATTTAAAAAGAATACTATACTTGGTAACAGTGTTTCTGTAAGCAATTTTAATAGAGTGAGAACTTTAATCACTGGAAAACTTTAATTTTAGTTTTTGCATGAGTGCAAAAGTCCTTTGGTTCTGGTAGACAATTTATTTTTTATTTTAGTGTAATTTGTTAAGGGAATTGATGAGTGGAATAGTAGTTCTCTTTGATTACATATTATTATTTCAATATTTCAAGTGTTTATTATTGTTATTTTAAAAAGTCCTAGAGGAACATTGAAGATCATTGAGCATAATTATGTTTTGTCCATTTTTTGTTTTCCACATTTTAATGTAAGTTCTTTTTTTATTGAAAAAAGACTTTTTTCTCTCAAAAAACCACTACACACACACACACACACACACACACACACACACACACACACACACACACCATGGTTTGACCTCCCATGACTTCTTATATCCTTTTTTTTTTTTTTTTTTTTTTTTTTTGACACTTTATTTGGCTGTGTGGATCCAGAAGAGTGGATCCTAAAAAGATAGTCAGACTAAAGCCTCATGCAACAACCATTTTATTCAGGTTATCAGACAAATATATTCTGAAAGCAATCTGAGGAGGTTAAGCCAGGTCAGGAAAACAAAGTTCACTTGAATTCAAGTTGTATGTAGCCACAAGGGCAAGGTCACATAAGTTTAGGCTGTGTATAATCTCAAGACAAAGGTCACATTAGTTCTATATATATATATATATAGTCAGGAGGACAACTCATGTTTGGAAATAACCATTCTGAATATTAATGAGTAAGATGATGGGTCTAAAGTTAAACCTATTTCATTAATCATTGGTAATATACTCTTGGGCATGCAGATTACCCTTGAGTAGTTTGTTTCTAAGGTGAGACTATGTTGGAGATACCTAATATTTTCTGTTTAAATGCTTATCAATTGTAGATTGTTTCTGTTTAGGGATGGGGATTCTAGGGCCCCTTCTGCTGTAGACTTGTGCATGCTGCCTCAGTCTTAGTGAGTTCATATGTTTTGATCTTATAGATTTAGAGGGATTTTTTTTTATGTTGTCCTCTATTTACTGTGGCTCTTAACACTCTTCCTGTCTCCTCTTCTGCAAAGTATAATTAAGGGTTATTTCAGAAATATCATGAAAGCCTAATATAGTATGTAAATATATATGGTGATGCCTGAGCAGGGCGCTGATCTCTTATTGTAGCACAGTGTCATTATTCTTAACAATCCAAGAGGATGGGAGATACTTTCATCTTCTGATGTCTTTTTCAAGTTCTTTCTTCAAAGACTTGAAGTTTTTGTTATACAAGTCTTCCTTTGCTTGGTTAGAAATACCCAAGATATTTTAAGGTATAAAATCTCTGATTTCATAATAACCTAATTTGTAATTTTATATAGCAGTGCTATATATTATTGTGTTACTTTTGTATTCAACTAATCTGCTGAGAGGGTTTATCAGCTATCAGAATTTCCCAAGAAAATATTTACAGTCACTTAAGAATGTTATCGTATCATTTGCAAATAAATATACTTTGATGACTCCTTTGTAATTTCTATCTCCTTAAACTCCTTTAGTTTTCTTATTGCTCCAGTTAAGACTTCAAGTATTTTCTTTCTTTTTAAGTTGTTTTTGTTTCTTGGGATTTTTGTTTGTTTAATTTTTGAGATATATTCTCTGTGTAGCTCTGGATGTCCTAGAATACACCTTAAAGACCAGGATGGGCTCAGACTCACATAGATCTCTCTACCTCTGCTTTTCTAGTGCTGGGATTAAGGTGTATATCACTATGTCTGGATTATGTTTCTAATTAAATTATTTGAGAAAGAAGACTCATGCTAATTCCAGAACATACATTCCAGTGGCAGGCCACCAACAAGGATAAGCTAAGAAGTCGCTCTGCTTTTGGCGTATTTAACCTCACTCTTGCTGGCACATATTAAATCCACCTTCTTCAGTGCTGCAACAAAGACTGAGATCTAGCTGATCTCCAGGAATCCTCTTGGACACCAGCATCTGATAGAAACTACAGAGTTATCAAGGATTCTGTATTATAGACCTTTGTGTTATGAGTAAATCATTTTGGACTACAATTAATCTGACCAATACCTTCTTTTAATAACATATTATTAAATATATATATATATATATATATATATATATATTCAATTATTCCCATTCTGTCCCTATACTGAACCCTGACAAACACATATCAATTATATCTGCTAACAAAATTTAGTGTGATATTTCAAAGCATGGATACAATTTGTACTGATCAAATACAGCCTTCTATTGCCTACTACTACATTCTTCACAAACTCTAGAATTCATTACTTTACATTCTTCCTAACTTTTTATTTATGATGTTACTATGCATGAGAGGATAAGCATCTTTCTACATCTCACTTCATCTAACATAGAGTTTTCAAATTTCATTTGTTTTCCTAGTCCTACATGATTTTCTCTCCTCTTTCTCCTAGGAAGATTGATCAAGGGAAAAATGGACGATAGAAAAAGAGAGAGAGAGATACCACAAAAAAGGGAGTCATTATAGGTTTGAAGAGAAACCTGAACCTAGAGAAATGTCTACAGACCTACAAGACTGACCCCAAATACCAATCTGAGCAACAGTGGAAAGGCTACCATAAATGCCCTTTCCTATTATGAATTTATCCACCATCATAGAGCCCTCATCTAGAAGCTGATGGAAGCAGAAGCAGACACCCACAGTTAAACACAGCCGAACTGGAATCCAGATGCAGAGAGGGAGGACAAGACCAGGCTACAGAAACCCACAGAGACAGCTGACCTGGACAAGTGGAGGCTAATGGACCCCCCAAGACTGATAGCTGGGAAATCAGCATTGGACCAACTCAGACACTGAACATAGGTATTCTTTAGAAGGCCTGGGCAGTCTAAGGGACCTCTGACAGTAGAACCAGAATATATTCCTGATGCATGAAGGACTTTGGGAGCCCATTCCCCATGGAGGGATACTCCCTTTTCTAGAGTCAGGAGGAAGGGCCTAGTCCCTACTCCAAATGCTTTCACAGATTTTGATGACACTTTCTGGAAGGCATCACCCTACCTGTGGAGCAGGGGAGGGATGGGATGGGAGGGTGGTAGTGGATATGGGAGGGGGGACAGAGGGAGGGAAAGAGAGGGAACTGGGGTCTATATGAAAGTAAGAAAAATTAAAAAAGTAAAATATCCTTACATCGTTCTTAAAATCATTTATTTTATAACAAACAATGCAATTTCATTGTTTTTTATGCCTAAACAACAAACACACACCCACACCCACACACACACACACACACACACACACACATATCGCGGTTAAATAAGGATCAGGATAAACAAATAGGCCATGAGAATGGCATACAATTCTGCCTTTTGTACAGAATTGTAAGGGCTTTGAACCACTTTGCTAATTTTTCCTGATTTATATCCTGCCTTACCTGATTTGTTTGCATCAGTGTAGAATGTATGAACTCCGGAAATAGGTGTTTTTTCTTACAATGCGTGGAAGGATCCAAATCGTTTTCTTTATGAATTTGATTCTCTCAGTTTTGGGATAGTTGTTGCTAATCTTTCCCAAAAAGTTACTGCAAGCTCTCTGACAATATTTGTTATATTTCCATAAGGAGGAAATTTCCTCATTAGTTAAAGGTACTATAATTTCTGCTGGGTCCCTTCCTATTAGCTGACGAAGTCTTAATTTACCTTTTATAATCAAGTCAGAGATCTTTTCTATATATGTTTTTAGTTTTTTATTCTGTTTATGTGGTAGGAATATTCATTCTAATATGATATCTTTTCTCTGCATCAAAATCCCTGAAGGATATTCTCTAGATGGTAATATAACCAGAATACAGTCTAGGTTTGGATCCACACGGTCCACACGTGTCTCTAGTATCCTCTTTTCTACCCATTCTAATTCTTTTTCAGCTTCAGCTGATAGTATTTGTGGACTATTCAAGTCCTTATCTCCTTTTGGGGCCATTTTTAGGTTTTTCAAATCATGCCCTTCTACTCCAATAATGGTTTGCAGTTGAGAAATCTCTCTTAGTAATTTTTGAAGATCATTAAGAGTCTGGTAGCGATCTTTTTTGATCTGTACTTTTTGTGGTCTAATTTTCTGTAGACCTATTTTATATCCTAAGTAGTTGAAGAGGCAAATGTCCCAAAGCTGTGGTGATTACACCTGGTTAAACCCTGCCCGTTGGGGAAGGTGGGGGAGGGGAGCGGCATCTGCTGCCTGGGTGAAACCCAGGTCCCATGAAAATCCTAATCCCACTTCTGACTCCAGATATTGCGGTTAAATAAGGATCAGGATAAACAAATAGACCGAATAGATGTTTATTCAGGGAGAATAACTTACAACCTAGACAGATGAAACCAGCAAATGCTGCCTGATCCTCTCCTGTCCGAGTCATGCCAGCCAGAGAGCTTTTCCCGGCTCTCCCTCAAACTTCCTTCCACAGGTCACTTCCGCCCATGGCTCCACCCCCCAATGGGCGTGGTCAGTGCCACAGAAAGGCTATCTCACCACACACACACACACACACACACACACACACACACACACACACACATTTTTTCCTAAACATTTCAGACTTAGGTTATTTCTACATCTTCTCTCTCATGCATAGTGTTCTAGAAACAGAGAGATAAACATAGCTCTCTGCTATGTTTATGTCCTTTATTTTGGATAATATACTCTAAAAAGAAATGTGTAGGTCAAAAACATCTCAAGAAATATACAAGGTATTCTCCATAATTGTAGTGTTTACATTTCTACAACCAAAATATATTAGTGTTCCCTTTATTCAACATTGCTTTCCTTTTTCACAGTAAAGGGAATTGAACTCAGGTTTCCAGTGCATGCTAGGCAATCACCCTACCATTTGGCTAGATACCTGGCCCATATTTTACATTTTCTCACTATCATTCATTGCTTTTGTACAATAACCTTAGAAATATAAAATTATATTTGCCATTGCTTTGATTTAAATTTATTTGCTGAATAATTTTTATTGAGTACTGATTAAGTGCACTTTTAATTCTTCTATTGGAAACTGTCTAGGCGGATCATTTGAACACTTTTCTTATTGAATTATTATTGAATTATTTGCATTTTCTTGCTTAGCTTTGGAGTGTTCATATATTTGTGTATCAATGTTTTTTCAGATGAGTAGTTGCCATTGTTTTTTCTCTCAATTTTTTTTTTAAAAAAACTTCTTTTTGTTGATTTGTAGTTTTTTTGTATGGATTGTTTTTAGTTTTTCATAATATAATATTTTCCTTCTCTTTTACTCCTTCCAAACTTCCTCTACATTGTATTCTTATTTTTTTCTTTTTTCATATTAATATCCTGTTTTTTCATTATTTCTCTCATGTGTAACTATATTAGTAAAAGTATATAACTTACTCCATATGTATTAGGTTAGTTGTATATATGTATGTTTTCAGGGATGACCATATGTATGCATGTATATTTTCAGGACTTACCATTTGGCACTGAGCAACCAATGGATGTTCTGTTGCCTGTGGAAGATAATTTATCCTGCTCTCAACATTTCTTACTTGCCTGTAATTCATTATGTAGCATGGGAGCCTTTTGGATTTTTTTCCTGTGTCCTTTGACAAGTACCTCAGCCAGTCCTTGTTCAACGCATGTTTAGGGATTTAGTGTTGATGGCACCCTATGGGTGTCATTTCTGACATTACCAGGAGACAAAAATCTCTTGGCACCTGCCCTGATCCTCTGACTGTTATAATCATTTTAGTACATCTGCTGCAAAATTCCCTGAGTCTCAGGTACAGGAAGGGTTTATAGGAGTATCCCTCGGAACAGGCCTCTACTGTTTTTCATTTTGATTGTAATTTTCTGAAATAGTCTAGGTCTATTTTGATAATCTCTCTCTCTCTCTCTCTCTCTCTCTCTCTCTCTCTCTCTTTCTCTCTGTTTTTCTTTTCCTTCCTTCCTTTACTTCCTTCTTAAATTCTAGTGTGTATGAGTGTGTGTGTATGTGTGTGTGTGAAAGAGAGAGAAAGAGAGAGAGAACACATGTGAGTACAAGTTCACATGTGTACATTTGCCTTAATAATTAACTGGGTATTATGGCTGTGTAGTGTCTTTAGAAGGCAGGAAGTATGAATATGGTCTTCTGGAATTGTAGGTATAGAAGGTTATTAGCTATGATATTAATCCTGGGAACCTAACCCATTTTTTTCTGCATGAGCAAAAATCACTCTTAACCAATGAGTAATTTCCCTAAATATGAAATCATGTAGCTTTATATTTTGCTTTGTTCCTTGTCTTCTGTGGATACTACCAAAATTTGACTAATCCAATATCATTAAGTATTTACCCTATTATATTTCCAGAGCATCTTAAATACAGACCACATATTTATGTTTGATTCATTTTAGTAAATTTTAGATAAAGATGAGTTGTTTCAGCCTTGTGAATAGATTCATCTGGTTTTCTTAGTGATGTTCGTTATTGAAGCTTTTGAAGCTGTGTGTTTCTAATTTATACTTTAGATGACTCTGTCTGCAATCAGATATTAGTATCTTTGTGCATTTTCTCTTGGAGAGCCCTATTGCATTATATTGGTTGCCATGTCTATTTTTATGTTGAATTATAATAAAACTAGTTCTGTGGTTTTTTTTTTTTTTGTTTTTTTTTTTTTTTTTTTTTTTTTTTTTTTTTGGTATTCTGAACATTTAACAATATTATTTCTTCTAATGCATGGACACAGGAGGTGTTCCCTATTTGGTATATTCCTACATTTTTATCATTAGCATTCTCATAATTTCTATTGTTTGTATCTCATGCTGATTTTATTTTATATATTTTGCTTTATTTTGAATTTCTGGGATATTATTTGAAATCAATTCAAAAGGTCATTTAGTTACTCCCTTGAAATTCAAGCAATGATTATACCTGTGGGCACATCTCACCAATCCAGTAATTCTTTTAGGTCACATGGGTCACAGCTGAATAGCATTACTCGTACTTTTCCAGAAGTATACGTACCAGCCTTTAGCACCTTGAAAACTATTCAGTTGGGATGAAGCTTCCACGTCACTATCAGCCTGATATCACCAAATTCTGACTGAAGTATATACTTCCTTTGACAGTAGGATATCACCACTAAGTTCTATAAGATAAGCAGGATAAATAGCCTGTAATGTTTATATAATAAGCTACTCAATTTCCAATAGCTCACAAAGAGGTAAGACATTACTGGCACTGGTTTTTTCATTTCCTGATGTGTGATGATATTAGGTCCATTTTGGCAAAACTATGGGATAACCCCATTTGAGCTTGTGTATGTGTGTGTGTTTATGTGTGCCATGAAGTTTGTTAGTAGTAGTTTTTGAGATTTCTGTAAGACAGTTGTCAATCAATTCAATGATATAAAATAGGCTTTATGCATATTCATCTGCAATTCTATTACTTATTTAGGCAATATTCTTTTTATTCCTAAAATTTCCTAAATGCTGCATGTATTAAATATTAGGAAATAATGGATAAATACAAGGCATGTATGCAGAAAATATAGAATCATGAACATAATAGCTCTAATTATTTTTAAAGTGACAACATTGTAGCCAGGCTAATTTTTAATCATCTTATTTCTGTTAAAAAATATCACTATATTATCCTCATGTTTTCCTCTGAGCTCTAACCATGCTAAAAGTCAATTGAAAAGTAGCAAGAATGATAGAGAAATCAAACTATCATAATTTTATTTTGTGTTTAAAATTATAAAATGATCCCAAAGTTATTTTGTCATCAAAGTAATTAATTTAAAACAGCAAATAGAAACTTTAAAGGTACTTGGGGCCCATTATTCAGAATTCATTGTCAAAAAAAAAAAAACATTTAAAACACTGTTTTGGTACTATAAAATGAGAAAAAATAAAGCTTCAGAGAAAACAACTACTGATGAGAGGTACAGGTAATGTTTCCTAGCGGGAAGATACATTATTTTAAGAAGAACACTTACCATAAAATACTCCATGGGAGAGTGATTGGAATTATGTTCCCTTCTGCTGTGCATACACAACTTGAAAATCACCATTTAAATCAATTCTTATTTGTATTTTTTCCTAATAAAACAACCAGGCAGCAATTGTTGATATCGTGTACCTTTCAACTTGCTGACAATTAGGGGCAGAATGCTTGATGTCTGCATTTTGCCCACTTGCAGACATAATTTTTATTAAAATTTCAAAGGTCAGCTTAGTTTGTTGATTTTAGTATAGGACACATATTTTTTCCCAGTTAACACTGTACATTTTCTTATTTGGTACTTTAACTATATATTTATATAAAAAAATTAATACAATCTCTCATAGACCTGAAGTATGTATTAAAAGAGGGCAGAGACAGCCAGTATCTGGTGGCTGAAATATAATTTGTGTCAACATGTAAGAGACAATGAGAATCAGCTTGCAGCCTCCACTTTTGATCTGCTTCAGAATCGTTGGTCTTTTATGATACTTCCTCCTTCAAGTAATCTGTCTGCAAAATATATAATGATCTTGGTATATGTGCTACATAATAAAACTAAAAATATTAACCACAACATGATTTCTTCAAATTCAACTTGGTTTACAGAGCTACTTACTGAATGATAAATACTGCATACTGTATGTACTTCAATAGGTACATTATACTTGAATGTGATAATGATAAGACTTAATCTATAACAACACTTTATACTTTAGTATAATTAATCTTATACCATATCATTACACCAGATAACAGGCAAACATATTGGTACTTACATAAGAAGAGTTTAATAAAAATTAAATAATCACATGAAATTTTATTAAATTTAGATTCATAGAATAAAAAATAAAAAGATTTTTAAACTAATAGAATGGAAGAAGGTCATGAACAAGCTTTAAACAGCAAGAAAAGCAGTAAGGACATTTATCAACCAAATCATGACCATTCGTTATTTGGAATTTGTTTCCTTTGACACTGTATTGTAATATATGTTTAATTTTATGAAAGAACCAAAAAAGAGTCTCAAATTAAATCATGAAAATGTAACCCTAAACAAATCTTGCAAGTTCTTAATTATAAATTTCATATTCAGGGTTGGACAATCACTAACTAATTCAAAGAATTAACTATGGTGACCTGAGATCAGGCCCCCAGCACCCTTGTAGAAATCTAAGAAGAGTGGTGAGGATTATAAATCAGGGAATGGGGAGACAGAGACAGGAAGACCCCTGTTGCTTGTTGGCCAATTGGTTTATCTGAATCATGAGCTTTAGTTTTACTAAGAGACACTGTGTCATAAAATAAATTTGAGAAATAAATGAAAACATCTGATATCAACCTCTGTCTTCCACAAAAATATGCATAGGAACCTAGACAACCCCACGGACATATATCCATAACTGTAAGAGAACTCATAGATACTTCATGTTAGATCTTAATCTTTCTCTTCCTTCCTATCTACTTTCATTTCTTCATGTCTTATTTTTCCTTCCTTTTTAATTATCTACCTTTAAAAACATTATAATTTTTCTTTGGCTTCTTTTATAATTCCATAGGTATATCTATAATTTTTGTTACATCATTAACAAAATTCACAAAAGGAAAGAGACTTCAGAATTTCACAATTTAGATACTAGCTTATGCAATTTCTCCAAAATGTAATTATTTAACATTCCACATTAATATGTTTTGAGAAGTATATATAGTCACCATATGAAATATAGTGCCAGATACACAGGAACATTAAAATTGTCCTTGTTTGGCTTGCTTTCATAGTTCTGGGAGATATTAAGCAGGCTCCCAAGAGAAGAAAGTAATCAATAGTCCCATTCAGTTATAATGCTTATGAGCAACAGATTTAAAATTAAAGATATCCTAGAAGTTGCAGCAGTGGCATTTATACATTGGAAATAACAAAGAGTTAAACAATTGGAATTAAGGCACAGTCAACAGGAGGGAGATCATGCCTAATACTATAAACAATGCATGACAGTTTCCCATGGTTAGTCAGGAGAAGGTTTTTAGAAGACATTGCACTCTTGTCACTTCATTGAACTGGTATAACTCCAAACTCCTCTCTAAATACTTATCCTTATTACCATAAAAAGTATATTTTTCAAAGAAGCTACTTTTGAAACCTATGGAGACAATTATAGCAATATAAAACAGATCAAAATTCACAGAACTGACCATGCTGAGATCAGCCACTATGGACACTGCTTTAGAATGCCCCTTCTTTGAAGGCTCAGGGAACAACACAGAGGATAGGACAGAAAGACTGCAAGAGACAAATAACCATAAAGTCTGCTTCAAAAGTGTCTTCCAGGTATGCCAGTGATGCTATACACAAAAAAGTCTCAGCAATATTGCTGCTCAAGCAAGACCTTAGTGACAATACCAGGCTTCATGATTTTGTGGATAGATGAAATTTCACAGATTCAATCTCATAGTTATCTAGATAGATAGAGGCAATTAACTGCTGTGAAAGGGAGAATAAGTTTTCCTCCTGTTTAACCCCCAAATGGTATCCAATAGCATTGATTAGCCCTCAAAACACTTTTGTGAAGCAAAACTGAATGGATTTATCAAGTCACTTATATATGTTTGTTAGAACATATATGTGCATCTTTATCAACAAAAATGAGGTAATCAATGTCAAAGTGAGTAGGAACACATGGGAGTGGCTGAAGCATGGGAATATGATTTAATTATATTTTGTTTATGTAATAAAGCTTTAAAAAATTTAAGAATTCTCAAGTTCTACCAAGTATATATCCTGAAACATAAAACTATGTAAAAGAATTTTAATCTATTATATGTAAATGCATATGTGTGTGTGCACATGGATGTGTATATGTGTATATGCAGATGCAAAGATAGATAGTATAAATCTAGATGTATCATAAAATGTAAATTATAATAAATAATAGTTGAAATGATATTTTCATAAGAGCAAATAATATCTTCAGATTATTCTCACTCAATTTTTTCTGCCTAGGTGTGTGTGTGTGTGTGTGTATATATATATATATATATATATATATATATATATATATATACACACACTTGAGATGTGTCAATGTGAGCAAGCAAGCAAGCCCCACTCCCACCCCTCCAGTCTGCTCTCTCTGACATTTTGACAGGTTTGGTTCCCCAAAATGAAGGATGCTTTTAATGTGAAAATACAAATGATGTGTGGTTACAAACATGGTTTGCAAAGCCAGTGTCATCTCTAGTGGAAACAAACCGAGAGTACATTCCCATATTTTATACAATATAGGGACTTTGGGGTTCTATAAATGAAATAAGTATTCATTTTAAAACATAGGATTTAAAGATATGTTTTATTATTTTTTACTGCTTATATGTTTTATTATTTTTTACTGCTTATAAGAATGATTCTCTGTGTGAGTATAAGCATACAAGTGCATGTAGGTGCCCATGAAACACATGTGAGTGCTTTGGATCCCCGAGTCCTTGAGTTATAAGTGTTTGTGAGACACCTGATATAGGTATGGAAACCTATCTCTGGCCCTCTGTAAGGGCAAAATGTGTTCAACTTCTGAACAGTCTCTCCAGTCACCTGAAGTACAGACACTTGAACATAAGAACACCTTTTCTTGAGGAAATATATTTTTCCCATTCAACAATATATTTTCTTCAAATGAGACATAAAAGAACCCTAGACATTTAAAGGCAACCATCAAATAATTAAAGTGAGCACACATAAAGATTAAGTCCGAGACAATGAAAAGCAAACAAAGACATCATAAAATCCAACAGTAAAAAATGCCAGACATAATATTTGCTACTAGAGTGCTTTCCAAATGTTACACTTACATGCAGGCAGCAGAGAAATGTCTGTGCCCTGTAACCTATTTGGAGAACAGGCCTGATAACAAATTGAGCAATAAGAACAGATGAAGCATGTGAAGCTTTGTAGGCCCTTTAAGACAGACAACAGACAGCTTGATCCATTGTCTATTAGACAGTTCTCCTCTCTACTCTGCCTGGAGTAGTGTTTAGTATTTAGCTCTCAGAGATATTTAGCATCTTTATGCACATTTGTATACTTACCTATGGTAATAACCTGAAAAAAATGTAGACTATTTATAAATGTATTTTGGAATATTTCTTTGGCTTTTCTTTTCCTGTCAGTACCTAACAGTTGATCACTTTCTAGAGCCTGCAAAACCTGTAAAGACCATGGCATATTATCTTCTTTGTGCTGACTCAGATTCAGAATGGGTCATCATTTTAGACTCTATTTTGCTTTAATACATTGTATATCTCTTACTTATTGCATGAACAACACAAAATTTCTTTATTTAGATAATTTATGTATTAGTGGGACAATACAAATGCATTATAAAGTGATATACAAAAAGATTTTCAAGTGCCAGAAAAGATTCCATTACATGGAGTTTCATAGAGAACAAAGAATCAGAGGAGGGGCAAAGAAAATTGGTATTATAGAAAATTTAGTTTGAATAATTATTTTCCATATTTTCTCAAGTCAATTTCCGAAGCTCTCTGAGATTTACACTGTTTAAGAGTAAACCAAAGCATGCAACTACAAAATTGCTTAAAGATTAGACAAGTTTAATGATAGATACATTGATGATGTCAATGAAATTAAAGTACTAGTTTCATTCATACTCTGTCAGGAGCTCATACCATTTACAAAAATGATTCAAAATATTACTTCAAGGAAGAATATAAAAATGATAATGCAGAGTAACACAACTAAGAAGAAATGTGGGTGGAAAAAAAATACATGCAGGCACAGGTATGACAGGTTTAGTTAATCACATTGCTAAGACATTTAAGAATCAGAAGTAAGTACATGTCTCCAGGAAATGTGGGACACCATGAAAAGAACAAACCTAAGAATAATAGGCATAGAGGAAGGTGAGGAAGCCAAGCTCATAGGAGCCGAAAACATACTCAACATAATCATTGAGGAAAACTTCCCAAATCTGAAGAAGGACATGCCCATGAAAGTACAAGAAGCATACCGAACCCCAAATAGGCTGGCCAAAGAAAAAAAGACCCTTTGACATATAATAATCAAAATACATAGCATACAGAATAAAGAAAGAATATTAAGAGCAGCAAAGGAAAATGGACAGGTAACATATAAAGGCAGACCTATTAAAATTACACTTGACTTCTCCATGGAATCCCTCAAGGCCAGAAAGTCCTGGATAGATGTTCTAAAAGTATTAAGAGAACACAGATGCCAGCCTAGGCTACTATATCCAGCAAAATTCTCAATCACTATTGATAGAGAAAACAAGATATTTAATGACAAAACCAGGTTTTCCCAATACATATCTACAAATCCAGCCCTACAGAAAGTATTGGAAGTAAACTCCAACGCAAGGAAGGTAACTACACCCACAAAAATGTACTCAACAGATAATCCAACTACACCAGAAACCTAAGGTAAAGCAAAACTAATATATTCACAATACCACTGCCAACAATAAACATAAATCAAACAAACATCAACAATCAATGGCCCTTACTCACCCTCAATATTAATGGTATTACTCATCTATAAAAAAACACAGGCTAACAGAATGGATACGAAGACGATCCATCCTATGCTGATACAAGACCTTAGCTTAAGGGTAAGGGGGGAAAGATTTCCAATCAAATGGAAATAAGAAGCAAGCAGGGGGAGGCATCCTAATATCTAACAAGTTATACATCAAACCGAAATTAGTCAAAAGAGATGAAGATGGTCATTTCATATTCATATCAGGAGAAATCCATCAACACAAAGTCTCAGTTCTGAACATCTATGCCCCTAATACAAAGTCACCCACATTTGTAAAAGAAACACTACTAAAACTCAAAGCTCATATAAAACCTCATGCACTTATAGTGGGAGACTTCAATATACCACTCTCAACTCTAGACAGGACCACAAATCAGAAACTCAACAAAGAAACAAAAGAACTAACAGAAGTTATGTCTCCATTGAGGTTAACAGACATATATAGAACATTCCATCCAAAGACAAAAGAATATATCTTCTTCTCTGCTCCATGTAGAACCTTCTCTAAAATCAACCACATACTAGATGGCATAAAAACCTGAACAGATACAAGAGAATAGGAATAGTCCCCTGTATCTTATCAGACCACAATGCTTTAAAATTGGAATTCAACAACACAAGTAGCAGAAAATCTGAAAACTCATGGAAAATGAACAACGTGGAATTATACCATACCTGGGTCAAAGAAGAAATAAAGAAAGAAATTAAGGACTTTCTAATGTTCAATTAGAATGAGAACACAACATACCCGAATATATGGGACACCTTGAAAGCAGTATTAAGAGGGAAGTTCATTGCAATAAGTGCCCCTATGAAGAATACAGAGGAAAGTCACATAAGAGAATTAACAGCACAACTGAAAGCCTTAGAACAGAGAGAAGCGAATTCACCCCGTAGGAGGAGATGCCAGGAAATAATCAACATCAGGGCTGAAATCAACAAAGTAGAAACCAGGAAAACAATAAAAAGAATCAACGCAACGAAGAGTTGGTTTTTTGAGAAAATCAACAAGATAGACAAACCTTTATCCAAATTAACAAAAAATCAGAGAGAGAACATGCAAATTAACAAAATAAAAAACGAAATGGGGAACATAACAACAGACGCAGAGGAAATCCAGACAATTTTCAGGTCATACTTTGAAAACCTGTATTCAACAATAATTGAAAATTCAAAGGAAATGGACAAATTTCTGGATAACTATCACTTACCAAAATTAAATCAAGAACAGACAAAAAACATAAATAGACTTATAAACAGCAATGAAATAGAAGCAATCATCGAAAGCCTTCCAACCAAAAAACGTCCAGGGCCAGATGGATTCAATGCAGAATTCTACCAGACATTCAAGGAAGTAATAATACCAATACTCCTCAAACTGTTCCACAAGACAGAAACAGAAGGTTCATTGCCAAACTGTTTTTATGAGGTCACAATAACCTTAGTACCCAAGCCTCACAAAGACACAACTAAGAAAGAAAACTACAGACCAATATCCCTGATGAACATCAATGCAAAAATTCTCAATAAAATACTGGCAAACTGAATTCAAGAATACATCAGAGAAATCATCCACCATGACCAAGTAGGCTTCTTCCCTGGAATGCAGGGATGGTTTAACATAAGAAAATCTATCAACGTGATCCACCATATAAATAAACTGAAAAAGAAAAACCATATGAGTATCTCCCTAGATGCTGAAAAAGCCTTCCACAAAATTCAACAAACTTTCATGATAAAGGTCTTGGAGAGGTCAGGGATAACAGCAACATACCTAAACATAATAAGGCAATATACAGCAAACCAACTGCCAACATCAAACTGAATGGAGAGAAACTTAAGGCAATTCCTCTAAAATCAGGAACAAGACAAGGCTGCCCTCTCTCTGCATATCTCTTCAATATCATACTGGAAGTTCTAGCTAATGCTATAAGACAACAAAAGGAGATCAAGGGGACCCAAATTGGAAAGGAAGAAGTCAAACTGTCTCTATTTGCAGATGATATGATAGTTTACATAAGAGACCCAATAAACTCTACCAGGTTACTCCTACAGCAAACTAGCAGGATACGAGATAAACTCAAAAAAATGAGTAGCCCTACTCTTTTCAGATGACAAAGAGACAGAAAATAAATCAGAGAAACATTACCCTTTACAATAGCTACAAACAACACAAAGTATCTTGATGTAATGCTTACTAAACAAGGAAAACATTTATATAGTAAGAACTTTTTGGCTCTAAAGAAAGAAATTAAAGAAGATACCAGAAAATGGAAAGATCTCCTATGCTCTTGGATAGGTAGGACAAACATAGTAAAAATGGCAATTTTGCCAAAAGCAATCTACAGATTCAATGCAATCCCCATTAAAATCCCACCAGAATTCTTCACTGACCTTGAAAGGATAATAATCAACTTTATATGAAAAAAAAAAAAAAACAAAAGACCCAGGATAGCAGAAACAACACTATTAATAAAAGAACTTCAGAAGGCATTACAATCCCTGACTTTAACAGCCTGGCATTGGCACAAATACAGACAAGTAGACCAATGGAATTGAATTGAAAATTCTGCCATTAACCTACACACCTGTGGAGACCTGATTTTCGACAGAACAGCTAAAATTATACAATGGAGCAAGGACAGCATCTTCAACAAATGGTGCTGGCACAATTGGATGAGGGTGCAACTAAGACTGCAGATAGACCCATGTCTGTCACCATGCACAAAACTCAAGTCCAAATGTCAAAGATCTCAACATCAATCCAGCCACATTGAACCTCTTAGAAGAGAAAGGAGGACATACCATTGAACACACTGGTATAGGAGACTGCTTTCTGAACATAATTCCAGGGGCACAGACACTGAGAGAAACAATTAATAAAAGGGACCTTTTCAAACTTTGCAGCTTCTGTAAGGCAAACGACACAGTCGACAAGGCCAAACAGCAGTCCAAAGACTGGGAAAAGATTTTCACTAATCCTATACCCTACAAAGGGCTGATCTCCAAAATATACAAAAAACTCAAGAAACTAGTCAACAAAACACCAACTAACCCTATTAAAAAATGGGGTACAGAACTGAAGAAAGAATTCTCAATAGAGGAAATCAAAAAGGCTGAAAAGCACTTAACATCCTTAGCTATCATGGAAATTCAAAACAAAACAACTTTAAGATACCGTCTTAC
This sequence comes from Phodopus roborovskii, assembly GCF_943737965.1. NCBI lineage: Eukaryota > Metazoa > Chordata > Mammalia > Rodentia > Cricetidae > Phodopus > Phodopus roborovskii. The sequence continues at coordinate 255,858 of NW_026126436.1, forward strand.
TCCTGCCAGAATGGATAAAATTAGAAACACCAATGATGACTTATGTTGGAGAGGATGTGGAGAAATGGGAACACTCCTCCACTGCTGGTGGCTGTGCAAATTCATACAGCCATTTAAGAGATCAATATGGCGGTTCCTCAGGAAAATGGGAATTAGTTTACCACAGGACCCATCAATGCCCCTCTTAGGTATATACCCAAATGATTCACACCCTTGCAACAAAGACATCTGTTCAAGTATGTTCATAGCAGTTCTATTTGTAATAGCAAGAACCTGCAAGCAACCTAGATTACCCTCAATTGAAGAATGGATAATGAAAATTTGGCACATCTATATAATGGAATACTACTCTGCAGAAAAAAATATAATGCTATCTTAAAATTTGCAGGCAAGTGGATGGCACTTGAAGAAACCATCTTGAATGAGGTAACCCAGTTACAAAAAGAGGAACATAGTATGTACTCACTCATATATAGAGTTTAGACATAGAGCAAAGGGTAACCAGCCTATAATTCACACCACCAGAGGAACTAGGATACAAGAGGTGTTCTAAGAGATTCATATAAAGTCCCTCACAGAACCAGGAAGAACATGTTCCCCAGAGCACAGAGGAAGTTGGGGAGCAGCGAATGGAGAGAGAAGTAGGATAAAAGGAGGCGGAGGAAAGGAAAGCATGTGTGACAGGGAAGATTGAAGGCAAGAGAGAGAGAGAGAGAGAGAGAGAGAGAGAGAGAGAGAGAGAGAGAGAGCATGAAAGAGGGAGCCAATATTGGTCTGAAGATAAAATTGAACACAAAGAAAGGTCTAGAGAACTACAAGACTGCTGACAACTAACAATTTGAGCTTCCCTGGAAAGGCTACCATATCCCCTTCCTGGAGAGTGAGATCAACAACTAACTTATCCATGTAGCCCTCAATTAATGTCTGCTGGAAACAGGAGCAAACACCCATACAAAAACACTGAGTTGAAGTAGAACCCAGATGCAGATGGAGAGGACAAGACCAGGTGGCAGAAACACATAGAGACAGCTTACCTGAACAAGAAGGAGCTAATGGGCCACCAGACTGATAGCTGGGAACCCAGAATGGGACTGACTCAGGCCTCCCTGAATATGGGTCTCAGCCAGAAGGACTGAGCAATCTAAGAGTCCTTAGACAATGGAGCCAGCATGTATCCCTGGTGCACAAAAGGACCTTGTGAACACATCCCCCATGGAGGGATAACTGCCTTAATCTAGAGACAGGAGAGATGCCCTAGTCCCTACTTCACATGACCTGTCAGATCTATGTGACCCCCAACTGGATGCCATTCCCCTACATATGGAATTGGGGTGGGGGGATAGGAGAGGAGGGTGGTTAGAGTGCAGGTGAGAGTGCAGAGAGGGTAAAATGGAGGGAAGGAGGTTAGAGTTCATGTGAGAGGGCAGAGAGTACAAGGGAGGTAAGGAGGGAGGGAGGGAAGGAGGGAGGGAGAGGGAATTGGGATCGACATGTAAAATAATAAATTAAATAAAAAAATAATTCTTTGATTCCAAAATTTAAATTCAAGAACAAGTTACTGGGGAAAAGGATTTCTATTTTTGTTTCCACAGAAAATGAAAAGCTGTGCATTCCTTCCAGACTAATGTGGTTTGATCAAGCCAGACCTCCTGAAACAGAGTCCCAGGTGATACTACATTCAAAACAATTGACCAAGCAGCCTTACAGACTACAGCCAGGAATTCTGCATCTTCTTAGAATTCCCCATGACAGGGCTCCTTACCAGCAGGAAGTAGTTTGGAAAGAATGTTGCCCAAATTCCCAAATATTGTCTATAAATGTTTGTTTTCATTTAAATGGACTTGGTTATATAATATATACATATATACATACATGTATATATATATATATTAATAAGTACATGTCTTTGACAATATTTTATATCAAGGCATTTGTCATAAAGTAATGAAGGTAATATGTATGTATGCATGGTATTGTCTAAGTAACTAGAACTACTTGATGATAAAAACAGTTCTCATCAAATGCTATTTAAAAAAGATAGGACTGAATAGCACACTGTCAAGAAAGACCCTAAACATTTTAAATGCCATATTCTTTAGGTCTTTGAAAGGTTTGAAGAATTCCTATCCATCTCAAATACATGTCTGTATATCTCGAAATCTTAACTAACCTAACTATAATATCTGACTATCATAGGTACTATGTATAATCTGTATTGAATTATACATTACATTTTTAAATGATTTATATAAACAATATCTAAACAAGAGGAGAAATGCACATATCACAAAATTGACCTGAAATTGTATCAATAAATGAAAATCCATTCAAAGCAAAGTATCCATATCTATACCATAATCCCCTTTTTACCTTTAAAAAGATATCGGTTGTGGTCATTAACCATTTATAACCAACCCCATATAAATGAAAACAAACATTACATGGCTTTATTATTACTCCGTTTCTTTTACTTTTTTATTTTTTGAGACAGGGTTTCTCTGTGTAACTCTTATCTGTCCTGGAATTCACTCTGCATACCAGGTTTACTTTGAAATCACAGAGATCTTCTTGCCTGTCTCCGGAGTGCTGGGATTAAAGGTGTGTGCTACCCCACCCAGCTGTTCTCTGTCTTTTTAAAACCATTTTTTTTTTCCCTCTCCCAAGCCTACGTATTTTTTTAAAACATACTGTAAACTTTTAGCACCTTTTCTTAATGTGAATCTGTCTTTACTGTAAATCTTTATCTTCTTATGGCCATGAGTCTTTATCTGTTAAACAACAACATTGATAAAATGAAAATCTTTGTTTCTGCTGCAGTTATCAAAGATGGTGGTGGGTACTTTTACGGCCAGCAATGAAAGCTGTGGTCACTGCCCTGGTCAATGCTGCCATCCAGCAGGCATGCTGCTGGGTTGGAGATGTGGTCACTGCCATTGCCATCTCTCATGCACACCAATAAATTGTTAGCAGTGCTTTTTTAAAGCCATGCAGTTTTTTGCCGCTTATGCTGAGTCAGGAATCTTCCCTTAAAGGAGCCGCAGAAATGTTTGCTTGTCTCACACAAAACAGAGTGCAACCCAGAAAATGTTGTTACTAGGAAACCTTGCTTGTCTCTGTTCTTTTGTTTCTAAAACCCCTTTTTTAAGCTTTTGTTAAATTTTAAGTGGAAGTTCTTTTTAGCCATGTAGATGCCATTTGTAAGGTGTATAGTTTTTTTCGCCTGTTGCCGCCTGGTCTTGTCCTGCCGCCGAGCCAGCCCAAAATAACACACATATTCAAATGCCATATTCAAATGGTGTCCATAACAGAATTCTTGGAGTATGCTATATGAATATATAAAACACACATATTATGTATCTATTTGTATATTTCATTCAGTGTGCTTTAATATAAAATTATGTCATTGCTACTAATATTGTAGCTCTCATACATGTGCCTCCAATTCAAGCAAAAGCACTAATACATGTTTGACAGGATAGCTATGTTTTTAGTTAATAGAGGAGAAAATAAGCCATTGCTGGACATATATGAATCTATACTAATAAAATATTGTATTTGAAATAGAGACAAAGAATAATTTCTATTGATTCCTTCTTATAAATCATTTTCTCTGATAAAAATAAACCTTTAACAACTAAACATATCTGTTCATGTGCAACTTAAATGTAAATTTTACCTAGTTTCTTTTTGAGAAAATTTTTATTTTAAAATTCCATTAGTAATGTGCCTGGTTGTCTTGTGGGAGTAAACTAATGGAAGTTCTTTATTCATTTCTCAATTCTGTATCTTCTGAAATACAAAAACAAAAACAAACAAACAAATAAAAAACAAAACAAAACAAAACAAAACAAAAAAAAAACCAGAACCCACAGCCTTATATTGTTCCATTAGCAATTCCATAGATGAACAGGAAAATATGTCAGAGAATTTAGAAAGAATATATAGTTACTGTCAGAATGATTTGATGGCTTCAAAAGTAAGGCCTTTCACTGATATAAGTACACTGTTTTAGAATTACATATTAAAAATTTTAATACATGTTAAAACTTAAACAGCCTATGAATTCATGCAAAATAAAACTACAGATGTATTTAGTCAAAACCATATGTTGTTTTTCAACACTTATGTACATTGTACAATTTATTTGATAATATTTATTTAAATTTGAAACAAGCTTGTTTTACATGTCAATCTCAGTCCCTCAACCTCCTCTCCTCCCATGTCCACACCCAATCCCCATCTCATCCCCTTCCTGTTCTCCAGTGTGGGTGAAGTCTTCCATGAGAGATCTGTAAAGTCTGTCATATCTTTGGAGCAGGGCCTATGCCCTCCCCCATGTGTCTAGGCTGAAAGCGTGCTTCTCTATATGGAACTAGCTTCCAAAGTGAATTTTATTCATTTCCAATAGCCTATATACACAGGTAATGTAGAGAAATTAATTTATTAATGTTATTATTTCAAAAGAAAAGTTGTCAGAAATGAATTGAGATGACAAAAGTAAAAATATGTTCAACAGACGCATATATATGGAGGTTTCACATATTTCGAAGCTGATATTTTAAATACTTGCATATATTGATTAACTCAATTCATATAAAAAACATGGTGTAAATATAACCCCATCACACAACATTTCTTTATAATGAGCATTTGTAACTTACTTGCTTTACTTGTATGTTTTCTTTATTGCTATTGGACAACAGATTTTTTTTTGAGGTACACACACTATTTTATACTTAAGTTATAATGGTCTCAGTCTTTTTTAAACATTGTAAATATGAAGAATTATTATTTATACAGCATAATATCAGAAAATTCTAGAGAAAAACAAAACATTTCTTTTGTTTGAGAGTCATTTATTTCATGTATGAATTGAAACAATATCATGTACTATCTTAAAAACAAACAATATGTACTTTGGGAAATTAAAAACCAACAAAATATTTTACTGCTGACATAAATCCACAAAAGTTAAACCATGGAGGGTAATTGTGTTGTCTAGTTACACTGCAGTACATAGAAATGTACCATGTATATATATATATATGATTTTATGAAAGAACACTCCTCAGGACACCGCAGCTTAGACACTTAGACACCACATACACATATCTACACACAGAGGCACACTGTATGTTGAAGCTTGTTCAGAAAATAATTTCAGTTTGTAAATTAACAACATAAAAGAAAGAAAATGTACCAAATACTTTACCCTATGTCCCATTAATACACACAATGAAATACTTTAGGTTAACAAATACACATATTAATAAAAGACAGGAAGGAAATGAGTTTTATTAATCTTTTTTGTATGTGATAAAAATTCACAACAACAAAAAAAAAAAAATAAAAACAACCTAAATGGAAAGAGTTTACTTTAGCTCACAGCTCTGAAAGAGGCAAAAGTCATGGTGAGGGACTCAGGGCCACAGAATCAGGAGGAAGCAGAGAGATCACATTTCATATGCACACAGGGGCACACAACAGGAAGTGGGGCCAGCATAAGAAACCTTGAAGACATCAAGTGATATACTTCTTCAAGTAAAAGTCTACCTCTCCAAGGTTTTGTAACATCCTCATACAAAATCAGGAGAGAAGAGCCAAGTATCAAACACAAGCCCATGGAGGGGATTTTTCATACAAACCACCAGTAGAGTGAAATACTAACAAGTTAAATTATGATGAGCTCTTGAATAAATTATAAGGCTAAGTAATCAGTAAAGGAAGCAAACTATGTTACAACACCAATAAAAATAACCTAAAAACAACATATAAAAAGTCTTTTTTGTAACAATAACCTATGGTGAGTTGCCATGACACCTTCAACCTGAATCAGTCATATTTAAAATATATTTCAAATCCTCATAATTCTATTGGTGTATAAAAGACTGAAAATTGCTAAAATCTAGTCAGGTAGTCTTTTGTTTTATAGCTGTGTAAGTAACATAATCTATAAGATCTTACTTCTAACATTAAATGGCTGTATAAACACATTATGTACTCTGTAAATAAACTCAAAATTTAATGTGTACATTTTAAGTGACAAAAAGGACTTATGTAGTTATTTCAGGGAAACTCAAATTGTTTCTATTTTGCCAAGGATTTGGGACAGAGAGAGAGAGAGAGAGAGAGAGAGAGAGAGAGAGAGAGAGAGAGAGAGAGAGAGAAACAAAGAGAGAGAATTTGGTTAGCAATTCTAGGAACCTTTCTTAGTGTTTCACGACAAATTCAGGCAAAATATAAGATACAAGGATGATATCTCTTACATAGGAAAAAAATTCAAAGATTGTGTATTCATGCACTCACCAAGAATTTTCAGTAGGAGCAATATAGGACAAAACATTGATATAGATAATAGTGGCAGCATTTTCTTCTGTGCTGTGTTAAGAGTGTCTGACATCTCTTATTGTATGGATGTGGATCATTTGGGTATATGCCTAAGAGGAGGATTGCTGGATCCTGTGGTAAACTAATTCCCATTTTCCTGAAGAACCCCCATACTGATCTCCAAAATGGATGTATGAGTTTGCACTCCCACCAGCAGTAGAGGAGTGTTCACCTTTTCCCACATCCTCTCAAGCATAAGTTGTCATCGGTGTTTCTAATTTTTATCCATTCTGGCAGGAGTAAGATGGTATCTCAAAGTTGTTTTGATTGCTCAACTATGTTCATAGCAGCATTATTTGTCATAGCAAGACCCTGGAAGCAATCTAGATGCCCCTCAACTAAAGAATAGATAAAAAAGATGTGGCACATCTACACAATGGAATACTACTCTGCAGAAAAAAAATAATAGAATCTTGAAATTCGCAGGCAAGTGGTTGGCACTTGAAGAAACCATCATGAATGAGATAACCCAGTCACACAAATAGAAATATGGTATGCACTCACTCATATATGGATTTTAGACCTAGAGCAAAGGATCAGCAGCCTATAATTCATACCACCAGAGGAACTCGGATACAAGGTGTATTCTAAGATATTCATATAAAGTCTATCACAGAAGGGGGGAGGGACAAGTCCCCCAGAGCACATGGGAGGGTGGGGGCAGTGAATGGAGAGAGAAGTAGGAGAAAGAGAAGGGGAGGAGAGGACAGCACGTGTGACTAGGAAGATTGAATCAGGGTAGAAATAGAAGACAGAGGGGAGAGAAAGAGAGAGAAAGAGAGAGAGAGACACAGAGAGAGAACAAATACAAAAGGGGAGCCATTATTGTTTTGAAGAGAAAACAACCTAAAGAAAGGTCTAGAGACTTCCAAGACTGCCACCACCTAACAATTTAAGCAACTGTGGAAAGGCTACCATAAATGCCCTTCCTGGGTAGTGAGATCAACAACTAACTTATCCACCATCATGGAGCCCTCATCTAGTACCTGTCAGAAAAAGAAGCAAACCCCCTTAACTAAACACTGAATCCAGATGCAGAGGGAGAGGACAAGACCAGATTGAAGAAACACATAGAAACAACTGACCTGAACAAGGAGGAGATAACGGGCCCCCAGACTCATAGCTGGGAATCCAACATGGGACTGACTCAGACTCCCTGAAAATGGTCTCAGTTAGAGGACTGAGCAGTCTAAGGGACCTCAGACTGTGGAACCAGGATGTATTCCTGGTGCACAAAAGGACCTTGAGGACACATCCATGATGGAGGGAAACTGCCTTAACCTAGAGACAGAAAATAAATACTAGTCCCTACTTTAAATGACTTGACATGTTTAGATGACCCCACCTGGATGGCATTGCCCTACATGTGGAATTGGGATGGGGGGTTGGGAGGGGAGGGTGGTCTGGTTGCATGTGAGGGGGGGAAAGAGGGTAAGAGGGAGGAAGGGAGGAAGAGGGAATGGGATCAACATGTAAAATAAAATTTAAAAAAAAAGTTGTTTTGGCAGTTAGAAGCTCTTGAAAAAAAAAAAAAAAAAAAAAAAAAAAAAGAGTGTCTGTCCTTTCCTCAGATAGAGTAATACTCATTGCATCATGCATTTTAGACTATGTTATATACTATTCTAGACTCTTAATAAGCAAGCTCTTTCTAACTCAATATTCATGACAACTATGGAAATCTATACAGAATTTCCAATATATCAGTAGTTTGTTTGGATGAGTTTAATTAGTTGTGGATTATAGTTTGAAATATATGCAGAAAATTACAAAATTATACCTTTTGACTTCTTTATTATAGTGTTTTGCAATTATCTAAAATCTTTTTTATCACCAAACCTCAATTTAAATTAACATTATAATTATCAATTATACAGTACAGCTTAAGAACAAATCAACTATATAATATTCCACAAGTGAAAATGCCCAATAGAACAGGATGTTTCCATGAGATAAACAAACTATATTACAGGCAGTGGGGTTCTTCCTACAACCATTTCACCATGCCACATACTGGAGAAAGATAGCAGCAGCAAAGAAGTAAAAGGCACAGCAGAAGCTAAAGGTATTCTGGAGTCTGTGGTCTCAGGCCCTTGTCTCTCCAAGATTCATCCATCAGGGATTTACCTCCTGGTAGGCTGACAGCTTGAAGTTACCTGACATCTGCTGCTCTTCTGACATGTTCACTGGAAATACTATATTTTTGTGGTTTTAATTTACTCACATTTATTTTTCTATTTTCTCCCTGAAAGCACTCTTATATACCCACCCCCATTTTCTTTAATATCCATATATTTTCACATTAACTATCATTTTATGTACATTTCTATATACATGTATGTTCCTACATATAACCTGTTGAGTTCATATAATGTTACTTGCATTTATGTTTTCAGAGCTGACCAATTGGCACTGAGCAATCAGTGTGCTGTTACCAGAGGAATAACACTTCTCCCGTTCTAAGGTTTACTCAAATGTCTGTAAGTCTATGTGTAATGATAAGCCCTTGTGGGTTTCTCCTATTTATTTTGAAATGTTCCACATTGTCATCCTCATTCAGCTCACATTGAGGAAGCCATCTATGTAGCTTCTGATGTTACTAGAAAACACAATTTTACAACAAAGTCCCTGATCCACTGTCTCTTACAATATTTCCACCCTTTCTTCTGCAATGTTCTATGAACCTTTGGTGTGGAAGGGTTTTTCAGATATGTCCATTAGGACTGGGTTCTACAACTTTGAATTTTCTTTGTTTGTACTTTTCTGGAGCAGTCTCCATATATTGCAAAGATAATTGTCATTGATTGTGGTTATCTCTGGGGATAAGTGTAAAAGTTTATAGATTATTCTTAGGGATTATGCTGGCTACTTATTAGTAGTATAGTCTACTCCCATGACCATGACTTCACTACCACATAGTAGTTACCTACACTTCCAGTATCAGGAAAGGTATACCTGTTTTTTGGTGGGTCTGAAGTCTAATGAAAAAGCTGTTAAATATTGCCTAGAAATGTGTTGATTTTCACACCATGCTGGCCATTGTTGTTTTTTGTAGCCTTCATGTCTGGTTAGGAGTACTGTTGGCTTCTCTCTTTTTGAAGCTTGCATGACTCCTTCTGGTACCATGAAATCAATCCCTCTTTCAGGATGCACTGATATCATTTCCAGTTAGAGGTCTTCACAGCTCTGTTCTGAAGTCCATGGTATCTTCCACCTCTTGAGATTGAAAATGATTCACTTAGATAGTCTTGGCAAATTATGTAAAAGAGGACTTCTCATGTCTTGTACTTAGATTTTCAATAAGTGATCTTTTTTTCTTTTTGAGGGATCACTTTCAGCCCTGGTGAGAAGCTCATTAAAATAATCATACATGTATATTTATATTCAGAATTAATGCATTATGCATTTTTAGGTAAATAGTTAGTGGTAAAATTTTCTGGGGTTTTAAAATAGCCATATTGTTACTTCACCCTAATTACTCCTTCTATAATTACCTTCTTCCCCCATCCCTAAGGAAACTCCCATTTCCTATTTGCCCTATCAAATCACTTGTATTCTGCCATTTCCCTTTACCTTTCTCCCACCTTCTTTGTCTGATACCCTCTTTCCCATTCCCACTATCAAAACACTTGTATCCTTATATCCTCTTTACCATTTTCCCCCTTTTTCTTCCTTTGCTTCCCTAAGGAGACCTTTATATTCTCCTCTCTCTTACTCCCAATGCCCCATCATGGCAACAGTATTAGAAAAGAGAATACTGAGTGAGATAACCCACACATACATAGACAAACTTCACATGTTCCATTTATTAGAGACTCCTGACCACAAATTGTCAGATATGAGTGCACAGATTCTAGAAACTACAAAAACTAGGAATGTAAAATGAGAACATTAACAACATATTTTTAACATTTTAAAATTAATTCCTTGGGAATTTCATATCATGGACCCCAATCCCTGTCATTTAACCTCCCTTTCATATTCACCCTCTAAACCTGTGTAGGCTCCCAAAGGAAAATAAAAAATAAAATAAAATTGAAATTGTAACTTAAAAGCATAAAATTCTTGCCTATCTCTCTGGGCAATGACCTACTCTCTAACAATTACCACAATTGCCCTTCCTTTTCTGCTATCTAATCCCTCTTAACACTCCCTGCCTTCTGTTGTGTCCTCCAGATTTCATAGCTGCTTTACCTTGTAGTATATAGCACCTTTAATGTCATTTGTATGTTTATGACTACAGAGCTCGCCAACTGGTATTGGATAACCAATCATGAGTTTCTGGGAAAGACCAGTTCTTCATTTCTGAGCATACTATAGTTGTTCAAGATTTTTTTGTCTAGGGTAGAGTACTTAGAAATTTTCCTCTTCCATGTTAGCATGACTATTAGTTTTGTCCTCATTCATGTCTTATTAAACAGCAATGATGTTGAGGTATAATTTATTAAGTTTCTCCATCATTTCTTTGAGACTGAATCTTACACAGTTCCTGGTATTATGTCTCTTATGATCTTTCTACTGTGTCTTCCATGATGTACCTTTATAGTATGTGTATGAATTTGTTGTTAGATTTATTTTTACCCTTTATAGTTTGGGGATCTCTGATCAAGCTCTCAATAAAACATGGAGAATTATGACTGCCAGGGCTTTGCTTATCTTATATCTAGGCAACTTTCTTAATTTAATTTATCTTAGTTTTCTTTTGCCTCTGGGCTTTTGTCTTTTTCTACTCTATTCTTTTTTCCCCTACTGGAGATGTTTGGCCATGTGGCTGAACTCTGGCATCTTCCTGTCCTTTTCTCACTGTTTACTCTTCCCTTCTTCTCTCTTCTACTAATTATCTCTTCAGACCAGTCCAGCCTATCTTTTTTCCTGACTAGTTATTAGACATGTCTTTATTAGACCGACCAGGTGTTTTATGCAGGCAAAATAACACAGTATCACAAAATCAAACAAATGCAACATAAAAGAATACTTCACATCTTGCCATCATTAAATAAATATTCCACAGCATAAATGAATATAACACATCTTCATCTAATATTCAACAACATGAGTTGTGTTGTAGATGCATTGATTAGGTTAGGGTACCACATGGTCAATTATTATGTGCATTTTGACCAGTTCTTGTTTTCTGTAATTTTCTCTGTCTGTTGGAAAGAAGTTTCTCTGATGAGAAATGAGGGCAATGCTTATGTCTGTGTATAATGATATATATTTAGATGTAGGCAGTAATTAATCTGTTCTAGTAAGGTAGGAGTAGTGGACTCTCTTCAAACATCTATGACCACACTGTCCACAAGTAGTTGTCTAAATTTCTAGTACCATCCAAGCTTTGTTGGCTGTTGAGTGGCCCTTACCTCCAATTTGATAGCTATTGAAAACTTCCCAGGAGATCTTGGATTTTTCCCCTTCCGTGACAAACCTTGTATGAATCTGTTAGGTGCTTCCTTATATCCTAGTTTTTCAGGTGGTGTGAATTATAAAGCTGTTGATATTATGCTCTATGTCTAAAATACATATATGAGTGAGCACATACCATGTTCCTTTTTTTGTGACTGGGTTGTCTCACTCAGATTGGTTTCTTCAAGTTCCATCCACTTCCCTGTAATTTCAAGATTTTATTGTGTTTTTTTGTTTCCATTGAGCAGTATTCCATTGTGTAAATGTACCACATCTTCATTATCCATTCTTCAGTTGAGGAACATCGAGGTTGCTTCCAGGTTCTTGCTACTACAAACAATGCTGCTCTGAAAACAGTTGAACAGATGTCCTTGTTGCGTGGATGTGGATCATCTGGATATATGCCTAAGAGTGGACATTGGTCTCAGTTAGAAGGCCTGGGCAGTCTAAGGGACCTCTGACAGTAAAACTAAGATGTATCCCTGGTACAAAGATGGATTCTGGGTGCACAATCCCTATTGAGGGATACTCCCTTAGCCTAGAGACAGGAGGGAGGGCCTAGACCCTACTCCAAATGACTTGACAGATTTTTATGATTCTTACTGGAAAGCACCACCCTCCCTTGGAGTGTGTGAGGAATGGTGGGAGGGAGGGAGGGGGGAATAGGTAACTAGGATCAATATGCAAAATAATATATATATATATATATATATATATATATATATATATTCATGTTATGATATCCACTAATGACTCATATTGATATCTTGGGAGGCTATTCACTGTTTATAAGTATCACAGCTGGGCAGAACTGTTGATTACTCACTTAACTTTGTGGTTTACATAAAGCTTATCCTCAGAGTAGAGGTGTTCAGGTAAAATCTGCCTTTTAAATTCCAGGTTTAATGTCAGTGTGCAAAGTAACTTTAGCAGAAGAGACTTACTTGAAAGCCTTGGGGAAACAAAGACGAACAACATTAAAAAAATTTATTGTCATAAGAAATGGTTGTATTTCATTGATTCTTATAGAGTATTGATAAATTTAAAACAAACAAAAATAAAATAAAATAAAAGAGAGCATCACTATTTTCCTTCATAGCTATAAATGAAAGCATTAAAGGGATGGCAGTGGGGTGGATCTGTGCCTGATATGCAGTGTATTTTATTTATTGAGTGTTTGCCACATGTGTCTCAACTAACTTTCCCTATTGAACTATTGAGGTGGTAATATTCTCCTCTATGTATACAGAAAGAATTTTAATTCAGATAGACTATTTCTCTGTGTCATGTGGCTAATAGAAATTTTAACTCTTCCTGTCTCAAAATTTCATTCTCTCATTTAACTTTTGTATGTTTCTGCTCAAACATTTATTTTGTTTAGAAGTTGAGATGAAATCCAGAATTTTCAAAATGCTTTACAAAAAAGAAATTGTTTCCCACTAGAAAATGTTGCCTTTTCAACCCTGAAGGAAAGAGTATGATATTTTAAACACCACATGTGTGTTTCTCTATCCTCTAAGCATTATAACTGGTATAAATTTATTCTGTGGGAAAATGCTGTGTTTAATAGAAATGTCTAAGATGCCTTGTGTGATTGTTCCAATATGTTTAATAGAACCAAAGGAAACATTACTGTAAACTACATGTATTAAGGCAAACTACTTTAGAACAAGAATGGATGCTGTTCTTTTCCATTCTAAATCAAAAGGCCATCACCTCTTTAAGCAAAAGGAATCTCATCAACAAAAAAGGGTTATATCCTAAATTATGCACTCATGTCTAGAAATGAATTTTTAAAACGTAATATGTATCAGTTTATTTTAATATGCTATTAGGCAACATAGCATCTGTAATAGAAATTGATGCCTTGCACAATATTGGACAAAACAAAGTCATCATATTTGGAGAATTCTTATTAATTAAACAGTTCTCACATAAAAAAATGACTAAAATATCTTACAGACAGTATTTTTTATAATGTCAATATTTCTAGAATAATCTTTAAAAAAGTAAATTCCTGTTACCTATTTTGGTCATATCTATAACAATAGGCTGCTTTGTAAATAATGTTATAATCTGGTAATTTCCTCAAATTTATAATGTTTGATCAAATCCATACCATATTAGCTCTCTTCCAGTTTCTATTGTATGTGCACTCACTTTTTACTCCCTACTTAACATAATGTTTTCTCTTAACCCGCTGAGTCAGTTCATTGCTGCCACTAAGCAAAAGTGTATAAGTACATTTGCTGTAACATGGATAGTCAGTCTATCAGTGCATTAATCCAAGGAAAACCAGGTCTTAGCTATCAACTGACAATATCTCTTAAAATAGGTTGACACTTATGAGTATCTCCTTCATTAATTTTGTAATAGTTACTGATTGGATCTAATAGCTAGCAAACTTTATAACTCTAAGTATGACAGTTTACTTTTTTTGTCATCTATTAGCAAGTATGATACATGATAACATTCTGACACTTGAATAGTAGTGATGAAAATTTCAATGGAGAACAAGAATGTTTTCCCATGTCCTATAACTCAAGTATGTGGTATCTTCATCAAAGGGGTCTTAGCATCAATTTTAGAATGCAGTCTATGGCAACATTAATAGATTATGTTATCTGGGATGTCTCTAGGATCCTACTGATCAAAAAGCTTAAGGAAGGTAACACACTTGTCACTGAGCTATTTGTTTAATGGACTATGATATCTTGATAGTGTGCCCACCTAATCAACTTCCACATATAGAATAATTTCACATATATTTCTTTTTATATTTGTGCTTGTGTGATTTAGGTAGCTTATAAAAAATGTTTCCAAAATGACTTTTTTAAATTTTTTTACTATTATATATTCTTCCCTACACACCTTCCTCTACTCTGACCTCCTAGTCTTCAACATATTTGAGCTTTCCTGATCCATTATATGTCCTTCCTTCTTCATAAAAAATGTGTAATACACTCTCTCTCTTCCTTTGACATATTTCCTATTCATATGTCTTTTATTTTATTCAGCAATACCTTTTTCTTTGTTTTTTCTATTTTTATATTTATTTTTTTAATTTTAATTATTTATTTTGTATTTTACATGTCGATCCCAGTTCCCTCTCCCTCCCTGATACCCTCTCTGCCCCATCAAATGCACCATGACTACTCTCCCCTCCCAACCTTTAACCCAATTCCACTTGTAAGGCAATGACATCCAGGTGGGGTCCTCTAAATATGTCAAGTCATTTGAAGTAGGGACTAGGATTTCTCTCCTGTCTCTAGGTTAAGGCAATATCCTTCCATGGGGGATGTGTCCTCAAGGTCTTTTTGTGCACCAGGAATACATCCAGGTTCCACTGTCTGAGGTCCCTTAGACTTCTCAGTCCTAGCTGAGACCCATTTTCAAGGGGTCTGAATCAGTCCCATGTTGGAGTCCCACCTATCAGTATAGGGACCAATTAGCTCCTCCTTGTTCAGGTCAGCTATGCCTAAGTGTTTCAGCAACCTGGTCTTGTCCTGGATTCTAGTTCAACTCAGTGTTTAGTTAAGGGGGTTTGCTTCTGTTTCTGACAGATACTAGATGAGGGCTCCATGATGACTGTAAGTTAGTTGTTGATCTCACTATCCAGGAAGGACATTTATGGTAGCCTTTTGACTGTTGCTCAAATTGTTAGTTGGGGGCAAACTTGTAAGTCTCTAGACCTTTCTTTAGGTTGTTTTCTCTTCAAAACAATAATGGCTTACTTTTTTATTTGTTCACTGTCTCTGTCTCTCTCTCTCCCTCTCTCTCTCTCTCTCTCTCTCTCTCTCTCTCTCTCTCTCTCTCTCTCTTCTGTCTTAGGTCAGACCTACAAGAAAAAAACCTAACCATGTCCTCTGCTCTGCTAACATCTTGCCAGGACTCAAAGAGATGCCAGAGCTACATACTGTCAGGACTGCTATGAAACAACCAGCTACCCAGATGTGGCAGCACCCCAGCTTTCTTGGATCCCCCAAAGACGATTGACACCCCCAATTCAGCAGGAAGCAGTCTTGAGAACTCAATGTCCTTATTCCCCAACCTGCCATGCCCAACTCCCACCTTTTTAATAACAATAAAAGGTAGGAATTTTGGGAAACTACAGTCTTCTGACACTGTCCCTGACAATAAGCAGGACGCTCATGGCCATGTCATGGCTACATCAGGCTTTACCTGGCTACCAGAGGACTCAGTTACTCATATACAAGCTCCCCTTTTAAAGCAACTGTGCCAAGCATGCATCCCTCTCTTGCTCTTTTGCTCCCTCTCTCTTGTGCTTTCTCTCTGACCTTCTCTCTCTGCACTTTCTTTCTATTTCTTCTTTCTCTCTCTCCCATGCTTTCAGTTGGCCACCAGCTAGCCCCCTTTCTCTCCCCTCTCTCAAGAAACTCCACATGGGTGCTTAGTCTCCTGTTTGTGTTTCTTAGGCAATAATTATAGCAAAAAGAACAACAGTAGGGCTACTAATTTTTTTTTTTTTTTTGAGTTTATCTTGTATCCTGCTATTTTGCTGAAGGTGTTTACCACCTGTAGGATTTCTCTGGTAGAGTTTTTTCTCTGGTAGAGTTTTTTGTTTGTTTGTTTGTTTGTTTTTGGTTGCTTATGTAAATTATCATATCGTCTGCAAAAAGTGACAGTTTGATTTCTTCCTTTCCAATTTGGATCCCCTTGATATCCTTTTATTGTCTTATAGTTTTAGCCAGAACTTCAAGAACAATATTGAAGAGATATGCAGAGAGAGGGCAGCCTTTTCTTGTTCCTGATTTTAGAGGAATCGCCTTAAGCTTCTCTCCATTCATTTTCATGTTGGCTGTTGGTTTGCCGTATATTGTTCTTATTATGTTTAGGTATGTTCCTGTTATCCCTGATCTGTCCAAGACCTTTATCATGAAAGTTTGTTGAATTTTATGGAAGGCTTTTTCAGCATCTAGGGAGATGATCATATGGTTTTTCTTTTTCACTTTGTTTATATGGTGGGCCATGTTGATAGATTTTCATATGTTATACCATCCCAGCATTACAGGGATGAAGCCTACTTGATCATGGTGGATGATTTCTATGATGTATTCTTGGATTCGGTTTGCCAGTATTTTATTGAGTATTTTTGCATTGATGTTCATCATGGATATTGGTCTGTAGTTTTCTTTATTAGTTGTATCTTTGTGAGGCTTTGGTACCAAGGTGATTGTGGCCTTGTTGAATGAGTTTGGCAATGAGCCTTCTGTTTCAATTGTGTGGAACAATTTGAGGAGTATTGGCATTATTTCTTCCTTGAATTTCTGGTAGAATTCTGCACTAAAACCATCTGGCCCTGGGCCTTTCTTTTTGGTTGGAAGGCTTTCCTTGATTGCTTCTATTTCATTGCAGGTTATAGGTCTATTTAAGTTGTTTGTCTTTTCTTAATTTAATTTTGGTAAGTGATAGTTATCCAGAAATTTGTCCATTTCCTTTGAATTTTCTATTTTTGTGGAATACAGGTTTTCAAAGTATGACCTGAAAATTGTCTGGATTTCCTCTGTGTCCGTTGTTATGTTCCCCTTTTCATTTCTGATTTTGTTAATTTGCATGTTCTCCCTCTGCCTTTTCATTAGTTTGGATAAAGGTTTGTCTATCTTGTTGATTTTCTCAAAAAACCGACTCTTTGTTGCATTAATTTTTTTTTTTTTTTGTATTGTTTTCCTGGTTTCTATTTTGTTGATTTCAGCCCTCAACTTGATTATTTCCTGGCATCTACTTCTCTGGGGTGTGTTTGCTTCTTTTTGTTCTAAGACTTTCAATTGTGCTGTTAATTCTTTTATGTGACTATCCTCTGTTTTCTTCATATGGGCACTTAGTGCAATGAATTCCCTCATAACACTGCTTTCAAGGTGTCCCATGAGTTTGGGTATGTTGTGTCCTCATTCTCGTTGAATATCAGAAAGTCCTTAATTTCTTTCTTTATTTCTTTGACCCTGTTGTGGTGCAATTGCACATTGTTCAGTTTCCATGAGTTTGCAGGGTTTCTGTGATTTATGTTGTTGTTGAATTCCAATATTAAAGCATGTTGGTCTGATATGATATAGGGAACTATTCCTATTCTCTTGTATCTGTTGAGGTTTGTTATGCCACCTAGTATGTGTTTGATTTTAGAGAATGTTCCATGTGGATCAGAGAAGAAGGTATATTCTTTTGTCTTTGGATGGAATGTTCTATAGATGTCTGTTAAACCCAGTTGAGACATAACTTCTGTTAGTTCTTTTGTTTCTTTGTTGAGTTTCTGATTGGTGGTCCTGTCTAATGGTGAGAGTAGTGTGTTGAAGTGTCCCACTATAAGTGTGTGAGGTTTTATATGAGCTTTGAGTTTTAGAGGTGTTTCTTTTATGAATGTGGGTGCCTTTGTTTTGGGGGCATAGATGTTCAGAACTGAGACTTTTTGTTCATGGATTTATCCTGTGACAAATATGAAGTGACCGTCTTCATCTCTTTTGATTAATTTTGGTTTGAAGTCTACCTTGTTAGATATTTGGACAGCCACACATGCTTGCTTCTTGGGTCCATTTGATTGGAAGATCTTTTCCCAAACTTTTACCCTGAGATAATGTGTATCTTAGATGTGTTTCTTGTATGCAGAAGAACAATGATTTCTGTCTTCAGATCCATTCTGTTATCGTGTGCCCTCTAACTTGAACTTGTATGTGTCTCTCCACCTAGTCCTTCACGTCCATTTAATTCTTAAATTCAGCCAGTACCCATAGATGGCAAAGATAAATTTATGCTTCCTTGAACCCATATTAAGCCATCTTCCACTGTCAGTAACTGGTTCCAGGCAGATTACTCTAAATTGTTAGGAAAGTTGTGAACTGTCCTGGGAATTCTGATTCCCCCAATATTGTAGAAAATTAGGGTTTGAATGGCTAAAGAGAAAGTTATTTTTATTTCTCAAAAATTTCCTTTAGTGGGAAGCACAGAATCATTGAGTTCCCATCAAAACTCCTGGGACACCAGAATGGCAAGGAGAAGACAAGGGAACATGAGGCTTAGTATAATTACCTTCAAGAAAAGTTATGTCTTCCTTAACAACAAATGTAAATCTGTGTTTCAGGTCTGCTGTCTTAGGTACTTTTTTCAATGCTGTAACCATTGCTAAACTGAGAGGCCTGTCTCTTCTGGAAGGAAACAGAGGATGATTCCATCCATGGAGGAGGGGAGTTATGTGTGGGGTACTGGGTGAAGTAAAAAGAGAGAAAACTACCAGCAGAATGGGATGTTTTGTTTGAGAAAAAAAATAATAAATAAAATGGAAAAAGTTAAAAACTCAGAGAGAGAAAATATTATTAACTCAATTTGATCCAGATGTAAACTGAAATTTGTTGTTGCAATTATTGATGCCTATTTGGATCAAATAGTGTCTTGAAAACTTTTAACTGAATTAAAATTCATAATATTAACATTATATTATTGTTGAATACTTATACATTAACTCCTTAAGCATAACTTATCCTTTAGGAAGGAAAATGACAATAAGAGAAACTAAGGAGAAACTAGCTCACTAAATAGTTGAATTTAACAGTGATATAATTTTATTAATTAATGTAGTTTAATTTATTATTTACATAAGTAAGGGGGTAATCATCCTTTCAAGGAATTTACAAGTGGCCTTATCTGTCAATTTCCCTTCCCTTCCACTCTTTCCCATACCTTGCCTGCTTCTCATTACCTTGCTTGTATATGTGAAAAAAAAAAAAAAAAAAAGATATTCTGGTACCTGATGATGTAGGAAACAGAAATAGAAATATTCAATAAGGTTTTTTAATTTGTCAACTGCAAGGCAAAAAAAAAAAAAAAACAAAAAACAAAAAAAAAACTTGAGGTTGGAAGAAATTTAAACAGTTGTTATAAGATAAACTTTTCTCCACTTTCATATATAAATATTACAAAGACATACTTAAGGTAAACTTTGTAATTATTCTTTTAATCTTATTTTTGTAACACAACTTTAAAAACTAATTTGGATCTTTAAATATTTTTCTCCATCACAAGAAACTTTTGGCAAAAATTTACAGCAGTCATTGACATGACTCAGGATAAAAGTTGTTCATACTTACATATATACAGTGAAATAGTTTGAAGAAACAATGCAGTCAATTGGACTGCATACTCTAAGAGTAAAGAATGAATAATTTGCAAAGGGTACACTTTCCCTGATATTCAAAAAAAGTACTTCATTAATGTGAAATGCTTGGGTGCAAATTAGCCTGCTCTTATAATTTGGTTCTCTGCCCATTAATGTAAGCTCTAGAGAGAATAATGATTTGCCATATTAAAAATATGAAATAATTCCATTGAAGTTTAAATTGCAGAGTAGAACCAAAAAAAAAAAAAAATAGTATTATGCGGTTTCCCTCTTGTAATTTTGCTGATAGTACAATTCTTATACATTATCCCCATGATGGTTTCTCATGCTATTAGGAAATCTAATTAGCTATTTAGGGCTGTATTTCCAAAGAAATGGTTTACTTAATAAAGAAAATTAGGCAATCTACACTGTGAATTTTTAATTTCCAGCAAGAAGCCAGTTCTCTTTATATTTAAAACTTAGCTTTTCCTGTTGATGATGTTGATGATACAAATTATGCAATGACACTAGAGAAAATTAATGGTAAATACAATGTTTAGTTTATAGAAAATAAATCTATTACTTTAATTTATATATACATACATTTAACAATCTAAATACACATAAAGTTCATTAAAATTATTTAGTTTCTAAAAACTATTATTATATTTTTATATATGCATATATATATATATATATATATATATATATATATATAGGCTTAACATACAGGTATTATCTTTTGAAAACTATTACTTTTCATTTACTTTCTGTTCCTTTGTATTTATTTAGGATTACTAGAGATTGAAACATAGGCTACCTAATGCTAGGTAATATCCTAAGTTCCATTCTTGATTTTTTACTTAAATAGTGTATTCTATAAAATATGTATAGACTGTTCTTTTGCTTGTCCCATATGATGATTATAAGCTTTAATTTTATATTTAATCCATTTATATTTAATGTAATTGGGTTCATATCTACTACACAGATACTGATTTTCATTCTTTTCCCTCTTTTATATTTCTTTCATTGGTTTCTGTTGAACTAATACTATTTTTTGTTTGTATCTATGTTTATTACTGTTGCCATCATCATGTTTTTGTCATGTGTTAAAAGTTACCCTAGGAATCTTTGTTTCATGTAATATGTATGATAGCTGCTGCTGAATTGTATTTGATTCATGCAGGCTTTTAAATTATTACAAAATACTTTATTCCTGTATAATTTTAAGCCCTTCACCATTTTTTTTTCTTTTGTGCATGTTCCTCAGTGTTCATATTTCTTCTTGATGACTTATTTTATAATAATTTCAATTATTGTGATGAATTAGACAGATTTTTGGTTAATTTAAAATTGGGTATTCAAAATTGTTTACTATCACGATCTAACATCATTTTACCTTTTTTTACCATTTTAAATTTTTTTCATATATAATTATTATTTTTTCTTATTTTACATATCGATCCCAGTTCCCTATCCCTCTCTTCCTTCCTCCCTCACATGCCCTGACCCCCTCCTATCCCATCCCCCACTCCACAAGGAGGGTAATGCCTTCCAGGAGGGATCATCAAAATCAGTCAAGTCATTTGGAATAGGGTCTAGGCCCTCTCTCCTGCCTCTAGGCTAAGGGAATATCCCTCCTTGTGAAATATTCTCCCAAAGTCCTTTCTTGCACTAGGGATACATCCTGGTTCCACTGTCAGAGGACCCTTAGACTGCCCAGTTGTTAGACTTTGTGAGTACAATGACAAATTTGAGAACTATTGTTATAATTATTTTGAAATAATGAGTTTTATTCCATTCTTAGATAATCTACATT
Organism: Phodopus roborovskii; assembly: GCF_943737965.1. Lineage (NCBI taxonomy): Eukaryota > Metazoa > Chordata > Mammalia > Rodentia > Cricetidae > Phodopus > Phodopus roborovskii. Next base: position 277,571 of record NW_026126436.1, read on the forward strand.
TCTTCCTTTATTTTGAATTTTCACTTACTAGGCTCTGCTTTCATGTTGAGATTCACTTAAATATATTTTTATAGTTTTAGTAATACTCACTCTTTGTCTGTCTCTATCTTTTTTTTCTCTCTCTCCCTCTCTCCCTTATTTCCTCCTCATGTTCATATTTCTCTTTGTTGATCTCTTTTCTCTCTTTCTGGTTTGTATTTTTTTTTTCTTTTTAATTTAAAATATTTTTTCCATAAAATATATTCTGATTCTACCTTTACTTTTCTAATCCCTCCTATAACTATACTAACCCTTGTCCAATCTAAAGTTATATCCTTTTTGGACGCCAGCCGCCTCCCCGGTAAGAGAAGGTCATGTGAAAATACATAGATCAGCAGAAATGGGTTAATAATTAAGACAGAGCTAGCCAATAAGAAACAAGTAACCGGGCCAACAGCATTGTATCAAATACAGAGTCTCTGTGTGTTATTTGGGGCTGGCGCAGCGGCAGGACAAGACCAAGCTGCAGGCAGAAAAACCGTATGCCTTACAAATGGCGCCCATGTGGTTAATAAGAACTTCTACTTAGAAATTAACAAAAGCTTAAAAAAGGGTTTTAGAAACAAAAGAACAGAGACAAGCAAGGTTTCTTGGTAGCAGCATTTTCCTTGGTTGTACTCTGCTTTGCTAGAGACAAGCAGATATTCGCGCGGCTCCTTTAAGGGAAGATTCCTGACTCAGCTTAAGCGGCAAAAAAACGCACAGCTTTTAAATAACTCTGCTAACAATTTATTGGTGTTTATGAGAGATGGCAATGACAGTGACCACATCTCCAAGCCGGCAGCATGCTTTCTGGGTAGCAGCTCAGACCAAGGCGGTGAGCACAGCTTTCCATGCTGGCGGTAAAATAGCCGCCGCCATCTTTGGTAAACCACGGCTGACACAGCTATGACTTTCATTTTAGCAATGTTGTTGTTTACCAGATAAAAGACTTGTAGCCAGATGAAGATAAAGATTTACAGTAAAGACAGATTCATATTAAGAAAAACCTCTAAAGGTTTACAGAGTGTTTTAAAATATATGTAGACATGAAAAAAAAATGGTTTTAAAGAGACAAAGAGGAACTGGGTGTTGTAGCACTCAGGAGACAGAGGCAAGCAGATCTCTGTGATTTGCAAAGTAAACCTGGTATGCAGAGTAAATTCCAGGACAGATAAGAGTTACACAGTGAAACCCTATGTCAAAAATAAATAAATAAATAAATAAATAAATAAAAGTAAAATAAACAGAGTAATAATAAAGGCACATAAAGATGAAAAGCTCAGAGAGAATCTGGTTACTGTATGCTATTGTGTTGTCCCTACATTGTTTAACTGCTGAGAAAATAACAACTGATAAAGGAAATGTTGCTGCATTAATTCAATTTACATATTTTAAAAATGCTTTGACTCAAAAATTTAACTTCAAGGACAAGTTATTGGGGAAAAGGATTTCTAGTTTTGTTTCAACAGGAAATAAAAAGCTGTGGATTCCTTCCAGACTAATGTGGTTTGAGCAAGCCAGGCCCCCTGAAACAGAGTTCCTGATGATCCAACATTCAAAACAGCTTGAACAAGGCAGCCATGCAGACTACTGCCATCTTCTCAGGATCCCCCATGACAGCACCCCCTGTCAGCAGGAAGTAGTTTGGAAAGAACGACGCCCAAATTCCCAAATATTGTTTATAAATGTTTGTTTTCATTTAAATGGACTTGGTTATAAATGGTTAATGAGAACAGCCAATTCTTTTTAAAGGTAAAAAGGGGATTATGGTATAGATATGAATACTTCATTTTGGAATGGATTTTCATTTATTGATACAATTTAAGGTCAATGTTGTGATATGTATATTTCTCTTCTTGCTTATGTATTGTGTTTATATAGCTCATTTAAAAATGTAATGTATAATTTAGTACAGATTTTACATAGTTACCTATAATAGTCAAAACTTATAGCTAAGTTAGTTAGGTTTTCTAGATATACAGAGATGTATTTGAGATAGATAGGCATTCTTCAAACCTTTCAAAGACCTACAGAATATGGCATTTAAAATGGTTTAGGGTTTTTCTTGACAATGAGGCACAATTGCTCCTGGCAACATCACCTGCGTCAGAAAGGAAGATGAACATTGAAGAAACTCATTATGGAGTTTGCTTCCAATGTGGCAAGACTAGCCATTTGGACAAGATACTGCTCTTGTCTGGACTGTTTGACTTTGTGCTATATAAACTGGACATGCAGGACCCACAGAAAAGTGACTGCTGATTCAAGATGGACATTGCTACAGAGTTCTGCTTCATGGAAGAGTCTGCCAGACAGTCTGCAGGACACAGAGAAAAGTGACTGACAAACTGCCAAGATGACAGTTTAAAGTTTCCTGCTTTGCTGAAGAGTCTGCCAGACACACTATGGCCTATGGGCTGAAGATGGAAGATTACAAAAGAACTTCGGGTGACCAGGCAGTGAGTTGTCTCTGTCATTTCTAGAGCTTATATATTATCCTTCTGTGGTCTTTGAAGTAGTTGAAGACAGATAGTTATGGTATAGACTTTAGACACACAAAGATAGAATAGATGATGGAATATTTTCTTAAATCTTGCTAAATGTTAATGGACTAAATAGTGTTAACTGTGATTCTTATTTGATAACTGTTATGTGATATATTTTGCTATGTTAAGGTTAAAACGCTTCTTTTTATTTAAACACAAAAGAGGAGATGATGGGAGATGTCATTCTGTATATGTTTCTCATACTGGTTAATAATAAAGCACTGTTGGCCAATAGGAAAGGAAGATAGGAGGGACTAGGAGTCAAGGAGGAAATAGGAAGTAGGGAGGAGTCAAGATGGAGAGTCTGAAGAAAGCAGTATGCCGGCTCCCCGGTAAGAGAAAAACATAGATCAGCAGAAATGGGTTAATACTTAAGACAGAGCTAGCCGATAAGAAACTAGTAACTGGCCAACAGTATAATATCTAATACAGAGTCTCTGTGTGTTATTTGGGGCTGGCGCAGCAGTGGGACAACACAGGGCGGCGGCAGGAGGAAAAATTGTACTCCTTACAGTCTAGGCCCTCTCTCCTGCCTCTAGGCTAAGGGAATATCCCTCCTTGTGAAATATTCTCCCAAAGTCCTTTCTTGCACTAGGGATACATCCTGGTTCCACTGTCAGAGGACCCTTAGACTGCCCAGTTGTTAGACTTTGTGAGTACAATGACAAATTGGAGAACTATAGTTATAATTATTTTGAAATAATGAGTTTTATTCCATTCTTAGATAATCTACATTTCTTCCTTTATTTTGAATTTTCACTTACTAGGCTCTGCTTTCATGTTGAGATTCACTTAAATATATTTTTATAGTTTTAGTAATACTCACTCTTTGTCTGTCTCTATCTTTTTTTTCTCTCTCTCTCCCTCTCTCCCTTATTTCTTCCTCATGTTCATATTTCTCTTTGTTCATCTCTTTTCTCTCACTTTCTGGTTTGTATTTTTTTTTCTTTTTAATTTAAAATATATTTTCCATAAAATATATTCTGATTCTACCTTTACTTTTCTAATCCCTCCTATAACTATACTAACCCTTGTCCAAGCTAAAGATATATCCTTTTTGTCATCTCATGAGAAAACAAATTGGTACCAAAAAGTAATAAGAAAATATGGTAAAACAAGAATGAACCAACTGGAGCAAAAGAAAACAGAAAGAAAAGTGCCAATAAAAAAATGAGACATTTATACTCAGAAACACACAGGTTTATACACATTGAAATCCAATTAAAACACAAAACCCATCTCCAATTAAACTCCCCTCACCATTGCAAACCATAATATCCAACCTTCTCTCATCATCCACTTCACATTCTCATCTCTGGGACTCTATCTAACTTGAACCTGCCACATTCTCTTTTGCTTACCTACTCTCTCTTTTGTTTACTTATCCAGTTCCTTTCTTTGATTGTTACATATTTTCATTGTAAATCAAACCCTATATTGTACTCACTTTCCCTATGAAAAAATACACTTGGATTTTCCATAATATAGTTTTATTTCCACCATTTCCATTCACATGCTTACAGACATTTGTTACTGTGATGCCTATATCTTCTGATTAAATATTTCATTTTTCTTATTGTTGCTCTCCAACAAATTATTCTACAATTGCCCTGTTTTGAATTTCATACCCTGCCTAATATCACTTTAAGTTTCTCTACAGTAGAAAGCCACTGTGAATGGTGCTGTAATGCATTTTTATGTTTGAGAATGTCTGTGACATGATGACTTAAAATCCTATGGAAAAATACTTAGGAAGGATATAGCTGGTTCATAAGTAAAACCATCTGCTCAGTTTTAGATTATCTCCACACTCCTATATTGGCTGGTCTACATTACATTGCCACTAGCAATGCAAGAGTTTCTACTTGTCCAGATAAACACACTAGCATTTACTGTTTTTTTTTTTTTTTTTTTTGATTTCTTTTTTTTTTTTTTTTTTTTTTTTTTGCGTTTTGTGTGTGTGTGTGTGTGTGTGTGTGTTATATACAGGATTCCACAGAGGCCAGTGATAGTGCCAAAGCCCCTGGATCTGGAGTTACATACATTTGCAAGCTACTTGACCTGGGTATTGGGAACTCAGTACTTCTGTAGAAGTAAAAAGGCTGAAAAGAGTTAAGTCATCTTCCTATTCCCCTATTTGTTTTCTTAATCAATGGAAGTTTTATTTGCATTTGTCCAAGGGCTTGTGAAATACTAATTGTATTTAATCTTTCAAGAACTGTTTATTAAATTCTTTTACTTATTTATTTACTAGATTGTTTCATTTCTTCTTGGTTAGTGTTTGAGTACTTTGTGTTTTCTGGATATTATTACATACATTTGTTGCGTGAATGTACGTATTAGTCTTCTTTGAGATATACAGCTTAGAAAATACTTTCTTCCATTATGTTGCAGTCTCTTTACTTGATTATGTTTCTCACAGAACAGAGACTTTTAATATCATCAGGGGCCATTTTACTTACCCTAACTACCCCTGCATCTATGGAACTGGGGCCATTTGATTGTACTAAATATTCTTTCTAGTATGTTCTTCAATTATCTTTAGAAAAGTTTTCTGAAGAATTTTTGAAATTCTGTTTATTAATATTGGCCTGTATTTTTTTCTGTTTTGTTGTGTATTTGTCTGTGTTTTATATCATACTAATAATGATTTGAAGAACAGATATGGTAGAGATAGTCTTTGGAGAGGGCAGCAGTGAAATGAATTTCAAGATAAGATTATAGAAGGCATTTCTGATATTTTTTCTTCTCCAATCATTACAAATATTTTATTTTTCTCTCAGAATTCTCTCCCAGTTTATAATATAGCAGAACTGGTTATCTACCCAAGAGTTAGAACAATATATTTTTATGTTAATTGAATTATACCTGAGAATTGTCATTTACATCATAAAAAAGTTTATAATATAATATAGTAAAATAATTGTCTCTATGTACTACTTTAGTTTGCTTTACAAACTGTTTTAGAGTATTTCAAATTCCACATCAAAATTAATCATTTACTACTGTATAAGAATTATTTATATTTTCAAGAATTTTAAATACCTTAGGTAAAAATTTTTGAGTTCATGAAACACACCCATGAAAACTCTCCAATTTTCTGTTAAATTTCACATATAGACAAACAAGGTTAAATCATTTACATTTTTGTAGAATAAAAGAGTAAGAAATTATAGACAGAAAGAAAAATATTTCAAAATTTTTAAAAAAGTTATGAAATTGCTTAGCAAGCTAATAATACACAGTATGTTTAAGGATATATGTTGAATTACAATAAATACTTAATCATGACACTTTTAGCCAATTCAGTGTTAGTTCCAGGGATAAAGTTTTCTACTGCTAAAAAATCACAAATCTTTAGCTTTGATGTGGACAGGAGACAATACTAGATATATGGTGAAGTGTAGTTTGAAGTTAATAGAATTTTGAAAATAATCATAAACTATGAAATCTTAATAAATATAAATGGATATTCTTTCCATTTTAAATATGAAATTATTTTTCACAGAATGAAAAGTTCAAATTTCATCCCACAAGTGTTGCTAAAGTAATATTTTTTAATAATTTTGTAACAACTGTGTATTTCTTAGTGCATAACATAAAAATGGCAATCCCGAACACTTTTTTTTTAAGATGCAGGTGTGTTAATAGTGTGTTACTAGTAAACATATCTCTGAATTGATTCAACAGTAATTCTACTGTAAACCAATTTGAATTTCAAATAAAAGTATCATAACATGACTAAATGTCATAGTTATGATGGCTTTGAGAAAGTAAGTCATTATAAAAGTATCTTATATCATGTCATGTGCTTTCACAAACTTAGATGAATTTTTCTGCAACTTCTAGGAGAAACATTATACCATGGCCAGTTATATAAAAAAGACATACATTTTCTAGCTATATAGATAGGTACAGAAGTGAACTTATTAACAATAATACGTGTATCCTGTAGAATTTGCACATATAGACACAATTATGCATTATGCACACGTTCTTCTAATAGCTGTAGTAGGAATATGATAACATATCTACTATTTTAATAGATCTAGAATATTTGGTTACTAACATTTTCTACAATAAAACATATGGGTAAAAGCAACATTATAAATGCACAGCTTAATAAAAACTTGGATTTATTACTCATTTATAGTAAGTCAAAATCACTTTAATATGATCATGAATTACACTATTTTATTGTCACCATGCTATATTAATGACAATGTGATAGATTGGAAGGGCTATATAAAATTTTGCGGATTTGAATACAGACATATTTCAGAACTATTTAAATTACTGTCATCCTTGATAACACATCTAGGAGACGGCAAACTATTTTTCGTATTGTTCTAAATTTGTATTGGTTTTCTTTTTAAAATTTCTTTTATTAGTTTTTCTTTCAATAGATTACTTTTGCAAAAATTTTAATCATAGTTGCTTCTGTTAACAATATGGTTAGTTGCCCCCAACTCTAGGAGCAAAAGGAAGGATCATGTTGTGGTTATTAAAACAAAATACAGAGAATGATTCTGTCAATACACATGCATCTCTATGTATATTTTATGAGCTTTGTTAGAACTAATGATTCTAATTCTTTTCTGAAATAAAATAATCAATTAAATCATTAGAATAAGGATGTGGTTAGTAAATCATATTTATTAATAAATTTTATATGAAATAATTATTTCACTTTTCAAATTTAGTTTAAATTCTCTTGCTTTCTATTTTCTAGGAAAAAATTATGGATATCATAAAAATATAATAAAAACAGAAATAAGCATTATACCTATTCCACAGAAAAGGTTAATAGCAAAACTAAGTGTCAGTAATCTTTGACAACAACATTACAATAAGTGAGAACATTGTTGATGTTATATTAATTTCTTAGTTCTTATACTATTCTTGTTCATAGTCACAGATTGTTTTTCAGCAATGTGCATATTTATAATTTTATAGTTTGTTTCCCAATAATTCAAAATAATGCAGCATCATATATTTTACCTTCTGTTTGGTGCAGTTCCCTTTAATATGTTGGAAAACTTATTTTACTGGACACATCTTAGAAATTCTAAAGATTTCTCAGCCTCCCTTTCTATGGAGCTCCATCCCTCTGTGTTTGATACCAATACTAAAACAAAACCCTTTCTACTAGGGATACCCAGTATACATGCTAGTGTGGGACATAGATATCCTGTCCTCCATTATGTTCTTTCAAGTCTCACCTTCAACCATGTAGCTGCCTGTTCACAGGTGCTCCTCCCCCTACCTGAATCTATTTCCTGGAGGTTCCACCCTGATGTACACATTCAGTTTGCCCTTAGACTTGCCATCACTGTCTGTTGAGAGGTAATCTTTCTTTTATGCCTCATTTCTAGAGCCACCCCTCACACCATGTATCCAACTCCCTGAGAATCTTGCCTCTTGGTGTTTACTAGATGCCCTAACAATTTCCTATAGGCCTGTGTTAGCCTTCTCTTCTACTTAATCTCTATTCATTGCAGCCACCCACCAAACTGCAGAAGCAGTCTCTAGCATGGAACCCATAGCCATCAGAAAGTACAGAAATCCATAGGACAGAATGCCTACCCCAAAAGGACAGGGTCAGATATTGACATATAGAAGCTCCTCAATCATCATAATTCTAGATTCCTAGCCACCAGCACAAAAATATGAACATGAATAGCCAAGATAATATGATTCTACTAGAATGTAGTATTAATGTAGACCCTGAAAATTATAATCTAGCTGAAGCACTACAAAGGTCTTTAAGACATTGAAGATGTTATCAGGAGATGGGATTATCTCCTATGCTCATGGGCAGGTACATTAATATAATGCAAATGACCTTCTTACCACAAGCAATTTAACACAAAATAAATTTCAGTTTCACATGGAAACAAACACACACACACACACACACACACACGCACACACACTCACTCACTAAATAAAACCCTCCAACATACGAAAACAATTACAAAAACAATGACAATCACCCCTCCAAAAAAATAAATGCAATCTGTAATTTCTATTTTTCCAGATTGAATTTGGACTACAAAGCTTTACATAGTAATAAAAACAGCATGGTACTGCATAAACACAAACATGTTGATCAATCAATGGAATAAACCTGAAGACCCCAAAATAAGTCAATACAGTTAGAGATGCCTGATACTTTTTTTTTTTTTTTATACAAAGAATCTGAAAATATACACTGGAAAAAAAGGCATCATTTTCAAAAAATAAGACTAGACTAACTTTGTGTAGAAGAATCCAAATAGATCCAAATTCCTCACTCTGAACAATATTCAACTGCAAATTGGTCAAGGATTTCCATAAAATACCAGATATCTTGAATCCTATAGAACAGAAAATGGAGAACTGGCGTGACTTAATTGGCATAAGAAAAGATTTTCTGAATAGAACACTGATAATGCAGGCTTTGAGACAATTGATAAATAGGAGCTCAGGGAAGCAAAAGTGTTTCTGTATAACAAAGCTGACCATTTTGGCAAAGCAGTAGGGTACAGAATAGATAGAAATATCTTTGTCAAATACACATTTGAGAGAAGGTTAGTATGGAAAATACATACATAATAAAAACCAAAAGGCAAACTGATAAACACCCACCCAAAAAAATAAAGAAATAAAAACAATCCCCACCCCCACCCCCACAAAAAAAGAAAGAAAGATCTGAATAGCATGAAAACAAAGAACCAACTAAAAATGAGCTATAAAAGTAATCAAAATTATAGAAAAAAAATGAAACACAAATTGCTTGAAAACATTTTAATAATAGCTTGCCATGCTCAGTCATTAGATAAATGCAAAGTAAAACTAATTTTAGATTTTACCTTATAACTTATACCAATCAGAATGTCCCAATATCAATAAAACAAATGACTACTCATGCAATCATGGAGGTAAGGAAACGAGAGCATTTATTTATTGCTAGTGAGAGTGCAAACTAAGTTAGTCAAAATGGAAATTATTATGGTGGTTCATTAGGAAACTGTGAATAGATCTATTTTAAGATCTAGCCATACCACTCTTAGGAATATACCCCAAAGACCTGGCATCATACTCTACTGACATATAGTCAGCCATGTACATTGATACTCTATTCACAGTAGCTATGAAATGGAAATAACCGACATGCAAACAACTGATCACTTAAAATATGTAGGGTACACATTCACTATAAAATATTACTCAGAGTAAAGAAAATTGAAATAATGAACTAAAAAATACCATGTTGATTGTGGTAATTCAAACCCAGAAAGAAAAAAAATATTGAATATTATCTCTCAAAGACTTAGCTCTAAATAATTAGGTGTCAGTGCATAGCCTGTAATTACTACAGAAACCGGAAAGAAAAAGTGGTACCATTTTTTAGGATAGGAATATTAGGGAGCAATAGAAAGTGGTATATAGCAGGATTCAAATTATTTTATGAGAAAATAGGGAAAGTGGAGATCTTTATGGAGGAGAAAGAGATAAATAGGGAAGATGATGGGAGAGAGGTGGAAGTGATATAAGTGATCAGGATATAAGTGATCTGATATAGCAAACAAGGCTTCTTTATGGAAGTAAATTGAGGTAAATGTAGAAGGAGAGAAAGGATAATATAACATTAAGGATGTCTGAAAAAGACACAAAAAATCACATTATAAATAATACCCATGTAATTCTATGTACAAATATATTTATATAATTTTAATGAATGTTTTTCATATAGTCTAATGATATTTCCTCCTAAAGTCAAAGACCATCTAACAAAATTTCCAGTACCAGACATGAGAAGCTCCCTGTTTTGTAGTTGGAAAGGAGATTTCCAAATTATACAAGAGCCTACTGCCATTGACTCAGGTTGTCCCCCAGACATGGAAAGAAAGTCACTGTTGATTAAATCACCACCCCTCAGAAACTGGTAGCAGAGAACCCTGAGCTGGACATGACCTGAATTCCTTTTCTTAGATAACTAGTTTTCATGGAGCTAGGAGACATCACATAAGATTTAAAGGAGGGAGCTATCCAACAGTCCTACCCAGATATTGAAGTCTATGGACCACACAAAATGCCTAACAGAGCAATAACCCTACTGTTGCATTAGGGGCATATATACCTGTTAAAGTTAAGGACAGGATACAGATAGAAATTAACTTGACAATTTCCAAATATAATCTGTGGTGGTAGGGAACCTCAAAGAGCTTTCATGTGGGATAATCTCAGAGTTTCTTGTTTAGTAATCTTCTCTGGTACTGTCTAAAAGAAAATTAGTGATTTGTATGAAAAGGATGTCCTAGAATGAATGACAAAATACAGAGTACTGTCAGTTTTATGCTACATGATGAACATTCTCTCCAAGCCTAAACAGCAGTTCCTTCATTGAGGAGAGCTTTAACAGCAATTATCAACCACCCATATCCATATATTGCAAGTTTTCTATATGGTTTTACACATAAAGTTCATCAGTGACAACCTCTTTAGAGTTACTATAAAATTGTGTCCAGTTTTATTTGACTTATCATTGGAGCACAAGTATTTCCTTAATTCTCTTGTGGATACTCAGGCTCATCCCAGTGAATGTCTTACTCTATTACGATGTTCTATTCTGCAAGATCCAAATTCCTTTCTGTAGTTGCAAGTGGAGAAATTGATAATGTGTATCATCTACTGCAAATTTCTTTTAATCAAATAGATGGATTTTTTTTTTTTTGGTCTTGATTCTTTAGTTAGTAAAATGTAGAAACTAATGATGGGGAAAAAATTAGCCTTTCTACAAAGAATGTTGTTAGGGAGAATAATGTTTGTATGGCAATTACACTTCAATCAATAATCAGATTGGTGGAAGTCTGATTTGCAATGAAGTCTTGCTTTAATTTAGTGATCTTTCTTTTGTTGTTTAGTTGGCTGCTTTTATTGAACTATTACAAGAATTTTAGGAAACAGCTTCAGAGAACACTTTACCGGTTGTGAGCATTGCTTCTGGTTTCTTCAGTGCTGTCTTGTTCAATTACTTGAGGGTTACAGATAACACCTGATTTGTGGATAATATCTATTTTAAAGGTGAGCATTCCACTGCAAGTTGTAGTGTGTTATAAAGGAAACAAAACACATAAGTGACCCAGGGCCAACTAAATCTACCATACTAGTTGTATGGAAAAGAGAGAGTATAACAATTAATATAACCTATAAATTTTTTACATAGTAAATGGTTGATATTCAATATAAATTCAAGGTATTTCCCCAAACACAAAAAGCTAGGCTTTTATAACATTTAACCTATAGATAGTGAAATCAAGGCTTAACAAAAAGAAATATATGCAAAACCAAGAAGGAAATCCAAAGCCACTATGGATATAATTTATTAAACTAATACCAACTCAATATTTACCTTGACTCAAAGAAACATTTCTTTTTGGAACCTCACTTTTGATTATCTAACTTGTGTGCCATCCATGCCTTAAAGTAGCCATTCTATACTTGTTATCCCTTCAAAAGCTATATGTTGAGCTAAGTATATGTTTCTTTCTGTAAACACTCATTTGTCCTTTCTGTCTCAGTGCCACGATAACTCCAGTGATGCTTCAGCTTTCAGTCCCCACTCTGAAGTATAAAATAGTCAATGTCTAAAGAATGCATGAGATCCTCTGTATCCCCTCCATTAATTTCCAAACCATCTAAAGCACTCTCACAGGATGCATTAGTGTCTCCTCATAACCTTAATTAGTACATAGACTACTTGCTTAAAGTTTAACAACTTAATGTGGAGGTAAGTCTAGATTTATTACACTATTTCTACTCTCCGTGAGACGAGGCCTTCCATATATCCATTACAATATCTCCTTTATTTGTGACAGGGCTTCTCTGTATATCCTTGCATATCCTAGAATTCACTCTGTAGACCAGGCTGGCCAAGAACTCAGAAACCCAGCTGTCTCTTCTGCCCAATTACAGGGAATAAAGTTATGCCACCACTGCTCAGCTTTTTGAAATGTTTTCAAAGATAAGTTAGTCATAGAAGTTTTATTTTTTTCTAGTCATAAAACTGGATATTTGTTGAATATTAATTTAATTTTTAATACATTGAGTAATAGTGCAATTTCATTTTTTTTAAACCTTGAGCATTTAGTTTTTCCTGCAGTCTCTAGGTAAAAAGTGTACTTCTTCAATTCAGTGGCTTGATACCCAAACACACATATATGTGAAGGATATTTCTGGATCTCTTATCTATCACATATAGATTATAAGGCTTCTCTATTAGGATAACTCTTTTATTATACAGATTCTATAAGTTATGAATTTAGGAATTACAGTCTTTCAAGAACTTATTATCTGGCAATCTTGTTATCTTTTCTAGATTCTGGTTTTTACATATAAATCTTAGAATGAAGTTTCTACTTTTTTCTTAATCAGCACATGTGGGAATGGTTTGCATTTAATAAAGAGATCAATTTACATAATATTGACTTACCACCACATATAAACACGTGTCATTTATTTAGAACTTCAATTTTGTAAGCAAAATTTTGAAATTCTCATTGTGAATTTGTTTCATTGGTTATATATTTCTAAGCATTTATTGTATGTGAAAATAATATTAATATAATTACTTCATATAATGTTTAGATATTTTTCATTTTCAGTATATAATTGAATTTTGCCTTACTGTTTTGTTTTTCTGCTACTTTGGTTATTTTATTTATTTTCTGTACTTATGGTCAGTTATGTTATTTTGTTTTGTATTGTTTTTTATTTCTTTATTTTTATTTTTTATATTTTATAAATTTTAAAATAAATATTGATTCCAGTTCCCTCTCCCTCCATTCCTCCATTTCTCCCACCCTCCTATGCCCCCATCTCACCCCCCATGCCACCACCCCCATTCTACAGGGAGGGTGGTGCCTTCTAGGAGAGTTCAACTAAATCTGTCAATTTTGGAGTAGGGACTAGACCCTCCCTCCTGCCTCTAGGTTAAGGGAGCATATCTCCATGGGGGAATGTGCTTCCAAATTCCTATTTTGTATCAGAGATATATCGTGGTTCCACTTAGACTGCCCAGGCCTTCTAACAGAGACCCATGTTCAGGGGGTCTGAGTCGGTCTAATACTCGTTTTCTAGCTATCAGGCTGGGGGCCATGAGCTCCTCCTTGTTCAGGTCAGTTGTCTCTGTGGGTTTCTGTAGCCTGGTCTTGTCCTCCCTCTCTGCATCTGGATTCCAGTTCTGCTCAGTGTTTAGCTGTGGGTGTCTGCTTCTGTTAGTCATCAATCTCATGGTCAGGGAAGGGAATGTATAGTAGCCTTTACACCGTTGCTCAAATTGTTAGTTGGAGTCAGTCTTGTAGGTCCTGGGCATTTCTCTAGAGTCAGTTTTCTCTTCAAACCTATAATGCCTCCCTCTTTTCTGGTATCTCTCTCTTTTTATTCCTCTTGTTTATTCCTCCCCTAACTCAATCTTTCTAAGCCCACTTACTTTCCTCTTCACCCCTTCTCTTTCTATGTATCTAATCATGAATCTTTTGCATTTCTTTTTAAATTAATATTATTTTTCAGTTTCTGTGAATAATTCTGCTCCCGTTTTGATCAGAAGTGTAGTAAAACTGTACCATAATGATCCAGATATGACAATCTTTTGTATAAGGACACTGTAGATTTTATATATATATATATATATATATATATATATATATATATATATAATCTTAAATGAGTTACTAAATTTGAGGGAGCTGTGCTACCTTACATACCATAGGATGAAAAATAAAAATCACAGTGAAAGAAACAAGAAACAAGAAGGAATGATTTGTTTCTAGAATTTTGCTATTTGTTTTTTATATTTATTATAGCATTTTTGTGTCTCATTTGCTTCTGTAGTTTATTTTAAAATTAATTTCATTGGGACAACATAATAAATTCTGGTCAATTTTTATATATACCCTTAGCTATTTTGTGGTTATCATGAATATTACATCTAATATTCTATAATTATGAAACTGTATTTTTATATACATGATTCTTCACTTTAATATGCTTGTTTGCTGGGATGCTTTTCAATTTTATTTTTATTTTTCAAAATTGTAACAAAACTTTAATGTAATAAGCCTGCAGATAAAACCATTATAAAGTGTGATTATCGGGATCTGAGATCCATATATATCAGTAACCATCTATACACTTAGAATGGCCATTCTGAACCATGAACTTCTGTTTAGATTTATAATTTCATTATCAATTATATTTTTATTATCCTTTATACAATAAAATTAAAAAACTATCAACATCCTTTTTATTATTCAAGAGTTCAATAAATAGATTTCATCATTCGTACTGCAATAAGATTCACCCTTTCTGGTTCCAGTTAGTACATGTTATCGTGTGTGTATGTGTGTGTGTGTGTGTGTGTGTGTGTGTGTTGAGTTATAGGAAAAAGGATAAAATATACATGATGGGAGGGCACATGGATGTATTGATAGGTACATGCACACATACACCACATACATACATTTATATATTTGTGAACTACATGTTTTATTAAATACAGATCTTTTTAAAGTTTCAATCAATTTGAAAATGTTTACCTCTACAATTATTGTTTTATGCTTAAACATTTTATACATTCTAATTTCTAGCTCTTAATATAAATAGAACATTGAGGTTGTATATTTTGTTCATATTATGCTTTCATGGACTTTATAAGATTTACCCTTTAAGAATTTTAAGGATTACTTTAAAATACATATCTGTTGGGTGCATCTATGCAAAAATTCAGCTGAGACATACAAGTAATATACTGTGTCTTTCTTGAGTACTTTTCCTGAATGTAGAACATGACATTCTGGGTTTCCATGTACAAATTATTTTACCTGGATATCTTAGTATGTCATATCTATTTGTTAAAGTTAAGGAACCAATACAGGGAGAAATGACTAGCCCTTAACCCTCTGGCAGTTTTATGTGGACTGGGAGAGTCAGTCATTCAGAAATTGTGGTGGGGCAAAGGCAGCTTGTTTCCTCCTTTTTGATTGTTTCTGACCAGGAGTGTCAACCAGACAGATGGCTGGGACTTGGAGGAAAGAATTTCCTTTTCCACTCTGTCTCTCACAAGCTGTGCACAACCTGCTATATGAGGAAGCACAAAGTCCCCTGCAGTGGGAAGGGAGTGTATAGTTTCTGACCTGACAAGAATGGAGAATACCAGAAATTCACCACAATTTACCATTCAAGTCTTCTCTGGAAAACAGAGTTCCAAAGTAATTATGTCATATAGACTCTGTCTATAATAGTTTTTCTTAATGGGAAGCCTGACTCTTCCTATTTTCTCTTCTGTGATCACCCAGAATCTTCATGATGTCTACTAATTTGTTCCTTTATTTGAATGAAAATTTCCTCAAATAATTTAATCTGCAGTTTATCTAACATAATCTATTACCATTGTATATCAATGCCCTGTTATCTCCATAGCAACTCTGATCCATCCTTCAACAAATTAGCCTAAAATTTACTAAGTAATTTTGTTAGTTATTTTAAGTATCAGTTTCTATATATAACATTTCATGATGTAATCTCTCAAGCAAAGATTTTTGTTTGTTTTATTTTTATCTTGTGTTTGTGTGTGTATGTGTACATATGTGTGACTGTTTATGTGACCATGTACAGATACATAGATTTCAGATGTTTGGTAACACTCTTGAGCATTGGTCCTCACCTCCTATCTTGTTTAAAACAGGGTCTTTTGTCCTTAACTAACCCTCCATGAAGTTTATAGAGATTCTTCTGTCTATCTCCCTTTTAGCAATGTGATTGTAAGCAGAATTTATTTGGGTGCAAGTGTCCTCACTTATTTGACAAATATCTCAAAATTGGAACCATCTCCCCAACCCTTAAGATTTAATTCCTACATTCCCACTTTGCTTATTGACAATAGAAATATTCTACAACTACACACCATTTCATTTCATCAATTTCAATGGAGATATTCACTCTTCTGTATCATTGTCATATTATGCCTAGCATGTTTTTTAGTGGACTCCATAGCTCTCATCTTTAGACATCAGTAGCATTGTTTATTCCTCAAATTGCAGTAAGAAAATCTGTTTCCCAGTGCTTCCAAACGTTTCCCATAAGGAACATCTTGACCCTTTAATAAAGAACGTTTTCAACATAATTTAACAACTGAAAATTTATATTTAAAATTAGCAATTTCATTTTTTATTTCATTGGATGGTCTGTGCATCTCTTCATTTATTTATGTTTTCTTAATTTATTTTCATTTTGTTCCATTTTTAAACATGTCTTTCTGTGTATCCCAGAGTATGCTAGAAATCACTACAATATTGAAATTTCCAGGTCATCTTTGTTCCTCTGTCATAGCACTATTGGGCATATAGGACATTGCCATCACACACAAAGACTGATTTTTCTTGAGCGTATTAGTCTCATGGCACTTTCCTTTGTATTGGACATTTGTTCCAAATACTCTATGACAATTTTCAATACATTATATTCATTTACTTGCTTTGAGAATCAATTAAAAATTGTGAATTATTTCATGACTATGTAACAAGTTCCTATTTAAACAAGTTCCGATTTAAAAAAATGAAATGTTGTGTAATGGCGGCAAATGTCTTTAATTTTATTCCTCAGGAGCAGAGAAAGGCAGATCTCTCAGTATAAGAGGCAAGCCAGGTATACATAGCTAGTTCCAGTACAGACAATGTTATACAAGAAACCCTGGCCTGAAAAACAAAACAAAACAAAATGTTGAAGTAATAAAATTGGAAGAACAATAAATTGTACTTATCTGTGTTTTGCCGTAAATATAATAATATAAATTATGGTGTATATTTCTGAAGTGTGATAGAAAAGCTGAAGCATTACACATAAGATCATTTAATCATACAGATCATCAAAACTGAGACCAATTATGCAAATAAAGTAGTATGTTTTGATATTATTATGAATTGAAAACAATAAATAGCTAAAAATATTTTCTGTGAACAGTGGGTCAACCAAACACACTCTTTTAAAACTTAATTTAAGGATTAAAGAGAAACCTTTAAAAATTGTAACTAATTATTAAGAACTGTTTAACCTTGTTCTTAAAATTTAGTAAATAGGCCTTGTTAAACAAATGGAATATATTCATAAAGTACCTAAATACATATGTATGTGCATGTACATATAAATATAGAACATACACACATCATTAATCATACTGGATCTAATTATTTATAAAAAGATGCATACTCTTTGTTCTTGCTATCAGATATTAAATACATATGAAAATCAAGTTTATAGACATTTCCTAGATTGTGTTGAACTGCCCCATGCATGCCTATGAATTTCTGTGTTCAGCATATGACATGCAGACTGCCAATTTGTGCATTAGGAAAAATGCAGCAAATTTTCCATTAAGTGTGTTCCCTTGGTGAATACCCTCTGATTTTCTGGCAGGACCCAGCAGGATCTGAAAAATAAGCAGCATATTGGGAACAATAATGAATATTTATGCCTCATGAAATCCTGTTTATTCATTTTCCATCTTTACTCCTATGCCCCCAACTATTAAGATAGTAGAGGGGGTAAGAAGCATCTGGTTATAAATGTTTGGATTTATGATAGAGAAACAACTTTGAGAAGGTGAGCCCAACCAGGCTCGGGCTATGCAAGGGCATAAATTATCTAAATGGAACTTAATTTGTAATGTGCATTTCAGGTTAATGCATGCATTATATAATTTCAATAGAATAAACTAAAATTTGATATGTATTGAATAAACAGTATGACACATATTTATAATGAAGAAGAAAAGGTTGTTATTAAAAGTGAGAAAGAAGGGTTTGGGAGCATCATTTAACAGTTAAGAACACTGGCTGCTCTTCTAGAAGACTTGGGTTTAATTCCTAGCACCCACTTCTAACTCATACCAATTTGTAACTCCCGTCAAAGAGGAAGAAAATCCTTCTTCGGGTCTACACAGACATGGAATATATGTAATGAACAGACATACATGCAGGCATAAACTATTATACTCGCTCCCCCCCCACTCAAAAATATTGAAAAGAATTCTATTATTTACAACATCTCATTTACCTGAGAAATATAATCATTTGAAGAAGAAAACTAGACTAAAATCTATACATATTTTTTAGCCATTAACATGTTAATGCAAGGCTTCAGAAGAAAAGATTAAAAACTGAAAAAAAATGATCTTGTCATAATAATTTAGAGACATACCCAGGATGCATATTGCTCAGAGAAAAATCTCTTAATTAAATGCCTGAATTCATTTTACATCAAGGGTCTTGTCAATGAAGGTGTTTATAGCATTTTTCTTGTTGTAGATATAACAGTCTACATTTGGTGGTAAATGTTGGTAAATCATGCTTCTAACGACCCTCTCTAGACAAGAGGAAAAAACAAGAAAACATTTAGATGAAACCAGGAACGTTATTTCTAGTATATTAAAAATTGAAAAGACAGCTTGACTCTTAAAGTTGTTCTTTGATTAATGTATGTTTGTTGCTAGAGCCTATAGGACAGTTGTTTCTTTGTTTGCTTTTTTGTTTGTTTTGGTTTTTGATTTTTTAAGCGTTTCTGCTAAATATTAAGCTTGGTGATTGAAATGTGTAACAAAAGCAGTCATGAAGCAGACACTTTCAAAGGGAAAAGCATACGTTTGAAAATGAAATCTCACAGCACTTCTAATTAACATTAAAATAGCTTTAATTTGAGAATCACACACCATTTGAGCTGCTAGAGAACCTAAAACAGTGCTATCATAGCATCCTAAGAAAGCATACTAACAAGAAAAGTCCTTGTCCTATTTAAAAGTTTTAAAATCTAAAGCTGGAGCAGTACATTTCTCACTATGAGCGGTGAAGAGCCTCCATTGTGGGGCCAAATAATACTGAACCTTAGAGAGCCCAGTTTAAATCCTGCCTGCAGCCTCGAAGTTTGTGTCTTCCTGAAGAACATGGTGCCCACTTTAATCTTTGAACAAGAATAAAATAAATGAAAGGAGGTTTTCCCTGCTTGGATCTGGTGTACATTCGAATGAAATACTGGGAGTTTATTACATGCAGAGTTTAATGAAAGGCCACTCATTCCATAGAACATAAAGCTATCAGAAAGAAATCTTAGCTCTGTTACCAGGCTTCTTCTGTCCTCTTAAAAAGAAAAATCATGAAACAGCAAAGATTGTGGCTGAAGAGTCCAAATGTTCTCAGGACTATGGATACACGTGTTTGAAGTTTCTCTCAAGCATGTTCAGCCTAAGCCACTGTCGGGATCTCCCTGTTGGGAGCATCTGTATGCTAGATATCACGTGGCAGACTGAGAGCAGATGTGCTTACCCCTTGACCTCCATCCTTCTTCTGCTGAGCTACACATATTTCATTTCTCTAGATTAAGGGGGAAAATCAATTTTTACCAGTGAAAGGACTTTTACCTGAAAGCTAAATTCCCTGAAGCAAGGGGGGAGAAACAGAAACTCGACTTTTTCATAAACTACACTTAAGACCAAATTTCTTATGAGGAAAAGTTCACTTATATTTGTGACTCTCTGTTTCTGACTTTTATAAATTAAATAGAAACGTGTTTAAAGGAATGAAATCATTGGTACTGCCGAAATTGAAAAATATCCCATCCCATGTAAGAAGGTTTACTACTTTTACTCTGATATGATAAACTGAATTGTGGTAAATTGTGACCTTTGAACTTTAGCTAGACCACACTTTACAATATGATCTTTACAATGCATTTTAGTTCATTATGGATTAATATTTATTAAACTTTTAATGGAACAATACATTACCTCAAATAAACCTGCAATCAATTAACTGGTAAGTAAAGGGTCTGGTGTCCCAAGTTTGGTAACTTGAGAACTTTCTGTAGAGCAAAAGAAATTGAAAAATAAAAAAAATCCATGCCAATATGCAGTAGGCCCTGCCAAATGGTTTGTTATGATTTAAATTTACTTTTTTAAGGGCCTCATAATCATGAAATAAATTTGACTGGAATATTTCTAGAAATCAGATTGTTGTACAATTTTTAAAAAGTCTAGATACACAACATAACAGGAAATTTATGCTTAATAATATAAATGAACTATTGAGCATGACTAGGATGATTACACCCTTAAACATTTAAGAACTGGTGTGCTTCATGTAATTTTGTCTTAGTTTGCACCACTGATTCATTGGGATATCAGCTTGTCTTGTTCCAACACCACACCAACCCCAAATAACACATAGACACTGTAATTCATATAATGCTGATGGCCAGTTACAAGTGTTTCTTATTGGCTAGCCCATTTCTATTAATCTAAATATTTCCCCCTGGTCTTAACTTAATGGAGAGAGGGGGCAGAATTCTGCTCTCTCTGTCCTCCATGTTGAATATCCCTCATACCTCCTCCCGAAACCTCCTTGTCTCCTCATCCCACCTACCTTGCTTTCCAATTGGCCAACAGTGCTTTATTCATTAACCAATACGAGAAACATATTTACAGAATGACTTCTCCCATCAGGAATCAGATATATGGGACACATGAAAAAGGCAATATACATGAAACCCACAGTGAAAATCATCCTAAATGGAAAAAACTCAAACTATTTCAACTAAATCTCACTTGTATGTATGTATTAAGTATTCTTGCCTGACTATTACTACTACATAACTAATTGGTGTGCTCTTCCATGAGGAAGACCACCACTCCATTCTCAGCTTTCCATAGTTGCCTTAAGTTCTATCTCTATTGTTGAACCCCCATGGGCATTACTCTTTCCAATGTGGCATGCCCACTGGTATCATCCTTGATAGGCCCACTTTTGGACAGTTGTGTTGGTGAGTCTCTATGTGTGTAACATCTGACATTATTAGGAGACATGGTTTCACTGCAAACTGTCTCATCCTTTGGTTCTTACAATCTTTTCATTCCCTCTTCTGTTATGTTCTCTGAGTGTTAGTCTTAGTGGAGAATATATATATGCATTTGAACAAGTTTGAATTTTTAATTAGACAGCTGTTGGTTAAAACTAAGTTATACATGCCAATATTGCACAATTGGGGTGATAATTACATGTTGCCATGGATATGGTTCATAGGCATTATAGCTGGGTAAGACTGTAGGTTGCCTCCCTCTTTTAGAAACTTGCATGGAACCCTCTAGTACCACAAAGCTAGTCCTCAGGTAATGAACCCTCATGGCCTCTTACATGAGCTTATTGGCCCAGCAGGTCACAGTGCCTTGAGCCCCAAAATATAAACAATATTAATTATACAACTGTTGATTGATGGCTAGGGCTTCTTATTGGCTAGCACTGTATTAATGATTAACCTATTTTTATTAATCTATGTGTTTCTACATAAACATATCTTACCAGAGAATGCCTAGCACATCCTACCCTCCTGAGCTACACATAGCAACTTGTCTGGAAGCCACTCTCTGCCTACCTTTCCAAGAATTCTCCTCATCTTAGCCCTGCCTATCTTCCTGCCTCATTGGCCAGACACTATTTTATTCATCAACCAATACGAGAAACATATATAAAGTAAGACTTCCCCCATCACAGGTCATATCCAGCTTAGGGGGGTCTCTAAACTTTGGTTCTGAAGCACATAGTGTTTTCATCAATAGGAACTGATTTTTCACCCTTTGGAGGAAACCAAGGGCAACATCAATAGGCAATCTGTTTTGATCATCTTCACAGGCTTAACCAGCAACTGAAAGAAAAACGTCTCATGGCTAACATTTGGGAAAGTTGTTTGGTGGCTTTTAGATCTTTGAGGGAGCACTGTCACAATATTAGAGGGCTTATTAAAACTAAATATGTATATAAACATTTTTCTAGGTAAATAGTAATAATATGATTACTTGTGACATTTCATGAACCTTTTTGTTGTTTTACACAATTCTTCCTTCTTTTTTGAAGAGTGTCCCTTTTTATTTTCCCTATCAGATCACAAGTACATTGCTATTCCCCTCTTTATTGCTCCCCAAAGACACTATTCTAACAGTTGTACTAACGTTACTTTAAGTTATGTTATCCCATATGAATATTTGTAGTTAGGAGTCTTGAATGAGAAATAACTTCTAAAACTTGGTATTCTGGGTCTAGGATAAATCATTCCCTTTGATCTGTTTATTTACCTGCAAAGCTGGTAGTTTATTTTTTTCCCAGATGAATAGTATTCCATAGTGTATATGTACTACACTTTCATTATCCATTTATCACTTTTATGACATTTAGATTGTTTCCATTTGATAGCTGCTATGAATAGATCAGTAATGATTATAACTGATCAAATTTATGTAGAGTAGGTTTTGGATATCGTTGTGCCCATGCCAAAGAGTCTAATAGCTGGACCATATGATAGATTTTCTTTTTGAAAATATCCACACTATTTACCTCAATGGCGTTACCAGTTTTAATTCTAACCAACAGTAAATGAGGCTTCCCTTTTTTTTCTCTGCATTACCTCTGGGACTTATTGGCTTTTCCTTTATATTTGCATGTCTGACTTGAATAAATTATAAAAGTAGTTGTTAATGGGATATGTCCTCCTGTACACTTGGAATATATATTTCCCTTATTGGGTGATAAATGAAGCTATTTCAGCCAATGGACAGGTCAGATTTAGCTAGTCAGGAAATCCAAAGGGGATAGAAAAAAGTAGTAGATGGAATCAAAGAAACACCTCACTGCATAGCTGTCAAGTATGCAAGAGACCCAAGCATCACCAGTAAGCCAAGACCATGTAGAGATATACATATTAATAGAAATTGGTTAATAGTAATAATTAAGAGATATTAGCCCATAACAATCCTGAGCCATGCCATTGTCCAAAGAGTTTACAATTAATGGAAACCTCTGTGTTTTTATTCGGGACTAAACAACTAAGGACCTTGTGGAACAGAAACTTCAGTGTACCTTAAATTCCCTTGATTAGTAGGTATGATGAAACTTAAATAGGTTTAGCTGACTTTTTTTTTTTTTTTTGCAGACTTCATTTATATGGAGTTTTGTTATTGCATTTCTGTTACTTTGAGGAGACATGATGACCAAGACAACTTATAGAAGTATAAATAGTGAGCTTATTGTTCTGGAGTATTAGACTAGAGGATTAGAGCTCATCATCACCAAGATGGTAATCATAACAGCAAACAAGAGTTTTGGAAATGGAGCCAGAGTTGAGAGCTACATTACATGTTGCGACAACAACCATTCACAACATACCCCCCCACACACACAAACACACTGAGAGAGAAAGAGAGAAAGGTAGAGAGAGGGAGAGAACACTAACTGGGAATTGAATGTTCTTTGGAAACTTCAGTGACATGCCTTTTCCAATAAGACCATATAAGGTCATACTTCCTATCTTTCTCAAAAGGTTTTGGCAACTGGAGACCAAATATTTAAATACATGAGCTTGTGGGAGGTATTTTCTGATGGGATGTCATTCTGTAAATATGTTTCTCTTATTGTTAATGAATAAAGCAATGTTGGCCAATAGGAAAGCAAGATAGGAGGGACTAGGAGACCAGAAGGAGAGAAGAAAAAGTAGGGAGGGGATTCAAGATGAAGGATCTATAGGGTAGTATGCCAGGATCTCTCACTGATAAGGTAGGAAAATGTGGAAATACTTAGATTAATAGAAATGGGTAATATTTAAGACAGAACTAGCTGATAAGAAACTAGTAACTGATCAACAGAATTGTATCTAATACAAAGTCTTGGTGTGTTATTAGGGCTGGTGTGGCTGTGAGACTAGACAGGAAGGGGAAACACATACTCTCAACAAAATGGCAATGAGGCTACTAAGAACTTTCACTTAAAACTTAACATATGCTTAAAAAGGGTTTTAGAAACAAAAGAACAGGGACAAGCAAGGCTTCTTGGTAGCAGCATTTTTCTAAGTTGTGCAGCTCCTTTGGGCAAGGTTTCCTGACTCAGCAGAGTAGCAAAAAACCACAATGCTTTTTAGAAGAGTTGCTAACAATTCAATGGTTCATACAAGAGCAGCAATGGCAGTGACCACATCTCCAAGCTGGCAACAGGGTGCTGGATGGCAACATAGACCATAGCAGTGAGCACAGGTCTCAATTCTGGCAGTAAGGTACCTGCCACCATCTTTGATAGACTGCAGCTAATACAGCTGAGGCTGTCATTTTAGCAATGTTGTATAATAGATAAAAGGCTTATGGCCAGAAAAAGATAGAGATTTAAAGACAGATTATTCAGATTAAGAAAAATCTCTACAAGTTCCATCCACTTGCCTGCAAAATTCAAGGTTCCATTTTTTTTTCAACAGAGTAATATTCCATTATGTAGATGTGCCACATCTTCTTTATCCATTCTTCAGTTGAGGGGCAACTAGGTTGCTTCCAGGTTCTTGATATTACAAATAATGCTGCTATGAACATAGTTGAGCAGATGTCTTTGTTGCGTGGATGAGGATCCTTTGGGTATATGCCTAAGAGGGGGATTGCCGGATCCTGTGGTAAACTGATTCCCATCTTCCTGAGGAAATGCCATACTGATCTCCAAAACGGATGTACAAGTTTGTACTCCCACCAGCAGTGGAGGAGTGTTCCCCTTTCTCTACATTCTCTCCAGCATCAGATGTCATTGGTCTTTCTAATATTAGCCGTCCAGAAGAGCCGTCCAAGAGAGGAACATGGTATGTACTCACACATATATGGATATTAGACCTAGATCAAAGATCACCAGTCTATAATTCACACTGCCAGAAGAACTAGGGTACAAGGTGGATTATCAGAGATTCATATAAGGTCCCTCACAGAAGGGGGAAGGGACAAGTTCTCCAGAGCACATGGGGACTATGAGGGGGTCAGTGAGTAGAGAGGGAACTAGGAGAAAGAGAAGGGGAGAAGAGGGAAGCACATGGGTCTAGGAAGATTGAGTCAGGGAGGAATAGAAGACAGAAAACAGAGAGAGAGGGAGAGACAGAGAGAGAGAGAACATAAAAGAGTGAGCCATTATAGGTTTAAAGTGAAAACTGAACTTAAAGAAATGTCCAGAGACATACAAGACTGACTCTAACAATTTTAGCAACAGTAGAAAGGCTACCATAAATGCCCTTCCTTGATAATGAGATCAATGACTACCTTATCCACCATCATGGAGCCCTAATCTAGTACCTGTTGGAAGCAGAAGCAAACACCCACAACTAAACAATGATCCAAACTAAGATCCAGATACATAGAGGGAATACAAGACCATGCTGCAGAAACACATAGACAGAGCAGACCTGAAGGAGGAGGAGCTAATGATCCCCCAGACTGATAGGTGGGAATCCAGCAAGGGACTGACTCAGACCCCCTGATCATGGGTCTCAGCTAGAAGGCCTGAGCAGTCTAAGGGACTTCAGACAGTGGAACCAGGATATATTCCTGATGCACAAAAGGACCTTTCAGGCACATCTTCCATGGAGGTATACTCCCTTAACCTAGAGACAGGAGATCTGTCCTAGTCCCTACTTCAAATGACTTGACAGATTTACATGACCTCTCTTGGATGGCATCACCCTACATGTGGGTGAGGGTGAGGTTGGAGGTGAGGGTGGTCAGGATGCATATGATTGGGGTAGAGAGAAGGAAAGAGGAAGAGAGGGAGGAAGTTAGGGATGGAGGGAGAGGGAACTGGGATCGATACGTAAAATAAAATTTAAAAAAATAAAGGAACACAAAATAAAAAAAAAGAAGAAAAACCTCTAAAGTTTACAGTTTTAAAAAATATGTAGGCTTGGGAGAAAAAAAAAAGAACAGGATAAAATGGCTTTAAAAGGAATAATTAAAAAAAAAACAGAGGGTAGCTGGGTGTGGTGGCACATGCCTTTAATTTCAGGGAAAAAGAGGCAAGCAGATTTCTGTGATTTCAAAATAAATCTGGTATACAGAGTTAATAGCTGGATAGACAAAAGTTACACAGAGAAACCCTGTATCAAAACATAAAAAAATAGAAGTGGAAGAAATAGAGTAATAAAAAAAGCCACATAAAGATGGAAAGCACAGAGAGAAACTGGATACTGTACAGTATTATGTTGTCATTGTATCTTTTGACTGCTGAGGAAATAACAACAACTGTTAAAAGAAATGGTGCTGGATTAATCCAATTTATATATTTTAAAAATGCTTTAACTCAAAAATTTAAGTATAAGGACGGGTCACTGGGAAAAAGGATTTCTATTTTTTTTCCATAGAAAATTAAAAAGCTTGGATTCCTTCCATACTAACATGGTGTGATCTAGCCAGAACCCCTGAAACAGTGTCTCTGGGAATCCTGCATTCAAAACACTTGGGACAAAGCAGCCATGCTGACTACAGCCAAAATTTCTGTCTTCTTAGGACCCCCACAACAGTGTTCCCTACCATCAGGAACCAGTTTGGAAAGAACAAAACCCAAATTCCCAAATATTGTGTATAAATATTTGTTTTCATTTAAATGTGGTTGGTTTAAATGGTAAATGGCCACAACCAATCTCTTTAAAGGTAAAAGGGGGTTATGGTATAGATATGCATACATTGTTTTGGAGTGGATTTTCATTTATTGATACAAATTTAAGGCCAATGTTGTGATATATATATTTCTCTTCTTGTTTAGGCATTGTGTTTATATAGCTCATTTAGAAATATAATGTATAATTTAATACAGATTATATAAAGTCACCAATAGTAGTGGAAACATAGTTAAGTTAGTTAGAATTCCTAGATATACAGAGATGTATTTGAGGTTTATAATCATTCTTCAAAATGTTCAAAGACCTAGAGCATATGGCATTAAAATCATTTAGGGTTTTCTTAACAGTGAGACTTAACTGTTCCTGGCAACACCACTTGCATCAGAAAGGAAGATGGACATCAAAGAAACTTGTTGTGGAGTTTGCTTTCAATATGGCAAGACTAGTATTTGGGAAAGATACTGCTCTTGTCTAGTCTGTTTAACTTTATGCTGTATAAACTGGACATGCAGGACCAATAGATAAGTAACTGCTGAAACAAGATGGACAGTGCTACAGGGTTCCTGCTTCATGGAAGAGTCTGCCAGACATTCTACAGGACACAGAGAAAAGTGACTGACAAACTGCCAACTCAGGTGAGACAGTTTAAAGTTTCCTGCTTCACTGAGGAGTCTCTCTGACACACTATGACCTAGGGCTGAAGATAGAACTTTAAAGAAGAACTTCGGGTCACTGACCAGATAGTGAGTTGTCTCCGTCAATTCTAGAGTTTATAAATTATCCTTTTGTGTTCTTTGATGGAGTTGAAGACAGGTAGTTATGGTTATAGTTTTCCTTAGTTAGGATTAAAGATAAGTTACATATAAGACTTTAGACTCACAAAGGTAGGATAGATGATGGAATATTTTGTTTAAATCTTGCTAAATGTCAATGAACTAAACATTGTTAACTGTGTGGTTCTTATTTGATAACTGTTTTGTTATATATTTTACTATGATAAGTTTGAAACCCTTCTTTTTATTTTAGACAGAAAAGAGGAGATGATGGGAGATAAATATATTTCTTGTATTGGTTAATGCATAAAGCGTTGTTGACCAATAGGAAAGCAAGATAGGTGAGACTAATAGACAAGGAGGCTTCCAAGAAGTAGTAGGGAGGAGTCCGCATGTAGAGACTTGAAAGAACAGAGGTCCAGGCCCAGTAAGATGAGACCATGTGGAAATACTTAGATTATTAGAAATGGGCTAATATTTAAGACAGAGCTAGCTGATAAGAAACTAGTAACTGGCCAATAGCATAATATCAAATACAGATTGTCTGTGTATTATTTGGGGCTGGTGAGGCAGTGGGAACAGACCAGCTGGAAAAACTACTCATAACAATTTTCATTCAAACCAACACAATAGGAGTGTGTTTATACATTATTAATTTGTACCTTGTTTATATATTCAGAGGATGATTTTCTATTTAGTATGTGCTACAGTAGTTAAATTGTAAATTCCTAGAAAGAAATACTAGTAATATTCAGGCATATTTAGTTCATTCATAGCTATAGACTAGATAAACCCAAAAGTAGAATTGGTTTTATTGCACTAGCTCTTAGGTGCAAAGATTTTTATCTGTATCGAATGTTGCACAAAACCTGATAATAACATACATAAGAAGGAAGTAGACATAAGAATAAGAACATAAATATATTCATAGAGGTTGATGTATAATTAAGTATCATATCCTCCCAAAAAAATAAGCCAGAGTTGGAACTGGCTTTTAACATTACCTCTAGTTGAAGATTATAAACTTTGCTAATACTAGAGTTAGACTTATAAAGGATTTATGACTAAGTCTGAACTTATTTAGCAGATAATAAAGTAATATTAGTAAGAAACATCATTATGCTATAGATCAAGAATATCCTTTCCTTACTTCAAATGATTCTTGTGTACATGTGTACATGTGTAAGAAATGTAAATGATTGATTCAGTCCTTATAATTTTAGGATACCCAAGTTCACTTTTTTTCCCTGGTAAAGTTCACTTTTGAATTTCTTTCTTCTTCATTTAATTAGTTTTTCAAATGACTTGAACCTTGAAACAGAGTATAGAAGTTTTCCTTCCCAGTATAAGTTCATCATTCAGCACACTGAATCATGGATTAAAGAGCTTGGGAAGGGAGAAAAAAAAATTCTTGTCTCAGCAACTGTCTGCAGTTGAAACTTTTCTCTTCAAATGATAGAAAATGTAAGGAATGAAAATAACTATTTTATATTGTTATTAAAAATGTAGTACCATTAGCAAAAGAACATGAAAGAATTTTGTTGTTTTATAAGACAATTTTGAAAATAATTCATGGAATATTTATATTATATAACTTCTTTCTTTCATAAATATTTATATTGTCCAGTTGATTGTGTTATTTTTAATTGTTTTCTTATACAATATATCCACACCACAGTTTCGTCTTTGTCTAATCCTCTTCATCTGTTTTCTTTCAGAAAGGATGAGTCCTCCTAAGGATATCAAATGAACATGGCGAGTTACAACAAGACTAGCATCACATCCTCATATTGAAGCTAGGCAAGGCAACCCAGTAGGAGGAAGAAGTTTCAAAGAGCAAGAGATCAGAGACCCTCACTCCCACTGTTAGAAGTCTCACAAAAACATCAATATAACAAGTTTAACATATATGCAGAGAACCTAGGAAAATCCATACAGGCTCAGTGATTGCTGCTTCAGCATCTGTGAGCTCATGTGAACCCTCCTTAGTTAATTCTGTGAAATGTATACTAGTGACTTGATCATTCTGACTTGTACAATTCTTCCTTATCTTTCCTGTGGTTTCCTGAGTGGAAGTACCTGAACTGGTTTGAAAAAAAATTACCTCTAAAGGGAATGCCACTGCTATGAGCTGTGGCCTTATTAGAGTAGGTGTGGTCTTATTGGAGGAAGTGTGTCACTGTAGAGACAGGGTTTGAGATCTCATATATGTTCAAGTCATACTCACTGTTTCAGATGATGTCCTGTTGCCTGCATATCAAAAGGTAAAATTCTCAGCTTCTCTGCTAGTACCATATCAGCTTGCATACTATCATGTATCATAACAATAATGCACCAAAACTCTGAACTCTAAGCCACCAAATTAAATGTTTACCTACATAAGAGTTGCTGGAGTCATGGTGTCTCTTCACAGCAATAGCAACCCTAACTAGGACAGGACCTTATAGAGACCTGCAATTTATTTCTATGGGAAAATTACAATTACTAATATTGTGCAATCTATTTACAATCTTTATACCATTTTAATGTCTTCTGAACTGATGTCCCTTCATGAGATGTAGTAGGATGTGCAAATAAGCTGACACTATGCTAATATACCAATTTTATAATGTATTTCTTCCTTGCATTTAAAATTTTTCTTTTCATAATTAATTTTTATTTAAATAAAAACAATCTTATTTTACATATCAATCCCAGTTTTTTTCTCCCTCCTGTCCTTCCATTCTCACCACTATCTCCCTTTCCCTCCCCCATCCCCTTCCATTCTTCAGGGAGGATGAAGTCTCCCATTGGGGATCATCAAAGTTGGTCACATCATTTGGGGAAGGAGCAAGGCTGATCCAACCCCATCTTGGCTGAGAGGGTATCCCCATGGGGAATAGATTCCTAAATCATTGATACACTCGGGATAAATATTGATTCCACTGCCACCAGCCACATAGTTTGCTCAAGCCCCCAACTGACACCCAGAGTCCATGGACCTGTCAGTTTGGAGTCCATGAGCTCCCACTTACTCAGGTCAGCTTTTAATGTGAGTTTCCCCAACATGGTCTTGGACCCTTTGCTCATCACTCTTCCTTCTATACGACTGGATTCCAGGAATTTGGCTCAGTGTTTAGCTATGAATCCTGCCTCTGCTTCCATCAACAAGTAGGTGAAGGCAGTCTGATGATGTTTAAAGTAATCATCAATATGTTGTAGAGGAAGGTCATTTAAGGTAGCCTTTCCACTATGGCTCAGATTCTTAGTTGGGGTTATCCTAGAGCATTCTTGCAAATGTTCTTAGTGCCATGTTTCTCCTTAAACTCATAATGGCTCCTTCTAGCAAGGTTATCTCTCTCTCTCTCTCTCTCTTTTTTTTTTGTTCTCCTTATCTGTTCTTCCCCCAACTCAACCTTCCTGATTCCTCATGATCTCCTCACTCCCCCCTCCCTTCTTGCCTCCTCTTTCCTAGTTCTATCCCCCTCCTCCATCCTCCTAATTTATTCAGTCAATCTTATCCCTTTCCCCTTTTCACTGGACCTTATATGTCTCTCTTGGGGTCCTCCTTGTTTCCTAGCATATCTGGGGTTGTGGATCGTAGGCTGGTTATCCTTTGCTCTATGTCTAATATTCACTAATGAGTGAGTACATACCATGATTGCCTTTCTATGTTTGGGTTACCTCACTCAGGATGGTTTCTTCTATTTCCATCAATTTGTCTGACATTTTTCAAGGTGTCATTGAATATTTACCAATGAGGAACACTCCATTGTATAAATGTTCCACAGTTTCTTTAAACATTATTCAATTGAGTGGCAGGTAGGTTGCTTCCGGGTTCTAGCTATTACAAATAAAGCGTCTATGAATGTCATTGAACCAATGTCCTTGTGGAAGGATTGCACAGCTTTTGGGTATATTCCAAAGAGTGGGTGCTGAAATGTAGAAGATTGCAGATAGATCCATATGTATTGCCATGCACAAAAGTTAAGTCCAAATGGATCACAGACATCAGCATAAATCCAGCCACACTGAACCTTCAGAAGAGAAAGTGGGAAGTACCCTCAAATGCATTGGCACAGGATACCACTTCCTCAACATAACACCAGGAGCATAGACATTGAGATCTACTGACACAGAGAAGTTTTTATGGGCAAAGGACATATTCAACAAGACAGAAAGACAGCCTACATAATGGGAAAAGTTCTTCACCAACCTCACATCAGATACAGGAATGATCTCCAAAATACACAAAGTACTTAAGAAGCTAGTCACCAAAACACCAAATAATCCAATTAAAAATGGGGTGCAGATCTACATAGCGAATTCTCAATAGAGCAATCTCGAATGGTCATAAGTCTCTTAATGGATATGGAGAAAAAGTAACACTCCTCTATTGCTGAGGGGTATGTATACTTTTGTGGCCTCTTTGGAAATTAGTATGGTGGTTCCTCAGGAAATGGGAATCAACCTACCTCAAGACCCAGCAATTCCACTCTTATTTTATTTTATTTTAATTTATTTATTTTTCTTATTTTACATATCGATCCCAGTAACCTCTTTGTCCCACCCTCCCTCTCTCCCGCCCTCCCATACACCCCCGGCAACCCTCCAATGCCATCCGCCCCACTCCACATGTAGGGTAATGCCTTTCTGGAGAGGTCATCTAAATCAGTCATGTCATTTGGAGTAGGAACTAGGCCCTCCCTCCTGCCTAGTTAAAGGAGTATCCCTCCATGGGAAATGTGTTCCCAAAGTCCTTTTTTGAGCTAGGGATACATCCTGGTTCCACTGTCAGAGGTCCATTAGACTCCCCAGGCCTTTTTCATTTTTAAATAATATATTTTTATAATTTCCTAGTATAATTTTATTAGTTCTAACATCAGTTGTTTGTTTTATATATTAGATTGCTCCATCAGATGGTGGATTTATAGCAACCTCCCCACTTGTTTTTCGTACTAAGCTATTTTTTTTTAGCTTCTTTTAATTTGCCTATTGGTTTTCAGCTTTAACATTTTCATATGAATCCATATGAACCCTATTCTCTATGCCTTCATTTTAATTTTGCACACTTGTTCTTGTTTACCCTTTATGTTTTTTCTTTTGAAATCATCTTTTATTTTTTATTAATTTTTTATTTTTATTTTACATGTCAATACCAGTTCCTTCTCCCTCCCTCCTCCTTCCCATGCACTTAGACCACCCTCCCCTCCCATCCTCCTACCCCAATTCCACATGTAGGGCAATGCCATCCAGGTAGGGTCATGTAAGGACTAGGACTTCTCTCCTGTCTCTAGGTTAAGGAAGTATCTCTTCATAGGGGATGTGTCCGCAAGGTCTTTTTGTGCACCAGGAATATATCCTGGTTCCACTGTTCCCTTAGACTGCTCATTTCTTCTGGCTGAGACCCATATTCAGGGGGTCTGAAATTTTTCGTACTCATAACAGAGTTAGTTATGTTCTGCTGAGTCAAGATTTGCTGGTTAAATAGCTGATTGCATTGAGTATTTTTTTGATATTATAGCATTCATTGTAGTCACTGCTTATAGAGCTTCCCTGCCAAATAAACCATTATCATTTGAATTTTTAAATGTTCCTTTTTACTCTGAGACAGTAGTTTCTCTCTGGTACTTAAACCACAGCATACAGAGCAAAAATCAATAATAAATAAATACATAACCAAAAATCCACAACAATGTTGTAGTACTTTTTAATACTTGGTATATTGTCTCATTTAAAGGCTTTGTTTTTTGATAATAAATGGATCTAAAAGTTTTAAAATCATTTTATATATTCATGTGCATAATGTGTGTGCAGTTACCACAGAGGTTAGAACACACCACCAGTTTCCTTGGAATTAAATTTTCACATGGTTGTGAGCTGTCATGTGTTGCTGTTTATGAAACCCAGGACCCAACACATCTAGGCCTCTTAATTACTGAGCCATTTCTCCAAAAAACTCACTTTTTTCATGGTGTCTCCTCACAGGTAGGAAGCAAGGAGCTTTACTTGGCATTTTCTTTGGACTGCCAGCCCCAAATTCTTGATATGAGACTAACTCTTAGTTATGAATGCTCAGCTTGTTTTTTTTTTTTGCTTACCTTTCTCTAATTCCATATGTGTCTTTTCCTGCTCGCTCCATGCCGCAAGGCAGGCCATTTGCATCTCCTTCTCTTTCTCTCTGTCTGTCTATTCCATGCATTATTCCTCTGCCTAGTTATTGGCTGTTCAGGTTTCTCTTATACTACTCAGGAGCTTTTGGTAGACAAGTTCGAACAGCAACACATTTTTATATAATTAAACACATGCTGCATAAGCAAAAGCAGCACAGCTTTACATATTTAATCAAATGCAGAATAAACAAATGCAATATATTTTTATGTAGTTTAACAATTATTATGCAACCCAACAATTGCAAGACATAGTTAAATAAATATTCTATCCACAACAAGGAGCAATGCATGTTCATCCACTATTTTGTTCTGGGTTTCTGATAACCTCAGTTGATCTATATCTTATAGTCACAATTTTGGCCCAGATTACTGTTTTATTATATAATCGAGCAGGGATGAATTTATCAGTTCAATTCCACTTACTTTATGGTTTGGGAAATAGTTCATTAATTCTGATTATAAAATATCTAAAAGGTGTTATTATTTTCTATACCTCATGCAAATATTTTTTAAATTTTATTATTTTGTTTTTATTTTACATGTCGATCCCAGTTCCCTGTCCCTCCCTATCTCCCTCTTACCCTCTTTTCCCCCTCACATGCACCATGAACACCCACCCCTCCCATCCCCCCAACACCATTCCACATGTAGGGATATGCCATCTAGGTGGGGTCATGTAAATCTGTCAAGTCATTTGAAGTAGGGACTAGGACTTCTCTCCTGTCTCTAGGTTAAGGGAGTATCACTCCATGGGGGATGTGTCCTCAAGGTCCTAAGAATGCATCCTGGTTCCATTGTCTGAGGTCTGCTCACTCCTTCTAGCTGAGACCCACATTTACAGGGTCTGAGTTAGTCCCATGCTGGATTACCACCTATCGGTCTGGGTGGCCCAGTAGTTCCTCTGTGTGTTTCTGCAACCTAGTCTTGTCCTCTGAACCTGGATTCTAGTTCGACTTAGTGTTTAGGTATGGGTGTTTGCTTCTCTTTCCAACAGGTACTAGATGAGGGTTCCATGATGGTGGATAAGTTAGTTGTTGATCTCACTCTCAGGGAAGGGCATTTATGGTAGCTTTTTCACAGTTGCTCAAATTGTAAGTTGGAGTCAGTCTTGTAGGTTTCCAGACATTTCTTTAGGTTCAGTTTTCTCTTCAAATCAATAATGACTTCCTCTTTTATGGTTTCTCTCTCTCTCTCTCTCTCTCTCTCTCTCTCTCTCTCTCTCTCTCTCTCTCTCTCTAGCTCTCTCTCTCTTTCTCTCATCTTCTATTTCTACCCTGACTCAATCTTCCTAGTTGCACATGCTTTCCTCTCCTTCCCTCTTTCTCTTACTTCTCTCTCCATTCATTGCCCCTCCACTTCTCATGTGCTCTGGGGGACTTGTCCCTTATCCCTTTTGTGAGGGAACTTATATGAATCTCTTAGAATACACCTTGTATCCTAGTTCCTCTGGTGGTGTGAATTATACAATGGTGATCCTTTGTTCTAGGTCTAAAATCCATATATGAGCCAGTACATACCATGTTTCTCTTTTTGTGACTGGGTTACCTCATTCAGGATGGTTTGGTCAAGTTTCATCCACTTGTCTACGAATTGCAAGATTCCATTATTTTTTATTTTTTCTGCAGAGTAGTATTCCGTTGTGTAGATGTGCCACATCTTCTTTATCATCCATTCTTCAGTGGAGGGGCATCTAGGTTGCATCCAGGTTCTTGCTATTACCAAAATGCAGCTATGAACATAGTTGAGCACATGTCTGTGTTGCATGGATGTGGATCATTTGGGTATATGCCTAAGAGGGGGGATTGCTGGGTCCTGTGGTAAACTCACACAAATTTTAAATTTACTTTAGAATGATAATATTACTATCTTTTAGAGCAAATGGCTAGAATATGTATGGATATAAGTTCTGTCTTCCAAAATAAAAGCAAATTTTAAGATTTAGCAATTGTTTGATGATTAAAAGCAAGGTTGCATAAATGGTATAATTTAGGATTAAAAGTTGTGCTCACTTCATTTTATCATACACCATTAGACATTTAATTTTTTACACTTACATATTTTTTTAAATGGAAACATGATTGTTGTGGATATTATAATTTAATACTATTTATAAATCTGTCATTACTCATTATGAGCATTATAAATTTGTTATTTTTGGTAGATTTTTTATTGAAACATTCACAGCATCATATTCTGTAGAAGAACATGTACTATTGGATAGAAGATGTCCGAAGAAATCATGTGAAAGGGAAGCAAAGTATGCAATATCATATCAGGAACTATTTCCTGAAAAAGAAGTTTGAGGACATGGTTTTAATGCTCATAGCAGACAGTAGTTACATAAATCACCTATTAAAAGACTATAAATACCTCCATTTTCTTTGATTTTACATGACATATGCCTTGCAGAGTGAGTGTTCCATTAATATACAATGAACATAATGTTATTCAGACAAACATCTCTACCTTTTTTCAAGCATTTCAAGTGTGACTGCAAATAAACAAACGGTATTCAATATTTTTGATTTGATTTCTCATCATTATGGTGGCTGGATACTTCATAATTAATTAACAAATTTTCTATTCACTTTCATTTTTGGATCCTTTTGTAATGTTTTGCTATTAATAGTACAATTTTCACTTTTTATCAATTTATAATTGGGTGATTATTTAACATCCCTTCAAGGGGACCCCTAGAATGTTAACAAAGTTAACAAGGCCATCCAAGACAGTCTTCTGAACAGTGTTCTCAGTAAATGACCACAGTAGTTTAATGATTTTAAATTGGACCAATGACCTATACTTTTTGGATTTTTCATTTCTTTATGAAGTTTAAAATGAAAACAATTACACTTTCTTGTACTTTTTCCATTTGAAACCTTATTTATGAAATATCTAGAAGTACTGTTTTATTTAATGTTGTTAGTTATCATATTTTCCTTAATCAAACTAAATATGATACAATTTAAATGAGAAACCTCTATTTTCTTCTCTTATAATTTCAAATTAAATAAAAGTTTTCTTTGATTTTCAACATTATTATCTATCTAAAATGTACATATGTTTTAGCAATAAAATTTAAACAAGCTTTGTTATATACTTTTATTTCATCTTTGAAGCTAAACACCATAATGTACCTTGTTTAATTTCCATGTATCTCACTGATATTTGTGTAGCTGTACAATCTCATCTTGTTTTGAAATTCCGTGGTTTGTATTAATATGCATTTCTCTTGGCTATGTTTTGTTCTGCCTTTCTATTCAGATTTTTTAATAAAAGTACACAATATCAGATTATTTCACATGAGAAACCCTGAAGTACTTCATATTATAAACATCTCCAGGGTGAAATATCAGATAGCATCACAGGAAATTAAGATTCTGTGTGAATGTGCCCTTATTGAACTTTACCACCAGAGCTAAGCAAATTCAATGTTTTTCTATACGCAAGGTGTTTGTTGATTTTTCAAACAATCTTATTTGTAGTTGCTGCTTTTCCAAAATCATCATTTTCTTTTGCAAACAGCTGCCTCATGAGTTTGCTATAAATCTTAATTAGTTCCAGGCTTAGATAATCAAGTTGCAAGAAATGAAGTGCAGACTGGGGAAAGGGGAGCATTAGTCACGTGGCTTTTCTCTGGCTTGCTTCTATATTGTCAGATCAATACATATTAGGAATATTGGAATATTAGGCATGTCATGGATGTCATTGAAATGAATCTTCAACCTTTGGTCTCTAAGCTCTGTGCATTTTCTCATCTGTGCACAAAAATTTGTATATAAGATTTCCAGCTAAGACATTTTTTTTTTCAGAAAATACAGAGCTCTGGATTACCATCATATGCCTTACTGTGTTCAATAAATATTAATTAGTTCTGCTAATTAGAAATGTTGACATATGCATTGCTGATTACAATTGAAGAATCATCTGAAGAGAAGAAACTTTTCAGTTAATCAAATATCAGGGAATATTTTTGCAAGCCTGGAGACACTGACAAAGTAATCAAGTCCAAAGTGAACTGTGTAAGTTTTTTTGAGAAATAAAGTGTTGCCCTAATCTAAATGAGAAACAACCTTAACTGGGAACACCATAGATGCAAGTACCTTACACTCCTATAATTTTCTGTTAATCTGTAAGCTCATAAAAGAGCTTAAATGGAAAGGTAACCAGCACGTTTTTGAAGTATTGTTGAATGACAATATATCAATAAAAGGAAAGTATTTTGTTCCCTTTTCCTGCCCTGGGTACAGGTCTGATGTCTTTGTAGTTTATTAAGTCTTTCTGGAAAGCTATTGTCTATGGAATATTTCTCTGGGCTGCTCACTACTTTGGGAGCTTGACTTTGAGTTCAAGACACTGATGAAACCATGAAGCTTCAGTGGCAGAACTTAGCATTCAATATGAAGGCAAATTGCACAACTGGCCCTTGTGATTGAACCAGATTCATTCCAATGACAGAATGACCCAGAATTTTAGCTGTGGAGGATGAGTGTCAAAGACTTCTTATAGTTGTAAAGATCTCAAAGAGTTTCAGTTAGCAAAATGAACATGTTTCTCATTGATAGAATCAATTTTAGCATGTATTAGTAGTAATAGCAATAGCTGCTCTGCTGATTGCAAATATTAACTACATTTGGTTGTTCAAATTTAGGAGATCCTAATTTTCAAAAATAGCAGGACTATTTTTATTCAGCAGCATTAAATCAATTTATATCTATCCTTAAAAATATATCATGTAAAAAATATACTTTAGCATTTCCAATTGTTTCTGCTCTATTTACTACTATAAGTTATTTTTTTAATGCCTTGAATTAAAGATGTTTCTGGACTGATTAGACTGTTCCCTTTGGGATCCTATAGAACTGGTAAAAAAATTACGACTATTAAATAATTTTTTTAGAAAAGAATAATCAACGAAGAAAACAATGCTGATTTAAAAATGATTTTTCATTGTGCATTGGTGGTGCACAGCCGTAATCCCAGCACTCAGGAGGCAAAGGCAGGCAGATCTCTGTGAGTTCAAAGCCAGAACCGGTCTATAGATCTAGTTCTAGGACAGGCTCCTGGACAAAACATTTTGACAATTAGCATTTCTAAAAGAAGGATCAAGAGTAAAAATTAATAGCCTTTAAAAAGTAAAACCTCTATAAATTCATCATTGCTGAGGCTGTCTTGATTTCTTCAAATGTATTAATATGAAGTGAGTGTAAGTAACAGACAAGAACCATCATTGTGAATTACCAATGATATCATGAAGCACACTAAATAAATATTATTCTGATTATATATAACTCACTAGTATAACAAATAAATTTTTTTCTCAAATTATATTTTTATCAAAATGAATATTTATACATATGCAATAAATGCTTAGTCAAATACATTAATATATGGGTATATCTACATTTGAGACATCTCTTTCTATGGAATAAACACAATATTTAAATGTATAATGTTGCAGTCTTAAATTTGTGATCTTGTAATCACATGTTTAAAATCTATTTGGTCAATACTGATTTATAAACAGTTTAGAACATTTTGCTCCATAAAAGAAACAAAGAGACCATTGAGAAGAATCTATTTGTCTATCTCCATCAGATTACCTATGGCTTAAAACATGCAACCTCACACACACACACACACACACACACACACACACACACACACACACAAATTCTTGCCAATAATAGACAAGTTCTTTACCAACAGTAGAGAAGTTATTTCTTAAATATCTACCCACAAATACTTCTAATTTGAGAAATATAAAACAAGTCCATCTAGGTAGATGTCTTCTGTTCAATCCAAATCATGTGGAAGAGAGCTGGACTGTAGACTTCTGAAGAAATATCACCCACTGGGAGTTGCTGGAGAAATGGTAAACAGGCACGTGATGTCCTCTATTAGTAGGAAAAGTGAAGGAAATGGTTCCAAAAGAGACCTAGAAGATTTTGTAGGAAAACTTTTTATTCCAAATAAAGAAAACAGTCGTTTTCTTTTTTAACGATAGTTCAGGTTTTAATCAATCTGAGCCATATTATTTGCTCCTTAGACATCAGCTTAATTTTTTTATGGGAGTGGAGGAAGTGTCAGAACATTGTGTCCATGAGGGAACAAGAAGAAATGAACAGTACCTCCCTATTTCACAATATTAGAAGAACTTGGCCTGTGTTAACTTTTAGGGTGCTTGATTATTGGAATATGTAGAGAAAGCAAACAGGTTTCTGAACAAAGGTAAACCAGAAGTTTAAAGCCACTATAATTTTCTTCAATGCTAAAATAAATTCAAACATACAAACAAAAATCTAGTGTGTGGAAGTTCTTCAATATCTTTACTTCAGTATTATGGTATGGAAATTGTATAGGTGTTACATTATTATCACATTCATAATTTAACAAGAAAAAATTTAAGATATATCCTATTATTAAAAGTATGTATATTTTAATTTTAACAGTGAAATTAAATCATTGGAAGGTATAAAAAAGAAAATGAGAGGGTGAGGTGTCCTTTTTTGACTCTGTATGCCTATATTAGTCCCAGGATATTGTGATTTTCAAAGACAGTAAGAAGTAGTATAATAAAAAGCAAAGCATGCTTTGTAGATAACTATTCAATATCTATATTTTATTTCATTATAAAGTTTTTTGTTTATATATATAGAAGAAATAATAAAATTATGTAGAAGAGTTTATCAATAAAATTTTCTATATGTAATTAATACTTTGCTGTAATGTCTGTCTATCTATCTATCTATCTATCTATCTATCTATCTATCTATCTATATCTATCTATCTACCTCTCTATCTTCAGTGCTAAAGCCATGGACTCTTACATATTAATACAGTAAACTACTATTCAGATGAACCACTCTTTCTTTGGAATTGTTTTCTAACACTGAAAACATGGAAACTTTAAAAATGGCTGTGTTTCATCTCTCACTGTCTTTGTTTATAATATAAGTTGATATTCTGTAGACATATTGCTTATAATAAGAAATGAGTTTAAGTGATAATTGCTGAAAGCAGAATATGGTAGAGTGATGATAGAGACACTCATTTGTAGGCTTCACAAAATCTTACATGCCATGGGCCTTACTTGATGGAGCATTTGAAGAAGCAAGACAACTACATGGAAAACAAATGTTCTTCATATTATAATCAATGATAATAATATGTGTTTATAGATAGATATGGAACCCAGGATTTCTATTTAGTCTTATTCTGACTTTCATCACCCAAGACAAATCTCATTATCTTCAACAAGAAAAGCATAAATTTACTGAGTTGAAGAATATGTGTTTAAATGAATAAATTATGTTCAGCTATATGAATGATATCCTTTCATTTTATGGACATACTTTGGTTAACATAAACTATAAAGAATGAGTCACATGCTTTACACATGGTGATATAACTTCATCTAGGTTAGTAACCATTCCTTGGTTATACCTGATAGTCAAGTAAGTGGACCTTGAATACCATGAAGATAATTAATAAGATTAAGAGCATGTCTATTAGCACGAGACACAGTCAAATTTTCACTGTAACAGATTTTCAGTTTTATTTGTGATAATGTATATGTCTGTATGTGTACTTCTGAAGGTGTCCCATGCCCATGTGTGTGGCTGCCTCAGGAAGTCATAAGAGATTTGTTTTTCTAGAACTAGAGCTACAGATTGTTGTGAACCAC
This sequence comes from Phodopus roborovskii, assembly GCF_943737965.1. Classification (NCBI taxonomy): domain Eukaryota; kingdom Metazoa; phylum Chordata; class Mammalia; order Rodentia; family Cricetidae; genus Phodopus; species Phodopus roborovskii. Next base: position 319,236 of record NW_026126436.1, read on the forward strand.
TTACCATGGGTGTTGGAAACTGACCTTGGTTCTCTTAAAGAAGAACAGCAAGCCCTCTGCCCATGTATCATTTGTTTATTACACCACAAAGCATCTATTCTTTAAACACACTTATCTATTGCCAGTTTTACTTTTTAACATTAGAATATAATAATATATCACTTCTCTTTTAGTATCCTCCCTCCAAATCCTCCTAGATATCCCACTTTATTTTTCAAATTCATGGCCTCCTTTTATATCTAATTGTTGTTATATACATGTATGCAAACTACTAATACAACCAACTCAATCTGTATAATGTTATATTTACGCTTGTTTTCAGAGATGACCAGTACCAGAAGTGTTAGTGCACTCCTTTAATCCCAGAACCTGGGATTAAAGAGGCAGGCTGATCTCTGTGAGTTCAAGGCCAGCCTCATCTATAGCGTGAACTCCAGGACAGGCTCCAAAACTATACAGAATCCCTGTCTTGAATCACCCCAACCCCCAGATAAGGGTACCAGAGATTATCATGTATTATTAGATAAATTAATGGCTATGTTCTTCCTCAGAGAAACTACTTCTCTTACCCTCAGCATTCCTTAGCATCCTGTAGTTCTTAGTGTAGGGTTCAGGCCTAAATCAATTCTCTTTTTATTTATTTTTCCTCATGATTTTGTTTCTCAAGCATACAAGAAGCTCTGTAATCTCAGTAACAAGTAATTTATAAAAATGTTAAACATATAAAAAAAAGCAAACATATTCCAGAACTTCCATTAGCCTCACTATCATCATAATGGTGTGTTCTCTTCTAGCTACACTCATGATATAAGAATAAAAGTAAAATAAATAAATAAATTCATATCTTGAACCACAGCAAAGAGAAATTTGAAACCCTAAAACAAGTTTCCTTGATGACTTCAACCCTGATCATGTATATAAACGATGTAATTACAAATGGAATATAAATGAGATTTTTATCTTATGAATTAAATACAAGTTTTATTCAATGGAAGCATGAACACTATCAAAATATACCAGACATGAAGAATAATTCATTAACTGAGATTGCCTTTATATCAGCTATCTACAATTTTGTCTGGTTTAGTGCATTATGCATAAGAATTTACCAAATATTTCTATAGAGGAGATTCCCAGTCTCATCCCTTGATATTTATTTCATCTATCTGGAAAATAGCTTGGAATCCATATTTTCATATAAATGTTTCAAGGTATTCTATTACAAAGAACTAAGAAATTTTGATAAACACTGGAAACTTAATTCCTTCAGAAAGTGGGTGAGACTTACTGAGTTTGGCACCAGTAGAGATGAGTGATCATCTGAATAAAGAAGAGTGAATTAGAATTAAGTCATTTCTAACATTCAGTTTCTACTCTGGACCTGTAGTATTATATTATATAGCCCTATATGCTTGTGTAGAAGCCTGTGACTTTTGATAGAGATTTGCAAGATTTTTTCATGTGTCTTAAGGTATAAATTGTCAAAACTATAATGCTAAATTAAGGAATTCCATTTAGGTATAATTTTGAATTTTTTATATAAATTTATATAATCCATTATGGTTTCTGATATTGTATAAATAATTATAATAACACATGACCATGAATTTAACCTATGGGTATTTCCAAGTAAAAGTTATTGCTTAAACATACTGGGAAGAGAGCAAATGATTTCAGAACTTTCCTTATATTTTATATTATTATAAAGAGAAGATTTGAAATTTGTGCCATTAATTCTATTCCATTTATTTTCTTTTATTACTACCAAATTCTATGCCTTAAATCTGTGTATTTCAGACAATTTCTCTTTTGCTTAACTTCTCTGAATGAACTCCTCTATGTGTAAAAATCTTATCCTTTGTGAATGGCAATACATGTTACTACAGAAACGATTTCATCTCTTTTTAACTTTCTTACAATTTGGTCTTTCTTCTACATCCTTCTACATTCTTATACATCCAACGAGTATGAGTGTATCAACACATATCTGAAAAGAAAAAAGAGAAAGTTAATATTTTCTTTTGGTCAACAAATGTAGACAATACACTTGTAAGACCTGTTAACCGTGGATTTATTTCCGAGAAATTTTTCTGCTACTTTGAGTTTGGATATCTAAATATGATGGCAGATGAACTATCAGAATAATTGTTCTATCAAGTATATACATTATTTTCAATTATATAATATAGATACAGGCAATAAACTTTCCTTAAAAAAATGTTCTCTAACTAATTTTGTGTGTTATATTATTGATCATTAAAAATGCATTGAATGCTATCAAATAGTATTTAAACATAAATTTAACTATTTAAACAATTAATCAATTATATAAGCATGACTATATTGTATAATCATATCAAAGGTTATGAAATATATAATATAGGAAATGCTATAAATCTAAATATAGAATAGCTATGGTTTCTATATGCCTAATGAAAATTTTAATTCCTCTAATTAAAAGAGAATCACAAATTATATTGAGATCTTTAAGCTGATCAAGTTTATTGTAGACGTAAAATTCATGTTTTATGAATTTTTTTAATCTTAAACTATAAAACGTGGAAAATAAGGGCTGGGATATGACTCATGACTCATCTGCTAAGATGTCTGATGCACAGGGATTATGAGTGCCTTAGTTTGGATTATTGACACTATGTAAAATCATGGGTGTGACAATGTGCTCTTATACACAGAAAACTGTGTTTTGGAGGGTAACAGAAACAAAGGGTTTTTAGAGAACAGTGGCCAGCTAGTATACAAATTAGTCAGAGCTTGGTTCATGGAGTGATCCTGGCTCAAAGACCAATATTGTAAAGAGTGTTAAAGGCAGATACTAGACATCATCTCATAGACTCCACAGGTATGCACATAAGAAATACCTTTTCATTTCCATGTTTTATATACTCACACACACCCAAAAATAGGGGCTGGAGAGATTGCTGTTCTTCCAGAAGAATCTTGTTTAATTTCCAGCACCCAAGTGGTAGCTTCCAACTATTTATAATAGTAGTTTCAGATGATTTCACACCTTGTTATGAACTCTGTGGGCACCACACACATATGATGCACAACCATACATGCAGGCAAAACTTACTATGTCCATGTTTTCAAACTTGATATTAATGATTTTGTTACTTGTACTTAAAATATAAAAACTGAATATGTGTTTTAACAGGGCTACTCATGTTCACCCAGATGGTTGCAAATTCATTTCCTGGTACTTACAAAGAATAAAATATTGAATTGTGAAAAAAGCCAGAAAACCAAACCCTCAATAAAGGGAAAAAAACAGTTTATCACTTAGAGATGGGAGACACACAGGCCTAGCAATTCAATAAATGATCATTGCTTATTTATTTATAGGAAACCTGGGTCGTCTGCCTTCTTTTATTGCTCAGGTTTAAATACCTGTCCCTATGATTTCCTGACATCCCTCCTCTCAGTATTTTCTGGATCATGAAACCACTATCTCTAGGAACATGCTTTATTTTCCAATGTCTACTTATAACTATTTAACTATCTTACTTCCATCCATTTTTTGGAGGGGGCTGGGGTCAGCTAATCATACACAGACTCTCAAAAAAATAAACATTTCCCTGCATTAGCACACATAGAGGAAAAAAGAAAACTACCATTTCTTTAATTTTTGGTTAAAATGAAGCACAAGTGGCTCTCTGGTTTCATAAAAAGGTAAAATTTGGGAAAACTGATTTTGTGCAAATTTATCTGGACTCATAACAGTGAATAAAGAGTAATGATTGCTCAAATAACTGTTTTGTACAGCTGTTTTGTTCTTCCTTTGGGGCTGACTCTCTCTGAGATTATTCAGCCTGGAAAATGCAGTAATAGCACTTAAAATATCTCACTAAATCAACCACGTCCACGATTCTGCAGCTGCCTGCAAAAGAGCACCATCATTACCTCCTGCTTAGCTGGTGGATTTAGTTGGCACTGGCTGTGCTTTCAGAGGTGGGGGATTGTATGGTTCTCATTAAAACAGAGTTATGAAGAATTAAAGGTCAAACAAGAGACACAATTTGTTAACCTAACTTATATTACAATGCCCAGGAAGAATAACTTTGATTCATAACACTTAATGGTGTATGGTACCCCCCAGAATAACAAAATGTATGGCCCAGAGCATAAAAAGAAAATAAAAAGGAAGACTCATCTGAGTCACATAGAAACTTCTAATCTCACATATTTTTACAGATGGTGATTCAGATTCCAGAGAATATAAGTGACTTGTCTATTATTTCAGAGTCGGTATGGAACAATGATCAGTGTAAGGAATGCTTTCAGCCTGATTCATGAAAACTTTTTCATTAACAAATCATTTCCTATTTATTTATTGATGTGGAAATTTTTCTAAATTTTAGAGTAGGTATAAGGTATATTAGGTACAAGATGCCATAACTTCTAAAGTCATACTACCTTGCACGTTTTTAGGGACACTGACTTTTGGTAAAGTTTCCAAAGGAGTTGCAGTGATCATTTTCCCCCTCTTGCATGCCAAACTTTGTGAACATGTACTTTTCAAGATTAAGAAAGGATTTGTGTAGTATTGTGTTGCTTCCAAAACAGTTTCGCTCTTGGCATGTCCATGCTGTATCCATTTATATTGTGTTCCTGTAGAGGAACTTGATTTTGTTCCCAGCTCCACACAGGCAGTTTACAACCTTCTCTAACACAAGTTCAGATGATTCAGTGTCTGCAACTCATCTGTGTGATCACCTGACTACACATGGTGTACATAAATGCATGTAGACACACTTGTATGTGCATGCAGTGACAGTGTGTGTACACACACACATACACACACACACACACACACATAAACACACACACACACACACACACACACACCAAGTTTTCCAAACTCTTAGTAATGATTGGCACTTATCTTCATTCTTTAGTAGTGTGTAATTATATGTGCTTCCATGCTGGTTTGTGTGTTTGTTCCATAAATATTTATTTAATATCTGTTCTACTTTGCTTCTCTGTTGATGTGACAAACATCAATGCAAAAGCAACTAACGTCTTTTAGCAAAGTTTAGTTCATCATTTGGAGAAACAAGGCAGGCCCTCAGGGAAGATATCTAGAGGCAGAAACTAAAGTGGACATCAGTGGTTGCTTTCAGGCCCTTGTTTGGTGAGCTTTCATGTATATCACAGGCTAGCAGTGGGCTGGGACTCCTACATCACCTAGGAATCAAGACAATGCCCCACAGACAGCGGCTAATTTGACTGAGACAATACCTCAGTTGAGGTTTCTTCCCCTGTGTATCAACTTGACTGATAGGAGATATCATTCTGTAAAAATGTTTCTTGTATTGGTTAGTGAATAAAGCACTCTTGGCCAATAGGAAAGCAAGATAGGCAGGACTGGGAGACAAGGAAGATTCCAGAAGTACGAAGGAGATTCAAGATGGAGGATGGAGAGAGCAAAATGCCAGCCCCTCTCTCCGGTAAGATGAGACCATGTGGAAATACTTAGATTAATAGAAATGGGTTAAGAAATGATAGTAACAGGCCAACAGAATTATATCTAATACAGGCTCAGTGTGTTATTTGGGGCAGACTTGGTTATGGGACCAGACCAACAGGAAAAAAACTACTCATAACAGTTGACAATCAAGATAGCCACCTGCATCTTCTTAGAATCCCCCATGACAGCCCCTTACCAGAAGGAAGTAGTTTGGAAAGAACAACGCCCAAATTCCCAAATATTGTCTATAAATGTTTGTTTTCATTTAAATGGACTTGGTTAAATAAAATAAAGAAATACATATAAAAAAAGATAGCCACCTTAATATTTTTTAATGTTGAGACACAGTGCAAAGAAGCACACTGAAAGAGTTAAAGTGTGAAGGCCACTTAAAATTTATGTCAGCAAAACTTTACAGATGAACAGGAAATTGTGGCAGTAATCAGTGAAAGGTCAGATGTGCTTGGTCACTATAAAATACGACTCCATCTATTATCTACAGATGGGAGTAACAGTTGTCAAGCCTGGTCTATGTCATACTATGTGAGGTATGAACATCTCTGCTGGATGTTCTTTGTCAATGTTCAAGACCTGTACAACATAAGAAAGGACATATTTTAGAGTGGTTATTTCCAGGGTCTAACAGAGGAAGGAGGACTGCACTAAAGGAACAGAGCTTACATTTGTCCTCATTTGCTTCAGAGGAAGTGAGATATATACAAATGAGCAATTAGGTCATCAAAGATAAAAAAAAACGACTGGTAGATAACTAAATAATGGATTGCTTTCTTAGCATGAGAGAGGAACATAACTCATTCTGACTCTTCCAAGAAGTTTATAATTAAAGGTGACTTGAATCTGTGGCATGTGTATAGTATACTATCTAGAGATTAGAATGATTGCTGATGGCTAATTTCATCAATTCCAACTACATTTAAACTACATTTAAAAAATTTTACTGTCTTCATCTGCCTCTCTAAACCAACCTTGCATTTTTATGAGGTGCACTTCTTCTCCCTTTGAATTTGTTGCCATTGTTCACAGTTCCCAAGATCAACCTTATGCTTTTAGTAATATAAAACATCTTTAATGCTGAAACACATTAGGGCATTGGTGACTCAACACAGCAGCCTCTGCAATAGATGTCCCAGTTACCAAATCAAGAGTAGGCATTTCCACACTGTGCTTTCCCTTGATTTCTTGGTCTCTGGCCACTAGCATCCCATCTTTCTCTTGATGGATCTAGCCATTAAACCATAATTTGCATGACTCTTTAAAAATAGGCGTTGGCTCTTATTTTAGCTTCAAAACATAGGATGTTCTTGGCTTCCAAAGAACTTGTTCATAGAAATTACATGTTCATTTCAGTACTCTAAGTGCAAAGCACTTATGAAAGACACGAACCTCACAATTTTCTATAGCCAACACAACAACTTGACAATGTTTTCGAAAAATTTCACACTTGTTGTTCTGTCACTCAGCACATTTAAGTGACCTATATCATTTCACTAAGTGGTTCCTGTAGAAAAATAAAGTAATACTTTGAATCTATTCAATAATCAATGGCTAATTTTAATAGACATCTTCTACAGTGGTACAGATGATAATGGCACCATAGACACATATATTTGAATACTTGATTACCTTTTGATGGAATGTTTATGAAACATTAATAAGTGGGGCTCTACTGAAGGAGGTGTTTATTCCTATTTACCTGCAACTTATGGATCAAATGTGAGCTATCAGCTACTTCCCCACTGCCATGTCTGCCCCAACCATAATATTCATGGACTCTCCCAATAAAATTATAAACCATTTCCTAATTAAGTGTTTCTTTGGCTATGGTATCCATTAAAAGCTGCTGTGAAACAGTAACTAGAAAGCCTTCCTTTGATAACAGTTAACAGTTTCACACCCATCAAAATCCCTAGTATGAAGTCAAGGTCAGTTAAAACTCCCTGAATGTGAACAATGACATAAACAATTATGGTGACCCTGAAAGGGTACACCATCTTACAGTGGTCAGAGTTTTAACAAATCAGCTTTTATCTGTTCAGTGATCTCTGACAGGGGAACTATGGTCATAAATACTACAAAGGTTGTGTCATCTTACAGCAGTGCCTGGCATAAAGAATGTACTTATGAGATTTATGTGCCAATATTCCCTACAAATATATGGTATTTCTACATGTAGGAATTTTCATTCACATTTTTTCTACATGATCCTTCATATGTAAAATCCTAAAACATAACTGACCTGAAATTATTATTCCAGCAAAAATTACTTGCATCTTATAAACCCTCAAAAAAAAATGATGTAATTAAGTGAGATACTTAGCTAAATATTATGAACACTTTTCTCCTGTAACAAGTAAATAATAAGTTTAGCAGTATAAATTTCACATCTGTAATTCATTAACTCAATAAGAGTTTAATTTTGCCAGGCAGTGGTGGTACACAACTTTAACCCCAGCACTCGGGAAGCAGAGGCAGGCAGATTTCTGTGAATTCATGACCAGTCTTGTCTACAAGAGCTAGTTCCTGGCCAGGATCTAGAAACCCTGTCTCAAACAAACAAACAAACAAACAACAAACAAACAACAAACAAACAATCAAAAACCCAAAACAAAAAGAAAACAAAAAACAAACAAACAAAAAGATTTTAATTTCATATTAATGAGATGTTACTGGCAAAACTACTACCCTCACAACACACTAAAAAGTAATTTGGAAAGAACGACGCCCAAATTCCCAAATATTGTGTATAAATGTTTGTTTTCATTTAATTGGACTTTGTTATATAAAATAAAAAAAAATGCCCCTTTCTGTGTTGTTAATCATGTTTATTTTGTCAATACTTTTTAATATGCAAGTCATAAGTCAACAATTTGTTATTTTGAAATTATCTATACAAATGTATGGCTGTAGAAAAGGAAGTGTCTAGAAAGCTGTGTATGGTTTCTGAGGCTCTTTTAACAATGTAAAACAAACTTGGTGACGGAAAACAAGAGAAGTTTATTCTTTCACAAATATCAATACAGTAAGTCTGTTTACAGTTGCATCAGAAGTTCCATTAGGAGTACAACATGTGGTCCCTCCTTCATTCCTTTACTTGTGGAAACCTCATTCAGATCTGCATCTATAACACTTACATAACTTCTTATTTATCTGTATTAAGTTTTATCTGCCTTATGACCATTTTCCTTCCTTCCTTCCTACCCTCTCTCTCTCTCTCTCTCTCTCTTTCTTTGTCTCTACTCATTCTTTTTGCAACAAATTCTCACTTTATTGCCTAACTTTTCTCAAATTGCAGAATTCAGTGTTCCTGATACCTCGGGCCTATGAATAGCTAGGACAGAGTCTCATGATATCACTACTATGAGGATAATTGTAATTGGAAGGGGAGTCCCCTTATGTACATTACAATGATTTCCTAATCTCTAGGAAATTAGCTTTAGAGTATCTGCAAAATTTTTTGTTGCTGTTATTGTTATTTTGGTTTCCAATACTTTTTTATAATTATTTATTATTTATCCTTATTTTACATGTCAATCTCAGTCTCCTCTCCCTTCTTGCCATGCTGCCTAACATCCCCTCCAGTCCCATTGCCCCCCACCCCCACTCAACAGGGAGAGTGATGACTTCCAGGAAGGATCATCAAAATCTGTCAAGTCATTTGTAGTATGGTATAGGCCCTCCATCCTGTCTCTAGGCTAAGACAGTATCCCTCAATGGGGAATGTGCTCCCAAAGTCCTTTAGTGCACAAGGAATACATCCTGATTTCACTGTCAGAGGTCCCTTAGAATGCCCAGGCCTTCTAATTGAGACCCACTTTCAGAAAGTCTGAGTTGGTACAATGCTGGTTTCCAAGCAATCAGTCTGGGGGTCCATGAGCTACCACTTGTTCAGGTCAGCTGTCTCTGTGGGTTTCTTAACCCCTCTTCCTATCACTCCTCCCTCTCCTCTCTGCAACTGAATTACAGGAGTTCAGCTCAGTGTTTAGCTGTGGGTATCAGCATCTGTTTCCACCTACTAGATGAGGGCTCCATGATGGCACATATGTTAGTAATCAATCTCATTATCAGGGAAATGTTTTTAAGGTAGCCTCTCCACTGTTGCTCAGAGTGTTAGTTTGGGTCGTTCTTGTGGTCTCTGAACATTTCTCTAGATTCAGTTTTCTCTTCAAACCTATAATGGCTCCCTAAATTATGGTATCTCTCTCTCTTTTTTTTTTTTTTTTTTTTTTTTTGCTCTCCTATATTCATCCCCAGACTTGCTGGTCTCACGTATTCTCCTTTCCTCCCCTTCCCTTTCTCCTAACTCCCACTCTACTCACTGCCCCCCCTCACAATATGCTCAGGAACTCCTGTTCCTTCCCCTTCTGTGAGGGCCCTTGCATGAATCATTTAGGTTCCTCTTTGTATCCTAGTATATCTGACAATATTATAGGCTAGTGATCCTTTGCTCTATGTCTAAAATCCATATATGAGTGAGTACATAACATGTTCATCTTTTGGAGACTGAATTATCTCATTCAGGATGGTTTCTTCAAGTTCCATCAATTAGTTTGTAAATTTCAAGATTCCTTTCTTTTTTTCTGCAGAGTAGTAATCCATTGTGTAAATGTACCACATCTTTATCCATTCTTCAGATGAGGGGCATCTAGGTTGCTTCCAGTTTCTTGCTATTACAAATGCTTCTAAGAACATAGTTCAACTGAAACATTTATTGCATGGATGTTCATTTTTTTTTAACTTTTTTTTTCTTTTATTTATTTTTTGTAACCAAGTTGAATTAAATGAAAACACACATTTACAGAAAATATTTGGGAATTTGGGCATCATTCTTTCCAAACAGCTTCCTGCTGGTAAGGGGCGCTGTTATGGGGGATTCTAAGAAGATGCAGAAATCCTGGCTGTAGTCTGCAAGGCTGCTTTGTCCAGCTGTTTTGAATGTAGGATCACTTGGTACTCTGTTTCAGGCAGTCTGGCTTGATCAAACCACATTATTGTGGAAGGAATCCACAGCTTTTCATTTTCTGTGGAAACAAAAATAGAAATCTATTTCCCCAGTAACTTCTCCTTGAGTGTAAATTTTTGAGTCAGAGAATTATTTTTTAATTTAATATTTTACAGGTCGATCCCAGTTCCCTCTCCCTCCCACACTCGGTCCCTCCCTCTGTCCCTCCCTCCCTCCCTTTTACCCTCTCTGCCCTCCCACATGCACCTTAACCACACTCCCTTCTCATCCCCCCACCACAATTCCATATATAGGGGAATGCCATCCAGTTGGGATCATGTACATTGACAGGTCATGTGAAAAAGGGACTAGGGCTTCTCTCCTGTCTCTAGGTGAAGGCAGTTATCCCACCATGGGGGATGTGTTAGCAAGGTGCTTTTGTGCACCAGGGATACATCCTGGCTCCATTGTATGAGGTCCCTTAGACTGCACAGTCCTTCTGGCTGACACACATATTCAGGGGGGCCTGAGTCAGTCCCAAGCTGGCTTCCCAGCTATCAGTCTGGGGGCCGTTAGCTCTTCCTTGCTCAGGTAAGCTGTCTCTATGTGTTTCTGCAGCCTGGTCTTGTCGTCTCCATCTGCATCTGGGTTCCAGTTCCACTCAATGATTATGTATGGGTGTTTGCTCCTGTTTCCAACAGGCATTAGATGAAGGCTCCATAGATAAGTTTTGTTGATCTTACTCTCTGGGAAGGGCATTTATGGTACCCTTTCCATGGAAACTCAAATTGTTAGTTGGCAGCAGTCTTGTAGTTCTCTAGACCTTTCTTTGTGTTCAATTTTATCTTCAAACCAATATTGGCTCCCTCTGTTATGCTCTCTCTCTCTCTCTCTCTCTCTCCTTTCTTCTATTCCTAACCGGACTCAGTCTTCCTGGTCACATGTGTTCCTTTCCTTTCCCTGGTTTTCTCCTACTTTTCTCTCCATTTCATGCCCCCCCACTTCCCCTGTGCTCTGGGGGACCTGTCCCTTCCTGATTCTGTGAGGGACATTATATGAATCTCTTAGAACACATCTTGTATCCTAGTTCCTCTGGTGGTGTGAGTTATAGTCTGTGATCCTTTGATCTAAGTGTAAAATCAATATGTGAGTGAGTACATACTATGTTCTTATTTTTGTGACTGGGTTACCTCATTCAGGATGGTTTCTTCAAGTGTCATCCACTTGCCTGCGAATTTCAAGAAACCATTACTTTTTTCTGCAGAGTAGCACTCCATTGTGTAGATGTGCCACATCTTCATTATCCATTCTTCAATTGAGGGGCATCTAGGTTGCTTCCAGGTTCTTGCTATGAACCTTCCATAGTGCTGCTATGAACATAGTTGAACAGATGTCTTTGTTGCATGAATGTGGATCCTTTGGGTGTATGCCATAGAGGGGGATTGTCGGGTCCTGTGGTAAACTAATTCCCATTTTCCTGAGGAACCGCCATACTGATCTCCAAAATGGTTGTATGTGTTTGCACTACCACTAGCAATGGAGGAGTGTTCCCCTTTCTCCACATCCTCTCCAACATGAGTCATCATTGGTGTTTCTAATTTTAGCCATTCTGGCAGGAGTAAGATGGTATCTCAAAGTTGTTTTGATTTGCATTTCCCTGATAGCTAAGGATGTGGAGCACTTTCTTAAGTGTATTTCAGCCTTTTTGATTTCCTCTATTGAGAATTCTTTCTTCAGTTCTGTGCCCCATTTTTTATTAGGGATATTTGGTGTTTTGTTGACTAGTTTCTTGAGTTCTTTGTATATCTTAGAGATCAGCCCTTTGTCAGATATAGGATTGGTGATCATCTTTTCCTATTCTGTGAGCTGCCGTTTTGTCTTGTCCACTATGTCCTTTGCCTTACAGAAGCTTCTAAGTTTGAAGAGGTCCCATTTATTAATTGTTTCTCTCAGTGTTTGTGCCCCTGGAGTTATGCTCAGGAAGTGGTCTCCTATCCTAATTTGTTCAAGGATTCCTCCTACTTTCTTTTCTAAGAGGTTCAATGTGGCTGGATTGATGTTGAGGTCTTTGATCCATTTGAACTTGATTTTATTCATGGTGACAGACATGGGTCTATCTGCAGTCTTCTACACACCCTCATCCAATTGTGTCAGCACCATTTGTTGAAGATGCTGTCTTAGCGCCTTTGTATAATTTTAGCAGCTTTGTCGAAAATCAGGTTTTTAAAGGTGTGTGGGTTAATATCAGGATTTTTAATTTGATTCCATTGGTCTACCTGTCTATTTTTATGCCAATACTAGGCTGTTTTCAGAACTATAGCTCTGTAGTAGAGCTTAAAGTCTGGAATGGTGATGCCTCCTGAAGTTCTTTTATTTTATAGGGTTGTTTTGGCTATGCTGGGTCTTTTGTTTTTCCATATAAAGCTGATTATTATCCTTTCAAGGTCAGTGAAGAATTGTGGTGGAATTTTAATGGGGATTGCATTGAATCTGTAGATTGCTTTTGGCAAGATTGCCATTTTTACTATGTTTATCCTACCTGTCCAAGGGCATGGGAGATCTTTCCATTTTCTGGTATCTTCTTTAATTTCTTTCTTTAGTTCCACAATGTGCTTATTGTATAGGTCTTTTCCTCATTTGGTAAGCGTTACACAAAGATACTTTATGTTGCTTGTGGCTATTGTAAGGGGTGATGTATCACTGATTTCTTTCTCTGTCTCTTTGTCACCTGAAAAAAGTAGGGCTACTGATTTTTTGAGTTTATCTTGTATCTTATCAGGTCTCCAGCAGAGAACTGCAGGTGGGGTCTGAGACCAAGCAGGTGGAAATTAGGGTGGTTCCTTGTGGATAGGCAGGTCTCCTTTGTTCAGAGTTGCTTAGAGAAGTCTCCGAAGTAGGGTGGACTGTTTGCTCCACCCTCTGTCTCAGTGCTCAACCAGAGTGGCAGAACAGTGAGCAGGGTAGGACACAGGGTAGTAGGGGCAGTCTCGAGGTGAGGATTTGTGGGGATCTATCAGAACTCCAAGGGTGCTCTTGATGGGGACAGGACACAGGAGCAGCAGGATCAGGAGCCAACCCAGGGAGTTCAGTGGGGGGGGGGTGGAATGGGGAGAAGTTGTAGGGGAGAGGCTGCTCCAATTGGGGCCAGACTCACCTCTAGCCAATGGCTGGTAGAAGAGGATAAAGGCTTAGCTGTATCTTGGGAAGTTTTTGTAGGATAGTAGGATATCACTGGAAACTGAAACTCTCCAGCTGAGGCCTCTTTCTTTAGCAGAGGCCCTGCTTTAGGGGTCAGGGATCTTGAAGGTACAAACTCAGAGTGGACCCACGGTGATAGGCAGATCTCTGGGAGGGGACCAGGACTCCAGCTGAGGACTGGAGGTAGGGTCCAAGACCAAGCAGGTGGAAATTAGGGTGGTTCCGCATGGGTAGGTAGGTCTCCTTTGTTCAGAGTTGCTCAGAGAAGTCTCCAAAGTCATGGATATGCATCTTTTGGGTATATTCCTATGTGTGGAATTGTCATGTCCTGTGGTAGACTGATTTCCATTTTTCTGAGAAACCACCATAGTGATTTCCAAAAGGGCTGTATAAGTTTGCACTCCCACCATCAGTGGAGGAGTGTTTCCTTTTCTCCACATCCTCTCCAGAGTAAGCTGTCATTGGTGTTTCTAATTTTAACCATTTTGACAGGAGGAAGATAGTATCTTAGAATTGATTTGATTTGCATATCCCTGATTTTGAGCACTTTCTTAAGTGTCTTTCAGCCCTGTTTGGATTCCTCTAATGAGAATGCACTATTCCATTCTATACTCCATTTTTTAATAGGGCTATTTGGTCTTTTGGTGACTAGTTTCTTGAGTTCTTTGTATATTTTAGAGATAAGTGCTCGGTCAGATATGGGATTGGTGAAGTTCTTTACCCATTCTGTGGGCTGGCATTTTGTCTTGTCTAATGTGCAAAATTCTTTATGCAAGTGAGTTAACACAAGTAGGTTAGTTGAAATATTATCTACAACTATTTTGTGTACTTAGGTGATAAATCTTGTCCTATCTTTCTTTCTTTTGGTCCATTTAAAACTGGATAAATTCATTTTTTTTCACAATTAAATGCATGTACAAAATCCATTCTCACCACTCTCCCTACCCTGATCTCCTTTATCTCTGCCCAACTCAGTCATTCTTTGACCCACCCTGGTGACCCTTTTCCCTATTTATGGCTTTTTATTTTGATTTGTTTGTTTAACACACTGAATTGATTAAGATCTTCTGTGTGGGTAAAGGTTTGAAATTATCCTGTGGAATCTGAAGACTCACCCTTTGTTATACAATTAAAGACCACCAACTGGTAGCTCATCAGGCCAGTGTTAAGTCCTTCTAGTCCCCTCCCAATTACTGATGGCTGTTGATAGGATCAGCCTTATGGAATCCCAGGGCAAGCAAACAAGGTTTCTGTGAAGATCATTTGCAATGGTTATCATAAACCCTCAAGGTAGCATATTACTTCTTTTGTCTTTCACCATTCTACCCTCTTTTTTGCAGTGTTCCAGAAGACTAAGAGGGAGTGGCTTAAATGTCCAATTTAAGGCTGTGCATTCAATATTTTTTATTCTAAGCATTTTTAATAGATATGAGTTTCTGCATCCACTCTAACGTTGGTTTTATGTTGATTTAGCTGTAGAGCAGTAACAATGTTCCAACTAGGAACTCTAAATCCAAAGCCATGTTTTGTTTTGTTTTGTTTTGGATTTTTTTGTTTGTTTGTTTTTTGTTTGTTTGGGTTTTTTGTTTTGTTTTTTGGGGTTTTTCCCCCCTAGGATTGCAATACCATCCATTAATTCCTTCCCATAGAGTGGGCTTCAAATATGATCACAGAGTTTTTGGGTTTTCTCATAATATTTATATCATTATTTCACCAGTAGGTACATATTGGCTGGTATGTTGTCACCGTACATTTCAGGTTTCACAGCTCAAAAATATTGAGGCTTTATCTCTACCAAGTAGCTAGTATAGCATCTTCTAGTCCCATTAAATCTAGCCAGCAGGGAGGAATCTTTCAGCTCCAGCTTGATTTCTTATATCTTTCAAGAAAGTTTGTGTTGTCTTCTATAATTTTTTTATTTTATCATTTAGTTTTAATGTAGAGCAAAGAGAAACTTCAACAGCCCAAATTATTTTGTGAGTTCTATGAAAACATGCTAACCTCATAAGGAGGTATCCTACATATGGCACTGGAATTTTTGTTTGAGCATTGGATTTTAGGAACAGTGTTATACAGCAAGCAACACAGACTCTCTCTATCCTACTATTTTTAAACATTTAGGTTTTAATTGGCTTACAAAGGGGTAGTTTTCATGTTTCTTTTTTTTTTCATAAGTCCTTCACCTTTTTTACCCTTGCTTTCTACTTCATTTCCCTAGTGTCCTCTGCCTAGTCTCTTTTGGAATATCTTCAACTCCTGTGTTTCCATCCCTAGTTTAATATTAGTTACATTCTAATAGTCTGAACCCCTAAGGCATCCCACCAAGGGCATCTTCCTAATTCACTGGCTTCTACAAGTATTATGAGTTAAGCACATGATGTTAAATATTTGAAGCTTGGATACTCACAGAGGAGAGAAAACAATTATGTGCTTTTTTTTTTTTGTCTGAATTATCTCATTCAGTATGATCTTTTCAAGATTCCATCATTATATGTAAATTTCGTAAAATTTCATTTTTATTTACAACTGAATAGAATTCTATTGTATATATGTACCACATTTTAGCAAAAACTGATGAATATCTAAGCGAATTTTATTTTCTACCTATTATTAATGGAATAGTAATGAATATCTCTACAGTACTCTACAGAGCTCTTGTAACAATATACAATCTTGGCAAACCTCTGAACTGCCTTCTAGAATCCTCCACTTGGCACTGTAGCCTATTCTTTAATTGAGTTGTTTCTTTTATTTCTTTTTTTCTTTTTAAGGTAATTTTATACTGTACATATTTATCTCATGTCAGACAAATGGGAGGCAAATATTTTCTCAATTCTTTATATTGTCTCTACATGCTATTGTCAATACTCATTGTTTAGAGTCTTTTTCATTTGTATAGAATTTGTTTACTTTCATATTTGTAACTTCATTGACTTTCATATGTTCATAATTAATTTTAAAGACTTATATCTATATATGTGTAAATATAACCTAAGAAGTCCTTTCAGTGTTGTTCATGTATGTGTGTGTAGGTGATTATGTGAGTGTGTGTCTGTGTCTGTGTCTGTGTTTAGAACTGCTCTCTCATTATTGAATAACCTAGAGGCACTTCTATTGATAAGATTGACTCTCTCTTGGCAACCATTAATTATATGTAGCTCTCCATTTCAGGATGGATCCTTGTGAAATTTTTTTACACCGACATTGGCATATGAACTGATATGGTTATTTTTCATGTCTTGTGTAGGCAACCATATTTTTGAGATATCATGTGTAAACCTTTCTTTGCATGTAAATAAGTCCTTATCAAACAGCAGACATCCTGGTCCTCTGGCTCATACCACCCTCACTTTCTTGATATTCCCTTAGCTTTCCTGGAAGGGAGTGAAGTGTAGCTGTGCTGTATGAAGAAAGTCACTCTCCAGTCTTCTATTTTATCCATTTTGATCACTTTTGTCCTTCTGCAATGATTTCCATTTCCTGGAAAAAAAATATTCTTAGATGAAGGTAAAGCATTACTTTATCTGTGTGGGTACAGGATTTGTGTTTAAAATATGGTTAGAAACAATTATAGTTTAGTAAAGTGTCAGCGCAGGTCCTCCTCTAGATTCCATGGTCATACCAGATATGGGTAGTTGACTAGGTTTATCATGCCAGGCATGAATGCATTCTGGTTATGCATAACTTAAGTACAAATAGACAACTGGTGTTTACCACCAAGGTATGAGAACCAGTATTGCACATTGAGAGATATTTGTCATCCTGGACATTGTGTGCTTTGTAGCCTTTATAGGAAATGATGTCCTATGATTGCTATTCTCCCTTCACAACTTGCATCACCCCTTCTGGTACTACCAGAGCTTATGATCTTATCTGAGTTTTTCTTAGATTTTAGGTCATATTCAACTTGTTTACTCCAAGTCTTGAGTTTGATGTATGTGGTGTCTTACCTGCAACATCTCACCTTAGGTTTCTAAGAGGAAAAAAAGGCAACATCATGAACTTGTATTGTTTTGTAAGTCTCTTAGGCTTCACTGTCTAACTACTAGAGAGGAGGTTTCCCATTCCTAGTGATTTTGATTTGATAATGCATGGCTTCTAAGGATATGGTTATACACTACATGTAATGTTTTATTTTGAAAATTCATGAATGTATGTGTGTGCATTTGTATTAATGTATATGTACATATATATTTATAATTTTAAACAAACATGAAACAATATGATTTTGTATGGCTTTCCCTAGACCCCTCTGTGTTATATATCCTTCCTTCTCCTTCTTTGTCTTCCCACAAACATTCTAACTAAATCTACCTACCTGCTTTCCCATTTCCTTCTTTATAGCACCTGTGCCATAATATCCACTAAGACCCTCTCTAGAGTTTACTCTCCTCTGTCTACACAAGGTCTGGTTTTACTTTTCTTCTCTCTGTGGCTACTCCAGGTTTTATACTTGTATGATTTGAGGCTAATAACCACAAATAATAATAATAAAAAAAAAACAATGGGAGTTCTGTTTTCTGGGTCTGGGTTACCTGACACAGTATAGTGTTTTATAGGTCCCTCAATTTGCCTATCTGCAAATTTCATGATTTCATATTTCTTTACAGGTGGAACATTCCATTATTTATATATAGTGCCTTTTTGTTATCTATTTGTCAGTTGGACACTTAGACTATTTCTATAGAAGCAATGAATATGGAGTGCTCTGTGTGGTGGTGGTGGTGGTGTTGATGGTAGTGATGGTGTGTGTGTGTGTGTGTGTGTGTGTGTGTGTGTGTGTGTGTACATTGTGGATGCAATACATCCTATTATTTTTGGTGGGATTCATATGTTGCCCAGAAGCAGAGTGTGTACCAGACTTAGGATGAAATGATATTTATCTGAATTAATCAACTTGATGTACATAGGGGAAGAACGTTACAGTGCAACAATGTGGTACAGATAATATTTGTTTGCCAATCTGAGTTGAGCTTGCTGATTGGAAAACTTATGCACTAGAGGCAGAGGGTACTGGTGCCTTTTCTGTTTTTACACTGGATTCTGTAGATGAGAAAATGTGCATATGAGCTCTTTCCTGTATTTGTTATAATGTAACTTTAATATTTAAAACATTCTTCTTTGCATGAAAGATATAACATTTCCCAAATTTTATTATTTCTTCTACAATATAGACAGGGAAAGACAGCATAAATTTTACCCTTCAAATCTCCTGCATGTTTGCAACCCTCCGTTACAGAAAAGAGATTAATTTTTTTTGTCAAAACTTAGAGTTTTGAATAGCATACACTTAATACATTTTATTTATAAGTGTTAAAATGAGTATTTTCTTATTCCCTGCTTCTCACTATGATATTCCAAAACTTAATTCAAAATGACTGACCTTCTTTAAGTAAGAGAGACATAGTCCACTGTTTTCATGGAAAAATGAGCAAGTGACTACCTGAAAGTCTATTACACTACTTTTTATAAGCCTTATATTAACAGTATTACAAATGTTACCGGCAACATTCATATTTTGTAGATCAGTTTCAGCAAAACAAATGTATAAGAAAGACATTAGTATTTCCAGCACAGTTAGGAAGTCAACAAATATTGAATTATATTTTTCTGAAGGTTTTAATAAATCTCAAACATATATACATATATAAATTTCAAAATATAATTTACCAAGGATATTGAAATTTTGAGTTACTGACTTTAATGTTTCTCAACAAACAATTAAAACTTTACAGATAGCCTTTTATAAGTTTGGGTTTATTTTGTTTTGTTTTGTTTTGGTTTGATTTGGTTTTTCGAGAAAGGGTTTCCCTGTATTGTGCCTGTCCTGGAACTAGCTATGTAAACTGGGCTTGACTTGAACTCACATAGATTCACCTGCTTCTGCTCCAAAGTGCTGGAATTAAAAGTGTGAGCCACAAATGCCTCACATATAGGTTTGGTTTTTATTAACATAATATTATTATTTGAATATCAAAATGTTTAAATTAATTTCTTACTATCCATTTAATATTATCCAGTTGACTATTTTGGCAACTGTATTAAGATTTACTTCAGGTGGACTATGCCTACTCATTTCACTTAATGTGTATACTCCAATGTTCTTACTGGCATGCATACTTTAGAGGTGTAACATAATCAGTTCCATATAATTACAGTTATGGGAATACTATAATTTTAAATCAATCACACACTTTGGTTGATCAGTGCTTATAGAAAATGTGTCTTTAAAAGAAATGTACATGCTTGATTTTAAGATTTATTTCCTAATGATTAAATACAGTCTCATGAGTATCTCAGAGATGTCTTATTATGGAGATACTGCCTCTGGTTGGGAGACAGTGCATCAGGTTGGTACTTGCTCAAAAGTATGGCTACTGTGGAAACTTCTTAAGTAAGACAACAATGTTATTTCCCAGAGCATTTGCATTTTCCTTTCATGAGTGATTGTACTTGATAATAAATAAATGAAATTTTAAACTTTCATAAAGCTATGTTTTGTACACTGAGTCAATTTTTATGTCTGTTCTCATAGACTATTTCCTTATATTTTCATACCATGTAATATATTTTCATAAAATGTACTAATAAAAAATAAGAGAAAAATGTGCTATTTTATCTTCCTAAAACTTCATTTATTTCCATTAATAGGATGAGCTACAGCTACATTTTTCACTGAAGATTATGTAGTTTATGACTTAACGTTTCAAAAGGTCACATGAAATTGTGAATATATATAGTTTCTTAATTCATTCCTCACTTGTAGGACACCAGTGTTTTTTCAATAACTTAGGTACTATAATCTGTGCTGTATGGAATACTGATGTGAAATTTGCAGTATATTCACCTCTTCTACTCTGTATGGAAAATAGTCAGGACTGTTATGGCTGTGAAATATTAGGTATATCTAGCTTGAATGGTGTGAGAAGCCTCCAGACTAAATTTTATAGCTCCACATCCTTGACAATTTTTTATTTGGTGACTAACATTCTGACTAGAATAAGATGGACTCTCAATTTAGTATTTGGTTGTGTTTCTCTGGTGGTTAATAAGTAAGGCTTTTGGATTATTTTTGTTTATGCTTATTTAAGATGTTTGTTAGAGGTAAGTGTCTAGCATCTGTAAATTCAGTGAATTTTTCTTCCATTCTATAAACAGCCTCATGGATGGATATAAGTGTTAAATTGTTTTTCTTGTTTTTTGTTTGTTTAGTTGTCCTTTCTTTCTTCCTCCCTTCCTACCTTCCTTCCTTTCTTTCTTCCTACATTCCTTTCTTTTGTTTATTCTAAACAGAATTTTTTTTTAAATTCTGTGCTATTTCATTAATCAATTATTAGTGCTATGTCCTATTCAGAAACCCTTTGCTAGTGCCTCCAATTTGATGTTTTTTCTCTCTTGGCTTTTAGAATTACTGTTTTTTTTTCCAGTACATTGAACAGTAATTCTGGCCTTCAATAGAATATTTTTCATAGCCTGTTACTTTGAGTATCTCTGCCACTAATAAAGAAAGATTACAACACTGTAAGTATGTTTTCTTTTGAACAGTTTTTGTAGCACTTTCACTGGACAGAGATTCTAGGTCAAAACAAACAAACAAAACATAATTATATTTGATTATTTCTAAGAAGAAACTGGTCAACATTTTGTTTTCTAATAAGTTGCAGCATTTTTGACACATTATTATGTTTTGTTTCCAATTCAAGATCTCTTGCTATCTCCACATATCTGATCATAACATAATTAAACTCTTCAATGTCATACAATGGGGTAGAATATTTGTATCCCAGGCTCCATCAAAGTGGAAATACTTGACCCTTTCCATGAGTCTCTAATGTTCCCAATTGTTTTCTGAATGCTGAATGTTTCCCAAAAGGCTTTCAGAATCACTACACATGTTGGCTATAGTATTAAAAATATACATTTCTCAAATAATGTCCTGATCCCAAATGAATACTTGTTCTGTGGGCTGAAGAACATATGCCAATATAAAGGCGTATAGACAACACTGTTTTTTGTTGAGAATTTTTTGACATACTCATATTCTTAGATATTATTAACACATCAACCTATTTTTTAAAGGGGTTCTTTTATTCAGAGAAGTGTATTTCAAAAGTTTATCTTCAATATACCAAACAAAGAATATATAAATAAGCTAATAAGTAAGGAAAGAGAAACTAACAACAATAATAATAAATAAAAATACTTGCTTACTAAAAAATAAAACCCATACTTAGAAGAATTCTCAGAATAATTTTACTGTCTAAATCTTCTAAATTACAAAAAATTGCATTAAAGGAAGAAAGAGAGAGAGAGAGAAAGAGAGAGAGAGAGAAGAGTACTCCCAAACATGTTCTATAAAGGCAGTATTAATCAAACACCAAAACACAGTAAAGACACACAAACACAAAAACACATACAAATACAAACAAAATAAATAAGTTATAAACAAAAGTAATTGCAGATCAATACCTCTGTTAATTATGGATTAAAAAGTCCTCAATATAATACCAGCAACCTGAATTCAAGTATACATCAAAAAATACTATCCACCACAAGGGAGGCAAACCATGTCTGATACTGGGAAAATTAAGTATCAATCTAAAATTAGTGATGTCATAGATTGTACAGGACAACCTGATGTGAGATGTCATTCAGGAAATATGTTGCTCTTACTAGTTACTAGTTAATGAATAAAGCCCTGTTGGCCAATAGGAAAGCAAGATAGGCAGGACTTGGAAACAAGGAGGATTGTTGGAGATGCAGTAGAGAGTGAAGATATAGGGACTTGAGAGAAGAAGGCAGGACCCAGAGATGATGAGATGAGTCTTCTAATTATTCATCCTACTAAGTTCTCAGCCCTCAAATCATATACAAGCAGGAATTGCTAAATGGACTGAATAGAATATAAACATGCACATACACACACATTTATCAACTACTGAATATCAGTATCAATGATTAAAACAAATAGGCCATGAATTTGAAAGGAAACATGAGGTACATATCAGAGGTATTGGATGGGGGGTAAAGAAGGGGGAATAACACAATTGTGTTTTGATTTAAAAATGAAGAGGAGGACTGGAGATATAACTCAGTAGTAAAGTGATTGCCTGGCATTCATGAGGTCCTAGCTTCAATCCATAGTTCATACAAAAAACAGTATTTTAATTTCAAAATTTCATTTTGATTTAATATATGTGTATGCATGTTTTTTGCATGGTTTGTTTGTATTTTGGGGAAGAGTGGTTGCATATGAGTGCAGGTCTAGAATAGAACAGAAGATGAAATTGGAACCCCGTAGTTGGAGGTACAGGTGGTTCTAAGTTGCCAAAAACAGGTTGTCTGTACCAAAATATATATTCTGTGGAAGAACAATACCAGTATTAACTTGTGAACCATTTATTTATCTCCATTTTAAGTTTTAATGATCTTTTTTTACATCTTTAACCTGAATGATCAAAACTGTTGCAGAAGAGCCCACCCCAACTGTAACCTTACAATAAAGGACAGTTAATCTTATTTGTTCCTTGCATATTGTCATTGGTATTTTGATTAAAGTTTATTGTTTAAAATAGTAAAACTAAATAAAGTTTTCTCTAAACCCCTGTTATAAACAGAAGCCTTATCTATAGGACTTAGTGGAATATTCATAGAACACAGACTGAGAAAATTAATGCAGCTGAGAAGCACACTGACATTTTTCAAAATAGTATATGATCATCAATTTCATCTTCAAACCACTAGTTACACTAGACTTAAACTAGGTCAACATGGAATGGAAGCTTCATAGCCATAATGGCTTTTGCTCTCCAGTGGTAGCAGTCCTAAACATCATGTTCTAATTTAAGGCTGCTTCTTTTACATTGAAAATCTGTTGTTTACCATGGTTACTTCATCATCATTCTCACCGTGTTCTAGATAACTTGCTGCAGCCTTTGTTGTAACGAGTACGGGTTTTTCCGCCTACAGCTGCTGGTCTTGTCCCGCCGCCGCACCAGCCCCAAATAATGGACAGAGACTCTGTATTTGATAAAATGTTGTTGGCCCAGTTACTTGTTTCTTATCCGCTAGCTCTGTCTTAATTATTAACCCATTTCTGTGTATTTCCACGTGGTCTTACCAAGAGCAGAGGAATGGAGGTTGTGTTCTCTCCAGGCTCTCCATGCTGACTCCTCCTTACTACTTCCTATTTCCTCCTTGTCTCTCCTATCTTCCTTTCCTATTGGCCAATGGTGCTTTATTATTAACCAGTATGAGAAACATATACAGAATGACATCTCCCATCATCTCCTCTTTTCTGTCTAAATAAAAACAAGGGTTTTAAGCTTAACATAGCAAAATATATCACATAACAGTTATCAAATAAGAATTACAGTTAACACTATTTAGTCCATTAACATTTAGCAAGATTTGAAGAAAATATTCCATCATCTATTTTATCTTTGTGAGTTAAAGTCCTATATGTAATTTATCTTTAAGCTTAACTAAGGAAAACTATAACCATAACTATCTGTCTTTAACTCCATCAAAGACCATAGAAGGATAGTATATAAACTCTAGAAATGACAGAGACATCTCGCCTTATCAGTCACCTGAAGTTCTTTTGTAATCTTCCATCTTTAGCCCATAGGCCATAGTGTGTCTAGCTGACTCTTCAGCAAAGCAGGAAACTTTAAACTGTCTTCTTGTATTGGCAGTTTGTCAGTCACTTTTCTCTGTGTCCTGCATACTGTCTCGCAGACTCTTTCATGAAGCAGGATCTCTGTAGCAATGTCCATCGTGAATCGGGATTCAATTTCCTGTGGGTCCTGCATGTCCAGTTTATACATCACAAAGTCAAACAGTCCAGACAAGAGCAGTATCTTGTCCAAATGGCTAGTCTTGCCATATTGGAAGCAAACTCCATAACGAGTTTCTTCAATGTCCATCTTCCTTTCTGACGCAGGTGGTATTGCCAAGAGCAATTATGTCTCACTGTCACAAAAACCCTAAATCATTATAAATGCCATATTCTGTAGGTTTTTGAAAGGTTTGAAGAATGCCTATCTATCTCAAATACATCTCTGTGTATCTTGAAAACCTAACTCACCTAGCTATAAGTTTTGACTATTATAGGTAACTATGCAAAATCTGTACTAAATTATATATTACATTTTTAATTGAGCTATATAAACACAATACATAAACAAAAAGAGAAATATACATATCACAACATTGACCTTAAATTGTATCAATAAATGAAAATCCATTCCAAAATGAAGTATTCATATCTATACCATACTCTGTGTCAGCACTTGGGATTCAGATTGTAATTTTATGTTGTAGAGATGATGCTGTCTTTAAAGCTCACAATACAAACAAACAAAACAAACAAACAAACAAAATCACCTTCAGTCCTTCAGGTTCATGGAGTTGTAGAGAGTAAGGGACTGTTCTGTTCTAGTTTTGGTTTTAAAAAAATGCCATGGATGATTTGTTTTTCATATGGACCCCAAACACCCTCCTCATTTCAGGCTACATATTACTTTTCATGTTAGCCACATGCTTACTGGATAGTTATTTTACTTGTCCTTTTATACGTTTTTATGCTTCATAAAAGTGTGTCTTTAGTCAGAGAACTGACATGTGATATAAAGTAGGAGTGTGATACAGAAGTTGAATTCAGGGTTGGGCATGCCACTGTTTTTTATTCTCTGGACTTTATCCAGTTTTGTCTCTTTCTATTAATTGCCATCTGTTACAAGAAAATGAGTCTCTGAAGATGACTGACAGGCACGCTTGTCTAAGGATACAGTAATAAGTAATGTGAAGTAATTTTAATACTGTGTCCATTTAGCAGAACAATAGTAGTAAGTTCTCCCTGATGCGTATGACCTATCTAAATACAGATTCTTGGACCCATGGGATTTCAGGTATAAATTATATATTGAAGAATGAGTCTTAAATATCATCAGAAAGTTATTTATTTTTATAATGTCTGTAACAAAATTGCAACATTGAGCATATCTTGTCAGTACAGTCAATATTCATCTCACAACATTCAATGCTGGGCATTTTGAAAAACCAAATTGGAAATCTAGTACTGTAGAAGCTTCCTAAAATTTAAACATGTAGAAAAAGATTATGAATGCCATTGGCCCACAAGGACATAGAATATTCCAATAGATATTGCATGATATTAAATTAAAACTCAATTACCAGGAGCAAGATATATTGTTTTGAGTTATTGTACAGTGAGTCCCACTAGATCCCTTAACATTTGAAAGTTATTACCATTGCCTTTGGTTATCCTTCAGAATTTGAGAAAGAGACCCTATAACAGAATATAGAATATACTTGAGTCATAAACATGTACAATTCAAACATGGACTGCCCTTGAGGAATTACTTATACTATATAGCTTTCATGGTGCTACAAGGAATTATACATGATATCCTAGAAGAGAAAGAATTGCAGATAAATATCACTGTTTGTGGATAAATATTATTCTACTATGGAGTTATATGCCAATACACTTATATATTAATCAATCGGACAATTTCAGGTTGTTTCCCCCATATTTTTCTGCACAGATAATATAAATACAAACTCTTATAAGTAGATTTTTATATGAAATGAAAACATTTTTTATTTATCATAAAATCTGTGGTAAGAGACCCTAAATATAATGAAGAAATTTCTACATGATAAACTATTGCAATTATCATGCTTTATAATAAAGTATCGCTTTTTGATTCTAAAACCTTATGTAATCAACATGAGCACTGTGACATGTATAGAAATTCTTGTCTTCACAAGGAAAATAGTCTCTCCTTAAACTAAAGAAAGAGAAAAGAATAGCCTCTTTGTGTTAATACACATGAAACACTCAAAAATAAATATATTGAGAAAATATGAATGGCCCCAAAGTGCTTAACTATTATCTATAATGTCTGTACCCCTTATCACCAACATTAACTGATTTTCTTTATATGTCTGTCTGAAATACAGAGGCCAAAATAATCGAGCATATTGTTCCTGGCAATACCTCAGGTACAGGATCTGATTTCCTAGTGGAGTCACTTATAATTTTGAGTATAATTAGCAAATAATTTGCATTGTGATTCCAATAGCAACAATGTAAAATGAGCTATAGATTATCCACATCAAATAGAATTCATTCTTTCTAGAAAGCACACACATTATTTTTTAGAAAATTTACATAAGAACATTCCCTGACCTATATCTATGAAAACCCTAAGTACTGATTTAATAAAGCAACCAAGTTCAGACTATGGGTCTTCAATGTGCTTATCTGAGTTAAAGGAGGCCAGTTTTACCATAATATAAGATATTTTTGTTTTCTTTAGAGATAAAGTCTTGCTATTCAACCTTGCCTAGAATTGCCTTGAACTCAGGAACTCCCTGCTTGTCAGCCTCCTGAGTTTTCATACTGCAGATATGTGTCACCGAGGTTGCTGAGTAAATAATAGTTTAAATAAAGCTTCAATACCCCTCCAGAGAGCTGAACATTTGTTTTATTTGATAGTAATTTAAATATTTCTGGAAGATGTATTATAACCACCACTCCAAAAAAGACATTTTAAAATTGAGAGATATTTAAACTGAGGGAAAACTAGTGAGTCATAATAATCTATTAGCTTTACTCAAGTGCAACAAAAATATATTCATCAACACATACTGCAACATGATGTGAAGTTTATCAAAGTTAGTGCAAAATATATAAACATTTTGAAACAAAACAATAATACCTTATAGCTAATAACATATTTGTTTGAAAGTAATGAGGTTCAGGCTATATCACCTTAAAAGAGTGAACTGAAGCTGAAATATACCCCTCCCACTTGCCTAGGATAGTCTACTATGTAATAAAATCTAGGAAAATATTTGTAGAATGTCACCTGGACATGGAAGTAACATAGTTCACTAAGAGAGAAGAACCTTTTGTTAGTGTCAGAGACAATATGCAAAGTTTGTAACCAATAGCTCATATCACATTAGTTAACCACCTTTCTGCAACTATTTACTTTTTTCTTTTAGCTATTATGGCCTTATAAAGATCTTCATGTCACTGCAAACTGATAAACTTTCTCCTTTTACTTTGTTTCCATTTCATTTTAGCCTCAGCTTCAAACTTTAAATGGAGACAGAAAAATCTTTTCATGCCTTACTGCAAAAACATACCTTTAAGAAGAGTCTGGGCAGACATAAGCCATAGAGTCCTCTCCCTGACTTCTTTGTCTAAATGAGCACTAAATGGGAGGGGGGCCCTGCTCAGATTCCTTTGTCTTGACACTACATATCTTATACTAATTCCTTTATATATTTATCATTTCAGGTAAAAGAAAGGGTAGTAGTATAACCAATTTTGTTTATTTCCTGCAGGGATTACTTGTTGCTCAAGTTACTTCATTTTAGCCACCAGATCTCAACACATGGACTTAAGATATTAGTTGACCACAACTTGTCATAATGTGTGAAAATGCTGTCTGCCATTTTATGTGTTTTCTTGTGCCTTCTCTGCATTCTGTAAACATTTCCCATTTTCCTTCTTCCTGTGGTTATAGATTTCAAACATCTGAATTTTATTTTAAGTCACTTGGAAACATTAGGTTGTTATAGATTATACACAGGGGATCTGAATGGGAAAGTTGTTTATTTCATCCATATGTATCTATTGTAACTTCACCAGAAAAAAAAAATCTACAAAAGAGCACCTTAGTGAGAAGGGAAATGGAATTATTTTTATTTTCAACTCCAAAAGGGAAAACTAAAGTTTCATCCTAGGTAGCATTCCATCTAACCAGATCACTCTTATGTTAACAGAGTCCAAGCTATGTGTCTCTGCCTCACACAGCTGAATTTAAACTACTTATTACTTTACTCCCTGGAAATCAAATAGAGTTGGAGACTCAAAATATCACCGGAGAGGTTTCTAAAACTCTACAGAAAAGCAAGAACCTGTCACCCAGTTATGATGGCAGGACAATTTTCACTGCTCTTGAAACACAAAAACCTCGTAGTCTGATGCCCTTCAGTTGTAGATTGGGGCCAAGGAAGGACACCCTACTTTAGGTAATGCTTCCCCAACCTTCAGTTCCAGTCATGTTTTATGAGGTGACATTGTCCTTGTTAATGGAGACTTATTTCAGTCTCCTGAATGAATCACAGTACTGTACCATGTCTAAGATGAGCAGATTTTCTAGTAATATTTTTCTAATTCTCTTAGACTTTTTAGTTGTTTAGAAAGCTCTGAAAGGCTAGTAACAGCAAATTCTTCTAATTTTCATGTGTTGTCAGAAACACTAAGACAGTTTAAGTCATACAATTTTAGCACTTAACACTTATCACAGGAACCCAAATGATTTTGGACATCCCAAATAATGCCAGGCAGCTCTTAATTTTTTAGAAGCAGACATATTGTAGCCATTCATTCCACAAAACCAGAATCCCTCATCAATCTTAAGAAGCAATTTTAAAAATTACATATGTTATGTCACTAAGCATGAAGTTAGCTGCATTTTTAGTGAAAAGTAAACAGATTGCAAATAGAGAAAAATAAGTATTATCCAGTCAGGAACATATGTATAACATACTAGGTGAACCAACCCCACAGCCTAGACACCAGCACATAATGCCTGCAAGCCATAGCCTAGTTGAGATATTTCTATTGGTATCAGGGCAGTTGCAATGCATCTGACTTGTCCTGTGCTGCCTTGTAGCATTCCATTTAGTCCTGAATAGAGCCCTATGCTATACATGGATTTTATCTGATTCTGTTTTATATAGATGAAGGCTTGCAGGACAGAGAGTTTTTACTTCATTGTACAGGCTTGTTCAATGTGTGAAAATACAGCTCAAATCTTAGCTGCTCTAGTTAGCAAAATTATTTTTTTCATATATTTTTACACCATGGTTTGAAGAGTTAATATTTTATGAATTTGTAAATGGCGCTTTGTACAAATATGTTCTAATGCTTTTTAGGTGAATGGACACATTTTCTTTAAAATGATTGATATAAGGAAAATTACTCACCTCGTCATACTTTACCAGAGGATTTCTGGAAACTTTCAGAAAGCTGATGGCCTTAGGAAAGCTATGGCATCATCTATCTGAACTAGTTTTGAGTAAGTAAATTTACTTCCCCAGGAAACAGTTTTCCACTGGCTCTGGCAGTTCCTGGTGCTTTCTAGATTACTCACAAACCTGATGTCTCTAGTTATACATTAGCTGCCATGCTTTTCTTGCTCTATAGCCAGGTGTGGTATATTCTCTGCAAAGTGCTAGAGTAAAGTCTTTTATACTTTAGGACTCCTTATGGCCTCACATATTCTTTCTTGTGCTTTTTTCTTGTTTACTTCCTTGAGTTTCTTTAAGAATACAACAGACATTGTTCATTGAGTGCTACATAGACATAAGTCACAGTCAGATTTTACTGAAGATACTGTAACTGCTGTGCTTTTTCCCTAAAAGATTGCATGTGTTCATTTATCTTAAGGAAGTATGCAAAAATATTTGTCATTAAAATTGAATATATTATGTTTTAATATTTTGATGCATGTATATATTAAGTTCAGTGAGAATAAACAGATCATATCTATAAAGATTTAATGTTTTCACTTGCAAATTTTATTTTCATTCACAGATAACTGATCTTATTTTAGAGTTCAATGTGCTTTGCATAACATGGGGTGATGTGCCTCACACATGGCTTCCATAAGAGGTATTTGATGGTTGTCCAGGAAAACATTATAATTTGGGAGAGTTATGTTAATGCCTTTACATTCATTCATGCTTCATTTCATGAAAAGTCTACATTAAGTAGATTATTTGGAAAATGTTCAGGATATCTTTAATGATCTTTCAAGTGGGGTCTTTCTAAATTTTCCCCTTACACTTTTATCAGCTTGATGTCACTGTGTATGATGCTGGGGAGAAACGTAGAGTCAGCTGTCCATTCTGGTGCTAAATCTAAAACTCTGCTGGTCTGAGTCAATGTTCATGATCAGATGGAACATTAATTGAAAGAAACTTCCAGGCAGCTGGACACACTATTTCTAGCTTAACTGAGAGCAGTGATTTTTAACCTCTTTGTTTGGACACAGCCAAAATGATAATTAGCCTTGATGTTCTGATAGTATTATTATTACAACAAAAGAATATTTGTTGTATTCTTAAAGGAGCTCAAAGAAATGGAAAAAATAAGCAATCTGGATTTAGAAAGCACTTGATTTGAATGGATCAACAAAATATCTAATAATACTATTCTTCCTATTTTTCAGTAAATAAGAACACAGGGTATACCTGTCTGTAAACTATCACTGTGTTTTATCTCAGGAAATCCCTTAAGAGTAGGGAAAGCTCCTCTATGTGCCTCTTCTGGAAGATAATGATGGAGTGATAAATTCTGCACCAGGAAATAGTGTTACCAGTAAAGTCTGCAAATAACTGCTATTCAATCTCAGCATTCAGAGCAAAGTTTTCATTGGCTTGTCACCTCCATCACATTGTTTTCCTTTTAAATCAAGTCTTATTTTTGTGGATCAACATTTGACAATTACTTACATCTTTTCCTAATATATACATACATACATACATACATACATACATACATACATACATATATTTAATCTTTCTAGTGTTCACTACACTGTTTGACCTAGAAAGGATAGCAATGAATATTCTGTTATTAAAGGGTAAACATTCTTAGCATTCAGGAACACCTGGTCTGCCACTTGGAGACCTAGCAGAGTGCATAACCCCTGAGTACTTGCCCAGTGTGTAGACAGTACCTTAGCCTGCTCTGTGATCTTTGTGCACATGTGCTGTACCTCTCCATTTAAAATGGCTGAACCCCATTTTCTCTCTTCTTCCCCTTCTTCAGTCTCTTCCCCTGTCCCCCACCACCACCCTGGTCTCTAGTTATCTGTTTCTCTGTCTTTCTGCACTTCTCTCTGTATCTCTCTTCCCACAAGGCTGCTCTGTGCACTCTCCAAATGAGTGCTGTCTACATGGCATGTCTGTCTCTCTTCTTCTGTGGGGACCACTTGGCATGTTGGTCTCTCTAGTGGCATTTTACAACAGATGTAGAAAAGCAGGTTTACACACACACACACACACACACACACACAACTTATATGAGAAAGTATGATATAAGAGAGACTCACATAAATAAAAAAAAATGGTGGCATAGTTTGCCTATTCAATCAATAATGAATATGTTAATGCATTTTGCTTTTTAACATTTTTAATCAGATAAACTTGTATGGCTCATTGTTGTCCCTGAATTACTTCTTTTTTTTGTATCTCCCTCCCTAGTCTTAACATTGCAAAATCTTCCCAGATTTAGGACCATAACAAATAAAACTACTAACATCAATACTGCACAGGTGCCTTAGTGAATACAAATTTCCATGCTTTTCAGTGAACACATAACACTATGATACTATGTGGCATGTGAACAACAAGAGCTGCTTTTCAAAGAGACAGTGGAAGTTTGTGACTGAGATTTCCTTGTCCTGACCAACCGTTTTCTTTAAGATTTTCTGTGTAGCTTTAATAAATCCATAAAATTATGCTTGAAACTCATTATGTTTTAACTTTAGTTTCAAACTGAATGTTGAGTGCTTTTTTTGTTTTGTTATTTACCAGGAACATACTTTTATCTCATTATGAAATTCATTGCTATAAATGAGGTTGATTTATAGCCTTTCTCAATATTTCTTACTTGGAATAGAGGAAAAGATTTTGTTCCAAGGTGAAAAGATTAGTGTGACTCATCAGAGTCATGAGGGAAATGAGCCAATATTAACAAGGTAATGAACACACTAATGAACAAATCACAAATGAATGAGTTAACATACAAAGAAGTCCTTTTTATTTGATTATGATACCTTACAGGGTTAACTAGCTATAGTAGTTAATAATTGACATTACATGTGTATTAATCTCTAACATGAGTGATTTAAAAATGTTTTTGCCTCTTCCTAAAATCAAAGGATTTGACTTTCTTTTATGTTTTCTTTTTGTTTATGAAAATAAAATTTTAATGTAATATATCTTGGTTATGGTTTCCACTCAAAGCTCTCAGATCATCCTAACTTCCCTTTCTAGTCAAATCCATGCCTTTTCTTTCTATATCTCTCTTTGTTGACTTACTCCTTTTAAAATTGTCTGCTTTTAAAAATTGTTTTATTACATATTTTATTACATATTGATAATTGGTCTTTATGTATTTAAATAAAACATGTCAATTGCAAATAATTGTATTATTCTTTCTTGACTTAAATAGTGTTTCTGTGTGTGTATCTACAGATAAATAGATGAGTTCTCAATATGTAGCACAAACTGGCCTCTAATTTACTGTGTAATCCAGTGGTCTTCTGTTGGGCATCCTGTAGCTTCAGACCACTGAGCACCACAATTACAATTGTACATTA
Organism: Phodopus roborovskii; assembly: GCF_943737965.1. NCBI lineage: Eukaryota > Metazoa > Chordata > Mammalia > Rodentia > Cricetidae > Phodopus > Phodopus roborovskii. The sequence continues at coordinate 352,321 of NW_026126436.1, forward strand.
GGTACATATTTCAGAAAGTTGTATACACCCATGAGTATATGGGAAGCACAGATTGGAGTAAAACTTATAAGGTGGATGTAGATGGTAAATATGACTAAAATGTATCATTTGCATAGGGAAATTCTCAAATAAAATATTGTATTAATATGCTGATATTTGTTAAAATATGGCTTCAGTTTATTTTCTCTTTTCACTCATATGAGTGATGTTCTAGCTAAGATATTTTAGTATGACACAGGCTATTCCAAAGGTTTTTCCTATGCTTTCCTCAAAAACATATTTGCACATGTTTAGGCTCCATTTATTGACAATATGATTTGTCCACAGGTCTTTTGAGAATGATATCAACCACATAGATGTCTATCTTAGGACTCTATTCTTTCTATTGATTTATATGCATGTCTTTCAGAAATCCTTTGCTAATCATTCAAATTCACATTTTGATTATTCATTACCAAACATTGTCTTTTTATTTTATGTTGCATCATGATTCAAAAGAGCTTGATTGTGGACCTAAATAGGTTGATATTCTCTTTTTTATTCTTAGTGCCTGTACTCATTCAGCAAAATAACAGGGGTTTAACAAATATTTACTTTTGGTCTTTTAAAAACACACAGTTTGATTCCTTTATTGTTTCTGTCCTTTTCACTGAATTTTACCCTTTGTTTTAAAGGTTTTCTCCTTTTATTAAAAATAGATTCTTTTCTAATACAATGTATCCACATTACATTTTTCCCCTTTTCTACTAATCCCAGTTCCTCCTCAGATCCCCTCCCACCTGTATGCACTCCCCTTTTGTCTCTCATTAGGAAAGAATGTGTTTCTCAAAGTTAACAACCAAGAACAGTAAATTAAAATTTAATAAGGTAAACAAAAGCATCGTATCAAAGGTAGATAAGGAGAACCAACAAAAGGAAAAGAGCCCCAAAAGCTGGCATAAGAATCAGAGACAGTCTGTCACTTCTTCAACATTCCTATAAAAATAATAAACTAAATCCCCAATGTTTAGTTATACAGTGGACCTGGTGCAGACTTGTGTTGGCCATATGCTTGCTGTTCAGTCTCAGTGAGACCATGTGAACAGTGCTCAGTTCATTTAGAGTGCTGGAGTGATTTGAATAAGAATGCCCCCCATAGGCTCCTAGATTTAAATATTGGTCATGTGTATGTAGCCTATTAGGACCGGTTACCTTGCCATAGTTGGCATTGCATTGTTAAAGTAAGTATGTCACTAAGGGTAGACTTTGAGGTTTCAAAAGCCCAAGGTAGGCAAAGTGGCTTTCTCTCTTCCTGTTGTTTGCAGATGTAGAATCCTCAGCTGTTTCTTCAACACCATGTCTGCCTGTTTGCTGCCAAGAAGTTTACAGAACATCAGATAGATTGGGCCTAAAAAGTAAAGTTCCCTTGCCACATAATAATCAAAGTATAGAACATACTGAATAAAGAAAGAATATTAGGAGCTGCAAAGGAAAAGGGCCAAGTAACATATAAAGGCAGACATGTCAGAGCCCATTCCACTTAGAAGGATACTTCTTCAGCCTAGACACATGACTTCCAATGGAAGATCTCACCCTCTCTGGGGAACAGAAAGTATATGGGATGGAGGTTGGTGGTGGTGGGGAACTGTGGAGGATGGGATGGTGCAGGGACTGGGATTGACAGGAAAAACAAGCTTGTTTCAAATTTAAATTTAAAAGAATTATCAAAAACAATAAGAATTATACCTCACTTTTCATTGAAAACCAGAAGGTCCTTGATTGATGTTCTACAGACATTAAAAAAACCATGTATGCCAACCCAGATGACTATATACAGCAAAGCTTTAATCAGTATAGAAGGAGAAAACAAGTTGCATATGACAAAATTAGATTTAAACAATACATATCCACAAATCCAACCCAACAGAAAGTACTGGAAGGAAAACTCCAACCAAAGGAAATTAGCTATACTTGCAAAACTATAGACAGTAGATAATCCTACATTACAAATCCCTCACCTCAAAAAAGAAAACACACACATAATATCACCACTGCCAACAAATGCAAAAATAACAGGAATCAACAATCAATGCTCATTAATATCTCTTAAATCAATGGTCTTAATTTGCCTATAAAAAGACACAGTGAAATAGAATAGATATGAAGACAAAATCCTTCTTTTGGTTGCATACAAGAAAATCTTCAAAGACAGACATTACTGCAGGGTCTTAGCCCAACCATGGAAGGCTGAGCTGGGTCTGAGGGAAGGTAAGTGAGCTGATGGCCATTTACCAGCCTCCCAGAATTTCAGAGACAATCATGTGCATCAGGGAGTCTAGTCAAGCAAGAACTCATTTATTGTTACACAACAAGCATCTTTTAATGGAAAAAAAATATGAAGAATGGGAAAACAGTAAGCCAATGGTTTTAAAGATCAGACTACCATGTGTCTAGGTGCCCTAGTGAACATGAGGTGTTTGTGTAGTGACCTCAAATTGTTTGATCTAGGCAACCAATAATTTTTTTTTTAATAAACAACTCAGGACTTACCCATCTGAGTTCCTCTCAGAGCCAATTTGACTGGTTCATGTGCCCTACAGATTTCCCCTTTTTGTTTTAGACTATTGCCCACTTCATTTTGAAGTATAGGACTCATGGTACCTCTACAGATCTTTACCCCTAATAGCGCCTTTTGTCAAGTTTCACTCAAAAGGGAGATATGCTCAAGGCTGAGGGAATCATAATGTACATGAGGGGTCATCAGTTGGGTCTCTTGACTAGTCTTTGTTCTGACTAGTCTGACCAGCCTATTGAAAAGGGTAAGCCCAAAGACACCAATTAAAATTATTACTATAAAGGAACCCAATAGAGTGGAGATTGTCTTATCCAGGAGTCTGCCCCCAGTTACTCACACCTCCAATATATGCATCTTAGGAAGTATCCACCCCACCACATTTTGATATATCTGTTGCTGTTTGATTGCTCCCTTGGCATATATAAAAGTCAGTGTTCCTTAAGGCTGGCCTATGGGAAACATGTGAGAATCCAGGGGATTGGGGGTCTGATTCGTGGGGCAGGTTGCACCCCCACAGCCCTCCACATTCAGACCATCCTTAAAGAAGAGAAGCCTAGTCTATCATGCCCCAAGATCCTCGAGCCAGGTCAAAGAGGTTGAATAGGAGTGTGAGCCAGTAGATCAGTGGAACTGCTTTATTCGAGGTGTTATTGAGGACATCTCCATTGGTTGCATACATCACCCTCCATATCATCTTCTCTAGGGTTTGCAGCCCTTGGACACAGGTATCATCATATTGGTCATCTTATTTCAGAAGATGAGACTTGACTACCATTGTCACTTCCTTTCCTTGTTGGTCAACCTGATTTTAGTCATCCTCCTGCTGTAGGAACATACAGAAATTTTAGATTCCTGACTGGAAGCTACATGGGTGCTACCTCCCCTATGGGAAAGACACATCCAGTTCCTCTCCCCATTGTAATTAATGGGTCTGGGCACCTCTATTGGGATGTTAGAGGGTATTTCTATTTGACTTTAAATTGGGGTTTGGGTTTAGGTGGCCCCAGTGTTTTTGGAACTTAAATGCGGTTTCTCCCTTAGAAAAATTCAAAATATTAATAGTAAATAAAGCCATTCCTAGTAGTAAATGGGGGCTGATTCTCCCTTTTTGTCTTAAAAGTTGTTCTTTATAATATGGGTGCTTTCTTTCCACAATTGCTTATCCCTGAGGGTTGTAAGGGATGCCTATAATATGTTTGATGTACCATTAATTGAAATATTCTGCCATGCCATTACTGGCAAAGCAAGGGCCATTACTAGTCTTAACCTGTGTGGGTAATCCTAGGGTGGAAACATTGGAAAAAATGTGATTGACCATGTTTTGGTTTTTTCTCCTGTATATTCAGTTGCCCAACTGGCCCCTGAATAAGTGTCTAAGGAGAGAAAAACATACTTCTGTTTGCCAAAGCAGGAAAATGAGTAACATCAATTTGTCAGAGGGTATTGGACCTTAGACCTCTGGGGTTAACTCTTTGCAGCTGCAGAGGGGGAACTCTTAGATTAGTTGACATGATTTCCAGATTTGGCCTATCTTTTTTAGTTCCTTTATAGGAATCATTGGGAATCTATTATGTAGTCCCCTCCAATTGACATGGATCATATGATGCAATTGGGTTGCTTCCTGTAGGGTCAGTGCCACTGGGACTATCACCATTTTCTCTGCCCATTAATTGCCCTTAGTCAGGCAACCTGGGAGGCTGGAGTGTCCCTGAAGGTGTTGAAGGTAAATTGGGGCCTCTTGCCCCTCTAAAAGAGCCTTAAGTGCCACCATGAGGAGACATATACAGTTATTATCTAATATAATGCAACATGTGTCTGAGGGATATGGGGAAGTTAACCACATAGACAATGTCTAAAAAAAGATTGCAGGTCTCAGAGATGTCCTGTAATGCCGGCAAACATAGCTAGTATTTCCTTGTATTGGAAGTACCCTGGCATAGTTGAAATGCTTGAAGCCTTAGTGTCACTTGGTATACCCTAAATGCAACATAGGCAGAGTTTATATGGCTGCTATCAGTGAAGATACAAATGGCTTTCTAGATGGACTCGGATAGAAACAAGGAGGCATCTTAAATGAGAGTCTCTTCAAAAGAGGAGCCCAATTGGATGGCCCATAATTGCAATCAATACTCCCCATAAATCATTCTAAGGTGAGAGCAAGGTGGCAGATGTTTGCCTGAGAAAGCAATTAAACATCTGCCATCTGGAAGGGGAAGACAATGGTATAGGGGTCTAAGCCATAAGGTCACTGGAACTGGGTTCTGCCTTTATGATGGCATCTGCAACCTGCCTGAGCGTGGACTGGGAGTAGCCCTACCAAAGATGTAAAATCGATTCCAAGAGGTCCCCATCCTGAGTTAGAACCACTATAGTTAGGGAGGCTCTAGTAAACAGCCAGAGGGATAAGGGCTTAGTCACTGAATACCTCCTTAGAGTGCTTTGTTCAATGCCATGCCTTTTGAAAAACAAAGAGCATCTTGCAGTGTGCCTTTTTCATAGTTATACTATCATGAGGTACCTTGTCCTTTATCAGGGCACACAAGGTTACAACGTCTTCTTTGGAACTGCTTTATTGTCCGAGAGGAAACATCTTTTAAAAAAAAAAAAAAGAGTGTGAAAACAGTCAGTTAATGGTTTTAAAGTCAGCCTTTCATGCACCTATGCACCCTATCGTTTACAAAGTGAATATACATTGTTCATGAAATGACATCTAGTTCAATCTAGGCAACCAATCCTCTCTTTTGTAAAAAGCTCAGGACTCACCCATCTGACTTCTCCTGAGCACCACTTTTGACTGGCTCATGTGCCATACCTCAGAGTAAAGGGTTGAGCAAAGATTTTTTCCAATGAAGTGGACCTAGGAAGCATGCTGCTGTAGCTATCCTAATATCTAACAAATTAAACTTCAAACTAAAATTAATCAAAAGAGATGAAGAGGGTCATTTCATAAATGTCACAGGAAATATCCTTCAAGATGAAGTCTCAATTTGAACATTTATGTCCCAAATACAAAGGCACCCACATTTGTAAAAGAAACATTACTAAAATTTAAATCACACATAAAATCCCACATATGTACAGTAGGTAACTTTATCTCCCCACTGTTACCACTAGACATGACAACCAGACAGAAACTTAAGAGATATAAAGTAAATAACAAAAGTTTGACCCAATTGGGTTTAACAGACATTATATCCAAACACAAATTATACCCTCTTCTCAGAGCCACATGGAGCCTTCTCTAGAATCTACCATATACTCAGCAATGTAGCAAACCTCAATAGGTACAAAACACTTGGAATAACCCCTGTATCCTATGGTATCACCATGGTTAAAGTTGCATAAATAAACATAAGTTTCAGAAAACTTGGACTCATTCCTGGGTCCAAGAAGAAAAAAAAGAAAGAAAAGAAAAAAGAAAGAAAGAAATTAAGCACTTCCTACTATTTAATGAAAAATGAAAATGAAAGCAAAGTATATCAAAACTTATGGGACACTTTGAAATCAGTGCTAAGAAGAAAGTTTATAGTATTAAATGCTTACATAAAGAAACTGGAGAATAGTCACACAAGGGACCTAACATCACATCTTAAAGCTGTAGAACAAAAGGAAGCAACTCATCCAAGAAGGGTAGTTGACATCAAATAATCAAATTGAGGGCTGAATGAATAAAATAGAAACAGAAAACAATGGAAAGAATCAATGAAACAAAGATTTGGTTCTTTGAGAAAATAAGATAGACAAAGTTTATCCAAACTAACCAAAAGGCAGAGAGAATATGCAAATAAACATCAAAAACAAAAACAACAGAATGAAAAGGGGGACATAACAAACAACAGTGAGGAAATCCAAAGAATCTTCTGTAATGAGTATGGTTTTTCCGCCTGCCACCTGGTCTTGTCCTGCCGCCATGCCAGCCCCAATTAACACACAGAGACTCTGTATTTGATATTATACTGTTGGCCAGTTACTACTTTCTTATCGGCTAGCTGTGTCTTAAGTATTAACCCATTTGTGTTAATCTATGCATTTCCACGTGGTCTTCTTACCCGGAGCCGGCTGCCACATATTGCTCTTTCCAGACTCTCAATCTTGGCTCCTCCTTCCTACTTCCCATTTCCTCCTTGTCTCATAGTCCCTCCTATCTTCCTTTCCTATTGGCCAACAATGCTTTATTATTAACCAGTATTAGAAACAATTACATAATGTCATCTCCCATCATCTGTAGTCCCAGCTACTCGGGAGGCTAAGACAGGAGGATTGCTTGAGTCCAGGAGTTCTGGGCTGTAGTGCGCTATGCCGATTGGGTGTCCGCACTAAGTTCGGCATCAATATGGTGACCTCCTGGGAGCAGGGGACCACCAGGTTGCCTAAGGAGGAGTCAGCATGGAGAGACCGGGGAGACCAGACGCCTGCCACACTCCCTGGTAAGGAGATCACGTGGAAATACACAGAAATGGGTTAATAATTAAGGCAGAGCAGCCGATAAAAAAAAAGTAACCAGGCCAACAGAATTATATCTGTGTTATTTGGGGCTGGTGCGGCTGCCGGACAAGAGTGGCGGCGGGTGGAAAAACCGTACTCCTTACAATCTTCAGTTCATAATTTGAAAACCTGTACTCCACAAAATTCAAAAATTTAAAGGTAATGGACACTTTTCTGGATAGGTATCACCAAAATTAAATCAAGAACAGATAAGAAACTTAAATAGACCTATAACCCAAAATAAAATAGAAGCAGTAATCAAAATTCTCCCAACCAAAAGAAGTCCAGATCTAGATGGTTTCAGTGCAGAATTCTACCAGAAATTAAAAGAAGAGTTAGTACCAACACCTCTCAAAGTTTTCCACACAATAGAAGTAGAAGATTCACTGCCAAATTCTTTTTATCAGGATATACAACTAAGAAAGAAAACTATAAACCAATTTTGCTCATGGACATTGTTGCAAAAGTACTCAATAAAATACTGGCAAATTGAATCCAAGAACACTTCAGAAAAAAACATCTACCATAATCAAATAGGCTTCTTCCCAGTGATGCAGAGATGTTTCAACATTCAAAAATCTGCCAATGTACTCTACCAGATCAACACACTGAAAAAGGAAACCACATGATCATCTCAAGATGCTGAAAAACCTTTGAAAAATTCCAACTCCCCTTCATGATAAAAATCTTGGAGGGGTCAGGGATAAAAGGAACATACCTAAACATGATAAAGGTAATATACAGCAAGCTGACAGCCCGCATCAAAGTAAATGGAGAGAAACTCAATGAAATTCCACAAAATCAGGTATAATACATGATCGAACTCATTTTCCATATGTCTTCAAAATTGTACTTGAAGTTCTACCTAAAGCAGTAAGACAAAAACGGAGTTCAAAGTGATGTGCCCTGGAAAGGAAGAACTCAAAGTTTCACTTTTTGCAGATTATATGATACTTTACATATGTGTCCAGAAAAAAATCCACTAGAGAAATCCTACAGGTAATAAACTCCTTCAGGAAAGTGGTAGAATACAAGTTTAACTCAAAAATATCAATAAACCTCTTATATATATATAGTCAATGAATGGGCTGAGAAAGAAATCAGAGAAATGTCACCCTTCACAATAGCCAAAAAAAAAAAAAAAAAAAAAAAAAAAAACCTTAAAATAATTTGGGGTAACTCTAATAAAACAAATGAAATACTTGTATGACAAGAACTGTAAGTCTTTAAACAAAGGAATTAAAGAAGATATCATAAGATGAAATATATCCCATGATTTTGGGTAGGATCAATACAGTAAAAATGACAATCTTACCAAAACCAATCTACACATTCAATGAAATTCCCATCAAAATACCAGCACAACACTTCACAGGCCTTGAAAGAAGAAAACTCACCTTTATGTGCAAAATCAAAATATCTAGGATAGCAAAAAAAAAAAAAAAATCCCTGTACACTACAGAAATTTCTACACGCATCACCCCCCTGATTTTAAGCTTTACTATATAGCTATAGTATTGAAAACATCTTTGTACTGGCACAAAAACAGACAGACCAATGGAATAAATTTCAATGTCCCTGTTATTAATCAACACACTTTTGAACACCTGATTTTTTACAAACAAGCTAAAATTACAGAATAGAAAAAAGAGAGCATCTTCAACAAATGGTGCTGGAATAAGTGGATGCTGACTTGTAGAAGTTTGCAAATAGATCCCTATTTAATGCCATCCACAAAAATTAAATCCAACTGGGTCAAAGACCTCAACAAAAACCCAGCCACATGATCTCATGGAAGAAAACTTGGGAAGTACTCTTGAATGCATTGACACAGTAGACCACTTCCTAATTATAATACCAGTAGCACAGACACTGATATCAGTAATTAATAATTGGGACCTCCTGAATCTGAGATTTTCTAAGGCAAAGAGCACTGTCAACAGGACAAAGCAACAGCCCACAGAATGGAAAAACATGTTTACCAACTCCACATTTGACTGAGAGCAGATCTAAAAAATACACGAAGAACGCAAGAAGCTAGTCACCAAAACAACAAGTAAGACAATTTTAAAAATGGGATACAGATGTAAATAGAGAATTCTCAATAGAGTACACTCAAATAGCTAAAACCCACTTGAGAAATTGCCCAATATCCTTAGCCATCAGGAAAATGCTAATCAAAACAACTATGAGATGTTATCTTATACCTGTCAGAATGGCTAAAATCAAAACACCAATGACAGTTTATGCTGGAGAGGGTGTGGGATAAGGGGACAACTTCTCCATTGCTGGTGGGAACTCAAACTTGTACATACATTTTGGAAATCATTTCTAAGGAAAATGGGATTCAATCTACCTCCAGATCTATCAATTATACTCTGAAACATATACACACTGGATGCACATTCATACCACAAGCACATCTGTTCAACTATATTCAAAGCAGAATTATTTGTAATAGACAGAACCTAGAAGCAACCTAGATGTCCAACAACAAAAGAATGAATAATGAAAATATGGCATATATACATAATGGAATACTATGCAGCAGTAAATAACAATGACATCTTTAATTTCATAAGCAAATGAAGGAAACTAGAAGGAACCATCCTGAGTGAGGTTATCCAGCCACAGAAAGACAAACATGGTATGTACTCATAAGTGAATATTAGACATAGAGAAAGGATATCCTGTCTACAGTCCACAACCCTGAGAAGCTAGAAAATCAGGAGGATCCTAAGGGAGACATACATGAACCTCTGAGAAGGGGAAATGGACAAAATCTTCAGGGTAAATTGGAAGCATGGGCGGAGGCATGAGGGAGGTAGGAGAAAGAGGATGGGAGAAGAGTAGGGGAGCTGACCATGGGGGATCTGGAATTTTGAGTTCTGGGAAGAACAGAGGAGAGCAAGGAAAGAGATCCCTTGATAGAGGGAGCCATCATGGACTTAAAGAGAAACCTATTATCAGGGAAATCTCCTGGGATCTGCAAGGATGACCCCAACTAATAATCTAAGCAATTGTGGAGAGGCTACATTAAATGCCTTTCCCCTGTAATGAGATTGATGCCATCACAGAGCCTTCATTCAATAGTTGATGGAAGCAGAAGTAAAGATTCACAGCTAAGCTCTGAGCTGAACTTCTAGAATTCGGCTGTCGAGTAGAAGAAAAGATGAACTAAGAGGTCAAGGCCATGCTGGGGTAACCCATTGAAACAGCTTAATTAAGCAAGTGGAAGGTCATGAACTCCAGACTAACAGTTGGTCAACCTATGTAAGACTGAACCAGGAACCCTAAAGTATGTGCCAGTTTGGGAGCTTTGGCAGTCAATGGGGCTGCTGGCAGTGGAACCAGTATTTATCCCTAGCGCACAAATGGGCTTTGAGAGCCCATTGTCTATGGAGGGATACTCTCTCTGCCTCGATATATGGGGAAGGGCCTTGGTCCTATCCCAAATGAGGTTGCAGACTTTGATGACCCTCCATGGGCATCTTCACCCTTCCTGCGGATTGAATGGGTGTGGGGCGTATTGATGGGAGGATGAGAGGGAAAGGGAACTGGGTTTATATGTAAAATAAGATTTTTTAATTTAAACGAAAATTACTTTTGAAAAGAAATAATCAAAAAGTTATACTGAACCCTACTTCTTCAGAAGCTTCTTGAAATATGTGGATACACATATAAAAAGTGTTTAAATGGAGTTACCCAAATAGCATACCTGAAAAGTCCCTATTATATCACATAAAAACAAAACTCCAGTTGCCAGGAATGGGTTACCTCATTTCTTTGTTATAATCCAGTGATGTTCCATAACTCCACCTCCAAAATTATAAGATATTTTCAACACTCTGGGTACCTAATAGATCTTGACAATATGAATATGTTTGTCTGATATCACACACTGAGTCAGAGAACATGGAGAAATCAAATTGGTACAGAAATGTGAAGTTAATCTCTACTGAGAACTTTCCTAATGAATGAAGACATTCCCAGACTAGAAAATGAATGACCCTTGCTACTCAGCTATGAACCTTTTTAGCTAAATCAATGACATTGTTAGTAAGACTAGCCCTCTTGGTTTAATAGGGGCATAAATGGCATGTGAGTTACCATTCACATTCTGACTAGATGTAAGGCTAATTCACAGTTTGAAAACTATATGGTGCACTATTGTTGTTCAGATCATAGATGTGTGGTGAGACTGATCACAGTCCTTGAAGAAAACAAGTTACCATTCCTCTGATAAAGGAACATAGTATGTAACTGGCTCAGATAGGTTTATCTTTATACCTATATGTTGGTAAGTCTCAGATATCATCAGTGAAGCTTCTTTTTGCAATAAATACTTGTTAACATATACTTATAAATGATCAAGGTACAGTGAATAAGAGATTTATTAATGTTCAACTCTGAATGGAAGCCCTCCTAAATGACCTCTATTCCCCAAGACTGACAGATTATTGTGGAAGAAGAGGTATGATGACTTTAAGCCATAGTTGATAAATAACAACAAAGTAATAGTGTTCTCTGAGCACACCAAAGTAGATGTTTATATAAATTCATATCAGTTGAGAAGCATGGACGATACTGGACAATCAGGAAGAAAATAAAATGCAGCATAGAGAGATGAGGCAGAAACTCAGTTCTACCACCAGCTGATGAGCTATCAGCTATTTGTAAGTGGAAGGAGAGTTAATTTACAGTTAGGGTACCTGATGTATGACCACCCTTCTTGTGAAGTGACAGAGGCAACACAAATAGTACTTTATGGGTTCAAAAATAAATAAAAACAAAGTTACCAAATTTACATGGAAAATAAAGGGGGAATGAATTCGTGGGGAATGGGGGAAAAGTGTATATATGATCAAAATGCATTGTATAAAAAAATCTCAAAAATTAAATAAACATAATGATGGGAGATGTCATTCTGTATACATTTCTCATACTGGTTTAATGAATAAAGCACTATTGGCCAATAAGAATGCAAGATAGGCGGGACTATGAGACAAGGAGGAAATAGGAAGTAGTAAGGAGGAGCCAAGATGGAGAGTCTGGAGAGAGCAGTATGTGGCAGCCGGCTCCGGGTAAGAAGACCACGTGGAAATACATAGATTAACACAAATGGGTTAATACTTAAGACAGAGCTAGCCGATAAGAAAGTCGTAACTGGCCAACAGAATAATACCAAATACAGAGTCTCTGTGTGTTATTTGGGGCTGGCTCAGCTGCGGGACAAGACCTGCGGCAGGCAGAAAAACCCATACTCCTTACAACACAATACAAAATAAAATAACTATTCATAGTAAATATTTCACCTATAAGGAATTCTATTAAAATTGGGAGATGGTAATAAGAAGTAATTAAATATACATTGCTGGAAATATTTTATGGTTTTTGGCATGGTTTTTGAAACAATGAACTCAGTAACTGAATAAGGAGTACAGCAGATTCTAACAGTGATGTTACAAACAGTATGTATTAAATATATCAAATAGTAGGACTATAAACAGAACCCTCATAAAATAGTATAACATTTAATTTCTGGCTTTCCTGTTAACAAATATGACCACATGGATGCTTTAATTTTAAGATCATGTGTATAGCCCATGTATAATAGGATTGAATAATATATTTATGAAAGGTGTGTATATTAGCACAACTAGTTGACTTAAATGTTTTAAAATTTTTGGAATTTTGAAACATACATTAATTTTACATTAATTTTGTTTTACAAACATGGGTTAAAGTAATCTTCATACTTTTAGAAGCTTGAAGTAATAAAGTACTTCTAAGAAAAAATTCAAAATCATGAGTGTTTCTACAATGAAGAGGAAGATAATCAAAGGAAACTATTAATTGCTCCCTCTTTTATGGTATATCTCTCCCTTAACAACCCCCCTGTCTATTCCTCCCCTGATTCAATCCAATCTTTTAGACCCAGGTTCTTTCCTCTCATCCCCTTCTCTTTCTCCTAGCTCCCTCTCCACTCACTGTCTCCCCCCACTCCCAATATGCTCAGGAGATCTTGTTCCTTTCCCCTTCTGTGAGACACCTTGTATGAATCTCATGGATTCTTCCTTCTGTCCTAGTTTCTCTGTCAGTGTGAATTATAGGCTGGTGATCCTTTGCCCTATGTCTAAAATCAATAAGTAAGTGAGTACATACCATGTTCCTCTATTTGTGACTGGGTTACCTCATTCAGGATGGTTTCTTCAAGTTCCATTCATTTGCCTCTGAATTTCAAAATTCCATTTTTTTTTTCATTGTAAACAAATTTTCCTTTTCTGAGGTAAATTCCTCATGAACATGTTGTATAATGACTTATAGGTTGAGAAATTTTACTAGTTAAATTTTTGTCAAAATATTTCTGACTCTATTACTTTTACCAAGTAATCAACTAATATTAATTTTTTGTTCTCTGGTAATATGAACATAATTTTTTCTATATCTGGTAGGTAGTATGCAGCATATCCTCAGAATATGCATATAACAATGTTGAAATCCACAGTATAATTATTTTCAAATATTTACAATAATACTTTCATTAATATTATGAGAATTCCATACATATATATGATTTTTTGATGGAGTTCTTTCCCTGCTTCTAACTTCTTCCAGATCCACTTTACAAAGTTTCACCCCTTCTCAACTTTGTCTGTGTTCTCTCTTTAAACTCAATTAAGGCTTTTTATATACTCATGGGTATAGGGCCCTTCTCTATGTTGTGATCCATCTACATAGCCCCAACTGTCAACAGCTCTTCAACAATTGGTCATTGTTCATGAGCTGTTTTCCCATGCAACACTATTGATTGGTTTGGACTTGTGCTGGCAACCATGGTTTCTGGAAGTTCAGTGAAGTAGGCCTGTTATATCTAGGTGATACAGTTGCAATCCTTCCTTACCCCTTGACCTTCTGCTTGTACAATTTTTCTACTCCATCTTACACAGTGGACCCTGTGTATTGGAGGGAAGGTATATAATGTTGTACCATTTGTGACTTGGCATATAAAAAATCCATTCTCTATATTTTCACCAGTAGTTCTGCATTAACTACCAATCAATATACAAAGACATTTCTCAGGTCTGAGAGCTATACGTATCTATTGATATAGAGGTTGAAATTCAGAAGGAAGTTTGGTATTATTGTCTAAAAAACAATGTTGGTAAGTTCACATCCAGGGCCCATGACTTTTTTAACCATAAATTCTTGACCAAATTTACAATATCAAGAGGTAAGTCATACAACAACCAGGCATGTATTTCCTTCTGTGAAGCATGTCTTATATTCATAAACCACTACAATCCATACCACTATTGTACCCACATACATATATTGAAATTCTAGCTGTCACTGTAGCTGGATATGACTGTTGGTGATTGTTTTTCTCTAGAAGCTGGCACAAGGCCTTATAGTACCATGAAAACTAACCACCAGGAAGGACACTAATTAGCTAGTACTAAATTTATCACTCCTTGTCCTCCAAACAATGTGTGTGGACACTCTCAAATTTCCATTTTTCCCTCTTTAATATCTTCCTCTTTCAAGGACCAAGAAAACCCACACTTCATAAAACATAATTTTTTTCTCTTCTATTTCTGTCAATTTATGATATAACCAAATGTTTAATTGAATCAGTCAGTATAATCAGGTTATCTCAATCATTATTTTTATGATTGCCTATTTGGCTTTCAATTTAATTGGAATATGTTATTGTATTATTAATTTATTGGATGGATTTCTAAGCTTAAAGATGTATTGTATTGTTTACTTCAGTGTAATGTAATCATTGATTGTTTTTAATTATCAAAGGTCACTGTTTAAATTACTGATTTATTTAAATATTTTGATGATTCACTCAATGAAAATAAAAGTAGTTTTATCTATTTTTCTCTCATTTTCAATTGTTTTCCTTATAATGTTCAAGCTCAGATCAGTAGCATGCATACCCCTGAACTTCTCATCTACTTTATTAATCATTGAAAATGTCTTTTATTCTGTGCTATGTGCCCTGTTCTTGCATCCAAATATCTGGGATTAAATATAAGCACTCTAAGTTATTAATGCTTTCAGTGAATTCTTTACTTTGGTGTCTCTATAGCTCTTTTACAACATTGTTTATTTTAATTTAAAGCATGTGTACTATATTTACCACATGTTTCTCTTTCCTTTTTATTCCCTCCATCCCCTTCTATGTCCCTGTTCAAATTAATGTCATTCTTTTTCTTAAATACATGTACACAGAGAGAGGGGGAAAGGGAGGGAAAAAGAAAGACAGAGAGACACAAAATGGGTCTTACTCAGGATTAGGTATTTAATTTGCAATGAAACACCAAATGACTACCCTTAAAAAATATGCATATGATCAACACTTAATGGACTAAGAAGGTTGTAGCTAGATGTTTTTTTTAATTTACATTCATATTATAATGGGCTCCTATAGATACCATAGAGTGTTTCGTTTTTATACAGCATGATTATACAACTGAAAAACTTAAACATTATGTTTATTATTTTATTATTATTATTTATACTTATGAAATGTTTGATTGGGTTACTTTTATAATCTTTTCTAATTTAGTTTTGTACTAACAGAAATCTTAAGATTTAATTTAACTTCCAGTGTTTTGTGCTTAACATTTAATAGTTGTTTTATCATTGCCAGTGTGTATCTTTTGTCTATTGATTCACAACAACATTAAGTAAATTCACAAACAAGGGATACTCAGTGATAATATCTTTTCATTATCTTGTTTGTGCTTTCTATTTTGTTTCCATATATGTTCATAGTGCTTCCTGTAATCAAATCTATTTTAAAGAAAGTAAAATAATAAAGCTTTTAAATTTTATTACATGTTTCATTTCCTTTCCAATACATGTCATGATTTTTCTCTTGTGTGTATAACCTCCTTTGTCATTTCTTGTTTTGACACTTGCAGGAAATAAATCATCAGAGCTTTCATATACTGAAAAAAGTGTTTGTTTCTGTTTGATTTCTAAGAATCCCAGTTGAACAGTACAGTTATCATAAGCAATTGCAATAAAATGGTATTTGTATCTCTGAGGATATAAAAGGCAGCATGCAAAACAAAAGGTAAAATTGTTTTCCAGGAATGTAAATTGATCCCAGTCAGCCAGGAACTGTAAGGTAAATTAATGAGTATGCCACAGATATGTTGTCCCCTACATTAGACTTTATAGTGTTATGTCCTATACTATGTCTAGTATAAAATAAACACAATTTTATATATTTCAACTGATCAAATTTTATATTGTTTTAAATCACAGTTATATGTTTAACATTTATTTTTCTTTTAATTATATATTATATACTATTAATATAGCCTTTTTGGCTTTGATTCAGAAAACATTATATTCCATATTGTTTGATTTTCAAACACTCTGGTGTTATTCTTTTCAAAATCACACATTGCAATCCCCCCTTTTTTTCTAATAAGAGAATGAAGACTATTAAATTAATTCAAGATAGTAAGATGTAAATATTAATATGGTATAAATTATGCTACACTAAGGTCTATAGGTGTCAAATTATGCATTCTTTTGCCTAGCTCCAGCACTGTGACTAAAGAGGGCACAGTTTTCAGGAACACCAGTTTTGCTGGTGGTAGAAGACTAAATATTTTCTGGTACCCATGGAGGCACTATCAACATTTTTGCTTATATTTCATGTAAAAAATAATGTAAAACTAACGTCAAGTCAAGAGCTTCACAGTTACTCAGCCTAGAGTTGGTGAAAAGACAGACCATGAATTAAGTCATTGGCTCTAGCATGCATTTACATCTCCCAACTCTCATTAATTTTCAATTTTTAAAATCCATTTAATTTGTTAATTTTCACATTTATTTATTGATTGTTAAAGACAAATTTATTTAATATGATCTTCAGTTAATTTCTTAGTAAAAAACTTCAAAATGTTAATTCTCTGTTATTGTCCCAGAGCATTCAAGTATCACTACAGTACATTTTGACATTTTTATGTCTTTTGTGAGGCAACATATTGCTAGATTCTAATCCAAATATTCTGTAATACAAGTTGCCAAATATTTTTTATACATAGCTAAAGTTACTCAAAGACATTTGACTCTATCCTAGAATTCCTAAATCTAAATTCATGAATGTATTATTAATGTAAATAGTTCTTTTAAATAAAACTGATTATTCTCCATAACTAATAACTCATCATTTGCAAAAATTTGTAGATTTGAACCCTTCTTCATTCTTTGCCTCTCCCCCTCCTTTGTCTCCTCATACTCCTTTCATTCTCTTCTTTTTCTTACTATTCTTCTTCCTCCATCTCCTCCACTTCTTTTCCCTCTCTTCATTCAATGCCACATTCTTTTTTCTTCTCCTCTACCTCCTTATTGGCCTTCATCCTCCTCTTCTTTCTCCTTTTTCCTTTTTCTTTAAACCTCACTCATACAATAACTTCCTGACCACAGTTTTCCATTCCTCCCCTCATCACAGTCCCCAAACCTACTTCCATCCATGTCCACTGCTCCTCCATTTCTCTTCAGAAACAGCACATGTCATATCAATATCAACTGAACATGGCTTCAACAAGATGCAATAAAATTAGGAACAAACCCTCATATTAAAGCTGAAAGAGGCAGCCCAGTAGGGAGAAATTTTTCTCAAGTGTAGAAACAAATAGTCAGGGAAACATCCACTCCTAATTATAGGATGTCAACAAAATCAAGAAGCCAAACCACTGCACAGTGTGTTCAGGGCACCTAACACAGACCCATGCAGATTCAGTGATTGATGCTTCAGTCTTTATGAGACTTTATAGACCCTGCTTAGTTCATTCTGTGGACTGGGATCTCCTGGTATTCTTGACTCTTCTGATTCCTAAAATTCTCCATCACCACTTCTCCAAGCTCCATCTAATGGTTGTTGGTTAGGGTCTCTGAATATGCTCTCATCAGCTAATGGAGAAAGACTCATAATGATTGGTCTAGAATTCAATCTGTAGGAATGGTAGAATATTCTTGGGAATCATTTCATTGACTTTTCTTTTTCTGTCAATTATATGTAGTTCTACCCTCAGTCTCTGAGCCATCCAGCTTCCAGATCCTGGTCATGCAGGGCATATAGAAAATGGGTTTCCTCTACAGGATTAGGCCTTAAATGAGAAGGGTCATTGGTTCATCACTCCCACAAGCTCTGAACTATCATTCCCATGGTGATTCTTCTTATTATTTTTTATTTTCTTTCCCTCTTCCTCCTCCTTCTTCCTCATCCTCAACCTCATAGTAAGTAATGAACATGGGACTTCTTTGACAATGCTAGGGCAGCTATTCTCATCCTCTTAAATTCTGAGGCAAGAACTCCATCAGTAGCTACTGTCCACCTCAAATGTGTTCTTCCAGTATCACCCTCATGCTGATCTGAGGTTACAAGTGCATACTACCTTGCCCAATATAAGTACTTCTTTTTAAAGTGGTGAAAATAAAAATAATAGGGATATAATATATTAGCACTTCTTGGTAACTTATTCATGCCATTTATATATAAGTTCCTGACAAACTATTGTATTGATTAACGCAAAAAGTTTTAAAATCTTAAGTCTGAGAAATTGTAAGCAACATTTCACTTTCCTCGTTTATTTTTTATGAAAAACTGAGACCAAGAGAAATTTTCACATTTCTTGATTTAGAATCCCCTGTCATTTAATACATTCTGTAACTGGAAACTCCTCTATGCAAAATGGTTATTCCTCATCTGTACTTTGAGAATTTCTTTATGTCACTCTTCTTGGCTCTTATTAGCAATTGATACATTAATATAGATTGAGTTTAAAAAGTGTTTTAAAGTTATTATATTTTTTCAATTAATAACAAATGCTTCATGATAGTAAAATAACTAAAGATTTAATATCTGGGTTAGGGTTAGGGTTAGGGTTTAACTTCACATCTCTAACATGTTCCCAAGTTCCAGAATTCAATTAGGATATGATTAGTCCAGAAAAACATCAAAATATTTCCAAGAAAATAATGTTCTAGTTATAGTAAGCTATAACAAGAAGATGTCTTCCTTGTACTTAGGGTATTTATTTGAAATCAGTGCCTCCTCTGTATCATGTTCCTGTGAAACTGGAAATGGGTCTAATCTCACACATTTTGCATTTCAGTAAAATTATGAAAGAGTTAATGGCTAAAAGCAAAAGTGATACCTTCCAGTGAAGAAAATTTAGTTACAGTGAAACACATTGATTGGAATATGTTTAGTTCCTGTGAAGTTAAAGAGAGGTTGGTGGTAAAAAAAGCAAATGATATCAAATTATGAAAAGGAATACTGGGGGTATATGGGTACAAACAGTACAGGGGACAGTGACAGAGCATGGAATGATTGAAAGCATGAAGTTATGATAAGGAAAACTGATACACTGTACATAATTTTAAAGATGAAGAAAATGAAAGAGTTAAACATAACATACTTTATCTAAAAGGGCAGTAGTTGTCTATTCAGTTCTAAATCTTGTTATAGAAAAAAAGTCTGTCTATATTCAAGTTAAAGACATGAAGCCATTTAACCTTTAGAGAGTTAAGCTTGAGATAATTAAAGAAAATAGCACAGTTTCAGATTTGAAGTTGCCAAGGAAAGTGTAATAATAAAGATTCTACTTTAATTAGATGCCATTTAGGAATTGTAGAAATGTAAACTTCTTAAAGTTTTATTGACAGATGAATTATAGGTGTGGATTCTTAATAGGATTTCCAATAATCCATTGACTATTAAAGTCATATTCTGGTTCTTTGGGGAATTTTGCTGGTGAAGAAATATGCCAGAAAGTGTATCTTTGTGATAAGAGCAATAGCTTTAGAACAGAAGAGACTAGTAACTTTGCCAGCTGCTCTCACTGGTGAACTGTATGTAAACTTCTGAACCTTAAGATTCTTGTCATTGATATATATATATATGTGTATATATATATATATATATATATATATATATATCCCACACACAGTAATATTTTGAAAATTAAAATAGAAAACCCACCAGATATTAATGTCACAATGAATAGTAACTATTATTATCATTACTTTATCAATGTTTTGAAACATTGATAGGATACAGTCATTAAAAAATCATCTTTATGATCAAGCATCATCTACAGTCAATTTCTCATAATAGTAGAGATAATGTGGGATATTTTTCACCTTAATAGTAATTGTCTGGATGTTCAGAAAACCATCATAAATTAGGTATCTATTGATGTAACAAAACACTATCATCCAAAGTAACTTGGGAGAAAAAGTTTATTTAATCATATAGTGTTACATCACAGTCCATCACTCAGGTAAGTCTTGTCAGGAACTCATACAGGGCAGGAAAACGGTGGAATAACTTATGCAGAGGCCATGAAGGATTGCTGCTTTCTAACTTGGACATTATGGCCTTCTCAGTCTAGTTTATTTACATCTCACAATAGGCTGGGTCTTAATACATTAATCAATAATTAATATAAAAGCCTATAGCCTACATATAATCTTATGGAATTATTTTCTCCATTATAGCTCCTTTTTCAGGTCACTCTAGCTTTTTTTAAGTGAAAAAGGATAACACTACAACATCATCATCATCATTATCATCATCAACAACAACAACAAAAAGGTAAAAGCTATACATAAATCAACTTTAATAAGATTAATAGAAAATGAGTTTCACAAGTGTTCTGGATACAAATTTAATTGTTCTTAAGTTAAAATACTTGATTCTAAAATTATTGTGCATCCCGGATTTCTGAATCTTCATCGAATCCCCCTTGACAGCGCCCCTTACCAGCAGGAAGTAGTTTGGCAAGAACAACGCCCAAATTCCCAAATATTGTCTATAAATGTTTGTTTTCATTTAAATGGACTTGGTTATATAAAATAAATAAAAAAAGACCATAAAAAATTATTGTGCATCAACTAATGTTTATCTTTTCAGAGTTTACAATCTACCTATAAGGTTTATGAAAGAATATTCAATGTCTTGAACTAGTATAAAATTTTGACAGATCTGTCCCTGTTCTTTACTTTCTTAACAATGGATATATATACTAGTTCTGTGGAAATTATACACACAGAAAAATAACATAAGTAAAACATTACCACTGTTAAAGTAATAGAAGAGTCAAAGAAATAATTCTGTGAGTATTGTATGTAATGTATGCATTACTATAATCTTCAGTGGTGAGTAGAAGAATCCTGTGGAATTCTGAGAAAAAAGGGTGGAATGCTGAGAAACAAGGGTGAAAACAACCAAATTAGTAGTTCTAAGCTACTTGGAGGCCTCTTCTTCTGAAGTGCCAAAAAATGTAAGCTTTCTTATGCTGATAACTAGTATAATTATTCTTTCTTATAATTTGTAGTTGTAAGTCATCAGAACTGATAACAAAGGTTTAACAACATTAGCCACCTTTCTCTTCATTCTCCTCAAAGTCATTATTATTACTGCTATGTTATGTCTTTTATAGCCTCAAAAAAGGCTTCTCCTGACACAGGAGGCAATTGCCTCATCTCTCAGCAGCTTTCATCTTTCAGTCAGGCAAAGGGTATTCTTGCAAAGTTACTTATTCATCTTGAACAATCCCCTTCTCTTCCATATCTTTTAAACAAAGGTGTGTAAATCAGTTTAGTAGTCAAGTAGTCCAAAATAACAGAAAACCTGTCTGCTTTATGCAATACTGCATATCTAGCAGAAAGTACAGTTCTTAGAAAGAACTAACCATAAATATTTGAGTATAAAATCAACAGAAACAAATACAACCCATCTAAAATTACAACTATTATTCAGTTCTATACAAACTAAATCATTTATTCATTCATAAAATGTGTCTAGCAAATATTTTTTCTTCATTATATTTTGAAAAAATTATATGCACATCACATCTTATAGATTATGAAACTGACTCATAAGCAGTGTCTTTAAGGTGAAAAAAAGAGGGAAATTGGGAATGCATAGCTTAAAAAGAGCTAAGCAAAGACCTGTCAAAAATATTGCAAATCATGGTGCTCTAGAGGTTAATGGTTTTTATTTGACAGTAGTACTTTGCCTTACTTTAATTGCATATACAATTTTCTTTGTATTTTGTAGTTGACAACTTCAAGGACAAATACTGAACCCTATGGGGAAAGAGGAAAAAATAAAAAGAATACTAACAGATTGCCAGATAGAGTAATAAAACAATTTGGCACTCAGCAAGAAGAGAAGTGGGAACTCAAGTTGAAACATCCATTACAAACAATGTCATTATACTTCTAGATGCAAGAATGGAGACATGCCCTTACTAGCAGTGGCTGGCTTGAATGATGTTCTCTTCTTCTGATACTTGCTGTCCTGTTTTGAAAAAAAAGAGGGCTGGACACTGAAGGCATGCTCAAAGTCCCTGGATCCCAGGCCAGGGTGAAGGTAATGGTTGGCATCTTCCATCTCTAAAGGGTGCCTCATCTCTCCAAGCCCAGTGCTGTGTTCAGCTGGGAGAGAATCTCGGTCCTAGTAGCCTGACTTTGATGTAGTTGTGGGATTCCAGGAGAGAGGTAGGTGAACCAACAGAGCCATGGGCTCCAGGGCCACTTAGCCAACAGCTGTGGAGTAGAGCCCTGAACTAAGTGGCATCCAATCTTCTTAGCAACTATATTGGGAACCTGCTGTGGTTGCCCCCACCTTACAAGAGGACACTGAAGCCCAGACAGTGTGAGCAGCTTACATGGAGGCTGCGGATGACTTCTTGGTGGTCCTCCTTTCTCTATGGGTTGGAGTAAAAGCTGGAGCAAGACTTCTATGCTGACCTCATGATCTGGGACAAGGCTCATCCCAATGACGCAACTGACCTGCTCAAGAGGTTCCTCAGGAAGCTGCCCGCACCTTTGTTCACAGCCAATTACCTTCTAGCTTTTGCAGCAGTGCCCAGTGCATGTGGCAGTCCTGCACATGTGGAAAGGAGGGAAGATTGTGACAGTCCTGTTAATGTTCAGCAAGGGAAGTTAAAGAAGGGCAGTGGTGGGAAGACTGTTCTACCTATTCAGAAATGTCTACCTCCTGGGGTCTCATATGTTTGTCATGTGTGTATACTGTATGTGTGCACATAGTGAAAGGGAAGCAGATGAAGAAGCTAGGGCTTTGGCTACTGGACTTGTTATCAGTCCTGACATGACTTTAGTTCTATTCTTAAATTTTTATATTATATCAAAAAAAAAAAAAAAAAAAAAAAAAGAAGCAAGAAGGAAAGAAAGAAAACAGAAGAAAAGCATGCCTAAACATCTCAGTTAGGGAAGCCAGGTGAATAGAATCACTTCCCTTGAAGCACTGCCAATATCTTACATAAACTTTGATTTTCAAGGGCAAGTTTCAAAGTATCAATCAGAAGAAATTTTCTATTATAATAATTCTGGAAGAATTTCATGCAATGTTATCCTTATAACATTGTATCCTTATAACATTGTAGTAAGGATATCCTTATATCCTTACTAATAAATTTAGAGAGCCTTTTGCTTGCCCAGTAAGCAAGGTCTACAGGTTTCATTATTCTCTGCTGTTATTCATAAGAAACTTCACACATAGATACAGGTAGGGACATGTGGATATATAAATATGTATGTATGTATGCATGTATGTATGTGAACACATACTTCAAAGTTCATTGAGGTTCATAAGTCAAATGGGGACACTTTGATGTGCTTTATATTTATCTTAAGTTCATTGATTTGTTCACTTCCTTAAATATCTCTCACTATTCAAAACTATATTTAATTCTAAAGGACTCCTAAGTCCTTTTGCTGAGCATGGAAATCTAACTGATGTGTACTACAGTTAAGGTAAATTGCTCATGTATAAAGTAAAATCATCACAGCTACAGTTAAGGACTTGACTCCAACACCACCACTCAAGCATTAATTTAAAGGGTTGTCCCTCAAATTTCACAAATGGTTTTGCAAAGGCATACTCAGTGATGGAATGTCAGGACACAAATTGCCAAAAAAACAAATGTATTAGGAAAAACAATTCACAAACTATATAAGCAGTCTAGATGTCAATATGTAATTGAATAATTGTAAAATATATACACATAGAACAAAAGATAGATGGTAGATATATAGATTTAGATAAATAGATATTATTCCATGAAGAATCATGCTACTTACAGAATACCATGAGTTATGTTCATTAAAGTAATACTGACTATGAAAGACAAATATAACATATTTTATAGGTGGAACCTCAGGGAGTGGCAAGATTGAATAAAAAAGACTTTATTAGAGAAAATCAGGATGTGTGCAGAAGGCAGGACAGGGTGGGTAAAAGCTAATATAAAAGTATAAAGCTTATACCTGCATAAAATTGTCACTGAAATCTGTTTGGTTTAAAATTAATAATTTCTATGAAAAGTTTACAATATTTATACACTCAGAAAAAATAGAAAGCAAGTAAAAGTAACTACCTCAAACTGCTTTTATTTATTTAACTATTGTGTAGTAAGAATACATTCATTTTCTGTAGTTACTGTTAGAGAAATATAGATATAATAATCTTATTAAAAATTAAAGTGGGGACACTATTTTTACATAATCAGCAATTTACTGATGTTTGAAGTTTCATTTGTGTATTCTTCATAAAAACCCTCACTTAGGAAAGCACTGTTTGGTTCCTGTCCTAAAATCATAAAAAGGACAGGAAGATGAATATATACTTTTACTTCATAGTCCTGTGGACTTTTCAATCATTATATCACTTATCCGGACAATATTGCTTCATATAGTTTGTGAGTACTCAAGTTGCAGTTGCTAGTATTTTTCCAAGTTGTCACAAGCAACTTCTATCACAGAAAATAATTCTCCCACAAGAAAAATTCTCTCACAAGATGGTCATGTGGGGGGACAACTGATGTATTTTCTAGATTAATAAATGAAATGGTAGAGCCCAACTCTCTGATGGCAGTGACAGCATTAGTTTAGTGAACCTGAGTGTTATAAGAAAGTGGGCTAAAAATTCAAGACTTCCCTGAAAGATGGACTGTCTTAATTATGAATATTATGTCTGTGATGAAACACCATGAACAAGGCAATTTGAAAAGTAAAGGGTATATTTGGCTTATACTTCATTATCATAGTTCATCATCAAAGGATGTCTAGGCAAGAACTCAAACAAGGCAAATACCTGACTGCAGTAGCTGATGCAAAGGCCATAGAGGGGTAATGTTTACTGGATTACTCTGAATGGATTCCTTAGCCTGATTTCTTATAGATACCAGACCCAAAAGCCTCACCCACCAGGCACTAATCAAGAAAATGTCCCATGATTATCTATGTATGGAGCATTTACACAGATGGTGCTTCCCCAATGACTCTAATTTTTGTTAAATTTACATAAAATATGCCTGTACAATTGACACTAGTCAAATTGACACACAAACACATCATTGTTAAATCACAATCTTTCCTTTCTTATTCATTCCCAAGACTACAGGTTAATGAAGATAACAGAATATGATACTATTTAAAAACTTTAAAAGTCTTACGACTTGAAAATGGAAATAGGAACAAACTAAGTGTATTTGGAAGTGAAAATCTGGGTAAGTAAAAAGGAACTATAGATGTAAGTATTATCAACAAAATACAATAAATTAAAGGTAGAATATCAGGTGTTGAAGAATGATAGATGAAATAGTTATATTGGTCAAGGAAATAAAAATCTAAAAAATTCTCAAACAAAACATGGAAGAAATCTGTGACATTATGAAAAACTAAATACTTATCACAACAGGAATAGAAGGAGAATAATACCAGGTCAAGGTCCCAGACAATAACACTCAACAAGAACAGAAGAAAATTTTCCTAACTTAAATAAGAAGATGCACATAAAGGTATAAGAAGCATATAGAAAACTGGCTCTAGAGAAATGTCCAGAGACCAACAAGACTGAACCCAACTAAAAATTTGAGAAATGGTGAAAAGGTTACCATAAATGCCCTTCCCTGATAGTGAGATTAATGACTAACTTATCCACCATCATAGAGCCCTCATATAGTAGCTGATGGAACAGAAGCAGACACCCACAGCTAAACATTGAACTGAACTGGAATCCAGATGAAGAGAGGGAGGACAAGACCTGGCTACAGAAACACAGAGACAGCTGATCTGAACAAGGAGCTAATGGGCCCCCAGACTGATAGCTGGGAACCAGCATTGGACTGACTCAGACACCCTGAACATGGGTCTCAGTTAGAAGGCCTGGGCAGTCTAAGGGACCTTTGACAGTAGAACCAGGATGTATCCCTGGTGCATATTCCCCATGGAGGGATACTCCCATAACCTAGAGGCAGGAGGGTGGGCCTAGTCCTTACTCCAAATGACTTGACAGATTTTGTTGACTCCTCCTGAAGGCATCACTCTCCCAGTGGTGTTGGGGGGGGTTGGATGGGAGGGAAGTTAGGGGGAATAGGAGGGAGGGAAAGAGGGAGGGAGAGAGGAAAGGAGTAGGGGAGGGACAGAGAATTGGAATCGATATGTAAAATAATAAGAAAAATAAATAAAATAAAAAAGGAGTAGCATATAGAGCACTAAATAGAATTGACCAGAAAAGAAAGGCCCCAAGCCACATAGTAATCAAAACACTAAATATACAAAATTTAAAAAGATCACCGAAAGCTTCAAGGGGTTTGATGCAGGGAACAGGTGAGGAAAGGAGGTTGCAGAAACTGGGATTGATATGTGAAAAAACCTTGTTTCAAATTTAAATGTAAAAAGTTTATATATACATACATATATACATATATATATATAACTCCAACTAAAGGAGGTAAACTTCTCCCATGCAAATAAAGAATAATCTCACAGCAGCAAACAACAGGAGGGAAACACATACACACACACACACACACACACACACACACACACACACACACACTACTACCACCACCAACATCAAAATAACACAATTAACAATCATAGGTCACTGATATCTCATAATATAATGGGCTAAATTCTCTAGTAAAACCAGACTAATAGGTAATAGATATGTAAACACGATTCATGTTTCTGATGAATAAAAAATACACATCTAAACATTAAAGATAAACATTACCTCGGAGTAATGGTTGGAAAAAGATTTTTCAAGCAAGATGATTTAAGCACCAAGCTGTTGTAGTCATTCTAATATCTAGCAAAACTAAAATTAATCAAAAAAGATGGGGAAAGAGGACACTTTATACTAAAAAAAAGGAAAAATTCCACCAAGGTGGCATACCAATTTGTAACATCTACGCCTTAAATGTACGGGTACACAACTGGCTAAAGAAAAATTCCTAAAGCATAAATCACACAATGACCCTCCTAAAATGATAGTGAGAGAGAAATGCTAGAGCTACCAGACATCATAAACCAAAAGGAACTAACATATATTTATAGGAAAATTTCCCCAAACAAAAACTGAACATGTTCAATTCTCAGGAACTCAGAGGACATTCTCCAAAACTGACCACATACTGAATCATAAAACAAGTCTCAACAAATACAAGAAATTAAAATAACTCCCTATATATTATCAGACTTTTACAGATTAAGGCTCAATTTTGATGACAGAAGAACAGAATGTCTACAAACTGATGGAAACTGAACAACATTTTACTGGATGCCTACTGCGTCCAGGCAGAACTAAATAAAGAAATTAAAGTTTCATTGAGTTCCTAGAAACAAGGAAAATGAATGTACAACATATCCAAACTTATGAGAGATGAATAAATCAGCAGTGCTAAGAAAGTTCACAGATTAAATGCCTGAATAAAGAATTTGGAGAGATCTTATTCTTATAATTTAATAGCACAACTGACAGCTCTGGAACAAAAAGAAGAAAACACATGAAAATTGTGTAGACAGCAGGAAATAATCAAACTGAAGGCTGCAGTGAATAAAAAAGAAAAACTGTGAACAATATAAAGAATCAATGAAACTAAGAGTTGTTTTTTTCTTTTTTTGAGAAAATCAAAATGAAAGAAAAACCATCAAGTGTAACAAAATTATCAATAGGCATACTTTTAAAACATGTATGCTACAAAATCGGAAAATCAAAAATTGGACAATTGTCATGATAAATACCACTTACTAAAGTGAAATCAAGATCAGCTGAATAATTTAAATAGACCTATAACCACAAGAAAGAAGCAGTCCTTAAAAGTTTCCCAAGCAAAATAAGCTCAGGGCCAGGTGGTTTTAGCACCGAGTTATACCAGTCTTGCAAAGAAAAAATCAGATATTTTTAGCACCATTATTCCTAGAATTAATTCATAAAATATAAGCAGAAGTCTCATTGTCAAATTCATTTTATGTTGCCACATTCATCTTAAAACCAAAACCATACAAAGACTCAACATAGAAAGAGAATATACAAATTTCCCTCATGAAATTTGATGTGCAAAAACTCAATAAAAATGCTAGCAAACAAAATCAAGAACACATCAGAAAGATCATCCACAAAAACCATGTAGGCTTTATCCCAGAATTGCAGGGTTCATCATAAGAAAATCAATCAATATAATCAACCATATAAATAAACTGTAAGAAAAATAGCACATAATTATCTAATTAGATGCTTAAAAAGATATTGACAAAATCAAGCACCCATTCATGATAAAAGCATGAAGAAATCAGGGATATAGGGACCTAAACAAAACAAATGCAATTCACAGCAAGTCTATAGCCAACATCCAAATAAATAGAGAGAACTCAATTCCACTAAAATCAGGAACAAGACATGGCTGTTTACTCTCTACATACCTATGTAATACAGTACTTCTAGTTGTATTTAGAGCAATAAGACAACTGTAGGAGATCAAAATCATACAAAATGTACAGGAAGACATCAAGCTATCATTATTTGAAAATGATAGTACACATAAAGAACTAAAAATTCTGTAAGATAACTTCCATAGTTAATTCATAGTTCCTTCAGGGAAGTGTTTAACTTTAAAGATCAGTAGACCTTCTATGTACAAATGACAAATGGGATGAGAAAGAAATCAAGGAATCAGTACCCTTCACAATAGCCACAAATATTATAATAAATCTTGGTGTGACTCTTTCCAAGCAAGTGAAAATCTTTCATGACAAAAACTGCAAGCCTTGAAGAAAGAAACTAAGAAGACATCAGAAGATTGAAAAAAAATTTCCATGCTCGTGTTAATAGGATTCATATAGTAAAAATGGCCACATGACCAAAAGCAAACTACAGATTTGACACAATACTTATCAAATTTCCAACAAAACTCTTTACAGACATTGAAAGAAGACTATTTAACTTCATATACAAAAACAAAAGACCAGGATAGCTGAAACATTACTGTAAAATAAAGAACTTCCAGAGGTATCAACATTCCTGACTTCAAGCTGCAATTCAGAGATATAATAATAAAAATAATATGGTATTACTATAAATTATCAATTGAAAAGGAAGCAAAATTCACAATGGACAAAAGAAAACATATTCAACAAATGGTGCAAGACTAACTAGGTCTCTGCATATAGAATGAAAATAGACCTTTATCAACCTGCAGCAAACTCAGTTGCAAGTAGATAAAGAACTTAATATAAAATTATATACACAGAATTAAGAGAAAGCAGCAGGAAGCCTTTAACACAGTCACATAGAAAACAGCCTCTAGAACAATAACAATTATACAAATAGTAGAATTTATAATTAATAAATGAGACCTCATGAAATGAAAGTTTCTTTAAGGCAAAAGACACATTTATAGGACAAATGGCAGCCTAGGAAGTGGGAAACTATCTTCAACCCCACATTTCACACAGCTCTAATTTCTAAAATCTATAAAGAACCCTGAAACTAGACATCATAAAACCCCCAAATATCCAATAAAAATGGGGTATAAATCGAAACAGTGAACTATTCAAAGAATAACCATAAATGGCCAGGAAACATTGAGAAATATTAAACAACTTTAGCAAACAGAGAAATGGAAATCAAAACTACTTTGAAATTCAATCTCTTACATCTGTCAAAATAGGTAAAATTAAAAAAAAAAAGAAAAAGAAAAGAAAACAAGTGAAAACAGATGCTGTTGTGGATTTAGAGCAAGGGAAAACACCTACTGCTGGTGGGAATGCAAACTTGCAAAACTACTTTGGAAATCAATATGACAATTTTTCAGAAAATTAGAAATAGATCTACCTCAAGACCTAGCTATACCACTCTTAGCCATATACCCAAGGAACACTCATTGTACCACATGGAAATTTATTCACCTGTATTCATATCAGCTTTATTCATAATAGCCAGAAACTGGATACAACCTAGATGTGCTTCAACTTAAATATACATAAAGAAAATTTTGTACATTTACACAGTGAAGTATTACTCAACCAAAAAACCATGACATCATGAAATTTGCAATCAAATGGATGGAACCTGAAGAACAATCAGTCCAAGTGAGGAAGCATAGACCCAAAGAAACATATACGGTGTGTAATCATTTACAGGTGGATATTAGCTGTAAAGTAAAGGATAATCATGCTACAAGCCATAGATTTAGAGAGGCTAAATAACAAGGAGGGCTCAATGGTGGAACACATTGATATCTAGGGAATGGGGAGTAGAATAGGTTTTGTAGGAATACTGGAGGAAAGTAAGAGTGGGAATGGGAGAGGGCTATTGCAGAGGATGGGGAGAAGTACTGAGAGTGATGACTCTATTTGAGGCATTTATGAGAAAAATGTTGGAAACTATTATAGTGGAGACTCCCTGAAATCTCTGAGGCAGTCCCTATCAAAGACTTATAATAATTGGGGATATGGACCCTGGAATGGACATCTTTTGTAAGTAGGCAAGTCTTCCAGTGACAGAACTGGGACATCAACCTAGCCACAAAATTTTTGACTTTGTCCTGTCAGAAAGATGTCCTGTGGCATAATGGCAGCTTAGAGTTTGTATGAATGGTTTGCCAGTGACTGGTCCAACTCAAGTTCCATACAACAATGAGTAACCCAGACCTGACACTGCATAGATTTTCAGGCCAGAGATCTAGAAAGAAACCAAAAATAATGAACAAAATAAAATTCAAATGAAATGATTCCTAATTATATTCTGCCATACTTGCAAATTGGAACCTAGATGGATTGTCATTGGAGTGGATGAATCCAGCAACTAATGTGAATAAATACATACTCCCACAACCAAACACTAGGCAGAACTTAAAGAAGGTGGGAAAGAAGGATTGTAGGAATCATGGTCCTGCAAAATCAACTAGGCAGGGCTATATGGGCTTATGAACAATGAAGCAGTAGCTCACATGGATCTGATCTAGGTCCTCTGCATATATGTAATAGTCATGTACCTTAATGTTCTTGTGGAACTCCTAACAATGGGAACAGATGCTTTCTCTTAATCATTTTTCTGCCCTTCAGACCCTTTTCTTCCTACTTGATTTCCTGGTCCAACCTAGTTGCCTGGTTTTACTAATTTTATTGTAACTTTATGCCATATTCAATTAATATACCTGGGACTCCATACTTTTCTGAAGGGAAACAGAGGATCATGGGTAGAAGGAATTTGTTTTGGCAGGATGTATACTGCAAAGAGTGGAGGGAAAGGAAACTTCCCATTGGCAAATAATGTATGGGAGAATAAAAAGATACACAGCCATACAAACTCAAACACTTTGCAAGTTGTCTTTTAAAAGTACCCAGTCTGTGTCAGAGCCTGAGGAAACAGAGAAAAAAACCCTCTGAATCAACTAAGCAAGGTTTATATGAACTCATAAATACTGAGGCAGCAATCATGGTATATATATGGGTCTGCAAGCAGGTTCACTACATATATAGTATAATTTCACCTTAGTGTTTTAATGGTACTTCTGAGTGTGTGAACAAATTGGTCTCTGATTCTCGTGTCTAATTTTGCAGCTCTTTTCTTTCTACTGGGTTGCCTTGTAGAGCTGGATGTGATGCGTATTGTCTTATTATAGTTTACTTTTTCAGTTTTGGTTGTTATATCTTAGAATTCCTTGCTTTTCTAGTAACACCCTCCCACAGAGACAGTGAGAGAGAGAGAGAGAGAGAGAGAGAGAGAGAAAGAGTGAGAGAGAGACAGAGAGGGACAGAGAGAGAGGGAGAGAGAGAGAAGTTCACGGGAGAAAGCAAGTTGGGGAGGAACTAGGAGGAGTAAAGAGAGGAAACACTAATATATGAAAACAGAATCTATTTTCTAGGAGCAAACACCCATACATAATCACTGAGTCGAACTAGAACCCAGAAGCAGATGGAGAGGACAAGACCACGCGGCAGAAGCACATAGAGACAGCTTACCTGAACAAGGAGGAGCTAAGGGCCACTAGACTGATAGCTGGGAAGCCAGCATGGGACTGACTCAGGCCCCCTGAATATGGGTCTCAGCCAGAAGGACTGAGCAGTCTAAGGGACCTCAGACAGCGGAGCCAGGATGTATCCCTGATGCACAAAAGGACTTTGCGAACATATCTCCCATGGAGGGATAACTGCCTTAATCTAGAGACAGGAGAGAAGCCCTAGTCCCTACTTCACAAGACCTGTCAGATCTACATGACCCCAACTGGATGGCATTCCCCTACACATGGAACTGTGGTGGGGGGATGGGAGGGGAGGGTATTTAGAGTGCATGTGAGAGGGCAGAGAGGGTAAAAGGGAGGGAAGGAGGGAGGGCTGGGGGGAGGGAGGGAGGGAGGGAGGGAGAGGGAACTGGGATTGACATGTAAAACAATAAATTAAATTTAAAAAATGCTTTGACTCCAAAATTTAAGTTCAAGGACAAGTTACTGGGGAAAAGCATTTCTATTTTTGTTTCCACAGAAAATGAAAAGATGTGGATTCCTTCCAGACTAATGTGGTTTGATCACGCCAGATCACCTGAAACAGAGTACATGGTGATCCTACATTCAAAACAGCTGGACAAAACAGCCCTACAGACTACAGCCAGGATATCTGAATCTTCTTTGAATCCCCCCCAAGACAGTGCCCCTTACCAGCAGGAAGTAGTTTGGAAATAACGACGCCCAAATTCCCAAATATTGTGTATAAATGTTTGTTTTCATTTAATTGGAGTTTGTTATATAAAATTAAATTAAAAAACAGGGAAAAAAAGAAAAAGAAAACAGAACCTATTTTCAATAAAAGGAAAAAATAAAAATTGTAAAAAATTGAAATCAGGTTTGTGTGTGTGTGTGTGTGTGTGTGTGTAGAGATACAGATAAATAGCCATTGTATTTATTGCCTTTAAAACTAATATTCTGAAAAAAAAACTAATATTCTGTAGGAAATTCTAAAATCTGTCTTTTTTTATGTTTAAAGTTACTTAACTGGGGGCTCCTGTAAAATACAGAACAAGTATGTTTCTACTTAAAAATAGACAAACCAGCACACAGTCAAATTTAAACAAAGCAAAACCAAACTCCAACAGTGTAAGTAACTCATGCCCAACATTAGAAATTCATTAATGATCTTCTGGGTTCCTCAATAGAGCTTGAGCTACATTTCTGGACACACACACACACACACACACACACACACACACACACACAAATTGTCTTCCAGGCTCAGGCCACTCCGTATATGATCCTGCCCTTCATGATTGATCCTCTGTGCTGGCATATCTAAAATGCTAGGGTCTTTTGATGCAACTGCACTGTAATTTCTATAATAGCCTTTCATGGGCTCTCTTGAGGGGATCCAGCCCTGTCACACATTGTCAATCCTCAACTTATTTCCATATCCCCTTCATGCCTTTAAAACTAGTACCACCTAGGTGTGGTTTATACTACTAAGTTTGGCAACTAGAAGGAGGTACAACCCTGTCTGTTTCTAGAACACAGCTATTCTGTGTTGGCCTATTAAAAAATAACTTCCTAGAAGACTTCACCTCAAAGATTCTGTTTTAGTCATAATCACAGCTGATTCTTCAGCTGCAGCTTACCAGACTCCACAGATTCATCACACAAAAGGCCTTATAAAATCTTTGCTGCCCATGGAAACTTCATGAGGCAAGTCAACATTCTCTATACTGTCTTCAATATCTTATCTTCTAAGTTCCTAGAAAACATCTCACTGAGCTTCCAATACTATACTTTATAATCCAAGTTGCTCTAGTCCTTCCACAAACCCTCTCCAAAACATATGGTCATGTATCTCAGTGTAGTACATCATTATTTTGGTACAAACTTGTCTTAGTTAGGGTTATTATTGCTCTAATGAAACACCATGACCAAAGCAACTTGGGGGGGGCTTATTGGGTTTATACTTCCACACCACTCAGATCATCCTCACAGGAAGTCAGGATAGCAACTCAAGCAGAACAAGAAATTGGGGACAGGAGATGATATAGAGAAAATCTTACTGACTTGTTTCCATGGCTTGCTCAGTTTGCTTTCTTATAGATATCAGAACCAGTAGCCTAGGGATAGTCCCACACATGATGGATTCAGCATCTACACTTCAATTTTTAATCAAATAAATGTCCTATACAGTTGGCCTGTTCTTCATTGGGGATTCCCACCTCTCTGATGACTAAATTTTGTCTCAAGTGTCTATAAAATATCAAGGTTGTAGACTAGAAACTGCAAGATGAAACAAACCCTTTCTTCCCCAAGTTACATTTGGTTATGTTGTTGACTAATGGCCATAGAACCTAAAGCAGAACCTGGGATCAGATCATTGGATACTGCTGTGACAGACCTGACCATGTTATTTTTGGGTGGATTGTGAAAGGATTTTGATACTTTGAGATAATAAGTCATTGTGTTTTCAGAGTTTCCTGTGCTATTGTGATAACTTAAAAGATGATGCAAGGAGCAGTGCAGGTGATGAAAATTTGACTAGTGAAGTTCCTGAAGGAAGATCGAGAGTCTCACAAAGAATATAAGGGTAATTTTGTGGTATTTTGTATTAATAACTTGTGGTATTTGGTTGGTTGTTTCTGTAATTAACAACAGACTATAGGAAACCTTTTCTTTTGCTAAGGAAATGGATGCTTGTTAGCTAAGGATCGAGAAACATGTATGATTTAGAAGACATTAGCATTATTGAGGCAGACTTTTTTTTGGAAATTATTTCCTCAAGTTCAGGGAATGGAGGCTGTGATCCAGATGATGCATAGTATGCAACTTATATTGGTAACTGAAATTGGTAATGTGTATGAGTCATCCAGATGATACTGTTTTTGAAGGAGGTATCATAGAGAACACATGAGGCTTGGCACTGTGTAGCAGGCTAGAGATGCTGAAGACTGGTTGGGAGAAGACATTGATTAAGTTATAGCCTCAACTGCAGTAGAAGGCACAGGATTGATGTGGTCATGTAAAAAAAAAAAAAAAAAAATGAGGTTTTCTGTCTTAGAATCCCTTAAGAGAGCAAAAGAGAGGCTATTGGTGAAAAGCATTACAGTTTTAATAGCAGATTCCAGCATCATAGGGGCAACCAGTGCCATGTGACGTTCAATTAAATTAGCTGTGAGAGAGTGAAAGATAACTTGTATAGACCGGCCTTTTGACACTACTTAGCCCACTCAGTGGCACAAATCCTCCAACAATACTACATGTCCTAATCATTCTCAAGTACTTCTACCAACTGGGGACCATACATTTAAATATATGTGCCTATGGGGCTCATTATCATTTAAACCACAATATTTCATTCAACTGGCCCTCACAGACTTGTGGCCACATCATAATGAAAAATCACTTATAAAAATTTCAGAAGTCTTCATAGTCTTTACAGTCTCAACACAGTTTAAAAGTTCAGAGGGAACTGGGATCGATATGTAAAATAATAATAATAATAATAATAATAATAATAATAATAATAATAATAATTTTTTAAAAAAATTTCAAACTCCAAAGTCTCTTTTGAGTCTCCAGGCAATCTCCTAATTGTAACTGCCTTTAAAACCAGAAAACAAATTATATACTTCTAAGATACAGTGACACAGAATATCCTTTACCATTCTAAAAGGGAGGAGTAGGAACACAGTGAGGAAATGCTGAACCAAAGCAAATGAGAAAGCCACCAGGGCAAGATAATTCCCTGTCTTTCTTAATGAGGGCTACTATTGCTATGACAAGACACCATTACCAAAGCAACCTGGGGAGAAAAGGATTTATTTGCCTTACACTTTCACATCACTGTCCATTATTAATGGAATCAGGACAGGAACTCAAACAGATCAGGGACCTGGAGATAGGTCCTGATGTAGAGGTCATGCAGGAGTGATGCTTACTGCCTTGTTTTCAGTTTGTTCCGTCTTCTTTCTTATAGAACCCAGGACCCCCAGACTAGCATGGATCCATCTGCAATGGGCTAAATCCTCCCATTAATCACTAATTAATCATTTTCTTAATTGAAGTTTCATTCTTTCAGCTGGCTTAGCTAGTGTAAAGTTGTGAAAAAAGATAGAATGTACTGCCATTCCAGATTTGCTAACCAGAGCACACACACACACGTGTGTGTGTGTGTGTGTGTGTGTGTGTGTGTTTGTATAGTTCAGTAACCACTCCCTCTATGCAGCTTTCCTCAGGAGATGTTTCATGGCACTGGTATTTCCAACATTTTGGGGTTTCCAATACAATCTAGGCTTTATGTTTACAGCTTCACATAATACACTCCCCAGGCCTCAATTCAGTGATGCCCTACCATACAACTAGCTTCAGCAGCTTTCTTTAACCAAATAGGTATTTCACAACCCCCTACTCTTGCCATTTATGGCATTAAAGCTGGAACCACAGGGGCTCTGGTCCTAAATTCTACTGAGTGTTTGGGATAGAACCTAGGCACCTCTTTGAATTACATTTGCATGACAGTTGGTTTGTTGTTGCTATTTAAGCCTTTTCTTTTCCTAAATTACAGGATTACCTGGGTAGGCTCTCACCCAAATGGTACCAATTCCTTTCCTCTGTTGTTTCTTTTCTCTTTCAACAAACACCAAGGCTTCAACAATTCATTTCCTGGTGTTCTTTTCTCCTTTTGCTGTACAATTTTCATTTTTCCCTATTTTGCTCTTTTAGATTTTAAATTGGTATAAAAATAGTCACTAATAGCCACAAAAGAGAGTCCATATTAGGTTGTCTTGGAATCTCCTCTTTAAACAGAAGCCATAGGAAGCTCTTCAATTTAACGTCAGGCAAATTCTTAGGACAAACATATTCAAAAGAATGATCTCTACTAAAAGTTGTTGAGCTGGACATTCATATTTACCCAGCATTCAGCTGGTTTCCTAGCCCCAAATCTCCATGTCTCCCACATTTCTACAAGAAATAGCACAGTCAGACTTTTACAGCAATGACACACTCCTTGGTACCAATTCTGTCTTATTTAGTTTTCTATTGCCATGACCAAGACAGCTTATAAGACAAGAGAGACATAGAGAGACTGGAAAAAAAAGCATAGAAACAGAAAGACATACAGAGATACATAAACAGAAAGAGACAGAGAGAGTTATAGAAAGTGTAAAGTGAGAACTGGGACCTGAATGATCTTTTGAAACTTCAAAGCCCAAGACACAGTGACATACATCATCCCACAAACCCAGACTTTTCATTTTCCCCAAGTAAGTGCCTCCACCAAATGAGGACCAGGGACAAAATACATGTATGAGCCTACAGGGGCTCTTGCCATTCAAATCACCACACAGGGAAAGTGCTCATTCCAAGGTAATTCAAGTCAGGTGTCAGAAATGTTTATATTTGCCTAACAGAATCACCTGTTAGCAAACAAGATATTTTATTGTTAAGCTAAAGGGCATAACCCAGCAATGGCCCTAATAAAATTAAGTATACAATTACTCCATTTTTTTCCTGAATTACCCACTTGACTTTAATAAGTTCCAAGGGAGGAATAGACATGAGATACTCAATAGATACTTGTATATTCTTAGGATCTTGGAAACCCTAGCATTTTCAAGTTATGTCAAAAAATTTCTCATGGATGTCAATATGGAGAATGAAAATATTAAAGACTGAGATTGCTCTTTCAGTTCTGACGTTTACTTGATTTTAGCAGTAATGAGAAAGCACAAAATGGATTTAATCATGGATGTGACATGATCAAATTTGCATGTAGCAAATTAGCTCACTCTATTTTTATGGGGAGGAAAGTCAAAATTAAAATGCAGAAAGTTTAAGATAGGAGTAGAGGGCAGACATGATGAGAACATCAATTAATTCAGGGAACTATAATAATTAGAGAGGTGATAGGACTAGGCATTATTTCAAAGAATGATGTGACAAGAAATTGAGTAATTTGGTATGAAGAAAATAAGAAAAGACATAAAATGAAAATGACTCAAATTTTGGCTTGGGTGAATTATAAGAAACAGAATGGATGCATGTAATGAATAATACAAGTCCAAGTTCCGTGTTTCAGTTATTAAAGAAAGCACTCAGTTAATTCCAAGCACACATCCACATAGTATAAAGAGTAACTACTATGTGTCATGTGGCATAACAAGGAGTTAAAGGTACTCTCTTCACTTTCTTTTGAAAGACATTAAATCTCAAAAAGCTAAATATAAATTTATCATGTAACACAGATACACACCTCTATAGCATATATCTGAAGGACAAGATTCCTGACTCCACATACACTTGTTCACACATGTTGACTGCTTTTCTTTTCAAAATAGGCAGGAAATGAAAACAATTTAAATTTCTTTCAACCAACTAGTGAATAATGAATTTGTAGTACATATACCCTAAAGAAAATTGTACAGTATTGGAAAATATAAAATCATGGACCTTTCAGAAACATGGAACTAGAGAAGATCATACTGCATGAGGTAACTCTGAGTAGGAAAGTAAAATGTTGCATACTCTCTCATTGGAGGCTCCTAGTTCCAAATCCTCAGCTGTAAGTACATAGCCTAGAGTAACTGCAGAAACTAGCAAACTATAAAGGAAATTCTTCTGGAATTGGAGAATGGGGGAGAACTAGGAAGGGGAATAAAAGTGCACAGTGATCTGACTAAAGAAATGGGATTAGTTTGCCATGATTAGGCGAAAGAGGGAGATAAAAACAGAAGAGAGGAGTAAAATGATAGCAATGATGTCTGAAAAAGTGATAAAGTCACTAAGAAGGACACTAAGAAGAAAAAAAATTACATTACATATATAAATATATATTTTAAAATCTATTGCTATTGCCAGTGCTTCTCCACAAAGGTGGAAGGTAAATCCCTATTACAGACTACTCCATGTATTTCGGACACAGGGCCCAGAGTGCCCTGAGCTGAAAGAAATTTGAATGCCTACTCTTGAGGACTGGATTTCATAGTACTAGAAAATGCCATGCAAGCTTCTAGAGAAGGAAGGCAACCAGAAGTTCTACATAACTACGTATATGTATATATGTCTGTATGTATAGATGTGTATGTATATGTAAAAATAATGAAAAAGGATATGAATTTTAAAGAGAGCAATGAGGAATATGTGGGAGAGTTTAGAAGGAGGAAAGGGGAGAAGGAAATAATGTGTTTATCTTATAATCTCAAAGATAAAAGAAATAACATTCTAAACATCTCTCCCCAAACAAAATTTAATGCACTGTAAAGTAGTATTTGGCATATATAACTTTATTAATTATCTCTGAAATATTCTATAATGATTTTTATTTTTTTAAATAGGAAGGATATTTTTGTACTAAATTCTCTTGAACCTATTACCTAGTATAGATTCATAATTTATAAATGGCTTTCTTTTATTCCTTAGAGAAAGATAATGATTGAATATCTCTTTGTCAATTTGATTTCAGTTGATCTCAGTTGATTGAAATGAATGTTCAAACTGAGGAGTTTATACATTGGAGAACACAAGGCATGAAATTGTGAAAGAATCTATTCCATTCCTTTTTTTTTTTTTTTTTTTTTTTTTTTGGACCAATGTGGTAATGTGGTTTTAAAGGATGGCTATAGAAGCTGACAGGTCTACTATGGCAGACATCATTACCTTTGCAGACAAACTACTCATCTCAGGGACTCCCCACTGTTGTTTTATCTTTTTAATTTAAATTAAAACAATTTAATTTTACATACCAATTCCAGTTCCCTTTTCCTCCTGTCCTCCCACAGCCCCACCATCTCCCCATCCCACCCCACATCCACTTCCCTGAAAGTGTAAGGTCTGCCAAGGGCATCAACAAAAATCTGTCATATAATGTGGGGCAGGACTGAGGCCCTCCCCCTTTTATCTAGACTGAGCAAAGAATCCTTCCATAGGGAATCAGTTTCCAAAAGGAGAAATTAACACTCACCATGACAAGGGTGGAAGAGATTCTTGGGCCTCACAACAAGTTTAAGTCATTGCTGCCCACTCTACAGTGTTTCTAAAGGTACTGGTAGAAGACTGTGAAGTTTCAGCCTCACGGGTTTTCCTTTTAGGATTTGTCATTTCTGAGTCTGAAAAGTTTTTCTTAATACAAAACCTCTTAGTTTACACAAAGTCTCACAAGATATGAACTGTACTGGGATAAACAATATGGATTCATTACTGGGGTTTGCAAATAATCATTTGAAACACTTCATTCATGTTAAAATTATAGTTCTTTAAATTTCTTTACATTAGATTAATTGATATTTTTAAAATAATGGAATACTATCCTAGTTAACTTAAGGTAAGTTGTCAATGAAAGCCTAAAATTTAAAGCCTATAATTTAAATGTAAAGAGAACAAGGCCATTTTGCAACATGAGGAAATTCATCTTCATGGGTGCTTTTTGTTTTGACTTTTAATAATGAGGTGACGAGCTTAATCTTTGTGATATGTCTAATTCCTTCCCATGCTGTGATCCACTGTTACCTGGTCCTGAGAATTACAGATGCAACCTTCAACCCTTTGAATAAAATTCTGCTTCTCTGTCAATGAGAATTCCTGTAGACAAGTCTGATAAGCACTCTATCTCTGATGTTCTTTCTGGAAATCAGTTCCAGAAATAATAGAATGTTCTTGGAAATATGTTTTCCCACCCAAACAGTTGAATGAAGTATTTTGTACCTGCTCTGATATTTCTAATTGTCATTAGCAACTGGTATTCCATGAACTCTTATATTCTGAAGATGATGTTCTCATTTCCAACAAAGCATGGTCACAAAAGCATGTGCTTCTGCCATAAAATTATACTAACCTGACATAGGAAAATATACCACTGCTAGAAAGAGCTGTCATTTGGGTGAAATGTACCCATTCTAGTTGGTCAGTGACAACTGCTGATTTCAACTCCCCAATTCTGGCTTCTTGTCTGTGGTTAGGTAGAGCCAAAGGCCCTCAGAGCCCCGTGGGTTCTGACATCCCCTCAGGGTCCTGCTTGGAAAGACCAGCAATGGACTGGCACTAGGGCTCTAGGAACAGGGAAGAGAGGCACAGGCCAAAAATTTGACAATTTCCCTGTAAAGCTCTGGTTAAATGTGCCAGACACTGAGGTGTGTAATCAATCCTTTGCTTATTGTAACATCATGTACCTTGCAAAAGAAGAACTCAAGTTTCTCTGAGTTCCCAGATACTTTATTGTCTGACTAACTTTACTGACTTGTTATCTGGTTACTCATCTTAGAGAAATGAGGAGCTATGATAATAATAAACATGTCGGCTTTGGTTATCACCTCTCTATGCATTTCCAACCCCAGTTTGTGACTCCATCCTTTCTCCTTCTCCCCACACATTCTCCTCAGAATCCTTGTGTGAACCCAGGAGCAACTGCTAACACTGTTCAGATGCTGTCTATGAATATTCATTTATTATTATTATATGTGAAGTGAAACAATTAATGTAATGAATATTTAGTAAATTGATGTCCAAGAAAAACAATAACTTCTTGAGGTTTGGAGAGCCCAGATGACATGAGAAAATAACAACTTTCTCTGACAGAATTCCAGTCATGTTGAAGTCATAAGCATGATGAATTTTCATGATTTGAGAACTTTCCATGCTTTTCTTTAGAGAAGCAAAAATGATGCAGTAATCATAGTCTCTCTCTCTCTCTCTCTCTGTCAATATTTAAAAACATCCTTTCTGAGAAAAAAATAATATTTGGAAATGTTTGATTATAAAGGCCTGGTTTTTAGTTTGAAAATGTTGAGACTATATTGTAGCAAATAATTTGAAATACTAATATGCTCTGGTGTCTTCTTCTTCTTTTGTTTTTCTATGGAGAGAGTTCATGTATGCATGAAACCTTTACATGTTTCTGAATAGCTTCTTCTGTTTCTTTACACAACACAGCCAAGTGTCCTAACAGCTTATACATTTATGTGACAGGTACATGTAGATAAGTGTCTTAAAAACATATACATTTGTGTGTCAGGTAAAGGATTCAGGTAGACAATGCCTGAAAGTGGTACTTGTTTTCCCAAAGAATAGATACTCATGAAACTGTTACTGAACACAAATTATTTTCCTCAAATAGTCCATTTCCCTTATATGAGTTTGTTATTTTACTGAAGATAATTATAATATTCTCATCTTACTGAGACTGTGTGAGTTAATGCTTATTACTCACACAAATATTTAGCAGACCATATTGTCTGACATACATTCCAACCTATACTACTGTGTTTATCAAGTAAACAATGGTTTTAGTTAATCAGTTGTTTTCTTCAAACCATTTTAAGGCAGTGCCATTTTATCCATGAATAGTGTAAACTTTTGGAAAATTGAAAATATAAAGGAGTAATATTTTCAACCACATTTTGTTTTTCCTCTTTTGATTTGCAGATGACACAATAAACAGGCTTCATACTAACAAGTGAGTTGCCAGCAAGCAGATGTGATTCCATAGGCAGAACGAATCCAGGACTAGGAAGGAAATAACCACCATAGTCTGATAAGGTTGATTATGTTTTTTTTTTTTTTTTTTTTTGTCTGCACTGTTATTTTCTGTCTGGAAACACCTGAGCTCCTATTTGTAAACATGAGCACTATAATCATCATTACAGAAATATCTACTTCAGACTCAGTTCACACAACAATCAGCACTTAGAGAAAGAGAATCTCCGTTGCTTTTAAAAATGGCCTGGGCAGTCTATGGGACCGCGGACATTGGAACCAGGATGTATCCATGGTGCACAAAAGGACTTTGGGAGCACATTCCCCATGGATGGGTACACTCCTAACCTAGAGGCAGGAGGGAAGGCCTAGTCCCTACTCCAAATGACTTGACATGTCTTGTTTATCACTCCTGGAAGGCATCACCCTCCCTGTGGAGTGGAGGCCAGATGGGATGGGATGGGAGGGTGGACACAGGGCATGGGAGGCAGGGAGGAAGGGAGGGATAGAGGGAGGAAGGGAGGGACAGTGGGAGGAAGGGAGGTAGAGGGAACTAGGATCGATATGTATAATAAGAAAAATAAAAAAAAATAAAAACTAAAAATACCATGCTGGGTGCAGGAGAGCTTTTGGTAATG
This sequence comes from Phodopus roborovskii, assembly GCF_943737965.1. Classification (NCBI taxonomy): domain Eukaryota; kingdom Metazoa; phylum Chordata; class Mammalia; order Rodentia; family Cricetidae; genus Phodopus; species Phodopus roborovskii. The sequence continues at coordinate 395,784 of NW_026126436.1, forward strand.
CAGCTGCCTTTGATCTCCCCACTTCTATGAGTAAGCCAATAAATTCAAAATAGACTTTGAGTTAAAAAATAAAATAAACTTAGATTATATAAATTCAATAAAATTTAGTTTTTAGAGATGATTCATACTTCTATTTTGTGAACTCTTTCTCTTAGAAATTATGAGTAGTAGTTTAGCATCAAAAGAAACATAAAATATTAATTTATTATTAAAATTAGCAGATACATGGCATTTTTAAATATTATTCCAGAGATTGAACTAGCATGTGAATATCATTAAGGGAAATCAATACCTTGGTAAGTGAGACCTACATGTCCTCGGGCTTCAAATACCAACATGCAGGCAGAAGCATGAACAGTTCAGGAACAGAAGAATATCTCTGAACATTTCAATCTATAAATTAGCAAACTCTGGTGAAACATAAAATTTTCACTAAGGAAACATCCTCAAACTTACTCTAAATGTCAGGTAACATTTATTCCAAGTCTTAAAAAGAAAACTCAGTTTTCCAAAGTGTACTTCCCCAGGGGACAAACACATGTTAAGAGTGGGCACTGACTGGTCAGTGTGTACTCTAGTAATTTATTTGCTGGACCAAATGTCTGAATTCTCAGCCAGTTATTACAGTCAGCTTTAACCCATAATCCCAGGGTTACTTAACTTTTACCATGACAATCATCAGGTCTCTCTTTGTCTCATTTATTTACATTAGTAATGGAATGTTACCTGTTATACACTGAGTGAAGCCCTCTTCGTAGGAACAGCTCATGCAGCCAAACTCCTTTTTAGTGTAATGTACAGCTCAAGACATCTACTCAATGCATGTGTTTTTCAAGATAATATCAAACCTGTACTCTTGGTTGTATACCGTGAACCTGCTACAACAACAAAAACTACAAATTTTGGTGTTGCTTATCTGTGCAAAATAATGATAGCAAGAAAATATTTCTCATTCATATTATCTAGGTTATCTGAAAGTCCTACATTAAGGGGGGGTTATGCATCTAATACAGTAAAATCTATTTATTATACAGGAAATAAAAGTCATTTGACAACACAGGTTATTGGCAGAAACTGTATGAAACTAACATGTAACAAAGAAATAACATAGATCTTAGTCATTCATGATTGATTTTGTGGCATCTCCTTGTACCACCCTGTATTCCTTCATTAAGATTATACATATATATATATATGGTATATATATATATACATATATATATATATATATTATACTGCCACATTTTGAGGTTACAGTGGGTCATTTCATAATATTCATAAGCCCAGTGAGATACGCCATATATGTGCAAAGAACAAGTAAAATGCTGTTTGGCTGTAAAATTTGAGTAAGTTCAGATGTTAAATTCAGCCAGTCAGACAAAAGTTCATCTTCAGTCTGAGAAACCTAAGTATGTCTTGCACCTTCTTTCAATTAGGCCATTCAGAAAAAGCTTCATTACTCAATGGAGCTCTCATTTATATTTGAGACCCGAGGCAAAATTAATTTTCTCTTCAAATGGCATATAATAAAATCCTTGCATTTTCTTTGTTTAAGTCCCTTTAGATAAAGGAACCTAGGAGCATTTCAGACTTCTTAGAACACTTTGTGGAATAGATGAAACCAAACCCCAAGGAAGAAGACAGTTAGCACATATGCCAGCACCAAATAGCCTCAAGAAATTAAAGATCAAGAGGCAAATCTGACAAGCATGAATTTCAGAGAAAGGTGATGAAAAACTGTAAAGAGTTTTCACTCCTTTGCATTGAAAGTTACAAAATAACCTAAAAAAGAATCCTTCACAATTATAATTTTTTTCTCTCTCTCTCCCTCTCTCTCTCTCTCTCTCTCTTTCTCTCTCTCTCTCTCTGTGTGTGTGTGTGTGTGTGTGTGTGTGTGCCTGTGCAATTTGACTAAAAGAGAATTATATAAGTAGGGTCTGATTAAATTAATAATTTGATATATAAAATAAAAAGTTGATATGTCTGTTTAGAAATTTTGATTTAGTTGTTAGTTCAGGCATATGCAAACTTAGCATATACAAGTAGGGCATATTGAAATCTGAGGGCAAATGCATCTAGAGAACTAACCATATATTCCTAGGTCAATAAAATAACTGATTTCATTAACAAGCAAAAGAAACAATAATCTTGCTAGGTTTTATCAAGAATAAATGATAGACCCTGTATACAAAACTTATTGACAAGTTAAAATTCAGAGTCAATGTGCTTGGTCTGGAAATTTTGTTAGAATAATAGGAGCAATCAAGTGTCTGCACACTATTGATAGAGCCCCAATAACAGATTTAAGCAGTGATTCTGCCAACGTCTAATTTGTCGAATGATTGAAATTATAATGGTGACTATTAGAATTTTACATGAGGATTTACTTACTGAAGCATGGACAACTCAAAGGTAAGCACATTACTGAAATGTCCATCTGTCTTCAGTGACTATCAATGAAACCTTCTACCTTGGAGCTGCCAGAATAAGTTGCAGGTAGGTCAACAAGTCAGTGAAAAAAAGACTATAGGCACATTTGCTTGTCAGGAATACACTTTTCTCCATCAAATATTTAATTCTACAATTTAAAGAGGAACTTTGTTAATCTTGCAAATTCTAGCTTTCTTAGACTGATGAGGTGTTCTTTCTTACTTCTTGGGCCTTGTAAGATTCATTTACTTCCCAAGTCTTAATATCATCACTACAAGATGAAAGCTTTCAAATCAGAAAAATAATGCTACACAATATATTATTCCCAAAGGGCCTAGTATTCAGTAAAAGCAATTTTCAAGTATTTACTGAGTTTTTCTTGAGAAAGTTCAGAGGAAAGAAGGGTTATGGCTTTTTGATTTTGGGAAAAGAGATTTTTCTCTAAGACACATTAGCATGACTTTGAATCCTGTTTTGGCAATGTGTAATTCAGTTCCAATGTTTCTGCATTACCCTAGAAATTCTGGCTACTTGTAACAGGAATGTATTTGATAGCTCTCATACCAGATAACTGAGGAATCTTTACTTACCATTTACTAGCAGTGACTTTTAACACTGAGAAGAAAAACAAATATTACAAAATGAAACAAAAAGGATCAATGATTGTGGTAGCAAAATATATGGAAGAAATACATTCTGTGGAATATTCCAGTCATCAAATTGAGAGTGATAATTCACTACATTTAACATTGGAAATTACCTACCCTTGCTAACCTCCATGTTCTTGAAGACTTTAATTGCAAAATAAGACATAAAATTCATAAAGACAATGGACAAGATAATCCTTGCACTCCTGCATATATTGCAGTTCCTGGAAGTATGCACTAATCCTGTTTCGAAATCTAAATTAAGGGAAAGAACAACAACAACAACAAAAACAAAAAAAATAGAAACACTTGTGAAGAAAATGCAGTTTGTTTTACTACTCATTTTATCAAAACCAAGAATAAAAAAGCAGATTATTACAGTGGGAAAACTTTCATTATTTTTGTAACTAATTACACTTTTTAAAAATTTTTGTTAAAAAGTTTCATACTTTTCCACTAATAATTTGCCATTGTTCTAAAACAATCCAATAAGTCAGAGTTAAGCATGAAGATAAAATATGCATTTATAAAGTGAGCTATTAGTAAATTTATATGTATCAACCACCAAGCACAGCATTGGGTTAGGCTAAGTTATGCCTAAGATGGTACCTAGGAACTAAATAAATCAGAATACTTTATTGTGACTCTCTTGCACAGTTCATCAAAATATAACTACTTTGCATGTATAAATTGCAGATTATAATCAATAATGGTTGCTTGTAAAATGTCCTCTATTTTACCTCAAAATTAGATGCTAAAGGAGAATTTTGAGGAGATTTTTAAATGAAGATATATGCTGTAGTAGACACTATTCAAATCTCCTGCTGTAAAAACAAAGTGTATGTGTAAATAAAAATCTTTGGTAAATAATAATCTCCTGTGGAATTATCTGTATTTTTTAATGAAATTTTTATTTTGGTAAAATTTGTTATCATTTAAATTGCATTGTTGTATAAATCATCCTATAATGAGTAGTTATTTCACTAAGACTGAGCACACTAAATTGAAGATAAGAGATCCAGATTCACAAATATTTTCATTTCTGAGAGCTTACGGCAATTAATTTTAAAATGTGTTATTATATTCAATATATTGGGCACTTATAAATTTAGAGTACATTATATTGCAAGCTAATATATTCAAGATTGGAGTGTTCAGAGAGTTCAAGAAAGGCTGTCATTTAAGAGGAAAATAGCTAAAAGAATATATATATATATATTCTTTAATAAGTAAGTGAATCATGTGAATTTATTTTTTAATTTATACTTTTATTTGTTTCATTTTATGTTCCAACTACTGTTCTTCCTCCTGCTATGCCCTACCCTCCCCTCAGTTTACCCCATCCACTTCTCCCAGGGGTAGGGGGTACCATGAGGAGTCAACAAAGCCTGGCATATTAAGTTGGGGTAGAATAAAGCCCCTTCCCATTGCATTAATGCTGAGCATGGTATCCCACCATTGGGAATGGCTCCAACAAGCTACATATAGATCCTCCTCCTCCTACCAGAGGTCCCTCAGATAGCTCAAGTTTCACAACTGTCTCCCACATACAGAGGGCCTAGTTTGGTCCCCTGAAGACTCAGCTTCTGTAGATCTAGAGTTCATGAGTTACCACAAGCTTGGTTTAGCTGTCTCTGTAGAGTTCTCTATCATGGTCTTGATGTCCCTTGATTGTGTTTTCCCTTCTCTCTCTCTTAGACTGAATTTCCAGAGCTCAGACTGGTAATTGCTTATGGATCTCTGCATACGGTTCCATTGCTACTTAATGAAGGCTCTATGATGATAGTTGTGATATTTATCAATCTGATCATAGTTAAAGGGAAAATCAGACAGCCTTTCCACTATTGCTAGGAGTCTTAGCTTGCATCATCCATGTGGGATCTAGGTCTCTAGCACCAGGTCTCTCCCTAGCTCCATAGTGGCACTCTCTACCAAGATATCTCTTTCTTTCTTTTTTTTTCTTTTGATTTTATTTCAACATTCCTTATTTTTCATATTGATCCCAGTTCCCTCTCCCTCCCTCTCTCCCACCCTCCCATGCCCCCTGACCACATTCCCATCTCTCTTTCATTGTGCACACACAGCCCCCCACACCATACCATTCCCATACATTCTCATCCCTATTCCCATCCCCTTTACAACTCCTCTTCTCCTCTAGTGTACCTAGTTTCCCTTCCCAGGAAGACCTGTGTCTCCCTTGTAGGGTGATCCTTGTTACCTATCATCCCTGGAGCTATAGAGTACATTCTGGTTATCCTTTGTTTTACATCTAATGCCCACTTATGAGTTAGTCCATACCATGCTTGTTTTTTTGAGTCTGGGTTACCTCATTAATGATGGTTTTCTCTTGCTCTATCCATTGTTTGCTAATTTCATGATATCATTATTTCTTATACCTGAATAAATCTCCATTATATATTCTAAAGGTACCACAGTTTCTTTATCCAGTCTTCAATTGAGGGACATCTAGTTTGCTTCCACATTCTGAATATAATGAATAATATTTCTATTAATATTGCGGAGCTAGTGTCCTTTTAGTGTGATTAAGGATCCTTTGGTTATATACCCAATAGTTGTATGGCTAGGCTGTAAGGTATATCGATTCACACTCATCTGAGAAAACATAATACTGATTTCCAAAATGGGTGTACAATTTTGCACTCCCACAAGCAATGGAGGAGTATTCCCTTGACTCCACATCCTCTCTAACATAAACTGTCTTCAGTATTTTTGATATTAGCTCTTCTGAAAGATGTAAGATGGTATGTCAGAGTTCTTTGGATTTGCATTTCCCTAATGTTTAAGTATGTTGACCAATTCCTTAAATGTCTTTTGGCGATTTGAGATGCTTTTGATGAGAATTCTATGTTTTCCTTGTTCTTCATCTTTAAGTTGGATTATTTATTTATTTATTTATTTATTTATTTATTTAGGCTTTTTGAGATATGGTTTCTCTCTATTGCTTTGGATCCTATACTGGAACTAGCTCTGGGTATTTTGATGTCTAGTTTCCTGAGGTTGGCAGTGGTATTCTGAATATATTTGTCCTGCTTTACCCTAATTGGGATTATCTGTTGTCTATGTCTTTGTGAGTGCAAACTTCCTTGTGTTGGAGTTTTCCTTCCAACACTTTCTGTAGGGCTGGATTTGTAGATACATATTGTGAAAATCAGGCTTTGTCATTAAAATCTTGTTTTCTTCATCTACAGTGATTGAGAGTTTTGCTGGGTATAGTAGCCTGGGCTAGCATCCGTGGTCTCTCAAAACTTGTAGAACATCTATCCAGGACCTTCTGGCCTTGAGAGTTTCCATGGAGAATCAGGAGTTATTTTGATAGGTCTGCCTTTATATGTTTCCTGTCCTTTTTCCTTTGCTGCTCTTAATATTTTTTCTTTATTCTGTTTGCTAGGTGTTTTGATTATTATAATTCGAGGGATCTTTTTTCTTTGGTCCAGTCTATTTGGTGTTCTGTACGCTTCTTGTACTTTCATGGGCTTGTCCTTCTTCAGATTGGGAAAGTTTTCCTCGATGATTTTGTTGAATATGTTTCGGCACCTTTGAGCTGGGCTTCCTCACTTTCCTCTATGCCTATTATTCTAAGGTTTGGCCTTTTCATGGTGTCCCACATTTCCTGGATGTTTTGTGTTAAGGATTTGTTGAATTTACGTTTTTCTTGGTCAATGAATCCATTTCCTCTAGTTTATGTTCTGTGCCTGAGATTCTTTCTTCCATCTCTTGTATTCTGTTGGTTATGCTTGCTTCTGAAGTTCCTGATCTTTTGCCCAGTTTTTCTATTTTGCATTCCTTCGGTTTGTCTTGCCTTTATTTTCTCTATTTCAGTTTCTGGTCTTGAACCATTTCCTTCACCTGCTTAATTGCTTTTTCTTGGCTTTCTGTACGTTCTTTACTTTCCTTAAGAAATTTGTTCATTTCTTCCACTTTTTTGTTTGTTTTTTCTTCCATTTCTTTAAGGGATTTTGTCACATCTTCTTTGAGGGCCTCTATCATTTTTATGACGATAATTTTTAAGTCGTTCCCTTCTGATTCCTCTGCTTTGTTGTTGTGTTCCATTCTAGTTGGGGTAGATTCCCTAGATTCTTGTGGTGTCATGCCTGTCTTTCAGTTGTTAAGTGTTTTTATGTATTGCTGTCTTCCCATAGCTTCTTCCAGTAGGTGTTGTTGGGGTCTCTCCCTTTCTCTATGGTACTTCCCTGGTGGGCTTAGGTGGGTCAGAGATTCGATGTCTGTAACTCTGGGTGATTCAAGCTCTCTAGGAGGTCTCTCCACAGGCAGGGCCCCAGGGATGGGGGTCAGCTATCAGGTTCCAGCAGTAGACTGGCGATGGGGGTCAAAGATCCGGAAACCTGGGACTCAGGATGTTCCTTGTGCCTATAGGCAGATCTAGCTTGGTCCTGGCACTCTCCAGCTGAGGCCTCTATAGCACAGACCCTGAGACGTGGGTCAAGGATTCTGCCAGCAGGAACTCAGTGTGGTGCTTCAGGAGATAGGCAGATCTCTGGGAGGGGCCTGTAGGTTCAGTAGAGGACCTGTGGTGGGGGATGGAGACCAGGCAGGTAGAAATTATGGGTGGTCCCACTTGGGTATGCAGCTCTAAAGTGCTGAGAGCTTCTCCTGGAAGTTTCCAGAAAGTGTCTGGATTGTTGGCTCCACCCTCTGTAGCCAAGGCCTGGCAATGGGGGACAAAGCCTGGGCTGATACTCAGGATGTTTCTGCACTGATAGGTGGATCTAGCTGTGAACTGCCACTGTTTAGCAGAGGCCCTGTGATGGGGGTCAAGGATCCTGCCAGCAGGAACTCAGAGTGGTCCTGCAGAGATGCAGAGATAGGCGGATCTCTGGCAGGGGCCCGGAGCTCCAGTAGAGGAGCAGTGGTGGGAATTTGAGAACAGGCAGGTGGAAATTATGGGTGGTTCTCCATGGATAGGCAGGTCTCGTGTGCTGAGAGCTGCTCCTGGAAGTTCCTCCTGGTGTTGGTTTTTTTTTTTTTTATTTTTAACAGATGAATCTATTTCCTCTATGGTATCTTCAACTCCTGATTTCTCTTCCATGTCTTGAATTCTGTTGATATTCTTGCTTGTGTAGTTCCTGTTTCTTTACACAGACTTGTGATTTTCAGAATTCTCAGTTTGTATTTTCTTTATTGTATTTATTTCAATTTTCAAGGCTTGACCCGTTTCCTTCTCTGATTTTATTGCTTTTTATTGACTTTCTTGGAGATATTTATCAATTTATTCCAATTTTTGTTTGTTTTTCCTCTATTTCTTTAGGGAAAATTATAATTTCCTCTTCATAAAGCTATTTTTAATGTTTTTTCTTCTGCTTAATTTGTGTTAAGATATTGAGGTCTTCCTGTGGTAGGACCACTAGGTTCTGGTGGTACAACATGGCTCCTTAGGTTGTTGAATGTATTCTTGCATTGGTGTGTACACATCTCTTCCTCTAATTGGTGCAGGGAGTATCCTAGCCCCATGATCCAATAGTTACATACATATCTGTGTTTCAGGGATCCTCCCTTGGATCAATTTATGCAGTTGTTGTCTGTGTCTCAGGTAGCCATTATTGGACTGTTCTGTGCAGTTGCTGTCTGTGTCTCAGGGAATCACTGAAGTCTTTAGGAATGGGTGTGTCTGTGGGGATTGTAAATTATGAGGTCCCATTGCAGGGAGCAGCCTGCTTGCAGGATCCTTTCCTGCTGGCCAGCTAAGGCAGTTTAGATGGGTAGGGGAGGGGCCTAGGATTTTTCTCAGGGCCAAAGGCCTATAAACTGTGGTATCCAGATGGGGAAGCTGATCACTCACCTCTTGGTCTGCTCTGTGGACCTGTTGGAGTCTTGTGGAGCCACTGTGGTCTCAGGTGATGGATTGGTGTGGGGTTGATATGGGACTTGTAGACTACTGATTCCAGTGGAGAATGTGGAACAGCCTGCCTGCAGTAGCTTTTTCTACTGACAAACTAGTACAGCTTAAAATCCTGTGAATTTGATCATAAATGAAATTGTTAAAATATCTCTAAGAGACACTTAGCTCTGAATATATGAAGAAAAGGCTGTAATGGGTACTGCCATTCTAAAAATATTTCTCTTGTTGATTAATGAATAAAGCCCTGTTGGCCAATAGGAAAGAAAGATAGGCAGGACCAGAAGACAAGGAGGACTCTGGGAGATGTAGTAAAGAGGAGTCAAGATGTAGGCCTTGAAAGGAATAAGAACTTTGACTCTTTCTCTCCAATAAGACCACATGGAAATACTTAGATTGAGGGAAATGAGTTAATATTTCTGACAGAGCTAGCCAATATGATGTTCTAATCTTTGACAAACAGCTTTATAACTAATAGGGTCACTCTGTGTTATTTGGGATTGACATGGCTCTGTGACCAGTCTGGCAGGAAACTGCTCTTAACAAAATGGTGTTTGCAATATGGGTACTAAGAACTTCCACTTAAAACTTGACAAAAGCTTAAAAAAGGTATTTTAGAAACAAAAGAACTGAGACAAACAAGGGTTCCTGGTAGCAACATTTTTCTTGGTGAGCTCTGTTTTGTTATAGATAAGCAGAGACTCTCTTAAGGTAGGTTTACTGACTTGGCATGAGCAGAAAAAACTGCAGGGCACTTTTAAGAGGCCCTGCTAACAACTGAATGATGTGTACTACAGCTGGTAGTGGAAGTACCACATCTCCAAGCAGGCAGCATGATGCTTGATGGCAGCATAGACCAAGGCACTGTGCACAGTTCTCAGTGCTGGGAGTAAACATACCCCTGCCATCTTAGATAGAAGGGAGCTTCAAAAACAGCTGTGGCTTTCATTTTAGCAATGTTGCTATTTAGCAGCTAAAAGACTTGTGACCAGAAAAAGATAAAAATTTACAGTAAAAACAGATTCAGATAAAGAAAAACCTCTAAAGGCTTACAATATGTTTTGAAATATACATAGGCTTGGGAGAAAAAAGAAACAGGATAAAGTGGTTTTAAAAAAGTAAGAAAGAGAGAGAGTAGCTGCATGTGCTGGCACATGCCTTAAATTCCAGCACTTAGGAGGCACAGGCAGGCAGATCTCTATGATTTTAAGGTCAGCCTGGTATACAGAGTGAATTCCTGGGCAGCCAAGGCTAGACAGAGAAACCCTGTATCAAAAAATAAAAAAAAAAAAAAAAAATAGAAGTAAAAGAGAGTAACAAAAAAGACACCTAAAGATCTGAAATACACAGAAAATCTGTATACTGTATGCTATTGTGTTGTCATTGAATTGCTCAATTGCTAAGGAAGGAACAACTGCTAAAATACACTTGATTATCAATGCTACTGAGTCAATTCAACTTATACATTTTAAACATTCTTTGATTTCAAATTTTAAGTCTAAAGACAGGTTACTGGGACAAAGAATTTCTAGTATTTGGGGGGGGGTGATAGGGGAAGATGGATGGGGTGAAGAAACTGGGATTGAAATATAAAACAACCTTGTTTCAAATTTAAATAAAAAAAGGTGAAAAAAACCAAGGGTGTCCTAGTGACACCGATGATAAATATGTTAACAGGCATGGAATATTTAAAATACTTTATACAATACATTCTCTTTTATTTTTTATCTTATGTGTTACAAAAGCATATTACCATAAATATGATAAACTGACTGTATTTATTTCTTTAAATCATGCATGGGTGGGATTTATAAACAAACATAAGTAAGGGTATTTGAAATCTGAGTGGAATTTATATAAAACCTGACCTATGTTTAATTGAATATAGGGCTGAAGAGAAAGAAATGATAGGATAATAGCTATAGCCATATGATTATATTTAATAACTTTGTTATTGTCTGGGGTTAGAAGTACAAAGTTGGGCCGGAGAGATGGCTTAGCTGTTAAAGGCCAGGCACACAACCAAAAATATAAGAAGTACAAAGTCACCATGTATAAATTAGAGGACAGAGTAAATGGATGGATCTGTTACTAATGATATACCATTTGGAAACTAGACAATGGATCTCAGAATGTAAACTAAAGTGGAGTGTTTAAAATTCAATGGAATTAACCGTATAGCCAGGGCAAGTAAAAACAAAACTTTAATAGTATTTCTAGCACTGAGAGAAAGAAACAGCTATGAGTTCCATCCCTAGCCAAGAATATGTTTGCAATTGCTACCTGCTTGTGAAGGAAAAAGTACCTATCCCAATGAATTCACATTAGATATTCTAACCACACTTTGGAGTAGGTCCCAATCCTCACAGAAAATGATCAACATAAAACTAAGAAATTGGTATTTTTGTGAACTTTTGTATATTTGTTTGCATGGACATTTTCTTTTTTTGGTGTGTGTTTCTGGTCTTTTGCCTGTAAATTATGGTTACACATTTTGTTATCCTCTGGTTTTTGTTTCCTTATTTGTTTTGGGCACTCTCCCCCAGTGTGTGTGTGTGTGTGTTTGTGTGTGTGTGTGTGTGTTTATTTGTATATTCTTGAGAATTTTCTTCAATTATAATTTTGGAGTTTTGTTTGTTTTCTTGTTTATTGCTTGCTAAAGAGATTTGAGTGGGGAGGAGGTAGTAAGGATATAGGAGTTGGGACAGGGGAAACAGCTATCAGAACATATTGTATAAGAAATCATACAATTAAAATCTTTAAAAATGAAAAAAATAGAACAAAAATTGTAACTGAAAATTGATTTTTAAGGAATCCTGTTCTGTGAACTTTTGAAACTAAAGAAAAGGAAGAGATATGGAGCAACTAATAGAAGACAAGCGAAGATGAAATTTAAAGACAAGCAAAGCAATCGTTCAATTGATTGGACATATTCAAGAAATATAGTAGAAAATAATACAGAAAGTGAACAGGCATATAATTTACCTCATCATATATATATATATATATATATATGTGTGTGTGTGTGTGTGTGTGTGTGTGTGTGTGTGTGTGTGTGTGTGTGTTTAGCCAAGAATTAAAATGCAAAAGGAGAAAAGACAGGAATGATCTAGGATGTGAGGGAAGATAATTGACTGTCATGAAAAATTATACAAATTATACTAGATGTTTTTAGTATGGGATAGTAGAAAATGGGAGCTAAATGGGACATTGATAGGGCTCCATCTCCCCATATATAAAGACTGAAATAGAATGTGTTTAGTGAATTTACTCACAAGTTTAAAGCAGAAGCAATGTGATGATAAGAAGCTTCTAATGGAAATTAGTTTAAATAAATGCATATACATGCATATGTAATGTAAAAATATATATATGAATGACAAAAACATGAAATTAAAATAATATTTTGTTGATGTATTGATTCAATTTTCTGAGAAAGAAAATCATAAATTTATGAACTGACAGAATTTTCAAATTTTACAAACCTTCCATATGTCTGGAATTATTCTTTTCGTAAAATACCTGACAGGGAAACATGGTTTTTCTGTTGTTGTTTTTCCCTTGAAAGACTATCTCAACTTTATTGCTTTCATTATTTTGGGATTATTTGATAACAAAGAAAAACTCATAGTGTTGAACTTTATTGCTCTCATTTATTTTGATCCAAGTTCAAAGAAAGTTGAACAATTTCTTCCTGTGATTCACTCTATGTTGTTCATATTAAGATCACAGACCAATAAATGCATGCCAGAAGGTTCACATTTTCTAGCAAACATTGTTTCCTATCATTTAAATAAAAACATTAAGCTACATTGCTATATTAATCAATTTCAATATCACAATGTTATTAGACAATAGGTAATTAGATATTTTAAAACCATTCTATAATCTTTAAAATTTAATTTTTAGAGGCTATAATGTAATTACATTATTTTCCCTCCTCTTTGTCTCTTGAAATCCTCCTATCTTTCCTCTCTTTCAAAGTCCTGGATGGTTTTGTCATTAATGTATGTATGTGTTTGTATATGTGTGTCCATGTGCATATACATATATATTCATAATATATGAATTTCAAAATACATAAGAGCAACCTGCTATATATGCATACATTTGAGTGTGTGTGTGTGTGTGTGTGGGTGGGTGTGTGTAGCCATTTGATAATGGGGAAACAATTGGTGTACTCTTCTCTGAGGAAGACTATTTCTCTTTCTCTCAAAATTGTTTAGTTGTTTGTAGTTCTCTGTGTAGTGTAAAGGCCTCCTGGGCTCAAACTAGTTGATTGTTACATAAAAACCACAGAGCTGTAGATACCAAACTCAGTGATTATAACCCTAATGTAAGGTTTGGGATCACAGAGAACAGAAGGATTGTGAGAGTTCAAGAATCATAGAGTTTGCATTCAGATTGTGTCACCTAGTAATCTCTGAAGCTGCACCCATAAATTATCATCAAAATAGTACAATGAACATGAGCTAACTGAGAACAATAACAATAAATATACAAAAGTTTTAAATTTCCAATGAGCCTTAAGGCAAAAGTGGTAGTATGCAATGAAGTCTCAGCAATCTAGAGGGTAAAAGTTCAACAATTTAAGATCAACTTAACGTACATGAGACTTTACTTAACACACATACAGAGACACACAAAGACAAAAGAAAAACAATAACCGAAATAAAATACAGCAACTTTAATAGTTATTATGTTGCAACTAAACTTTAATATTTCAATAGATTTAAGCTATTAATTTACAAATTAGAAAACCAAAATGACTCAGAAGAAAACATTGACCAATCCAATCATAAACTATCATTCTTTAAAATGAAGATTGCAATAGCAGTAATAATAGGTATTTTTAGGCTGTGAACTATTTTAACAGTGTCACTTTCCATTTAGATAGTAATATTCATGCAATCTGTTCCTGTAACCAAACCTTTAGAAAATATTTTAAAAACTTGTTTTTCTTAACTTTGATTTACTCAATTTTACCCATAGTTTTCAACAGTGAATGAGGCAGTATTTTGACTTAAATTTCTCAATAAAGCAATTTAATAGAGAATCAATCAATTTTGACCAATATGTCTTCTCATTCAAAATCTTTCAAATATTAAGAACATGTTTAATCATTAATTTAGATAAAAACAAAACATACATTAGCAGTAACCAACTACTGTTATATAGAACCTACTGTCTCTATTAGATAGGATAAGGACATAATTCATTTTGACATAATTTTTTCAACATTATGAGATTGAATACACTTAGCTTGCATGATACAACCAGCTCATAGTGTCATTATGAAATTAAATCCCTAATCTTATAAGACTATCTTTAAAGCTTTGGAGAAGTATGTGTGCTAAATCTTCCAACATATTTTGTGTATTTATATTATCATCTACATGTGTCTTCATTACAATGTTTTGAAATATTACTACACTGATTTGCTTTTATAAAGATATCAGCATATTCTTACAAAGCTACTAAAATAGTTTAGAATCCATACTTTAAACTTTGAATCGAGTTACTTTATTTTTATTATTTTTATTTTTAAAATAATATTTTTACACACCAATCCCAGTTACCTCTGCCTTCTTTCCCCACCCCCATCTCCTTATCCTGACCCTATCTACTCTTCAGAGACGAAGTCTCCCATGGGGAATTATCAAAGTCTGTCACATCATTTCGGGCATAACCACCCACCCCCATGTCTAGGCTGAGCAAGGCAACCTTCCATAGCAAATGATCTCCAAATAGCCACTTCATGCACTAGGGTTGAATACTAGTTCTATTGCTAGTGCCTGTAAGCCTAAATGTCTCAGAAGTCAAGAGAACTTGCTACTCTTGTAGAGGACTTAGCTTCCATTACCAATACCAATTTGGCAGTTCATAACTATATGTAACTCCAGCTGTAGTGGATCTGACACCCCCATAGTGAATATGTATGTATGTATGTGCAAGCAAACATTCATACAACTAAAAGTAAAAATGAATAAATAAACCAGCAACCAGGAGTTAGAGGCAATATCTCTCTAAGTTGCAGGCAGCCTGGTCTACATGAATTCCTGGCTAGTCAGGTCTACTTTGCAAGAAATATTATATATATATTCAATATGTTGGGACATATCATTTGTGTACTAGGGAATATTTGTTTTGTTTCCTCTAGTTTGCCAAGGCACAACAATTTTCTCAGTAAGAAATAAAATTTTACAGTATAATGTTTTGTTTTATGAATTAAGTAAAGAAATAACATTAATACTGAATTATGAAAATAATTAAAATCTCAGAAAATATACAGGAGTTCATCAAAATCATAGAGATCATATCCTCACTGTTAGATGGCCAAATAATGATTATAAAGAGACTGCTTTTGGTAGCCCAGGAATTACTCATAAAGAAGAACTGTTCATTTAAAATTGGAGAATATGTTTTTAAATTACTTATCATGATATTTCATGATATTTTAATTGATATGTTATGATAGTCTTTGTAAAAATTAAAGCTTTTGGTGCTTGAATTAATTAACGCAAGGGAATTAAATATATATTCATGGTTCAAACAAGTAGAAATAATTTTTTAGTTATTGTGCAAGCAATCAAATGGATTTTGATTCTGTTTTTTATTAAAATATGTAATGAGCTCATGCATACACACACCATATTTATCACCAAACTGATAACTTCATATATATTAAGTACTGCAAGTGAGAAAAAGTTTCTTCTATTTTCATTGCATGACTAAATGTGCTATGATAAATCTAAAATTAATGATCATACTCTTATATAAAATAACATGGAAACTTTCAGACATGAAGACATGAGGAAACAAGTTGAGTTCCATATTTTTATGCCATCTGATGAAGTAGTAAGTTATGGAGAAGTGTGGGTGGGGAACAAAAAGCATGATCCACAGATAATAAACTTGGAGAAATTAGCAAGGCCTGTACAGATTATTATCTGTGATCCTGTGTCTTCAGAGATAAGGATATCCCTTCCTCCCATGATGGAGGAGGCACTTATCACAGGCAGATCCCTTGACCTGCTTCAGGAAAAGGGCAGAACACCTTTTCTGTCTTTCACAACATACTTCAGGGGAGAAGGGCATGAAAAGGTCAGAATGTGACCTTCCTGATTCTGCCATTTTCTCAAATGCCAACCTGTCATTATTTATTTATTGTGGGGGTTTAGTGTTGTTCTCACCCTATCAGTGTCTAGTCCTGCATAGTCAGCTAGGTATGAGCTATAAAATGCAAATATATATATATATATATTTGTTTGAACCACATGATATATGATGGCAAGATGCAGTATCTCTATAATTGTTTGATACTTCTAATAATAAAACAATAAAGAGAAGTTGATAGTTAATTGATCCCTGGGAAATATTGAGAAATAATCTTAGACTGAGTTAAGGTGTCTTTTTATGTTATTTTCTGCTTTTTGTGATGTCATTCTCTCTATTTCTGTCTATCTATCATCTATCTATCTTTCTCTCTCTTTATCCCTCCCCCCTCTCTCTCTCACACACACACACACACACACCAACACACATATACTGTTTTGACAATATAGCTTGAGATAAATAGAATTTTCTTGCTGAAAGTGTTATTTATGTCTATAAGCAAGAAGAAATTGTTCTACAGTAAATGATAATCATAATTACAACCATTAGCTTCTGCTATGTACAGGGGAGTGTCCACTGTAGAAGCAATGTATGAATTGCTCTTGGAAGGATGGCTCCAATACAAACATTTTATTATAATGATTGCTCCAAACATAAACATATTGCTTTTGGAATACTGAGGTGAAATCAGTATCCATTTCACATGAAAAAAAATTACAGGAACAGATTTAAATTCATAACATTTCTACCCACATCTCTATTTGTACTATACATCTGAGCCAAAATTTGCTAACTCAGATTCAAAGAATAAAACTACCTGTATTCTCTACTGTTCAATTATTCTGGTGAACCTGGTAAAATATTACTTATAAAACATCATAGTGTCATATTTTCTTGTTGTTCTTATTTATATATAACAAATTCGGAGAAGAAAATATATTAGGTTGGTGTTGATGGATTAATTGACACTGCCATGAAGGAGGAAATCTCCTTTGTTGCAGACCTGGAAGTCTAAGGGAAACAATGCAAGGAAGTAAATGTTGGAAGGGAATAATTACAAATACAAATGAACATTTACTCTAACATGAGGAAAATCATCATAGCCCTTAAAAAAGATTATTATTTGTGATGATTTGATCATATGTACTACAGTGATTATTAGTTATTTCCTTTCTCTTTATTTCCTGACCTCAGAAAAGAAGTTCCTGAGCTATGAACACTGTGCTTGTGACATAAACACTGATGCTGGCTCAAAGGAATACATATGGCTTCCTTCCCAATAATTGTGCAGCCCTTATATAGAAGAGACATTTATCTTGTTAAGTTCACATATTCTAAAATCCCTGTTCCTGTAGAGACAAAAAAGAATTCTACCAGTACAGACAAAGAATAAAGTAGCAAGAATAAACAAAGACAGCAGAAAAAAAAAATAAAAAACATGACTAGGGAACTTTTGAGAAGCACTATTCTGATGTATCTAGAACTATTTAGGTGAGTTACAAAACCAGTTATAACATCAAAGAGAATCTGGTTTGGGTTTTTATGACTTACAGATATTATAACAAACATATACTGTTCTAAACATCATTTAGTGTGCTCAAAAGAGTTACACAGATCAAGAAGTTCTTAAGTTAGTTTTAAACAGTATGAATAATACTCGTCAATATTCCTTTACTGTATATAACTTCTAATATGATCCTTGAATTAATGTTATAAAAAGTGTATTGCCATATACTCACCTTCAGCTTTAATAAGCTATACTTAGGTATATATGTGGCTTATGTTTTATTTTATATTTCCAAAACATAGTCAATGCCATAACATATCATATATCAAATATATTTGACATATATAAAAGATATACAAACCCAACATCCACTTAATCTTCTCTTCCACACCTGTATAAATAGCACACATATTTAATTGTGATGTAGATTTACAGATATCTATAATTGTATGCATGCACAGATGTTAATATGCTCTGACCCCACCTTGATTGAGTAGATAAATTTATATACCAATCTTTCCCTTATTTTATGAATGCAACGTCTAGGATGTTAGCATCAAAATACACACTGATAGTGTAGCATTGTCCCCTGGCCTCTACACAAATATCCATAGCTCTTTAAGAGACATTAATACGTGGATACATTTGTCACTTCAACATATTTTTATATTAAATAGATATTCCCCCAAGCCTAATCTATCTCTTGTTGACTTTGTCTAGGTTTCTGATAACTCTGTTCTATCTGTATAGGTAAGAGATTCACATTTGCCTTTCCTTTTTTTCTCATTTACATTAGTTCCAAAAACAGATCTCTTTGGTATGTCTTCTTAAGTGTACCAAGATGTGGTTTTCTACACTGAATGCAACCATCATTTATGAAAGTGTGGTTCTTCCTTAGTTCTCTATATTTGTAATGCTTTTATATGAGTTTTCCCTTTGTCCGGTTCTCTGACATTCCTTCTTGATACCAAAACCAAAGTATGTGACATTATCCCAAACTACATATTTGTGCTGTCACTTTCCAAATCTATTATTGCTTCAGATCCAGTATTTTGGGTTCCCTTTGTGATATATGAGCAAGTTTATTATTTCAAAGCCATTTTCATGAGGGCATATTAAGGATAGGCAGTGTCTTCACAAATTATATGCAGAGTTTTGGCAACTTATAGAAAGAACTGAAAGGTTTCATGGATTGTAAACACAGAGTGAAAAATTTCACTCAAGTAAAGGAACAGAAAATATTGTGACGATTCCCAACGATTTTGTTGGTGGCTTCTTTTTTTTCTCTTGTTTTTATTATTATTATTATTATTATTATTATTATTATTATTATTTTTCTTACTTTACATATCGATTTTCTCCCTTCCCCCCCACACCCTCCTTTCCACCTTTCCTCTCTTCTACCCTCCCACCATCCCATATCACCACCCCAACTCCACAATTAGGGAGATGCCTTACAGAAGGGATCATACAAATCTGTCAAGAAATTTGGAGTAGGTACTAGGCCCTTCCTCCTGCCTCTAGATTAAGGGAATATACCTCCATGGGGAATGTGCTCCTAAAGCCCTTTTGTGTACAAGGGATATATCCTGGTTCCACTGTAAGATGTTCCTTCGACTCCCCAGGCATTCTAACTGAGACATATTCAGGGGGTATGAGTTGGTCCAATGCAGGATTCCAAGATATCATTCTGGGGGCCCATTAGCTACCCTCATGTTCAGGAAAGCTGTTTCTATGTGTTTCTGCAGCCAGGTGTTATCCTCGCTCTCTGTATCTGCATTCCAGTTCAGCTAAGTTTTTAGCTATGGATGTCTGCTTTTGTTTCCATTAGCTACTAGAAGAGGGGTCTATGATGGTGGATAACTTAGTCATCAATTTCATTATCAGGGAATGGCATTTATGGTAACCGTTCCATTGTTGCTCAAATTGTTGGATGGGGTCAGTCTTGTGGTCTTTGGACATTTCTCTAGAATCTGTTTTGTCTTCAAACTTATAATGGCTCCCTCTTTTATGGTATTTTTCTCTCTCTCTCTGTCTCTCTCTCTCTCTCTTCTTCCCTGAGTCAATCTTCCTAATCCCAAGTGCTTTCCTCACCTTTCCTTCTCATTCTTCTAACTCCCTCTCCACTCATTACCCCCTTCCCCAATCCCAATATGCTCAGGAGATCTTGTACATTTCACCTTCTGTAAGGAACCATGTATGAATGTCTTAGAATACACCTTGGAACCTAGTGTCTCTGGCAGTCTGAATTATAGGCTGGTGGTCCTTTGCTCTATGTCTAAAATCTATATGAGTGAGCACATTCCATTATCTTCTTTTTGTGGCTGGGATTCCTCATTCAGGATGGTTTCTTCAAGTTCGATCCATTTGCCTGCAAATTTCAAAGTTCCAGTGTTTTTTCCACAAACTAGTATTCTATTGTGTAAATGTACCACAACTTCTTTATCCATTCCTCAGTTGAGAGGAATCTAGGTTGTTTCCAGGTTCTTGTTATTACAAAAAATGCTGCTACAAACATAGTTGAACAGATGTCTTTGATGTATGGATGTGGATCATTTGGGTATATGCCTAAGAGTGGGATTGTGCAGTCCTGGGGTAGACTGATTTCTATTATCATGAGGAACCACCATACTGATCTCCAAAATGGCAGTATAAGGTTGCACTCCTACCAACAATACAGGACTATTCCCCTTTCTCCATATCCTCTCCAGCATGGCAAGATTAAGATGGTATCTCAGAGTTATTTTGATTTGCACTTCCCTGATAGCTAAGGATGTTGAACACTTTCTTAAGTGTCTTTCAGCCTTATTGATTTCCACTATTGATAATTTGATCTTCAGTTCTGTACCCCCTTTTTTTAATAGTGTTATTTGGAGTTTTGGTGACTACTTTCTTGAGTTCTTTGTATATTTTGGAGATCAGGCCTCTGTCAGATGTAGGATTGGTTGAGATCTGTTCACAGTCTATGGGCTGCTGTTTTGTCTTGTCAACTGTGTCCTTTCCCTTATGAAGCTTCTCAGTTTGAGGAGGTCCAATTTATTAATTGTCGAACATAGTGTCAGTGCTACTGGAGTTATGTTCAGGAAGCATCACCTGTACCAATTTGTTCAAAGGTACCTCCTACTTTCTCTTCTAAGAGGTTCACTGTGGCTGGATTTATGTTGAGGTCTTTATCTATTTGTACTTGAGTTTTATATATGGCAATAGACATGGGTCTGTCTGCAGTCTTCTACACACCATCATTCAGTGTGCCAGCACCATTTGTTGAATATGCTTTCCTCCTTCTATTGTATACTTTTCACTGTTTTGTCAAAAAATCAGATATTCATAGGTGTGTGGGTTAATATCAGGATTTCCATTCTATTCCATTGGATGACCTGTTTATTTTTGTGCCAATACCAGGCTGTTTTCAGAACTATAGCTCTGTAGTAGAGCTTAAAGTCAGAGATGCCCTCTGAAGTTCCTTTATTATACAGGGTTGTTTTGTCTATGCTGCATCTTTTGTTTTTCCATATAAATTGATGATTATCCTTTCAAGGTCACTGAAGATTTGTGCTGGGATTTAGATGGGGATTACATTGAATATGTAGATTGCTTTTGAAAGATTGCAATTTTTACTATGTTTATCCTACTTATACAAGAGCATGGGAAATCATTCCATATTCTGGTATCTTCTTTAATTTCTTTCTTGAAAGAAACAAAGTTCTTGCTATATAGAACTTTCACTTATCTGGTGAGCCTTACCCCAAGATACTTTATGTTGTTTGCTAACTTTACACCATTTCCTAAATGACCATGTTTCTCTTATATCTTACTCAGCCTCTTTACCTTCTGTATATAACAGGGCAACTGAATACTTTCATTTTATCTTGTATCCTGATAGTTTGCTGAAAGTGTTTATCAGCTATTGGGGTTCCCTGGTAGAGTTTCTTGGGTCACTTATATAAACTATCATATCATCTGCAAATAGTGATAGTTTGACTTGACTTCTTCCTTTACAATTTGTATCCCCTTGGTCTCCTCTTGTTGTCTTATTGCTTTAGCTAGAATTTCCAATACAATATTGAAGATATATGGAGAGAGAGGGCAGTCTTGTCTTTTTCCATATTTTAGAGGAATGGTCTTAAGCTTCTCTCTGTTCAATATGATGTGGGCTATTGGTTTACTACATACTGCTTTTATTATGATTAGGTATGTTACTGTTATCCCTGACCTCTCCAAGACCTTATCATGAAAGGGTGTTGCATTTTGTCAAAGGGTTTTTCAGCATCTATGACATGATCATGTGGTTTTTCTTTTTCAGTGTGTTTACTAGGTTGATCACATTGATAGATTTTCATATGTGAAACCATCCCCACAACCCAGAGATGAAGCCTATGTGGTCATGGTGGATGATTTCTCTGATGTGTTCTTGGATTCGATTTGCCTATTTTATGGAGTATATTTGCGTCAATGATCATAAGATATATTATTCTGTAATTTTCTTTCTTAATTGAGTCTTCGTGTGGCTTGGGTACCAAGGTGAGTGTGGCCTCCTAAAGAGAGTTTGGTAATGAACCATCTTTTTTCTATTGTGTGGAACAATTTGAGGAGTATTGGTATTAGCTCTTCCTTGACTTTCTGGTAGAATTCTGCACTGAAGCCATCTGGCCCTGGGCTATTTGAGGTTGGATGGCTTTTGATGACTGCTTCTGTTTCACTAGTATTTATATGTCTATTTGGGTTGCTTATCTGTTGTTTATTTAATATTGGTAAGTGATAGTTATCCAAATATTTGTCCATTTCCTTTTAATTTTCAAATGTTGTGGAGTACACTTTTTCAAAGTATGACCTGAAAATTGTCTGGATTTCCTCATTTTCTGGTGTTATGTACCCCTTTTCATTTCTGTTTTGTTAATTTGCATCTTCTCTCTCTGCTTTTTTGTTAGTTTGGGTAAATAATTCTCAATCTTGTTGACTTTCTCAAAAAAACCAACTCTTTGTTGCATTGATTTTTTTTGTATTATTTTCCTTGTTTCTATTTTATTGATTATTTTCTGGCATCCACTCCTCTGGGGTGAGTTTCCTTCTTTTTGTTGTAAGGTTTTCAGTTGTGCTGTTAATTCTCTAATGTGTCTATCCTCTGTTTTCCTCAAATGTGCACTTAGTGCAATGAACTTCCCTCTTAACACTGCTTTCAAGGTGTCCCATAAGTTCGGTATGTTGTGTCCTCATTTTCGTTGAATATTAGAAAGTCCTTAGTTTCTTTCTTTATTTCTTCTTTGACCCAGGTGTAGTTCAATTGCACATTGTTTAGTTACCATGACATTGTAGGTTTTCTGCAATTTGTGTTGTTGTTGAATTCCAATTTTAAAGCATGGTGGTCTGATAAGATACAGGGGACTATTCTAATTCTTTTGTATCTGTTGAGGTTTGTTGTGTCACCTAGTATGTGATCGATTTTAGAGAAGGTTCCATGTGGAGCAGAAGAAGGTATATTCTTTTGTATTTGAATGTAATGTTCTATAGATGTCTGTTTAACCCAATTGAGACATAACTTCTGTTAGTTCTTTTATTTCTTTGTTGAGTTTCTGACTGGTGTTACTGTCTATTGGTGAAAGTGGTGTGTTGAAATCTCCCACTATAAGTGTGTGAGCTTTTATGTGAGCTTTGAGTTTTAGTAGTGTTTCTTTTATGAATGTGGCTGCCTTTGTATTTGGGGCACAGAAACATCTTGAGACTTGGTGCTTATGGATTTTCCTTTAGAGTCTAACTCATTAGATATTAGGATAGCTACACCTGCTTGCTTCTTAGGTCCATTTGATTTGAAGATCTTTTCCCAACACTTTACCCTGAGGTAATTTCTGTCTTTGAAGCTTACATGTGTTTCTTGCATGCAGCAGAAAGGTGGATTCTGTCTTTGTATATATTATGTTAGCCTGTGTCTTTTTATCGGCCTGTTAAGACCATTAATGCTGAGGGAGAGTAAGGACCATTGATTTTTAATGGATGTTTGTTGTAGATTTGTTATTGACTGTAGTATTGTGAATATATTTGCCCTGTTTTACCCTTGGGTTCTGGTGAAGTTGATTTATCAATTGCCTATGTCTTTGTGAGTGTAGTTAACTTCCTTGGCTTGGAATTTTCATTACAGAACTTTCTGTAGGGCTGGATTTGTAGATATTTATTGTGAAAATCATGATTTGTCATTAAATATCTTGTTTTCTCCATCTATAGTGATTGAGAGTTTTGCTGTGTATAGTAGCCTGGGCTGGCATCCATGGATTCTTAGTACTTGTAGAACATCTATCCAGGACCTTCTGTCCTTGAGAGTGTCCATGGAAAAGTTTGTGTAGTCTGTCTTTATATGTTACCTGACCTTTTTCCTTTGCTGCTCTTAATATTCTTTCTTTATTCTGTATGCTAGGTATTTTGATTTTTATGTGTAGAGGGGTCTTTTTTCTTTGGTCCATTCTATTTGGTGTTCTGTATGATTCTTGTATTTCATGATCATGTCCTTCTTCAGATTGGGAAAGTTTTCTTCAATGATTTTGTTGAATATGTTTTTTGTTCCATTGAGCTGGGCTTCTTCAACCTCCTCTATGCCTACTATTTTTAGGTTTGGCCTTTTCATGAAGTCTCACATTTCCTGGATGTTTGTGTTATGGATTTTTTTTGGATTCAAGATTTTCTTTGGTTGATGAATCTATTTGTTCTAGTTCTTCTTCAGCCCCTGAGATTCTCTCTCCATATCTTGTATTCTGTTTGTTATGCTTGTATCTGTAGTTTCTGATCATTTGCCCATTTTTTCTATTTCCAGGATTCCTTCAATTTGTGTTTTCTTTATTGTCTCTATTTCAGTTTTCAAGTCTTGAATTGTCTTCACCTGTTTAATTGTTTTTTTCTTGGCCTTCTCTACTTTCTTTAAGAGATTTGTTCATTTCTGAATTTTTTTTTTCATCTCTTTAAGGGATTTTCTCATAGCATCTTTGAGGGCCTTTATCATTTTTATGAAGATGTTTTTTAAGTCGTTCTCTTTTGCTTCATCTGCTTTGGGGTGTTCAGGTCTAGTTGGTGTATAGTCCCTAGATTCTGGTGGTGTCATGCTTGTCTTTCTATTTTTAGGTGTTTTCTTGTATTGCTGTCTTCCTATCCCTTCGTCCAGTGGGTGCAGGTGGGGTCTCTTTCTCTCTAAGGCACTGCCCTGGTGGGCTTAGGTGGGTTAGAAGTTCGATGTCTGTAGCTCTGGGTGGTCAAAGCTCTCAAGGAGATTCTCCTCCTGCAAGGGTCCAGTGATGGGAGTCAAAGATCAGGCTCTAGCAGAGGCCCTCTAGCAAAGACCCAACGATGGAGGTCAAAGATCTGGCAGGCAAGGGACTTATGATCTTCCTGCTGGGATAAGCAGATCTCTTGGGGGTGGGGGGGGACAAGAACTCTCCAGCTGAGGCCTCTAGCAGAGGACCTGTGATGGGAGTCAAAGATCTGGTCTGGCAGGCAGGAAGGGACTCAGGATGTTTCCATGGAGATTGGCACATTTCTGGGGGGTGGGGGGTAGAACTCCAGCTGAATATTGGTTGTGTGGGTCAGAGATCAGGCAGGTGGAAATTCAGGGTGGTCCAGAGTGGATAGGCAAGTCTAGTATGCTCAGAGCAGATCCAGAAAGTTCCCCAAAGATGGCAGGATTGTTCGATCTGCCCTCTGTTCCACTGCTCAACCAGAGTGGTGGGACAGTGAGCAGAGTATCTAATTTTATAATTTAATCATGTGGTAAAGTATGTATGAGAAATGTTGTTTTGGCTGCTAGTGTAGTTAAAATCACTCTCATGAAGTTTTCTAAGTTATTGCTGATAAAGAAATTAGAACCTAATAGATTGCATTACATTTCTAAATTATGTATGACTAATACTAGCATCAGCAAAATGGATGTGTTTTACTTGTTTTATAAAATGATAGGAAGAGCTTAACAACTACAAAAAGGAAAGTATGTAACACTTCCACTGTAGTGTCAATACTGCTATTTTGTAAACTTCTAAACACCTCCACTTGAACATTACCATTGATAACTGTTCTTTTTTTTCCATTTTTTTAATTTAATTTTATATAACAAAGTCCAATTAAATGAAAACAAACATTTATACACAATATTTGGGAATTTGGGCATCGTTCTTTCCAAACTACTTCCTGCTGGTAAGGGGCGCTGTCATGGGGGATTCGAAGAAGATTCAGATATCCTGGCTGTAGTCTGTAGGGCTGTTTTGACTAGCTGTTTTGAATGTAGGATCACCTTGTACTATGTTTCAGGCGGTCTGGCGTGATCAAACCACATTAGTCTGGAAGGAATCCACATCTTTTCATTTTCTGTGGAAGCAAAAATAGAAATCCTTTTCCCCAGTAACTTGCCCTTCAACTTAAATTTTGGAGTCAAAGCATTTTTTTAAATTTAATTTATTATTTTATATGTCGATCCCTGTTCCCTCTCCCTCCCTCCCTCCCTTTCCTCCATCCCTCCCCCATCCCTCCCTCCCTCCTTCCCTCCCTTTTACCCTCTCTGCCCTCTCACATGCACTCTAAACACCCTGCCCTCCCATCCCCCCACCCCAATTCCATATGTAGGGGAATGCCATCCAGTGAGAAGTTCTAGTCCCTACTTCAAATGACTTGTCAGATTTACATGACCCCACCTGGATGGCATAGCCCTACATATGGAGTAGGGGGGTGTGGGAGGGAGGGTGGTCAGGGTGCATGTGATGGGGAAGAGAGGGTAAGAGTGAGAGAAGGACTGAGTGAGTGTAGAGAGCTACTGGTTCTATTCCTGAAGATGGCACCAGTTTCCTGTCCATAAGCCAGCAAGGTGCAGATGTACGATCCACGTCATGGGGTGAGCGTTGCGGGCTGCACCTGTCAGTAAAGGACACGACTCCTCTGAGCATATATAAGCAGTACCTTTTTCCTCCTTCAGGGTCTTCCCTCAACTTGTTGTAATGAACCACACAATAAACATAGCTGCAGAAGAATCCTGTTGTTGAGCGTCATTCTTGCAGGCAAGGCAATAGAGCTCGACAAGTGGTGCCAAAACCCGGGAAACTGACATCAATGGCACACGGGGGACCCTTCAGGAGACTGGAGAGGATTCAGAACTGTGGCACAAAGGTAACAAATAAGGTGAGTTCTGATAGACATGTTATCAAGAAAGCATGTCAGAAGCAGAACGTGACAAAAAGTTGGGTGCACGCAAAAAGAAAAAGGCTAGCAAAGAGAAAGTGAAAGAGCCCCGAGAGACTGATCAAAAAAATTAAAATAAAAAAATAAAATAGAAAAGAAACAGAATAATAAAAAAGCCACAGATGGAGAGAATCTGGATTCTGTACAGTATATATTGTCTTTGTATTGTTTGACTCCTGAGGAAACAACTGTTAAAGGAAATGTTGCTGGATTAATTCAATTTATATATTTTAAAAATGCTTTGACTCCAAAATTTAAGTTCAAGGGGAAAAGGATTTCTATTTTTTGTTTCAACAGGAAATAACAAAGCAGCCTTGCAGTTAACTCAGATGTTTCCTGTTTTTGAGGAGGATGGAAATCGTACTCATCAACCTTTGGAACATAAGCAGGTTAAGGAATTGGCTGAATCTGTCCGTGCTTATGGCATTAATGCTAACTACACCTCCTCACAAGTAGAGAGACTGTCTGCTATGGCTATGACCCCTGCAGACTGGATGTTTGTCACAAAAGCATGCCTCACTATGGGGCAATATTTGGAATGGAAAGCCATATGGCATGATCTTAGGCAGTCACAGACCTCCATTGATTCACGATTAAAAGGAGGATTGATGGTAGTCAATCAGAGAATTGATTTTGTGCAGGAACAAATTGACACACTCTGGCAGCTAGCCCAACTGGGCTGTCAATGGAAATATTCCAGTTTATGTGTCACCAGTGTACAATATGAAACTTATACAAGAGCTGCAAACATTTCTAAACAACTTTTTCAGTATCTTTTAGGTGAATGGACAGGAGAATTTTTTAGCCTGATGGACAAACTCCGAATGGCCATCATCCAAGTGAATTCCACCCGTGTGGACGCCTCTCTATCAGAAGGATCGTTCTCCTGGATCTCCACCACTTTTTCCCACTTTAAGGAGTGGGCAGGTGTAATGGGGTTTGGTCTGCTGTTATGTGGTGGGGTGGTGCTCCTGCACTGGATGGTGTGTAAGCTACGTGCTCAACAGACACATGACAAAGTGGTTATCGCTCAAGCCCTAGCTGCTATGGAGATAGGCTTCTCTCCCACTGGGTGGCTAAGCATGTTAAAAAAAATGAACATTAATTGTCCAATAGGACAGCCCTTGCACCCTGAGTCTTCTATGACATTGCACCAGGTTAGGGTGTCCATTTTTTTTTTTTTTTTATACCAGAAACATCCCTAATGCTCTGCGGGATTTTTTTCCCATTGCACGCAGACAGGTGCTTCTTTAGTTTAGCCTACTGTAATAAATTCTTCACGCTCAGGTTGTTTGGCTTAGCACTGCACTCCAGGTTGACTCTGGCCATGAGCAGCTACAAGAAGGGCAAGTCTGGTTGCATGTGGGTTTTTGTCCAAGGCCCCACCTCCAGAGAAAAGATGCCGGAAGGGTATGGCACTGACTTGGCTGACTACCAGGATTCAGGGTCATTATAATGTCCATCTCATTACTGGAGATCAGACCATTACCCTTGCCTGTTGCATTTATAAAACAAAAAAAGGGGAGATGTAGAGAGCCACCAGTGCCATTCCCGAAGATGGTGCCAGTTTCCTGTCCATAAGCCAGCAAGGCGCAGATGCGCGATCCATGTCACGGGGTGACTTTTAAGAGCATTGTGGGCTGCACCTGTCAGTAAAGGACACGACTCCTCTGAGCATATATAAGCAGTGCCTTTTTCCTCCTTCGGGGGTCTTCCCTCAACTTGTTGTAATGATCTGCGCAATAAACATAGCTGCAGAAGAATCCTGTTGTTGAGAGTCGTTCTTGCAGGCAAGGCGATAGCGCTCGACAAGTGAGAGGGAACTGGGATAGACATGTAAAATAACAACATAGGTAAATAAATTTAAAAAAAAAAGAGAGAAGATCTGAGCTCTGTGTGGCCATGTGATGTTAGTATTGCTGTATAAAAGCAGGCATAAATATTAAGTTGATAGTCATCTGTGTGTTTTAATAAAAAAAATGCAAATAAAACAGGTAAGATAGATTTTCCTTGCAGGCTATTGATGGCTGATAAATTTACATATTTGGTTGCCAAAACAAGTATTAATTATAGCAAAAGTTAGGCAAGATGGCATTTGATGAGGTAGAGGATGAAAACGAACATTAATTTACACATAATTTATCTTGTCTATATATCTAAACTGACAACATGTTACTGCTTTAAGTATGGTTTTATGATTAGCATGTGACTAGCTCAACTACATTTATACACACTCATAACCAAGGAACTAGCTTAGCAGTGTTTATCTGTACATCTATTTGGGAAGTTTTAAGGTACATGTAGACAAGTGCTCTAGTCAAGACAGAATCATTTCACTCTTTTAATCAGTAAAGTAACCTAATCAAATTTGTTTTCAGAAAGATAATTTTGTGAGCTGTATTTTCATTATACTTAATTTCTTTACCAGAAATACAGCTATCATTTTCTTTTTAATTCAGAACTTTTCTTAATTTGGTGTCTTATCTCTTTGACTCTCTTAGTTTTGCTAACATAATGATTTCTCACAGTTGCCCAAATTAAAGCTATAAAAAGCATCAGTATTACAGAAAGTAATGACACCAAAAATAATAAAGTATTTCAGTAATGATGATATCTTGCTAAACCAAAATAATTTACTGCAGTTTTGGTTTTGCTCAGATAAAATGTAGATGCATTACATGCACCTAGTCTAATTCTCAAGAAGAGGGAGGAAACAATCAAATGTTAATATCCATGTACTGTTACTTAGCATATTTTAGAAAGACTAGCATAGACTATGCAATGATTTAACATGGGTAAGATAATGCACTTTTAAAATTTATTTATTCCAGAAAGTTTTCTTGTAAGAGCAGAAAGAAGAGTTCTGAATAATTATATCAGCACAAAGTCAGGGGGATGCTTATCAAATTGAAATGAGAGATGGAAGATAGAAAAAAACACTTGTTACACTTTTAAAAGACAATAATAAAAGGGGAAAAAGCTGCACACATTCACTTTAAAAGATTTTATTTCACATAGAAAAATATACAATGAAATATAATATCAAGCATTAAATATTTATGAAATAGATGACTTGTAGAAAATTACACCAGTGTCTAACAGATGTTGAAAAAAAATTAATCCAGAGACTATGAGAAAAGATATTTCACCTAACTATCATTATGATACTTGGTAGAAACTACCATGTCCATATGAACACATTTTACTTTAGCCACAGTACTTGACAAACAGGCTTAGGCATCTATGCTACTTCTGGTGGGCCTTGCACCAAACATTATCACATCCAAAATGTTTTACTGCTTCCCGTTATTCCTCTTGCTCATTGGGTCAATAGCCTTCTAAAGTATTCTATCTTTTAAAATTCATAATTGATACAAATTATAAAATTAAAATTAAATGTATTTAATATTGATTTTTTTATTATATTATTTTCTTGAATCCATCATTAAAAATTTTACAAACACAAATTCACTTGACTAAAAGGACATTAGATAATGTTTTTAGATATGTGTTTATTAGTATTACTAGTAATTCTCTGTCATTTATTTTATGCTTTAAAAAATAACCACATGTGTTATTCAGATAAAAAGAAATAGATGTGAGAGTGATGAGATGGTTTAGCAGGTAAAGGCACTTGCCCCAAAGTTTGACTACTTGAATTCTTTCTTCAGACCCCATGTGATAAAACAAGAGAACAGACTCATGTATGTTCTTATTTGACCTCCACATGTGTCCTATGGCATGTATACATATATATCTAAATAAATAAATAATGAAATTAAAAGTTTAAGACAGAGAAAACAATAATTTTAAAGCAAAATATCTGAATGACATCTCCCATCAACAATATCCATAGGATACTAGTTTATTTAGTAATTTATTATATAATTTTACTATTTTGCTAGGTCCCCACATTGTAGTGAGATAGTCCTTCTGTAGCACTGACCACACCCATTGGGGGTGGAACCATGGGCAGAAGTGACCTGTGGAAGGAAGCGGAGGGAGAGTGGGGAAAAGCTATCTTGCTGGTGTGACTCGGACAGGAGAGGATCGGGTTGAATTTCCTGGTGTTCATCTGTCTAGGTTGTAAGTTATTTCTCCCTGAATAAACATCTATTTGGCCTATTCGTTTATCCTGATCCTTATTTAACCGCAATATCTGGTGTCAGAAGTGGGATTAGGATTTTCACGGGAACTGGGTTTCACCCAGGCAGCAGACACCGCTCCCCTCCCCCACCTTCCCCAATGGTTTAACCAGGTGGACTCACCACAGCTTTGGGACATTTGCCTCTTCCTTACTGCAAAGGAGATTTTTGCCGCTAAAGCAGACCTGAGAAGGCACTTACCGCTTAACATTTTTAGCCCATTTCTGCACGGGACTTTGCATTCGCACAGAGCCACTTGGCACCTGCCCTGCTTGGGCGTTTAGTCTTGTGTTCCCAGTAATTCCACAAGTCTCCTTTTAACAAAATTTTGCTTGCCATAGTTTGTTAAGAGATATTCTAAAGGGACGGGAATCAGAAGGATTGTCTGCTACAGGACAATATTTGGTGGTACACTTCCAGGTAGAACCG
The DNA here is from genome assembly GCF_943737965.1 of Phodopus roborovskii. Taxonomy (NCBI): domain Eukaryota; kingdom Metazoa; phylum Chordata; class Mammalia; order Rodentia; family Cricetidae; genus Phodopus; species Phodopus roborovskii. The sequence continues at coordinate 427,134 of NW_026126436.1, forward strand.
AGATCAGACGGGCCTTGGCAGCTAGGCGCCATTTGTGGTATACCTCCAGGCTTAACTACCACAAGCTGAGATCTACAACTAAAAGCATCAAAGTTCCAGGACAGCAGAATTACACGTAAGGTAACATCCTTTGCAATTTAAGCTGATATAAAATCTGAGATCAATTGTTCCATAACTATGGTAGATAATTTTACAATGCAGAACTTTAGGAATTATTTTACTTCATATGCAGAAGGGATTTTATCAGAAGAAACTTATGACTGTACCAATATGTACTTTTATTTTGTAATAGCAATGGGTTTCATCATTAACATGATATTTTTAAAAAAATGGTTTGAGATTACAGCAAACAATAAGGAACTTGTACAAACCATAGGAGACTTAGTAACAAGGATTCGAAACATTGAAAATGATAGAACTCAAAGCATAGAGACAAGGATTCGAAACATTGAAAATGATAGAATTCAAAGCATAGAAACTATAGAAAGAAAGGTTCAGAATATTGAAGATGGCGTTGGTGAGATCACAGGTAGAATTTGTTTCTTGTCAGATACTTCAATAACCAGAACAGAAACAATGCAATGCATTAACACACTAGCAGAAACAGCCCACTCCTGGTCAGAGGAAGCTACTAATAGGTTTAAAAAACTGGAACATCAGATAGAAAGACTAGATGATAGAATCTCTTCCATGTCTGAGGATAATGGCAAGCTAGCAGATAGAACATTGTTTCTGGAAGACAGTTTACACGACATTCAGATAATATCTAAGGATGAGAAGATTAAAAACATGGAATCATTTGTAGTTGGAGAAAGTAAGAAACTGACTGATGCAATGAAATCTCTAGAAAGTTATTTGATTCAAGAAGTTCAGACACTCAAAGAAACAATGGTGAATAGATTTCAGGCTTTAGAAGACCTTCAGTCTGATACATCAGAAGAAGAACTACAGGTAACAGGGCATGAAAAAAGATTTAAAATTTTCCACACCATTTAGGGTCAGGGGAGCTTTCCCTTTATCTATTCATGAAAAACCAGCAACGAAGAAACATCCAAAAGGTGTTGTTGCATATCAGTGGGAACCAATACGTAGGAAAGATTTAAAAGATATAAAGGAAGCAGGAGTCTCTTATGGCATGCACTCACCTTATGTGAACCAATTAGTAGAATCATGGGCATGGAATAACAAGGTAACCCCTAAGGATTGGGATCAAGTAATATCAGCTGTCCTTGAAAGCTCCTCTCAATTAGAATGGAGGGCTTTATGGAGAGAGGAAGCAAAATCTCTTGAACTTCATGGCTTAAAGAAAGGTTATAAAGCTCCCCAAGATAAAATTCTTGGTGAGGGTCTCTATGCTGACCCAGAAACCCAAGCTGCCTATGATGAACATATCTTGTCTCTATGCAGTACAGCAGCTTTGAATGCTTGGGATAAGGTTCATGAATTAGGAGAGAGGATAGAACCCTATACCAAGATAAGGTAAGGACCTAGAGAACGCTTTAGTATCTTTCTAGAAAGATTATCTAGGGCAGTACAATTAGAGGTAGCAGACATAGATGCTAGGCGAATACTCATAGAATCTTTAGCTTATGAGAATGTGAATCCTCAATGCAAACAGGTGCTTTGGCCTTTAAAAATGCGATCAGCACCCTTGGATGAATGGGTCCTACATACAGGCAACATTGAGTATAATGACAATAAGACTGAAGCATGGGTAGGAGAGATTTCTCAACTGCAAACCATTATTGGAGTAGAAGGGCATGATTTGAAAAACCTGAAAATGGCCCTAAAAGGAGATAAGGACTTCAATAGTCCATGAATACTATCAGCTGAAGCTGAGAAGGAATTAGAATGGGTAGAAAAGAGGATACTAGAGGCACATGTGGACCGTGTGGATCCAAACCTAGACTGTATTCTGGTTATATTACCATCTAGAGAATATCCTTCAGGGATTTTGATGCAGAGAGAAGATATCATATTAGAATGGATATTCCTAACACATAAACAGAATAAAAAACTAAAAACATATATAGAAAAGATCTCTGACTTGATCATAAAATGTAAATTAAGACTTTGTTAGCTAATAGGAAGGGACCCAGCAGAAATTATAGTACCTTTAACTAATGAGGAAATTTCCTCCTTATGGAAAGATAACGAATATTGTCAGAGAGCTTGCAGTAATTTTTTGGGAACGATTAGCAACAATTATCCCAAAACTGAGACAATCAAATTCATAAAGAAAACGATTTGGATCCTTCCACGCATTGTAAGAAAAAGACCTATTTCTGGAGTTCATACATTCTACACTGATGCAAACAAATCAGGTAAGGCAGGATATAAATCAGGAAAAATTAACAAAGTGGTTCAAAGCCCTTACAGTTCTGTACAAAAGGCAGAATTGTATGCCATTCTCATGGTACTTATGGATTTTAAAGAACCCCTCAATATAGTTACTGACTCTCAATATGCAGAGAGAGTCGTTTTACACATTGAGACTGCATAATTTATTCCTGACAATACAGAATTAACTTCATTGTTTATACAGTTACAAAATACTATCAGAAAGAGGACTCATCCTATATATATAGCACACATCAGATCCCATACGTGTCTGCCAGGTCCTCTAGCACAAGGCAATGATGAAATTGATCGTTTATTGATAGGAAGTGTGCTAGAAGCCTCAGAGTTTCATAAGAAACACCACGTGAGCAGCAAAGGTTTAAAAAGGATTTTTCTATCACTTGGGAACAAGCCAAGGAAATAGTAAGGAAATGTCCTACTTGCTCATTCTATAACCAAACTCCTTTACCACCAGGCAGTAACACTAAAGGTATAAATAGGAATGAAATATGGCAAATGGATGTGTTTCATTTTGCAGAATTTGGAAAATTAAAATATGTATGTCACACTATAGATACATTTTCAGGGTTTCAATGGGGCACTGCTCTGTGCTCTGAAAAGGCTGATTCTGTTATTGCACACCTATTAGAGGTAATGGCCATTATGGGCATACCTGCACAAATAAAAACTGACAATTTTCCAGCATATGTCTCCAGCAAATTGAAACAGTTTTTTGAGTATTACAAGATAAAGCACATAACTGGTATACCACACAAAGATAAGATAGATGATGCAATATTTTCTTCAAATCTTGCTAAATGTTAATGGACTAAATAGTGTTAACTGTGATACTTATTTGATAACTGTTATGTGATATATTTTACTATGTTAAGGTTAAAACCCTTCTTTTTATTTAGATAGAAAATAGGAGATGATGGGAGATGTCATTCTGTATAAGTTTCTCATACTGGTTTAATGAATAAAGCACTGTTGGCCTATAGGAAAGTAGATAGGCGGGACTAGGAGACAAGGAGGAAAGAGGAAGGAGATAGGAGGAGTCAGCATGGAGAGACCGGGGAGACCAGATGCCTGCCTCACTCCCTGGTAAGGAGACCACGTGGAAATACATAGAAATGGGTTAAAAATTAAGACAGAGCTAGCCGATAAGAAACTAGCACCTGGCCAACAGCATAATATCAAATACAGTGTCTCTGTCTATTATTTGGGGCTGGCACGGTGGCGGGACAAGACTAGGCGGCCAGCAGGAATAACCGTACCCGCTACACCACATTAAGTTGAAAAGTTCTGAGAGACAAGTATAAGAACATGCTAACTTTCTCATCATTTCCGGTAACAAAATAACATATTTCAAACTAGTCACTGAATTAAAACCTAAGAATGTAGTTGAATTAAGCCCAGCCCTCAGAAATGTTAGGTAATGGTAACCACTGTTATTTTGAGTAGAAGGTGCTACTTAGATGGTTGTTCGACCAAACTTATGTTTGCATTATGCTTAGTAAGATTGAAGTAAAACACCCCCTGCAGGCTCGGCAGTTTGTGTAATTGGGATCTTTGGGAAAAATAAATAAGTAAACAAACAATCAGAAGCTAAATTGGGTTTGAGTTAGTTTGCGTGTGTTTAATAATTAATTCAGCATCGTTTATATTTCATTTAATTAAATGATTGACTTAATACACACATGGTGTTTGGGTTCCTTATTATTTCTTGCTTTGCTTTATTAAGATTAAAAACAAAAGAAAAATGAAAGATTAGAGAAAGTCAAATGTGAGTAGCACTTTCCTATGATACAGGGATAGTGATATCAGTAGCACTTTCAGACTCCTGACAGCCTTTTAATAGGCATAGACAACAGAGAATATTTTTAAATTGTTAGCATTTACTTTTTCTGACTTTGAATAGTTTCACTAAGCTAATGTACAAAATTACAATTTAATTATTTGATTGCTGCACTGATGGCAGGATAAGTGGAAACCTCTCTCTTCAACCAGCTGCCTTGATTACTGTAAGGGCATTCTGTATACAAAAGAAAGGCCAGAAGACAGCATCAGAGCTCCTGGAACTCAACTTATAGACAATTGTGAGCTGCCATATGTGTGCTAGAAGTTGAACATATATCTTATAGAAGAGAAGCCAGTGCTCTTAATGACTGAGTCATCTCTCTAGTAATGGTAAATGTATTTTTTGACAGTCACCAAGAAGAACATTTACTATTTTACTAATCATAAGTTAATTTTTATTAATCATTATCTAAAACAACATAGTTATAACTTTATGCACCCTCATTATGGCCTATATTTTGACATGGACATTTTACTTCCTACTTGTTTTTCTTATTTAAAATTATTAATTTGTAAACATACATGATTATTTTAAAAATTCAGAGTAATTTCTGGTTGATTTTTACTTAACTACTCTTTCATTTTTTTAAAAAAATCTTGTTATTGCTTGTTTTCAAATTCGGGTACATTATTTGGTTAATATATTACTTTTTTGCTGAAAACTGAGAAAAAAACCTATAGTTGCTTCTAGTTTTCAGTTTACAATGATTCTGTACACACTTGAATATTTTACTTACAAGACATCCAATTATTGAACTTTCAGTGCTTATTTTTCTTATCATTCTCTACTGTCTCTGAAGGAATTATACTCACTCTTCACCTTTCTCCTTGAATGATATATGCATTATTTGGTACCCAAGCTTTCACTCTTTTCCTAATACCACCAAAGACAGAGGATGTTAATCACATCCCAAAGCAGAGAAATATGGCTTTTATCTCTGTATTTTCAAGGTGCTAACTAAAATCTGTTGTATTTAATTTTAAAGGAGGTTTACTCAACCAGTTATTACACAGATCTGCTCATTAACGTACCTCCTGTTAACTATAACTTCACATTTAAAAATCAATAGTTAATTCTATTGTAGTTATATGTCCATTAAAGAAGCATAGAGCAACAAAATTGCCAACATGTTCAATAAACTAAAATTTCTATAATTATGTTAGCTTATTCTCAGCATTGTAATGGGATTTTATTTTCAATTTTTGAAATAATATTATTAAACTAAAATAAAGATTAATCTCTGATAAATTTCTAGTATTTTAACTATTACTTGACTAATCCTCAACAAAACAGTAAGTAAATACATGTTCATACATTATGTGCATGCATATCTAGGATCATTATTTTATGAAGAGGTGGTAGGTATGCTTAATTTAAAGGAATTTTATTCCATTAGCATTTGATTGCTGTGCACATCACTTGAGCTACCTGGATCAACACATAACTGTCCATGGCTGATGAGAACATTTGCTCCTACAGTTTAACCACAGATGCAATATTCTCAGTTGCTCATCTTCCCCTTGCTCAGCAAAGCACTTTTATTATGATCTCTGGGAACATGGTTTTCTCTTTAGCAACATCTTCTGTGTTCTGTCACTAAGAATACCTTACTTCTAGTTACCATCTGGCATTTTAGCTATGACTGGAGCCAGAACCATGAACTGGTTTGCAGGTTTTCAACCTCCATCTATGGAGTTTTACACAGTCTTCACAGTTACTAATCTTGTCTGAATCTTCTCTCCAGAACTTATATTCTTTGCAATACAACTTTTCAAACTACACAAAATTCAGATTTTCTTACTCAGTTATTTATGTCTTCAGAGCCAGTATGGGTTCTGAAATTACCACAAAGTTATTATATCACATAGATTTTAAACAGAATTATATTCATTTGCAAGATCCAGAAAACATAAATAAGTAAATAAATAAATAAATGTTGGCATAGGCATAAGTAAATTTAAATATTCATAAAATAGAAATAGTTTGTGTTGTATACACTGCCTTTCTACATAGATATTTATGTGTCACAAATATTTTATTTCACATATTTTATTTAGTAACATTAATTTTCTAAACATCTTATTTGATAGTCAAAGCTATTTTACTTCCTTAAAATTTTCTCATGCTTGTCTCCATGTCTCAGCTTCATGAGATCAGGTATTTTTAGTTTATCTGATTATAGTCATTTGCTACTCTGTCTTCCTTAGCTCCCATCCTGCCCAGATCCACCCCCCTTGTTTCTATCATTTCCCTTTCGTGTTCTTTTTTCTCATCTACCCCCTTTCTATAAGCTTGATAAGAATTGGTATTTTTACTCTGATTTATCTCTATGTACTTGGTCATAATGACCAGGATCTTAGTACACACTATTCTATCATTGTTCCATTGCTTTCTAAAATAATTTCAGTTTTAGAGAGTATTGCTATTTGAAAATTTCTGCATATCGATTGGGAGTCTATCCTTTGACAGTAAGGTTTTAACACTCAGTTATCTGTTGCCATGGGAGTAGTAAGGACTGTTCTTGGTGATCTAGATTTAAGGATAAAACAGAAAAGCAACACCTCAACTGAACTACTAACCTCTTCATTCCTAACCATTGTAAGCACTTTCTAAAAGTGATGAAAAACCAATCCAGTGAATAACTTCCAAAATGTGCAAGTCTGGAGGGGAAAAATTAATGTGTAAAACCCAGGAAACAAGGCTCTTAAGAAATTCCTGTTCCAACAAGAAAGGTTTTAGGTTGGGGGAATTCAGTGAAATCTTGGAGTTTAAAATAATGATTATAAGTATCTTGAAAAAGTCAGAAAACAAACAAACAAACAAACAGAAACCCTAAGTAGATGCTAAATAATTACAGATAAACAGATGTATGGAAAAATAAAGTCAATTCATAATATGAAAATAAAATTCAAATAAGAAATAAACATGTTTGGTAAACACTGAAATACTAGGCTCCCCAATAGAGTGTATCAAGAAGTGAATGATAAAAAAAAATTGTTAAAATAGAAGGTAGAAGAATGAGAACATTCAGACAAAGATGAAGCTAAATTAATAAAAGCATACAAAAATAATATTCAAAATCTATAGACCTTATGAAAATAGTAAGTATCCAAAATCAGACATAGAAAGAGAAGATAATATTATATAGAGAAAATATTTTTAATAATTATCACAAAAATGCATTGTATCTAAGGAAAGACTTTCCAACTCAGTAAAGGAAACATTTAACAGATTAAATAGATAAGACCTAAGAATGAAAGTTTCTTTAAGGCAAAAGACACATCTATAGGACAAATGGCAGCCCAGGAAATGGGAAACTATCTTCAACCCCATATTTAACACAGCTCTAATTTCCAAAATCTATAAAGAACCCTGAAACTAGACATCATAAAACCCCAAATAATCCAATAAAAATGGGGTATAAATTGAAACAGTGAACTATTCAAAGAATAACCAAAAATGGCCAGGAAACATTGAGAAATATTGAACAACTTTAGCCAACAGAGAAATGGAAATCAAAACTACTTTGAAATTCAATCTTACATCTGTCAAAATGGGTAAAATAAAAAAAAAAAAAAACACACAAGTGAAAACAGATGCTGTTGTGGATTTAGAGCAAGGGAAAACACTTCTACTGCTGGTGGGAATGCAAACTTGCAAAACTACTTTGGAAATCAATATGACAATTTTTCAGAAAATTAGAAATAGATCTACCTCAAGACCTAGCTATACCACTCTTAGCCATATACCCAAGGAACACTCATTGTACCACATGGAAATTTATTCATCTATATTCATATCAGCTTTATTCATAATAGCCAGAAACTGGATACAACCTAGATGTGCCTCAACTTAAATATACATAAAGAAAATTTTGTACATTTACACAGTGAAGTATTACTCAACCAAAAAACCATGACATCATGAAATTTACAATCAAATGGATGGAACCTGAAGAACAATCAGTCCAAGTGAGGTAGCATAGACCCAAAGAAACTTATACGGTGTGTAATCACTTACAGGTGGATATTAGCTGTAAAGTAAAGGATAATCATGCTACAAGCCATAGATTAAGAGAGGCTAAATAACAAGGAGGGCTCAATGGTGGAACACATAGATATCTAGGGAATGGGGAGTAGAATAGGTTTTGTAGGAATACTGGAGGAAAGTAAGAGTGGGAATGGGAGAGGATGGGGAGAAGTACTGAGAGCGATGACTCTATTTGAGGCGTTTATGAGCAAAATGTTGGAAACTATTATAGTGGAGACTCCCTGAAATCTCTGAGGTTGTCCATATGAAAGACATAATAATTGGGGATATGGACCCTGGAATGGACATCTTTTGTAAGTAGGCAAGTCTTCCAGTGGCAGAACTGGGACATCAACCTAGCCACAAACAAATACTTCTACCCATGATCCTCTGTTTCCCTTCACACACACAACACACACACACACAGAGGGGGAGAGAGAGACACACACACACACAGAGAAGAGACAACCAAACTAGATAATTATTTTTTACCCTGTTCAGAAATAAAGTGCAGAAGGATCAAATACCTTAATGAAAATCTAGAAATACTAAAAATATTAGAAGAAAAATTAGGCAAAACAAATAGTAAACATAGGCATGAATTTTCTGAACAGGAAACCAGTTATTTAAAACATAATGCCTATAATTGATGATTGTACCTTTATGAAATTAAAGAGCTTCTATGCAAAATGGACTTCTTTAGCGAAGACAAAGACCACAGAATGGGAGAAAAGTATTTGTTTGCTATCCCTCTGGCAGAATAATTGTATCTAGATTAAACTCAAATAATTTGCCACCAATAACAGTAGCAAAAAATAAACAACAATACAAATTTAAAAAGTATAAATTGCCAATACACTTATGAAATAATATTTTAAATCAGTAATTAGAGAAATGTAAAATGAAAGCCATTAGAATTTTATCTAACATTGTCCAAATGACAGTCATTCAGAAAACTAGTAAGTGATGGTTACAATTTGGATACAAGGCACCATTACATATATAAAGTATAAAGTAGTACTGCAACTCTGGAAATCAAAACATACTTTATGAACCATTAGTGTCACTCCTGGGTATTTACTACATTAGTTCATGTCAACACATCTCTGAGATAATTGCTTATCAATGTTTACTTCAGCATTGGGTACATAGATTAATTATTTAGTGAAACTAAATCTCTAAAATCTGAACAGAGGAATGGATATGGAAAATATATTTATATACATATGGAATTTTCAAACCATAATGAAGAGTATAATTATGTTACTTTTAGAAAAACATAGATTCTATTGGAGATAACCATATTAACAAATTAAGCTAATCTCAAAATGAAAAGACTTTTTTTTCATTTGTTGTCCCTACATATAGAGATATGTAAAATCAAGTATATAGATAGAGAATAGAAACTGCCTAGGGTAACAAAGATGACTCATCAGAAGGGAGGGATGAGAAAGCAATGTGTTTTAGTTAGTGGGGTGGATATTCTCAATTAACAATGTAAAATTGTATCAAACTGCCTTGATTTAACAGAATAATATGTAAAATGGATATATACAATGATAGAAATTTAAATATTCAAATTCCCATACATTGTACCTCACTGAGAATGTAAGTAAGTACATTCCTGGAGAAGATGCCTTCAGTAACAAGATTTGAAGCAAAAATACTTCAGTTATTTCTCTTTGATATTGTTAAAAGCACTTAATTTATATTCTTTAACAAATTTTAAATGTACTTTACAGGTACAAAATTTATCTAGAAGTTATTCATCTGGTTTAAATAAAATTTTGTTCCCATTGAACAATACCCACTTCCTACTGTTCTTGAGAACAGGCAATTACCATTACTTTTGCTTTCATGATTGCTGATTTAAATTGAATTGTTTGTTCTTTTTTATTTTTGTATTTCTTTTAGTGTGATTTACTCCAGATTCATCAAGAATACAACATAATTGCAATATTTCTTTTATTGTTGATGTTGAGCAAAATTTTATCAAATGTACCTATGACCTTATGTGCCCTACATATGACTTCTTTTGTTATTCTGTTGTCCCAATGTAGTTTTGAGTAGAGGCAACCTTTGACTTAATGATATAATTTATTTCCCATATAAACATAAAAGGAGACTTTCTGGGTGGCACAGTGTTTTTGTTTTGTATTTAATTTTTGCAAACATCAAAACTTTATACACTGGTGGCTTCAGAACATTGAATTAATACAAAGAGTACACAGTGGTTCCAGTTTCCCAATATCTTATCCAACAGTGATGTTTTATATAATGTCTGATCTAAAGACACAGAAAATGTATAAATTATTCCAGAAAAAAGGTAGGCAGATGCAGTAAGATGTCTCAGGGTTTGAGACCACCATGTGTGGTTATTTAGAAAGCAAAGGCAGCCTCAATCTATAGAGATCAGGCAGTGTGTGTGTGTGGGGGGGTCTACATAGTGAATTCTAATCTACATGGGCAAGGGCTATACAGTGATGGTCTGTTTTTAAAAAGATTATGTACAACACAAAACACAAGTAATAACAGATGTAATTACAGATGAGTAAAGGTGACTGTGTGATTGTGGTGAAGACCTCATGCATATTTGCATAGAGACAAACACTCCAAATTGCATCACTAAACATGTACAGATTTGTAAATCAATTATGCTTCAATAAAGTATTCTAAAGTATGAAATATTTGTAACTGTCTCACAAAATAATTCTTAATTATATGCATTAATTCATCTCTTACAGTTGTGTCCTGCAATTAATTCCAAGGTTTAATCCTTCTATCTCTATTTTATGGTATTTCATATTATTTTATTTGAATATAGTAATTTTACATGAAAATGGGGTACTGTGAGATATCATTATATAAATATATTTGATATTGGTTAAGTTAGAATAATGTCATGTGTATATCTTGAATATTTGCAATTTATTTTGTGATGAGAACGTTAAAACCCTTCCTTCTACTGTGTTGAAATATACAAGAGATGTCTGTTAATTCTAGTTACTCCATTATCACATAAAGCAGCATAATTTGTTTCTTTTTTATTATATAGATTTCAATTTTTATTTAATATTTATATGGTTTATTTACTTATTTATTTAATTTTATATAACAAAGCCCGATTAAATGAAAACAAACATTTATACACATTTTTTTGGGAATTTGGGCGTCGTTCTTTCCAAACTACTTCCTGCTGGTAAGGGGTGCTGTCATGGGGGATTCGAAGAAGATTCAGATATCCTGGCTGTAGTCTGTAGGGCTGTTTTGTCCAGCTGTTTGGAATGTAGGATCAGCTTGTACTCTGTTTCAGGCAGTCTGGCATGATCAAACCACATTAGTCTGGAAGGAATCCACATCTTTTCATTTTCTGTGGAAACAAAAATAGAAATCCTTTTCCCCAGTAACTTGTCCTTCGACTTAAATTTTGGAGTCAAAGCATTTTTTTAAATTTAATTTATTATTTTACATGTCAATCCCAGTTCCCTCTCCCTCCCTCCTTCCCTCCCTCCCCCATCCCTCCCTCCCTCCTTCCCTCCCTTTTACTCTCGCTGCCCTCTCATATGCACTCTAAACACCCTCCCCTCCCATCCCCCCACCCCAATTCCACATGTAGGGGAATTCCATCCAGTTGGGGTCATGTAGATCTAACAGGTCCTGTGAAGTAGGGACTAGGGTTTCTCTCCTGTCTCTAGATTAAGGCAGTTATCCCTCCATGGGGGTTATGTTCGCAAAGTCCTTTTGTGCATCAGGGATACATCCTGGCTCCACTGTCTGAGGTCTCTTAGACTGCTCAGTCCTTCTGGCTGAGACCCATATTCAGGGGGGCCTGAGTCAGTCCCATGCTGGCTTCCCAGCTATCAGTCTAGTGGTCCTTAGCTCCTCCTTGTTCAGGTAAGCTGTCTCTATGTGTTTCTGCCACATGGTCCTGTCCTCTCCATCTGCATCTGGGTTCCAGTTCGACTCAGTGTTCATGTATGGGTGTTTGATCCCATTCTCAACAGGCATTAGTTGAAGGCTCCATGGAGAAGTTAGTTGTTGATCTCACTCTCCGGGAAGGGCATTTACGATAGCCTTTCCATGGAAGCTGAGATTGTTAGTTGGGAGCAGTCTTGTAGTTCCCTAGACCTTTCTTTATGTTCAATTTTATCTTCAAACCAATATTGGCATCCTCTTTTATGTTCTCTCTCTCTGTCTCTGTCTCTCTCTTTCCTATCTTCTATTCCTAACCAGGCTCAATCTTCCTGGTCGCACATGTTTTCCTTTCCTCCCGGTCATTTTCTCCTACTTCTCTCTCCATTTGCTGCCCCCCCCACTTCACCTGAGCTCTGGGGGACTTGTCCCTTCCCAGTTCTGTGAGGGACTTTATATGAATCTCTTAGAATACACCTTGTATCCTAGTTGGTCTGGTGATGTGAATTATAGGCTGGTGATCATTTGATCTAGGTCTAAAATCCATACATGAGTGAGTATATACTGTGTACCTCTTTTTGTGACTGGGTTACCTCATTCAGGATGGTTTCTTCAAGTGCCTTCCACTTGCCAAAGCAGCATAATTTGTTTCTAATGTCTAACTTTAGCACTGTATCTGTTTATTATCCTGCCCCTATACAATGGACCCATACATACTATAAGATGAAATATTTTAGATTCTGCATCTGAATATTAGGTGGTATTTGTCTTTTTTTATTTCACCAACCTTCATATTTTTTTTACAAATTGTAATATCCTATAAGCCCACAAATGACAGGATTTCATTTTTTACGATAAAATGATATTTAATAGTATATGCGTCCGATTATCATTATTTATTAGTGATAAACCCACCTTAATTTACTACCTTGTTTACATAGATAACATTACAGTGAATATGTTGGTATAGATGTCTCTTGGGCATATCAGTTTGGGTGGACTTTAACACTTTCTCATAAAAGTATTAATGTGTTCAAAATTTTATCTCCAGCTAAGACAAGTGGTGGTGGCTTTCATATTTACAAGATAAATATTGTTTGACATTCATATTATTGGTGGAACTTTTTCTTCATTCTTTTAACCTTTGAATAAATGTCTCTCTACCTACTTCATTATTCAAGAGGCTATGTGGGAGCCTTCTTTATTTTTTTTTCCAAATATGATATCACAGTTCATCACAATATAATTTAAAATTATAAACAGAGTGATATATTTATATTTATTTATAAAAACAACAATTCAAATGTGTTAACCCAAATTAGGAGGAGTAGTTTTGCATATTGTAAAGGCATCTAAATGAAAGTATAGAAATATCCTGAAATTTCCATTAAAGAAAAGTAAAAGACCAAACCTCAGTAAACAGAAAATCTTCTGTAACTGCTGCAGCATCTGACAAGGTGAGTTCATTAATTTCAATTATAATATCAAACTTACATGATAATGCCTCAACCCAGATATCTACCCACAGGTATGGCTGCTATCTTGATGGAGAATGCTCTACCTGTGCCATTATTCTTTTTAATACAGACTAATACACTGACTTCATACTGTACTTCAAAGGGAACTATCTATCTCTCCCACATACTCCATACCAAGGCAATTTATTGTTCACCATACCACGGTTTATAATAGTATGCTTATTTATATAAAAGTGTTTAAAACAACTTTGTCTTTCGGAATGTAACCTTCAAAAAATAGCAAGATTTTATGCATAAGTTCTTATGCAGTTGTAAGATAAAAAGATATGGGCCACTTATTAACTAATTAGGTATAATTAAGTAGTAAATAAGCTGTGTATAATAAAGGTTTTAACATATGTATATTTTCAATATAAATCTAACTGAACCCTTGTTATCTATGATTTACAGAGATTTTCATACATTGAAAAATTGTGGAGCATACAATGCTGGTTTCTCATTTGTTCTTTGTAGTCAGATATTACATAAATTTCAAATAAATGAACAATTATTAGACTCATGCAAATATGTTGACCTTAAAAATTCTGTAGCTACATTTCAAACCAGTATTGTCTCCCAAACAGTCAATTTCCAGTCAAATTGTAAATCTTGTATATCTTAACCCCTGTCAGTGTTGAAATATTGGGAATTGATGTCTCCGACATTTATAGAAGCTCTTTAATTAAAGAAAGTTATGCACAGTTCCTTAGCTTTTGTCAGTGTCTCAGAAGCTAGACTCATGAGAAAAGAAAGAACCTAAAATGAGGAAATAGCTCCATCAGATTGACCTGTAGAAAAGACATGTTTAATATTGATGATTTTTGTGGAAGACCCAACTCCCAATGGGTGGCACCATCCCTAAAGAAGGAGTAATGAAATGCACAAATAAAGCAATATGAGCAAACCAAGAGGATCAAGGTGCTATGTAGCATTGCATGATGGCTTCAGCTTCAGTTCCTGTCTTCAAGTTCCCTCCTTACATTCTAGACCTGAATCTCCTTAAACAATGGAATGCAGTAGCAACCTGAAGTAAACCCTTTCCTCCACAAGGTGATTTTGGCCCTGTTCTGGAGATAAAGATGTAATTCTTTCACTAGACACAAGAGAAATTATAAATGGGTGTTTACTGGGGAACAATTACAAGAAGAATACAAAGAACCATGGGAGCATTTCTCTACCCTTCCTCCTAGATCAGCTGAACCAACAAAAAAGAAGCACTGAGGAAAGCTAAGCCTAGAGCTTCACTCTTTCTGCTTCCATCTATCCGAGGCCACACCCAAGAGGGGGCATCATTACAAGTTCACTGCAAGACATTTACAATGGTCTTTATTTCTGCAATATAAATCAAACTAAGACTTTTAATCAAATATAATCATTGAATATTTTCTACTGAAAGAAAATTTTCAAATTTTGAAGCATTTTATTTTCCTGGGCTAAGGGATCACTTTCTTATATTAACACACCTAGTAGTTTAAATCATTAGCAGATATTAAATCTATTATATACAGTTTTAAGCAACTTAGTTTACTATAAATTTGATATCATTTTATATGAAGATAGTTACTGGTGGTTACAAACTGGTGGTTACTGTAACAAAAGGTGAAAAAAAAAAAAAAACAAAGCATGACATAATATTTTAGCACAAAACTCCACAGAAAGCTTTGTTTCAGTTTTATTCAACATTTAATTGGTGTTGCTCATTGGAAAGTTACTTTTATTTTTGGATTGTCACTTTTTCTATACTTTGTAATATATAGATTATAATACTTATAAATATTTCTTGTCTTGTTGCTATGAGAAATATCTGATAAAAGCAAAACAAAGACTGGGTTATTTTGGCTGATGGTTTGAGAATACTATCTATTATAATATGGGATGCACAGTGTCAGAAGCTCGAGGGAGCTAGACATGTGAAGCCCTCATCAGAAGGCAAAGCGAGATAAATACCTGTGATAATCTTATTTTCTTCTTTTCATTCAGTCTAGTAACCCCAACCCATTGGAATATAGCCTGCACAACTAAGTTTGTTCTTTCCACTAAATTATTCTAAACTAGATAATCCTCCACAGAAATTCTCAGGGGGTATATCCTGGATAATTACAGATGCTGCTAAGCTGCCATTATTTACTTTAATTACTTTAAAGAATGGACAAGTTATTCATATACATTAAATATCATCCTACAAAAAATAATTATGACTCACTAACCCAATCATTTATTCAACTAGTGACCTCAGGCTTCAAATTTGAAAGATAAGGTTACATCTTATGATATATGAAGGAAATGATGAATTTATAAAATACATAGAATAACATGCCAGGGTTTGATGGGAATAATTGCCATAAGTAAAATATCAAAAAATGTTAAGATTCAAATTGTTTCATGTTTAACAACCACAATCCCATTCAGATTTATACAAAATTTGTATAGACAAGATGTCAAAAATCAAACCATTTAGAAGTTGTGGTGAACTAATTAATGAAATCAAGTAAATTCTGATTTTAATATTACTTCTAAATCATTAGATTTATTGATTTTCTGTCACTGTGATGAAATACCTGAAAAAATTACTCAAACATAACTTACTTGACTTACAGTTTTAGGAGGGTTAACAATGGTCACTTATCTATATTGCTTCTGAGTGTGTGCTGAGGGTAACTATCACCATTTCCAGACAAACCTACTCATCTCATGGCAAACTGGAGACATAGGTGGAAGTGCTGGAAGCCTTGATCCAGACAGGTTAGATGACCTGGGATGAATGTGTGAAGTTGGATCCAAGGACGGACTGTGACCACCTGTTGTTATTCAAGCAAGAGACCAGGGATAGCCTGAGCCATCTTTATTTGTACAGTTTCAATGGTTCTCGTGAATAGTTATACAAACAGTTTTTAGTTCCTAAGTTTCTTTATAAAAAATGTTTACAATAATTGCCAGTTTGTCCCTTACTTCTTTCCCTTTCTTTCTTCCAACTATCCTACCGGTAGTCATTATCTTTTTTATCTCTACCTCTACCATCAGAAACAAAAAGAGTTCTATACTAACTAGGCACACCTACAGGTAGAAAAACACACAGACAACAGCATGTGTTCACAGTGTCAAGGAAAGTGACAGGCAGTTTTGGCTCCTATTAGTTAATATTTATATTTGGTAAAGTCTGCATTCTCGTGATCAATTCACTAGCCAGAACTGGGTCAATCCATTCTACATTCTATCTTTGCTGGGAGCAGACCAGGGTTTTCAATTATCCCATAGAGAAAACTTACACTATTTATTATTATATTGTTCTTATATTTACATATTGAGCCCAGCTCCATCTCCCTCCCATCCTCCCATCCTCCCATGCCCCCCCACAGACACCCTCATCCCATCGCATCCACTCCAAAGGGACAGTGAGGCCTTCATCGAGGGATCATCAAAATCTGTCAAGTAATTTGGGGTAAGGCCTAGGCCCACCCTCTGGGTCTCTAAACTAATGGAGTCATGGAAAATGGGCTCCGGAAGTCCGTTTGTGCACTAGCGATAAATCCTGGTTCCACTCTCAGAGGTCTGATAGATGTCCCAGGCCTGCTGAGACCCACATTCAGGGTTTCTAGGTTGGTCCTATGCTGGTTTCCAGATATCAGTCTTGGGTCCATGAGTTCCCTCTTGTTCAGGTCATCTATTTCTGTGGGTTTCTCCAGCCTGTTCGTGACCCCTTTGCTAATCACTTCTCCTTATCTGCCACTGGATTCTGGAAGCTCAGTGTTTAGCTGTGGGTATCTGCTTCTGCTTCCATTAGCTACTGAATGGAGGCTCTAGAATGGCATATAAGGTAGTCATTAATCTCATTATCAGGGAAGAACATTTAAGGTAGGCTCTGTACTATTGCTAGGATTGATAGTTGGGGTTAATCCTTGTAAATCTCTGGACATTTTCCCAGTGCCAGATTTCTCTTTAAACCTGCAAAGGCTCCCTCTATTATGGTACCTCTTTTCTTGCTCTCCTCTCTCCCTTCCTCTTCTCCCCATCTCTTTCTCCTAACTCCTTTCCCTCTGCTCCCAATTTTCTTAGCAAATCTTGTCCCTATCTCCTTCTGTGGGGAACCATGTTTGTCTCACTTAGGGTTCTCCATGTTTCCTAGCTTCTCTAGTGGTTTGAGTTATAAACTGGTGATATTTGCTCTATATCTAAAATCCATACATGAGTGAGTTCATACCGTATTTGTTGTTTTGTGACTGGGTTACCTTACTCAGGATGGTTTCTTCTAGTTCCATCCATTTGCCTGTGAATTTCAAGATTTCATTTTTTCTTTATGCTGAGCAATCCTCAACATCTTTAGAAAATCAAAACAACTCTGAGAGAACATCTGACTCCAGTCAGAATGGCTAAAATAAAATAAAAAAAAAAAAAAAAACCACCAATGCTGGAGAGGATGTGGAGAAATGGTAACATTCCACCACTGCTGGTATGAGTGCAAACTTGTACACTCACTTTAATAATCAGTATAGCAGTTCCTCAGGAAAATGGGAATCAGTCTACCACAAGATTCAGCAATTATACTCTTTGGCATATACCCCCTAAAAATTCACAATTATGCAACAAAGACATCCATTCAACTATGTTAATAGCAGCATTATTTGTAATAACCAGAACCTGGAAACAACCTAGATGCCCCTCAACCAAAGAATGGGTAAAGAATTTACTTTTAATAGCTGGTACTGCTCAACACTTGTCCTTATGTCTACTCCTTTTAACTTTGTAAGGTACAAGCATAGCTATTAGAAATGAGAGGACTGTGGATTTCTATGATTAAGCTTCATTCCCTGTTCTTTCAATATTTCCTTTAAGTCATGATAATCATCTATTTAATAGCATTTCTTTAAAGATCTTATGGATTAAATCATTTTTTCCAGAACTGTTATACAAATATGAGCCATTGAACTTCATGATACTGTGACTTGTTCAGAAGTATGGCTAGCATGTTGAAATCAAGGAGAGCACATAGCACACATACTGTCAGAATCATGTCCAAAATTATGCAGTGGACTGTCCACAGGTTCTTGCCAAGTGTGTCAGGATTTTTAGGGTTTTGCCATAAGCACAGTTTGTCCTGTTCTCAGACTTTGTCCCCAGAGAAATCACACTATGCCCATTACATAGACCAAACTGTCCTTCAACTTTATACAACAAATAGCACTTGCTCCACCTAGACTCTAGACCTGCTTCCAAAATGTTGCATAGAGGTCCATGACCCAAACATCTATGTTTATGGGAATATTTCCATTTCAAGTTACAACAGTGGAGGATACATGGAACCTATAACTTTAAACCTCAAACTCATTCTCTATTAATTGTCAAATGTCCTTTCTTTGTTGAGGGGGATTTGCTATTGTAGAATCTCACAAAATAACACAATTCCATTAGTCAATATTTCTATTTCTGACTTTACAGATAAAATTAAAGGACAACAGCTGGAGAAATGTATTTAGACCAGGGATAGAAGAAAAAATAAATCAAACCATAAAATATACAGATATTTTTCTTTTTAAGACCTAGTCACATAGTTCAACAATGATGTACTGAATCTTAAGGAAATCAATATTTATTTTAAGAAAAATCTCATATATCTACCTTTTTTGACTCTTTATTTCTTGAGCTGTTCCACCCTATCATTTCGGAGTGGTAAAAATGGACTACTTAGACATCCTTGTTCCCAAATAAGGAAATAAATTCCCTTTACTGCAGAAGAACACAGTTCATCCCCCAGCTTATATGATGAGATGTTTCCATGTCTTTATGTACAAAGTATAAATTTATAATCTATAAACACACATAATTTACAAAGTCTTTGTCAGTCATGGCTTCTTCTTGTTTGCTTATAAATAGATTCACATTGTTTTTCTATTAGAACCTTAGTATCATGATTCTCTGTTTGCTAAGTGTGGTGCTTAAGTGCCTTGGCTTACCCTTCACACTGCTTACTCTGCTTTGTTTTCCACATCTTTTGCTTGACACTTAGCAAATCTAGTACCACTCTTCTCCCACACCACTGCAGTTGATTCACCAGCTTCTTTTAGAATTCTATTTTCAGCAAACAAATAAGCTTCAGTTAATATTCTTACCCTCTGTCAGTTGAAATTCTGAAAATAATATCTGAGCTAAATTATTGTTAACAAAGAAGTAGGTGGAGATAGAGCTTCTTTAATGCCACTTTATTTTTCCTATAATGCATCCTATATCTCAACTTGTGGTTCTGAAAATGGTGTAATGTGAGGTAAATAATTCTCTAGCTAATGAAAATATTTGGTTACTTCTTTTCATTTTATAGTCACATATTAAACACTTGCCCAAACCATGTGATGTAAGCACTTAAAGTATGTAATAAGTAGGTCAGAAAAAGACTGAAAATTCACGGACTGTTGACATAACTCAAAAGACAAATTGCTATTAGTTTTAAAATTAATTATAGCTTTTATTTCACCAAAACATAATTTATATTCTTGTGTGATCTTCAAGCAGAAATTCAGTTAAAAACATACCATGGGAACATTATTCAGTGAGTGAGAATCTGGAAGTCTCTCCACTGTACACATTCTTATATTTCAACTACAAGTTGCAAAATAGATCTAAAACCATTCATATAGACAAATCCATACGGTACAAACTAATCCTCTGTAAGAAACACTCTCCACTGTACAAGTTCTTATACTTCAATTACAAGTTGCAAAATAGATCTAAAACCATTCATATAGACAAATCCATATGGTTAAAACTAATCCTCTGTAAGAAACATCAGCATGTATTAATGTCATTATTGCAAAGCTAAAATTAATTTGACAGCTGTATGCATAATTAAAGCATATATATATAAACATATATATATGTACATGCATCTTTCATGCAAATTCACAGTTCCAGACAAATTTCATCAATCAAAACAGAAGTTGCACTCTAAAATGTTGGTGGTGCATACCTTAGATATGTTCTATTTTAAGACAAAACTGTTCCATGGTGGTATTTACTTCCAGGTGCAATAAAATCCATTTAAATTTGGAGACTAATTTAAGCAGTGAACCTCATGACAAGGAGGAACCAAATCTCTACCAATCAATGCAGGGCTTGACACAGATTGCCAAACATAGCAAGGTGTTCTCAGCTGAAAGAAAATCAGTCATAAGAGTAAGCTACCATGATAGATAGTTTTGTAAGAAAACAACTCTATATATTGAACCAAAAGCATACTGACCTTTATGACGATTTATCCCTAAAATTTGTCTGTTTAAAATTATGGCAGTACAACTACTTAATAGATGCATGTATTTGTTTTGTGTGGATAAATTGTCATATAGAATCAATTTTAAGTTGGACATGATCACTCATGTTGGACATTCCAGAGATTTTTTTTGGTAGACTACGTTATACAGAATGATTCTGTCATATATCTATATGCATATCTCTATCTCTATATCTATATTTATGTATGTATGTATTATTATTAGTCGTTGTCGTCGTCGTCGTCGTAGTAGTAGTAGTAGTAAGGCCTTTGTTCTGATACATAATTAAATTCTAACCATTCAGTACTTGGATATGCTTTGTAAGGCTATTGCTTTGCCTCCATTTTTATTATTAAGTAAAACTTCAGTACACAGAATAATGGATATAATAATGGCACTTTCAATTTTACCAGTTTATAAATTTGATTTTGAAGTTGTGCATTTGTTTGAATTTTATTGTTCTTACCATTTCTCTTGCATTCTCTACTGCAAAGTCATATGTAGAATAGACTACACAATATTAAGCTCCCAAAGACTCAGAATATGGGAAAGGTAGAAATCTTTTGGAAGGTATAAATTATTCATAGGTGAGCCAATAAGCTATTTATGGAATTCATGAATTTTCTACAACTATTTTTAGGTTGAGTTTATTAGAACTTTAGGCTAAAAATATTAGTATTATTTTTCTTTTTCTTACTTTTGTGGGGGAGATTTGAGACAGAGGTTCTTTGTATAGCCATAGCTCTCCGCAAACTCTGTACACCAGACTAGTTGGGATCTCAGAGATATACCTGCCTCTGCCTCCTGAATTCTGGGATTAAAGATGTGTTCCAGCAGCTCCTGGGAATCATTATTCCTAGTGTTTTTAGGTATTACTGATTAGGCCAATAGGGTTTAAAACTTGATCTAGGTTAAAACTGAACATCCACACTTTTCAGAAAACCTCTTGCTCAAGTTCGGGTGTTGAAGTTTCTGATGTACAAATCACTATAATCCCCATTACCTAGAAACTTCTGACTTTGGAGAAAACACAAAAAGTACCTGACAAAGTTGTATAGTATGGATTCAGAAAATGTAATCTCTCTTATGCTACTACTTGACTAGTTAATATAGAAATGCCTTCACGTGTGTGTGTGTGTGTGTGTGTGTGTGTGTGTGTCTGTGTGTACCAGTTGCAATTGTTATATATGAAATTGTGGAAACCATAACTAGAATAGCATATATTTTTCAAACAATAACAGTGGAGTTATTCCAATAGTAGTTATTTTCTCAGAGAAATACTTGTTTTTAGACAACATCAAAAAGAACAGAACTGAAGAAGAGAGAGAGGGAGTGAGAAATAGAAATATGGATAAAAACATAAGGGGAGAGTAGGAAAGAGAACGGGAAGAAGAAAGGGGAGAGGAAAAAATAAAGGGTAGTGGAAGGGAAAAATAAGGAAAGAGAAACCTGACAGTTATTTAAGGTTTCTACTGCTTACTTTTTTCTTATTGAACATAAAAAATTTTCTTTTCTGTAATAGATCTGAATTTATCATGATCAACATCATTAATATTAAACAATCATCTCATAATTACTATTTTAGGTAATATATGGAAAAGGTAAAGTGTTAATTTGAGGTATCTACTTTAGCTCTTTATAATGTTATGTATAAAATACTTTACTCTTCCTTCCACTTTATAGCAGATTATTTTTCATGTACCCCCTGAAACTTATATTACCACTCTTCCAAAAATATATTGTGTTTTAAATACTGATCATCTAACAAAATATGTTTAACCTCTTTATATCTAGACATGTGTCCACTTGCTGTGTTGTACAATTGTAGTTACCATACAAAGGATATGGCTCTCATTACAGAGCATATACCTTCCTTTTATAATGCCATCGATTGTGGCTGTCTACTTAAAATTTAATTACAACAAAGAAAACAGTTAACAATTTTTTTTTCTGGAACACATAATGTAACATTTTGTCCCTTTGTTCATGTAATGAAGTGATGACTTTTGCCCAGATGTCCCATCTATCAAACACTTGATAAATTCTTTCATGTCTATAAACTGAATAATTCTGCTACCACCTGCATCAAAGTTTTTCACACTCATGATTCAGATGCATGCCCCAAGACTCAACATAATACTGAATATTTCTTTTTTATTTTATATAACCAAGTCCATTTAAATGAAAACAAACATTTATAGACAATATTTGGGAATATGGGCATCGTTCTTTCCAAACTACTTCCTGCTGGTAAGGGGTGCTGTCATCCAGGATTCGAAGAAGATTCAGAAATCCTGGCTTTAGTCTGTAAGGCTGATTTCTTCAGCTGTTTTGAATGTAGGATCACCTGGTACTCTGTTTCAGGTGATCTCGATTGATCAAACCACATTAGTCTGGAAGGAATACACATCTTTTCATTTTCTGTGGGAAAAAAAAAAAAAAAAAAAAAACAGAAATCCTATTCCCCAGGAACTTCTCCTTGAATATAAATTTTGTAGTCAAAGCATTTGTTTTTTAAATTTGATTTATTATTTGACATGTTGATCCAGGTTCCCTCTCCCTCGATCCCACCCTCCCTCCCTTCCTGTCTCTCTCCTTCCCTCCCTTTAATCTTCTCTGCCCTCTCACATGCACTCTAACCACCCTCCCCTCCCATCCCCCACCCCAATTCTATATGTAGGGGAATGCAATAAAGTTGGGGTCATGTAGATCTGACAGGTCATGTGAAGTAGGGACTAGGGTTTCTCTCCTGTCTCTAGAATAAGGCAGTTATCCCTCCCTGGGGGATGTGTTCCCAAGGTCCTTTTGTGCACCAGGGATATATGCTGGCTCCATTGTCTCAGGTCCCTTAGATTACTCAGTCCTTCTGGCTGAGATCCATATTCAGGGGGCCTGAGTCAGTCCCATTCTACCTTCCCAGATATCAGTCTAGTGGCCCATTAGCTCCTCCTTGTTCAGGTAAGCTGTCTATGTGTTTATGAAACCTGGTCTTATCCTCTCTATCTGCATCTGGGTTCTACTTCAACTCAGTGTTTATGTATGGGAGTTTGCTCCTGTTTCCAACAGGCATTAGTTGAGGGCTACATGCATAAGTTAGTTGTTGATCTCACTCTCCAGGAAGGGCATTTATGGTAGCATTTCCCCGGAAGCTCAAATTATTAGTTGGCAGCAGTCTTGTAGTTCTCTAGACCTTTCTTTGTGTTCAATTTTATCTTCAAACCAAAATTGGCTCCCTTTGTTATTCTCTCTCTCTCTCTCTCTCTCTCTCCTGTCTTCTATTCCTAACCAGGCTCAATCTTCCTGGTCATACCTGTTTTCCTTTCCAGCCCCTTGTTTTCTCCTACTTCTCTCTCGATTCACAACCCCCCCCCACTTCCCCTGTGCTCTGGGGGACTTGTCCCTTCCCGGTTTTATGACAGACTTTATATGAATCTCTTAGAAGACATTTGTATCCTAGTTTCTCTGGTGGTGTGAATTATAGGCTGGTGATCCTTTGATCTAGGTCTAAAATCCATACATGAGTGAGTATATACTGTGTTCCTCTTTTTGTGACTGGGTTACCTCATTCAGGAAGGTTTCTTCAAGTGCCATCCACTTGACTGCGAATTTCAAGATATCATTATTTTTTTCTGCAGAGTAGTATTCCATTGTGTAGATGTGCCACATCTTCATTAACCATTATTCAATGAAGGGCATCTAGGTTGCTTCCAGGTTCTTGCTATTACAAACAGTGCTGCTGTGAACATATTTGAACAGATGTCTTTGTTGCATGGATGTGAATCCTTTGGGTATATGCCTAAGTGGGGGATTGCCGGGTCCTATGGTAAACTAATTCCCATTTTCCAGAGGAACTGCCATACTGATCTCCAATATGGCTGTATGAGTTTTCACTCCCACCAGCAGTGAAGGAGTGTTCCCATTTCTCCACATCCCCTCTAACATGAGTCATTATTGGTGTTTCTAATTTTAGCCATTCTGGCAGGAGTAAGATGATATCTCAAAGTTGTTTTGATTTGCATTTCACTGATAGCTAAGGATGTGGAACATTTTCTCAAGTATCTTTCAGCCTTTTTGATTTCCTCTATTGAGAATTCTTTCTTCAGTTCTGTACCCCATAATTTAATAGGGATATTTGGTGTTTTGTTGACTAGTTTCTTGAGTTCTTCGTATATTTTGTCGATCAGCACTTTATCGGATATAGGATTGGTGAAAATCTTTTCCCAGTCTGGGGGCTGCCATTTGGTCTTGTCCACTGTGTCCTTTGCCTTACAGAAGCTTCTAAGTTTGAAGAGGTCCCATTTATTAATTGTTTCTCTCAGTGTTTGTGCCCCTGGAGTTATGTTCAGGAAGCAGTCTCCTATACCAATTTGTTCAAGGGTACCTCCTACTTTCTCTTCTAAGAGGTTCAATGTAGCTGGATTGATGTTGAGGTCTTTGATCCATTTGTACTTGAGTTTTGTTCATGGTGACAGACATGGGTCTATCTGCAGTCTTCTACACACCCTCATCCAATTGTGCCAGCATTATTTGTTGAAGATGCTGTCCTCACCCCATTGTATAATTTTAGCTGTTTTGTTGAAAATCAGGTGTTCATAAGTGTGTGGGTTAATATCAGGATTTTCAATTTCATTCCATTGGTTTACCTGTCTCTTTTTCATCTGAAAAAAGTAGGGCTACTAATTTTTTTTGAGTTTGTCTTGTATCCTGGTAGTTTGCTGAAGGTGTTTATCACCTGTAGGAGTTCCCTGGTAGAGTTTCTTGGGTCGCTTATGTAAACTGTCATATCATCTGCGAATACAGACAGTTTGACTTCTTCCTTTCCAATTTGTATCCCCTTGATCTCCTTTTGTTGTCTTAAAGCATTAGCTAGAACTTCTCGTTTGATCTTGAAGAGATATGGAGAGAGAGGGCAGCCTTGTCTTGTTCCTGATTTTAGAGGAATTGGCTTAAGTTTCTCTCCTTTCAGTTTGATGTTGGCAGTTGGTTTGCTCTTATTATGTTTAGGTAGGTTCCTGTTATCCCTGACCTCTCCAAGACCTTTATGATGAAAGGGTGTTGATTTTGTCGAAGGCTTTTTCAGCATCTAGGGAGATAATCATATGGTTTTTCTTTTTCAGGTTGTTTATATGGTTGATAGATTTTCATATGTGAATCCATTCCTGCATCCCAGAGATGAAGCCTAGTTGGTCATGGTGGATGATTTCTCTGATGTATTCTTAAATTTGGTTTGCCAGTATTTTATTGAGTAATTTTGCATCGACGTTCATGAGGGATATTTTTCTGTAGTTTTCTTTCTTAGTTGTGTCTTTGTGAGGCTTGGGTACCATGGGTATCGTGGCCTCATAAAAAGAGTTAGGCAATGAACCTTCTGTTTCTATCTTGTGTAACAGTTTGAGGAGTAGTAGTATTAGTTCTTCCTTGAATGTCTGGTAGAATCCTGTACTGAATCCATCTGGCCCTGGACTTTTTTTGGTTGGAAGGCTTTCGATGACTGCTTCTATTTCATTACGGGTTATAGTTCTATTTAAGTTGTTTGCCTTTCTTGATTTAATTTTGGGAAGTGATAGTTATCCAGAAATTTGTCCATTTCCTTTGAATTTTCAATTTTTGTGGAATACAGATTTTCAAAGTATGACCTGAAAATTGTCTGGATTTCCTCTGTGTCTGTTGTTATGTTCCCCTTTTTTGTTTCTGATTTTGTTAATTTGCATGTTCTCTCTCTGTTTTTTCGTTAATTTTGATAAAGGTTTGTCTATCTTGTTGATTTTTTCAAAAACCAACTCTTCGTTTTATTGATTTTTTTGTATTGTTTTCCTGGTTTGTATTTTGTTTATTTCAGCCCTCAAGTTGTTTTTTTTTCCTGGTGTCTACTCCTACATGGTGAGTTTGCTTCTCTCTGTTCTAAGGCTTTCAATTTCACTGTTAATTCTTTCATGTGACTATCCTCTGTTTTCTTCATATGGGCACTTAGTGCAATGAACTTCCCTCGTAGCACTGCTTTCAAAGTGTCCCATGAGTTCGGGGGTATGTTGTATCCTCATTCTCGTTGAATTTTAGAAAGTCCTTAATTTCTTTCTTTATTTCTTCTTTGACCCAGGTTTGTTCAGTTTCCATGAGTTTGCATGGTCTCAGTGATTTGTGTTGTTCTTGAATTCCAATTTTAATGCATGGTGGTCTGAAAAGATACAAGGGACTATTCCAATTCTCTTGTATCTTTTGTGGTTTGTTATGCCACCTAGTATGTGGTCGATTTTAGAGAAGGTTCCATGTGAAGCAGAGAGGAAGGTATATTCTTTTGTCTTTGGATGAAATGTTGTATAGATTTTTTTAACCCCAGTTGAGACATAAATTCTGTTAGTTCTTTTGTTTCTTTGTTGAGTTTCTGATTTGTGGTCCTTTCTAGTGTTGAGAATGGTGTATTAAAGTCTTCCACTATAAGTGTTTGAGGTATTATGTGAGCTTTGAGTTTTAGTAGTGTATCTTTTCGAATGTGGGTGAGTTTGTATTAGGGGCATAGATGTTCATAACTGAGACTCTGGGTTAATGGATTTCTCCTGCAATGAATATGAAATGACCATCTTCATCTCTTTTGATTAATTTTGGTTTGTAGTCTAACTTGTTAGATATTAGGATAGCTTCACCTGCTTGCTTCTTATTTCCATTTGATTGGAAAATCTATACACAACTATTTACCCTGAGGTAATGTCTATCTTTGAAGCTTAGATGTGTTTTTTGTATGCAGCAGAAGGATGGATTCTGTCTTCAAAGCCATTCTGTTAGCCTTTATCTTTTTATAGGTGAGTTAAGACTACTAATGTTGAGGGTGATTAAAGACCATTGATTGTTGATGCT
This sequence comes from Phodopus roborovskii, assembly GCF_943737965.1. Taxonomy (NCBI): domain Eukaryota; kingdom Metazoa; phylum Chordata; class Mammalia; order Rodentia; family Cricetidae; genus Phodopus; species Phodopus roborovskii. The sequence goes on from NW_026126436.1 coordinate 454,901, forward strand.
TGTTTGATTTAGGATTGTTGTTGGCAGGGGTATTGTGTATATATTAGTTCTGCTTTACCCTTGGTTTCTGGTGTAGTTGGATTATCTGTTGCCTACATTTTTGTGGGCGTAGTTACCTTCCTTGGGTTGGAGTTTTCCTTCCTATACTTTCGGTAGGGCTGGATTTGTAGATACTTATTGGGATAATCTGGTTTTCTAATTAAACATCTTGTTTTCTACATCTATAGTGATTGAGAGTTTCTCTGGATATAGTAGCCTAGGCTGGCATCCGTGTTCTCTTAATATTTTTAGAACATCTATCCAAGACCTTCTGGCCTTGAGGGTTTCCATGGAGAAGTCAGGTGTAATGTTGATAGGTCTGCCTTTATATGTTACCTGTCCTTTTTCCTTTGCTGCTCTTAATATTCTTTCTTTATTCTGTATGCTAGGTGTTTTGATTATTATATGTCGAGGGGTCTTTTTCCTTTGGTCCAGCCTATATGGGGTTCGGTATGCTTCTTGTACTTTCATGGGCATGTCCTTCTTCAGATTTGGGAAGTTTTCCTCGATGATTTTGTTCAATATGTTTTCGGCACCTTTGAGGTGGGCTTTTTCACCTTTCTCTATGCCTATTATTCTTAGGTTTGGCCTTTTCACGGTGTCCCACATTTCCTGGATGTTTTGTGTTAAGGATTTGTTAGATTCATGATTTTCTTTGGTCAATATATCTATTTCTTCTAGTTTATCTTCTGCACCTGAGAGTCTCTCTTCCATCTCTTGAATTCTGTTGGTTATGCTTGCATCTGTAGCTCCCGATTGTTTTGCCCAGTTTTTCTATTTCCAGCATTCCTTCAGTTTGTGTTGCCTTTATTTTCTCTATTTTACTTTTCAAGACTTGAACCTGCTTAATTGTTTTTTCTTGGCTTTCCTTAAGGAATTTATGCATTCCTTCCACTTTTTTGTTTGTATTTTCTTCCATTTCTTTAAGGGATTCTCTCACATCTTCTTTGAGGGCCTCTATCATATTTATGATGGTAATTTTTAAGTCGTTCCCTTCTGCTTCCTCTGCTTTGTTGTTGTGTTCCATTCTAGTTGATGTAGATTTCCTAGATTCTGGTGGTGTCATGCTTGTCTTTCTGTTGCTAGGTGTTTTCTTGTATTACCATCTTCCTATAGCTTCCTCCAGTAGGTGTTGGTGGGGTCTCCCCTTCTTTTTATGGTACTTCCTTGGTGGGCTTATGTGGGTCAGAGATTCAATATCTGTAGCTCTGGGTTGTCCAATCTCTATAGGTGTTCTCTCTGTAGACAGGGACCCAGGCATGGGTTCAGTGCTGAGGATCCAGTAGAAGAAGCCACTAGCCAATGACTCTAGCCAATGGCTGGCAGAAGAGGACAAAGTCTGAGCTGAAACTTGGGAAGGTTTTGCATTATAGTTGGATCTCACTGGAAACTGGCACTCTCCAGCTGTGGCCTCTTTCTTTAGCAGAGGCCCTGATTTGGGTTTCAAGGATCTTGCAGGCAGTAACTCAGAGTTGACCAGCAGAGATAGGCGAATCTCTGGGAGGGGCCTGAGACTCTAGCAGAGGACTGGAGGTGGAGTTAGAGACAAAGCAGGTGGAAATTATGGGTGGTCCTGTGTGGATAGGCAGGTCTCCTTTGTTCAGAGTTGCTCCTAGGAGTCTCTGAAGTAGGGTGGACTGTTGGCTCCACCCTCTGTCCCAGTGCTCAACCAGAGAGCGGCAGGACCGTGGGCATGGTTGGGCACAGGGTAGGGGGTGCAGGCTCATGGTGGGGATGCGTGGGGGTGTATCAGAGCTCCAAGGGTGCTCTCGATGGGGACAGGACACAGGAGCAGCAGGATCAGCAACCAACCCAGGGAGTTGGGTGGGGGGGAGACTTTGTAGGGGAAAGGCAGCCCCAATTGGGCCCAGACTCACTTCTGGCCAATAGCTGGTGGAAGAGGACAAAGGATGAGTTGAAACTTGTGAAAGTTTTGCAGGATAGTCAGATAGATCTCACTGGAAACTGGAACTCTCCAGCTGATGCCTCTTTCTTTAGCAGAGGCCCGAATTTGGGGGTCAACTATCTTGCCTGGAGGATCTCAGAGTGGACCGACAGAGATAGGTGGATCTCTGGGAGGGGCCTGGAACTCCAGCAGAGGAATTGAGGTGGGGTCCGAGACCAAGCAGGTGGAAATTACAGGTGGTCCCAAGTGGATAGGCAGGTCTCCTTTGTTCAGAGTTGCTCCGAGGTGTCTTTGAATTAGGGTGGACTTTTGGCTCCACCCTCTTTTCCAGTGCTCAACCAAAGGGGCAGGACCATGAGCACAGTTGGGCACATGGTAGGGGTGCATGCTGGTGGTGGGGATGCGTTGGGGTGTATCAGAGCTCCAAGGGTGCTCTCGATGGGGACAGGACACATGAGCAGCAGGATCAGGTGCCGACCCAGGGAGACTACTGAATATTTTAACAATGCAACTTCCACACACATAAAATTTAAAATTAAGGTCCAAGATAGAGTAAAACTATCTGCCTATGTGCAATTACCAATAGACTAACAGAATGCATAATATATTGTTCCTCAAATAATTAAAACACACTAGTTAAACTAAACAAATACAAATTTAAAGAACATAAAGCAAAACTCAGAGAATTAATGGTCACAGGTACATTTTCAATCTTAAATACTACCAAGAAATCCCAAGTAAAGAAGGTAAGTCTTTTTATTTTTTCACAAACTAACTTCATTATGGTAGAGTGACTGAAATATTCTGTTGATTAAAACAAGCAAACAAAACAAAGCAAAACAAAAATCAATGGTTCTGTGCTCTCTATCAATGAGCTGTTACCTGCATGAATTTTCTCATCTTCAAATCTTTTCCCTAGCTAATGGTTTACATAATATACACATATCTTCATGCATAATTATCCTCTAGTGCTGTTTGTTTGAATAGTAGTCTAAAATTGCAAATGTTTTATATGTTGAGTCATGCAATATACTTTGAAATTGCACCACAATTAGGAAATAACTTAAATAAGTCATTTTGCATGTATGCAAAGTCAGTTAAATGTAAAATTCACATTACAAAACAGTGACGGCAATGTGACATTTTTACGTTAAAGTATATTTTTAATTTTGAATCATAAGACAGACATAATTTGATGTTTAAAATTGTCTATTAGTGCCACCATTCATTAATGGAGCAGTTAACTAATCTGTTGTTCATTTGACTTTCGAATCTGAAATATCAGTATAAGCGCTCCTAAGTGGATGGTAAATGCCAGAATGATATATGTAGACATATGGGAAATAGGATTTCTGAAGAAGAAAGTAGATACTAAAGCAAATCATTTGGAAGCTCAAACTTCTATGTTTATATATTTACAACATAATTGATACAAATATAAGACAAATTCAGAAAGCAAGGTATGATTTTGACATATTAAAATGCTAGATTGTAATGCATATATATATGTATACACATATATGCATTCATTCACATACATCATCGTTATGTGAAAAGTAGAGGTTCCCTTGTAGTAGGATGGAAAACAATAAGAGAAGTAATATAAGAAAGATGAATGAGGGCAAAGCTCTAGATGTGTAAAAATATTATGATAAATCCTATTCTTTTGTGTGCTCAACAGAAAAGTTTATTAGTTGTTTCTTCAAGACAAGATTTTACATTTCCCAGGCTAGGCTTTTACTTTTTATTTTTTGATATGGCATACTTCTTCACAACAAGGAATAATTTGAAAATTAATAATAAACATAAATGTAATAAGAAGGCAGAGTAGGCAAAATGTGCAATATGAACAGGTAAATCTTCTAGCACTTTGATAATCAAGCTTGACTTCTAACATAAAAGAGAAGCCCACACATCTAATTATAAGTGAATGGATGATAAAAATTTGGCATATGTATAAAGTAAAATTTTATTCAGTTATTAAGAAAAAATGGAGATTTCATGAAATTAGATGGAACTGGAAAATGTCCATATTGATAATATATTAACTGAGAAACTGATTAAACCTACTAATGGATTAATACTATATAATAATATAATAACTGAGATAACCACTGCTATTAAAATCAATACCACATGTTTCCCATAATATGAAGATCCTAGTTTCTTATTTTATGTAATTTGTTTATATGAGAGTGAGGCAGGAAATAATATAGAGGTCCATGAAAAAGGGCAATGAGACCTGAGGGTGCTTTGGAAGGAGATGAAATGTGTGATATGACAATGAAATAAGAAATACGGGGTACAGGATGGAGGAACAAAAACCAGGGGTGTGTGAAAGAGTAAAAGATTAGGTGAAACAAAACCGTGAATGAAAATGACAAAATGGAACTATTAGTTTGAGTTCTAATCAAAATCACAATTTTACTTAAAAGTCCAGCAACATAATTAATATTTAAAAGGACAACTCATCTCAAGAGCATCAGCATGTCCAATACGATGGTTCATGTAGCTCTACAACATAAAGAATATGAAAATTTACCTTTCCCTTAGAGCCTAAAAGTATGGCTTAAACATCACTAAAGCAAAGCAGGTCCTAAAGGGAGGAACCTCATGATAGCATCTTCTGTATGGGTTTCTCACTTGAGTTGGGAGCATTTGGTCTTACATCTTTGATTTACTTTGATTTTATGGGAAATGTTTTCTCTGTGTTGTTGCCCTGGCCATCTGCTCCATCAAAGAAGAGGCTGGGTGAGCCACCACCATTGTACACAAATTCCTTGGCATTGGGTGAAAGCCGGGACTGAGAGGCTGGACTGGCTGTGATGAAGTTCAGTGAATGCATAGACAAAGAGAGGTTCTTGTGCTTCAGCAGGTTATTTGTGGGTGAGCGGGCCATGCGAGGCTGATGTTGCAGTGGCTGCTGGCCACTAGCCCCACTGCTAGCCACACTCACACCACTTTGACTGTCCTGGAACTCACTCTGTAGACCAGGTTGCAGTTACATTCACAGAGATCCACCTACTTCTGAATCTGAGTGCTAGACTTACAGGTGTATGTCACCACCACCCAGCTTTGGCCATACATGTTAACCATAGTTGCCTGTTTATATTTGTTTGGTTATGATACTTAGGCAAATCAAATTTTTATTCCAAATTTTGAAGTTAAATTTTGACTTCTAGATAAGTAGTAACAAAGAAAACTATGTGGGAATGTTTAAACTTTAATCATAATCACAAATCTCATCCAAACATTAATTTTAAAATTTCTTCATAAGAGCTGGTAAAACAGTTAAGCACTTGCAATGAATATAATATTTATATTTACCTCTCATTTTAACTAGCAATATGTATCCTACTATGGTAGATTCTTTCACATTATTGTAGTAGGAATTCTTTATTTTAATTTTTTTATTTTTGTTTTATATATCAATCACAGTTCCCTCTCCCTCCCTCTTTCCCTCTCTTCCACCCTCCATGCAACCTCCCACCCTCCCCTCCCACCCACCCTCACTCCACATGTAGGGTGATGCCCTCCAGAAGGAGTCATCTAAATCTGTCAAGTCATTTGGAGTAGGGACTAGGACATCGCTCCTGTCTCTAGGTTAAGGGAGTATTCCTCTGTAGGGAATGTGCTCCTAAAGTCCTTTTGTGCACCAGGGATACATCCTGGTTCCACTGTCAGAGGTCCCTTAGACGGCCCAGGCCTTCTAGCTGAGACCCATGTTGAGGGGGTCTGAGTCAGTGCAATGCTGGATTCCCAGCTACTCTGAGGGCCCATTAGCTCCTTATTGTTCAGGTCAACTGTCTCTATGTGTTTCTGTAGCCTGGTCTTATCCTTCTTCTCTGCATCTGGATTCCAATTTGGCTCAGTGTTTAGTTGTGGGTGCCTGCCTCTGTTTCCATCAGCTACTAGATGAGGGTACTATGATGGTGGATAAGTTGTCTATCTCATTATCAGGGAAGGACATTTATGGTAGCCTTTCCATCTTTGCTCAAATTGCTAGTTGGGGTCAGTCTTTTAGGTCTCTGGACATTTCTCTCGATTTAGTTTTCTCTTCAAACCTATAATGGCTCCCTCTTTTATGGTATCTCTCTCTCTCTCTCTCTCTCTCTTGTCTATTCCTCCCCGACACAATCTCCCCAGTCCCACGTGCTTTCCTTTCCTCCCCTTCTCTTTCTCCCAGTTCACTCTCCACTCACTGACCCCCCCCCACTCCCCATGTGCTCTTGTGATCTTGTCCCTTTCTCCTTTCTGCGAGGGACCTTATATGAATCTCTTAGAATCCTCCTTGTATCCTAGTTTCTCTGGTGGTGTGAAATATAGGCTGGTGATCCTTTGCTCTATGTCTAAAAAATTCTTGTTTGTTCAAGAAATTGCTGTACCAACTATCAAGACTTCAGCTTACAACCACAATTTTACCATATGTAGTACAAGTTACATTTACTGTATGTTATGAAAATTTGTAATTTCAAATGCATATTTGTTGTGTAGTGGAATAAATCCCACAATGAACATTTCTAATTCCTTGATCAGAGAAAGCACACAGTTGTATCAGCACTGTACCTAAAAATTAATACCTCTGCCTACAGTGAACAGTCCTGGAAGTCTTTATTTTTATTGCTTCTAGTAAGCATCATATTAGTAGTTTGTAGTCTACTCTATTGTTTGCCTGAAAATAACTGCATTTTAAGTTGAGGATGACCTTATAAATTATCTTCCAATGAAAACATTATCAATTCTGTGAAATTTTCTCAGTTCTCATGCTAACATTTTTGTAAATCTAAGAATGTAAGACTTCATATGTTAAGCTGTTTCCTGTGTATTCTCTAGTATCCATGTATCACATAAAATGATGTGAAAAGAGAGCTGACTACAAACAGTTTTAATGTCCAAAATTATATCACCCAAAGATCATCACCAATTCAATGATATTATGTTGTTTTATTGAGAAGCCAAGAAAAGAGCTTAAATATTTTATTTTCAAAACTCTTGCAAATTATGCAGCTCACTGGTTTTTCAAGCTCTTCTTGTTCACATTGAGTTTTAATACAATCCTTGGACTATAAAGGATGAAAATAGTTAAACAGTACATGTAATAATTATTAGATAAATGAAAGAAGGGATAAATTCAAAGGCTTTTCTTTCACATTATTTCTGCTGCTGCCTGATGGTTTTGTTCGACTTCTATTCACTTTAGTCTATGAGAGCAGTGAAAATCTTATTGCTGCTGTAGCAACTGCAAACTTGGAGAGGGCTATTTGCTCCTAGAGAGTAATACAGTCTTGACTTCCAGGGAGTATGAAGGCAGAAAAAAAAAAGGAGGGAGTCTAGAAGTAACTTTGCTCTTTCTATGATCAGAAAAGACACATTCTCGGGAACCCAGGGAAGAATTAATGTCAATATAATATTTAACAGCCATGGGAGTACCTAATAATCCACTCTAACTGCCCTCATGAGAAATACAAATTTATATTTATGTCTTTATTGTTCATCCTCCAATCTATCAAATGACTGCATTTGGCAATTCCCATCACCTTGATTGCTCTGATCTATCATTTTCTCTAAAAGGGTGCTGTTTTTCTGTTTTTCTCTTGCTTTTCTGGTAGACTGATTTACACCTTTTTTTTTTTTTCTATTGCTCCCTTTGGCACTCTCTTTCCATATTTCTAACAGCTTTTTTTGTTAAACAGTTTAACTAAATTGCATGCAGGCTCACCCCTCATTAATGTTAATCCCTGCTTTCCTACTTTTAAATTAACAGTGCCCAACTATCAAGAGGGTTTTATGACCATCAACTCATTTCTTTCTTTCATGATAATATAAATACAGTTATTGTATTCCCAATGAGAACACCATTAGAGCACAGTTTCTCTGAGATTAAAACAAAATCCTTCTTACTAAGTTTCTTTCATTATGCGTATGTTTTAATTTATTTTTTTTAATGATTTCTACATTAGGGGATGGCTGAACAGATTGCACAACATTCTTGATGTGGAATTTTAGCTTTCTTTATATGTTTAACTTTTATCAGTTATTCTTTATAACAAAGTTCTTCTTTAGCATGCAAAAATACATTATTTTGATTCTGGTTTTATAATTACCCTCTGCACCTAGAAACAGCATTACTACTTGGATATTCCAGCATACATTTGGTATTACCATTTTAAGGAAATTAAAATTTCAAGGTTTCACACATGTGGAGTTGTTTTTCTTTTTTTTTCAGAAGATATTTTCATTTGTGTTTAACATGTATATATGCCTTGTCTGCTTGTATGTTTGTTAACTGTATTCATCCCTGATGCCCACAGAGTCGGAGAAATGATTTGATTGACCAGAGCTGCAATTAAGTAAGCTTGTGAGCTACGATGTAGTTACTGGGAATCAAAATCAGGCCTACTGTTAGATCATCGTGTTCTTAAATATTTAGCATATCTATAGATGGTAAAATCATTTTAATATTTCCTCTTACCTTTATTAAATAATTGAATTATATAACTTTTCCAATGTATTTTCTATGAAATGTAATCATTTTTGGGATATGTAATTATACTCATTCAATATTTGTTACTATCAGTAAAACACGAATGGTATGATGGCCACATTTGTTGGACAAATAATTCATTGATAAATTCCAGGGTGTATAGTTAGAACATATTTTAGTCATCCACTATGCTCCTCATTGTAAACATTATGTGAAACACTAAAATGTCGCATACACCTGTGCATAGAGATCAGAAGCTATAGAGAAGGCAGAAGCTTTACTAACTTGTAAAGTGACAACTCACATAAGATCCTGTTGTATTTTGAATGAGAGTTGCCCTCATAGGCTTATCTGTTGGAATATTCGATCCCCAGGTAAGGGAACTGTTTGAGAAGGATTAGCAGTTGTGGCTGTGTTGAAGGAGGTGTATTACTGGGAGTGGTCTATGAGGTATCAAAATCAAATCTGCCTTGTGCTTAGAGATCACATATAAGCTTGCTACTACTGCCCCAGCACCATGCCTGCCTGATTGTTGCCATGCTCCATAGATAATAGTCATGGATTTTGACTCTTTGGAACCATGACCCTCGAAAATAAGTGCTCTCTCTCTTATAGGTTGCCTTAGTCATGATGGCTGTTCACAGCAATTGAAAAGCAACCAAAGAATTGCTACCGTGTGTGTGTGTGTGTGTGTGTGTGTGTGTGTGTGTGTGTGTGCGCGCGCGCGTGCGTGTTTTGTGACATTAGGACTTTAACTGGGAACAGAATTGAATACTATAAGCAGAGGCTTAATGTTTATTCTACTGGAGCTTGGAAAATACCAATGCTGAGATCAGTGTGAAAAGATGTTTGAGATAGGAACAATAGTTGAAACTGGAATAAAAGCCTTTCATGTCCCTGCTTATTGCCATTATTCTAATATTGGTATGAGGCTAAATTGAAAGTTGATAATTAATGCTATTGGCAAAGGAGATTGTTAAAGACAGCCTACTGAGGTGATATATTGTTTATGATTTATTAAAGCTTTGATATCAGAATGTAAACTAACCAGAGCCATAGAGGCCAGGCAGTGTTGGTATACACCTTTAATCCTAGCAGCAGCAAAAGTTAGTCATAGAATCCCACTGAGGACCAAGAATTTAAATATCTGTGCCTAAGGAGACTATTTTCACTCAAAGTATCACATTCTACTTCCTTGTTTCATAGACTTTTGGCTATACCATAATGCAAAATACATTTAGTCTGACTTCAAAAATCCCACAGTCTCTTTATAGTTTAAAAGTTGAAATACTCTTCTGAGATTCAAGACAATTTCTAACTATAAACCAATACATAATCAAAAATCCAATTAAAATCATACAACATGCAATGGCATTGAATATGTATATATACCATTTCAAAAGAGGACAAGGAAGTGAATTATTCACATACTGAAGAGGTACAAGATAAAAGCAAGACTAAAATAAAGTATCGCAACCTCAGTTCCTGTATCTCTATGTCCAATATCAAAGGGTTTAGGTGGCACTACTCTTCAGTGTTTGCTGATTAAAACACATTTTCATCTCTTGGGCAGGTTCTACTACCTGTATGCAATTCTCCTTGGCAGATATACCAGGGCTCTGGCATCTTCATCATCTCTAGGTCTCTATAGTAACCCAGGCTTTATTTTTAGATCTTTACTCAATGGCCTGTGAGGGACTTCATCCTGGGAATCCTCGGAGAGCAGTCAGCCTGGACTCAGTGACTCTTAACTATAGACGAAGATTTTTAAGAGTATGGATGCTTAAATAAGAATGGTCTACATAGCTCATATGTCTGAATGATTAAAAAGTGACCTTATTTGAAGGGTATAGCAGGTGTGGCCTTTGTTGGAGAAGGTGTATTATTGGGTTGGCCTTTGAGGTTTCAAAAGCTCATTTCAGGCCCAATATGCCTTTCTTCCTGATGTCCATATCCATATGTAAAATATCAGCTAATTCTCCGCACCATGTCTGCCTGTGTGCCAACATTCTTCCCATCATGTTGGTAATGTATTAAATTTCTGACACTCTCAATAAGCATCAATTAAATGTTTTTCTGTGTTAGAGTTGCTGTGCTCATGGTGTTTCTTCAGGACAATAGAACACTCATGAAGACATGAAAGATATAAGGATATATATTCCAGATGAAATACAATGAGAAGGAAAAAGGAAACTCAGATTTACACACTCTACATGAACTTTCTGTAGGAATTAATGGTAGCAGGCTTAGTTATAAATACAATTTAATTGCCAAGAATAAGTGAGGTCAGTATGGTAGATGACTATACTTTAGAGATGATAAAACTGAGTGGGAAAGTAATCAGTCAACTTAAAGATACAGAGCTAGATAGCTGAGGTAAGGTTTTGATACAAGCACTCAGTTCATAATTTTCCCTCTTCATAGATGCAGTAATTATCAAGTATTCAAATTCTTGTGCATTACCTTCTCTGCCTTGTACTTCTGCAGCTAGAGTCAATCCTGTCACTATTATAGTTAAATGATGCACTTGCTATTTGTAATGGAGTATGATAGAGATAATTTTACTTAAAATTCTAACATTAAAGAAGCTACCACCTTCTATAACAATTGCTGTCCTGAAATACCATGAAAAGACACTAAGCTAGACATACAAAGATCACATGGAGTTGAACTGGAACCTCAGCCAAGAACATTCACTAGTTTTCAAACATGAGGATGGGGCAGCATTATATCATAAGCGCAGTTGGAAGTTCACAGGAAATGATAAGAAAACTTACAGAGTCCAAAGAATTAATATGGAATGTTGATTTACATCACTAAGATATGAGATAACTTTTTAAAAATTCATAAATATAGAGAAATCAGTGATAAAATGGTTTGCCACAACAACTAAGATCTAACCCTCTGATATTACCAGAAGACTGAACTTCAAATTTTTTGTGCTTTATTTATCTGTTTTGTGGTATGGGGGGGGGGGTCAGGTTATCACAGTGCACATATGAGAGACAGAGCACAGCTTCTAAGGGTCAATTATTTCTTTCTATTATATAAAACCTAGAGAGAAGAAGAGAGAGGAAGGTATGGAAGGAGAAGAGGAGGGGAAGGTCAGGAAAGAAGAACTTAGGGTAAGGAATTATGAAAACTTTGAGATCTTTTATTCTCTTGTGTAGTGGGATAACACATCCAAGAATAGGTGATTTATAAAAATAAGAAATTGAACTTTCCAGGTTCCAGGGAGGCAGAACTCCAAAACCAAAACTCTGGCATATTTCTTGGAATTAGTAAGTGTGGCCATGACTACTTGACAGGAGAATAAACCAAGTTAACACAGCTTGGACCTGGTTTTATCATGTACTTACTCACATTCAGAAGAGACAAGTCAAAATGTCTGCCTCATAAATACTATAATTCTTATTGGTTTCTCATTAGTAGCACCTGTATATTCAGGAGACTTATTTGCCATAGAGAAATAATACTCCATTCACACGCATGAGGACCTGTCTCCAAATGCACTGTAGCTGCGCTTTGGAAAGCAGGTAATGACAAACCAAGACATTGTTACATACAATAATTTGCATATACATCTGAAATACTGAAAAATTCTATATGGATAAAGTAGTAAAAATTGAGGAATACAATTATTATACTAACTAAATTATCTTACTAACAATTAACAAATCAGGCTCACATGTAGATATACAATATTTTATGTTGCTGAAGGAAACATCAATTCTGATCTCAATGAGTGGAAAATAAAAGACCACTGTAAGGTTTTTCATATTAGTCTTCATCAGTTAAGTAGTAGACACTTAGCAATGGTATTAGGAAAGAAAGTTAATCTTATAAATAGGCATGGCTGATATAATTTCAGTAGTTACATTAGAAACAGTTTGATGTTTAGGTTTCCCGTTATTTTTGATACTTCATATATTTAAAATACTGTGTTATGAAATTAAAGGAAAAAATAAGATTAATTTAGTAGTTTATTGAGTTAAAATGGCTCAAATTAAAAAAAAAAACTGTGCATGAATTTACTGACCAGCCTCTTTGGAACAATAGATGAAACAGTTAGAAACAACATTGTTCACTTTATCTTTCTGCCCAAGATCCATTTATTTTTCACTAATGAAGAAATGTGTCATATACCTTGCAACCTCTAGGCTGTGTGCCTATTTTCCTACAATATTATCTGTAAGCTGGAGCCAGAATTGACTTTTTAATATACCACTTTAACATTATCTTTGTTTAGCAACTTCCTGGTGATGGAGTTATAATTGGAAAATTCATTTAAATATAATGGAACCAACTCATTTCTTTTCTCTCAAATTATTATCAGCTTACTTCCTTAGCAAAGGGTAATAATTGTATAAAATGTTTAAATAAAGATTCATAGTTTCTCATGAGATGTTTTTGGCAGTTGTTCAGGACCAAATACATACCCAATATAAGCCTCTATCTCACTAAATACAAATGTTTCTTCTGTTTCTGTGACAGAAGATCCAATACAACTATGACATTGCCAGGTAATTTAGTAGGGTAGTCTGCCTCTGGTAGATGGGGGCACTGTGAACTGCCTACATTGAGTAGAGGGAAAGGCTGTGGTAAAGAGAAAATAGCTATGGAAAAAATTCTTTAACTTCTTACTTAATTCCTAATAACAGTAGAAGAAAATATACTGACAAAATTAATACCTTTTAATACCTTTTATTTCTTAAACTGTCTTCTTGTCCATGTTGAATATTCATGTAGAAAACATGTACTTTTGTAATTCATTTTTAAAATGTATGTGTGTGGAAGTGTGTATGTGAGTGTGTGTGTGTGTGTGTGTGTGTGTGTGTGTGTATGTGTGTGTATGAGTGAGAGAGAGGGAGAGAGAGGTACATATGCCAGCACACATGTGGAGTTTAAAGAGCCAATGATTTCCTTTCACCATGTGAGTCCAAGAGTGAAACATGGTACAGAAGGTGCTTTAATTCACTGAGTCATCTCTCTATCTTTCCCAAAACATGTTTATTCTAAAAAGTTATGGAAATTCAGATGAATAGCAGTGTGAATGGATAGTAACTCACTGTTGAATATGAATTTTCAGATTGGAGACTGAGCTGGCATGTGTTTTCCTTTCATATATTGTCCCACACTGCTGGTTACCTATCAGTTCTTGCCATTATCTGCAGAGAGCATACCAAAATGACAGAAGATGTAGGGACTTTCTTGATCTCATAGTAAGTCCCATGTTATTCCTGTACCACACCAAGAGACAACTGAGGAGTTACATTGCTTTAAGTTCCATTTGTAATTTGCATTCTTTTTTTGTCACTATGCATGTTACTTAACTGTTAAGGATATCAAGAAGGAATTGTTCTTCTTCATTGTAGTATGGATTCCAACAGACTCCAGACAACTGTGCATAGATATTTCATTGAAAACAGAAAGTTAACTACTCCAGGATAGGCTCCATCATCTAGTGGGCATCTGTCTTCTTCATATTGACTATATCTTATATGAATCTTTTAGTGTGTTCTATCAAGAAAGTAAATCAAAGTAACAGGCTTGGTGGGTTTCTCTCTTCTCCTCCTTCTTCTTTCTTCTTCTTTTTTTTTCCGCTTTTTTAAAAAAAAATTAAAACATACTTATAAACCAATCCTAGTTCCCTTGCTTCCTCCTGCTCCCCCTACCTTCCCCCAACTCCTCCCCTCCACTTTTCAGAGTGGGTAAATCTTCCCATGTGAAGTCAACAAAGTGTTGCACATGACTTTGATTCAGGAGCAAGGCCCTCCCCCATATATCCAAGCTAAGCTAAGTATCCCTTCAAAGTTAGTGGGATCCTAAAAGCCATTTCAATCACTGGGGATAAATCCTGTTCTGATAATCAGTGGCCTCACAGACTGCCCAAGCCACACAACTGTCACCCACATTCAAAGGGCCTAGTTTGGGCCTATGCAGGTTCTCCCACTGTCAGTACAGTTTTAGTGAGCTCCCACTAGTTCAGGTCAGTTGTTTCTCTGGGTATCCCCAAAATCTCTTTGCCCTCTTTGCTCAAATTATCACTCCATCCTCTCTTCATCTACACTCTGGGAGATTGGCCCAGTCCAACTTGATAAGTAAGGTCCTACTGAGAAACATTTTAGAACTGATACTCTTGGAGAAACTACATAGTTCTAATCCTATAATCCTCTTGTTTACAATATGTAGCTTCTGATACTCTTCATTTATTGGTACTATTGGAAAATAAATTGATCAAATTGATATGTTATTTTTGTAGGAACTTCATTTATTATTTCAATTACAAATCTAATGCAATTTCCCTGATCCAGCTTATAGTAGTACATTGTCACTCTCTATGATTCGTTGTATTGCACTCAGGTCAAAGAAGAGAAAATATCAAGAATGGACCAAATTGGATCTTTCCTGTCCTGTGGTGAGAATTTTGAAACAATCCTTGATTATATTTTCTTTTACATGTTTAATTTGTAGAGGAATTCTAAGTCTTATATGTAAATAGATTTCTTAATTGGTCTAAGTAATAAAAACTCATAGACAGATATTGAGGATTTGAAATGCTGAGAGATCAGAGAGAGGGAACAAGCTATTACATACCTTACCTCCTTAGCATCCCAGCAGACAAGAGAACACATTCCTGTTTCTCCCTGCTTATGTCCTGTTTCCAGCCAACTACTTCAATTCTTGTCTGTCTGCACAAACCTCCAGTTCTCTATGGTTAACTAGTGGCAAGTTCCAAACTTTGACCTTCAGAAAGGCTTTATTTGTACAAGTAAGATATCATAATATATCCCCATTTTTTCTAAAATTTAAAAATTTTATAACAAATATAAGAGAAACTATATACAATAAGTATAATAACTATATATAATATAAACGGCAATAAACATATTAACAATGTATATATCATTAACATATGACAAATTCAGAGAAAATTATTCCAATATCTACTTATTCTTGATGAGTCCAAAACCTTGTACTTTATTTACTTTCTAGTCTAATTTGCATTTCAAAATTATCTTTTAATATCTTTCAAAACTATTATATGACACATATTTAGTGATTATCTTTACTAAGTCAGGCAAACAAGGAAAACTCTATCTATACTATGTAGTCTTCAACTCCCTCAGAGACCAGAGAAGGGAAATAATATTAAATGAGTAAACAGCAGAAAGTGCAAGCAAGTGACTTCCAAAACATGTGAGAAATGTAACAGCTACTTGCCTTGACAGTCACCCAAGATTGCTCTGCATCATTGGGGAATTCTCCCTTTATTTTTTTTCAGATAGGTTCAATAATCTACCCTTTTTATTCTACCATATCTGGAATCTTCTTTATTTTTACATAACATAAACTTTGAATATAATCCCCTTTGTTCAACATTCTTCCTGATTGTAAGCAACAACATTTTGTGACCAAAATACCTAAACAATGACAAATATCCATAACCCGAAGAGCAACCAAAAACCACCTACACCTCCTCTTGGGGTTGTAGGCATCATGTACTTAAAGCTACTTCCTGCTGTTTGGGGGCAATGCCATCTTTAGGGTACCCTGAAAAGAAAGCCTTTCAGGTGCTTTCTTTTTGTTCCCAGTCATTGATTTCAGGTATCAACAGAGAAATACTTTGAATATATGAGGCAGACCATGCCACTCTCTTCTGCACACCATCACATTCCTAACTAAGAAATTTTAAATATTTTCCCTCTGCTGCTGCCATCATGAGTCCATATTTATATCCTTCTCACTTTCATCAAATTATTGCTCATAGTTCTACATTCAACAAAGTATCCCATGTCCTCCTATGTAAACAAACAAGTTCCTCTCTCTCTCCTTCCATGGCCCCATTGATTTAATGTATTTTTACTTTCTCAATTTTCACGTTAAATTACTTTATGTTTAGTTTCTCATTCTTATTTATGCTTATTAATAAGTAAGCACTTTTTTAATTAGAAAGAGATAGGACATGATAAGTCTTTCTAGGCTTTATGACTGATAGGTCTACAAAATTGAATGGTATAAAGCAAAAGGTATAGGAAAAAATGAGGATTCAAGAATGAATAAATAAATACATTTTAGAACCACATTGAGAGGAATGAATGAAATTGAAAATGCATATTATGTGATACAATTTACATAAAACTAAAAGCATAACAACTACAATGATTTGTTTAGAAATTCATCCACAGATATTAAACTCTGGAACAAACAAAGAAATGGCAAACATAGAAAGCACCATAGTAATCCTTTTCAAATTTAGAGAAACAAATTTTAATTAGTAAAAGAATACAAGCTAATACAAAAAAATGAATTCAATTTCCTGACATTTTGAAAAAAATAAAAAACAGGGTTTAATTCATTATTCTATACACTTTTTTTTAAACATAAAGAACCTAATAAACTAATTTTGTAATTTTAAATATAGTACTGTAGTATTGACAACTTGACAAAGTCCTACTTTCAAAAAATGGGTGGAAAGAAAAATGATGAGAAGAAACTTGGCTTTGAAGAAGTTGATTTTAGTGTAGGATGTAGACAAGGAATAAATGTCACAGCCAATTTTATGTTGGAAACAGGAATGAAGTTTTTCTGTCCATTATTAAGCAGGGAAGCCCTCTCTAAATTTAGAATCTAAGTTCTAAGGGAACCAGGTCAAGGAAATTGTTCAGAAAAATTACCTGAAACAGGTGCATAAGCAGGTGTGAATTTACAGAGTTTATTTAGAGCATTTAGATAACTGTAAAGTGGTCTGTGTAACTGAAGACTGAAATGCAGAATATGAGGCAACCTTTACTCCAGGCTATACTCTAATAAATTTATAAGAATTAAAAGGTTTTGGGAAATATTTTTGTTTGTTTGGAGTGTGTGTGTGTGTGTGTGTGTGTGTGTGTATTCTGGTATTTTTTTCTTTCTTTGGAAATGCAATTTTTTACTGAAATATATTCTGATAACAATTTCCCTCCAAAAAATTAATTCTAGCTTCTCCATAACCCTCCCTTTCCATCTGAATCTACTCCCTTATGTGTCTTGTTAGATAGGAAACAGGCATCTAGATAATAACATATATATATTTCAAATGATAATAACATACACAAGAGTTAAAGAAGGAGCACAAGAGACACATAAAGATGCAGAGTAATGCATGTTGTAACATTCTGGAATTCCATAAAAATCTCAAACACCAGATGACATACTATATGCATAAAGAATCTTTGAGGTAGAATGAATAATGTAAAACAAACAAAAACGAGAAAAAAATACCTCACTTAACATTATGAGACAAAGAACCTCCAAAGATGCAGTTGATTTCTTTTGTGTTAATCATCTATTGCCAAGCAGAGTGTCTACCCATGAAAGTAGTTACTTCCCTCAGTGTGGCTCTACTGGAGAAAAGTAATTTTTATTTGCAAGTGACTGTAATTGTAGATATCTTCTTAGTAATGGATGGGAGTTGGTGTCTACTTTCCAGTTAAGCTGTATGCTTGTATCTGATGCAGACATGTTTAGCCCCTGTGCATGCTACCACAGACTCTGAGTTTATATGTGTGCCAGCTCTGTTGTATCCTCATTCCTTGGTGTCCTTAATTTCCTCTGGCTCTTTTACTCTTTCTGCCTCCTCAACCACAGAGTTCCCTGAGCCCAGAGGATAGAGACTTGATATAGATATCTCTCATAGGGCTGAGTATCACAAGATCTCCACACTGCATATTATCAGGCTGTATTTATGTTTGTTCCCAATTTCTGCTGGAAGAAGCTTGGCTGATGATAGTTGAGCAAGGCACAGATATATCCACTCTTAGGTTCTTGGTCACCCGAGAACTGTTGGATACTGGTATCATTTCTTGGAGAAGGTCTGATGCAGGCACATGTCAACACTGCTTGCTGCTTCACTCTCTGTGAGTCCATAAGAGCTTTTCTCAGTTGATTTATAGGACCCTGTTCTTCTGGTGTACTCTAGACCCTCAGGGTTTTATACTTTTCTGCCTCTCCTTCTGAGGGTTTCTGAGCTTGGAGTCCACAGACTTCCTGGAGACCTCCCATTTAGAGTTGTGAGCTCCAAGGTCTATTTCTGTCTAATGTCTAAATGCTGGTCTCTTTATTTCCAACTGCTGTCGGACAAGGTTTCTCTGCTGATAATACTGAGAATATCACTAGGATTAATTTTATTTTATAGGGCAATAGTATTTAGTATTTCATTTTTTGTTATCTAGTTTCCTATTCTTGGTCATAGTCACCCACACAGTGTCAGATACGGGATGCATCTCATGAAGTAGTCTTTAAGTTAAATCTTACATTGGTTGGTTATTCCCACAAGGTTATTGCCAGCATTTACATAGCATAATTTTCAGGCCGGACAGACTACGGGTCATAATATTTGTTGGGGGTCCACTGTTAATAATTATTATTTCATAGCTGACAGTGTATTTTTTTGTATCAAAGACATAGACCACACAGGTGGATGTCGTACTAAACAGTTCTATCTCTTCATGTTAATGAGATATGTGGGTATTGTCTGGAGCAACTTGGCCTCTCTCTCAGTTGTCAGTTTATGGAGAGTAACTATTGGGTTGTTTGATATTTCCTTGTGACATCTTTGGCCAACTCCTCAATTAGATGTAACCCAGTTCTAGTACTGGAAGCTTCATTTGACAACAAGAGAAGATTAGTGGTGCTTTCTCTTCCCCATCATTTGGAAACTTCTTTAGTATTGTTTTCATATATTTCAGGTAATTTCACTGTACTAGATTTCAATACCAACCTTCAAATGCCTCTCAATTCAGGCCTATTAGATCAATGTCTCTCCACAGATTCCCTCTGTCAACTCCATCTTCAGTCTCCTTCCTACCTGGTTCTCCTGTTCCAGTCCCCTCTGACCCTGATCCATCCATAATATCTATTCTGTTTCTCTCTCTCAGATTGGTGCATGTGTCCCCAAGTCACTTCCTGAATACTTAATGTCTCTGGGTATGTGAAATGTAACTATATTTTATCATTTATTTTAAAAAATAATATCAAACTACAAGTTAATACATACCATATTTATCTTTCTAGTCTGTGTTATCTCACTTTAGATGATTTTTCTATTTTCATCTATTTGACTACATGTTTTCTGAAGTAAATTTTTAGAGCCAGGTAATATTCACTATGCAAATGTATTCACTATGCAAAATCTTTTTGATTTTTCCTTGAGAAACATCTAAGCTATTTCCAATTTTTAGCTGTTGTGATAGAGCAGCAATGAACATGGTCGTGTAAATAACTTTGTGACAGGGAATCCTCTTTGGAGTATGTGTTCCAGTGGTATTGCTGGATCTCAAGGTAGATCAATTTTCATCTTTCTGAAGAACTTCGATACTGATTTCCATATTGGCTGTACAAATTTTCACTTAAACCACCAATGCCTGACTGTTTCCCTTAATTTATATCCTTCCCAGTGTGAGTCATCAATTTTTGTCACTGATCTTAGCTATTCTGACAGGTATAAGGTAGATCATCAAAGTTGTTTTGATGTGCATTTTACTAATAGTTAAATATATTGAGTATTTATTTAGACATTTGAATCCCCAATATTGATAATTTTTCTGTTTATCCTGCATTTTAGTTAGATTGTTGGTTTTTGATGACTTGATTACTTTATATATTTTAGATATAAATCCTGTATTGGATAGGAGCTGGTAAAGAGCCTTTTATCCTTTGTCTGAGTCACGGTGTCCTTTGCCTTATATATATTAAAAAAAAAAAAAACCTTTCAGTTTCATGAGTTCCCATTTATTAATTGTTGATCTTATTGCCTGTGAGACAATGTTACTCAGTTCAGAATGTCTTCTACTATGCCAAAAAGTTCAAGGACCCTTCCCATTTTCTTTTCTATTAGGTTCAGTCTATTTGGCTTTCTGTTGGGGTCTTAGTCCAATTAGAGTTAAATTAGATGTATGGGGATAAAGATGGTTCTATTTGAATTCTTCTGCATGCAGCCACCCAGTTTGACTACACCATTTATTGAAGACTTTGTTTGTAGTGATGTATTATTTATGATTTCTTAAAAGTTGACTGGAGATTCAGAAAAGCAAACACAGACTCAAGCTATAGAGATCAGACAGTGGTGAAACACACCTTTAATCCCAACAGCAAGAAGCTATGAGGTAGTGGTACACACCTTTAATCCTAGGTCTCAGAATTAAGAGGTAGACAATCTATGTGAGTCCAAGGCCATCCAGATCTACCCAAGATTGAATCAACCTAAAAGACAATTGTAGCTCACATAGTTACTTCCAGCACTAGAAAGGATACAAGACAGGAACCAGTATTCAGTATGAGGAATCCTTTTCCTGCCACAGTGAAGATAGTAGCAGTGTTTCTCCAGCCAAAGTGAAGAGACCTTACAATCTGAGGCTTGGTGAGAGCTCATGGAGAAAGAATCAGCCATTTAGCCCTATGTAGAGGTAAGGAGCTACTGGAAAGCTGATGTACTTTTCTGAAATTCAGCATGAAGCTTGAACCTCAGTATCTCTGGGCCATTTATTAATTCATGTTACACTGAGGTTTTTCCAACATGTATTTCTGTCTTTTTAAAATCCAATAGCAAGTGTTGATAGGTATGTGAATTTTTTGCCTACTATGCTGTTTTCTAGTATATCTTTGTAATACAACTTAAACTAGGGAATGGTAATAACTCAATCACTATTTTCATTGTTCAGGGATGTTTTAACAGGTCTGGCTTTTTTGTGTTTCCATACGAAACAGAAAATTATCCTTTCAAGATCTGTGAAAAATTAAGTTGAATTCTTGATGAGAATTGCATTGAATCCATAGATAAATTAGGTTGGATGGTAATTTTCACTTTCTTACTGACCAATAAGCATGGCAGAAATATCCATTTTTGATACCATCTTCAGTTTTTTCTTCAAAGACTAGATATATGGGGAGGGGTCACTTGGTCTTGCCTCAAATGTTATAACAGAGTTTTTGATTGCCCTTGGGAGGCCTTGCTCTCTCTGAGGTAGTATGAGGAAAAAGTAAGGTGAGCAAGAGGAAAGGAGGGAGAGGGAAAGGATTGGTATGTAAGATAAGATTGTTTTAAAAATTAAAAAGAAAACATTTAGGAATATTATTATTTAAAAGGACTTGAAGAATTTTAATGGAAGTTTTTCATTTCTTTGGCTAGAAGTACACCTCAATATATTAGTGACATTTTACATTATTTGATGCTATTGTGAAAAAAAATGTTTTCTTGATTCCTTCCACAAAATTGTTATTTGTATATTGGATGGCAACAGATTCTTGTGAGTTAAATTTGTATCCAGTTATTTTGATGGAAGTATTTATCATATGTAGTAGTTTACACCTGTAAATTTTAGGGTTACCTAATTATATTATCATATCTTTCTCAAATAAAAATACTTTGACTTCTTCCTATGTATTTTATTTTTACATTATCTCCTACAGTTTTCTCATTGCTGTAGCTAGGACTCCAAGTAATATATTGAAAAAAAATGGACTATTTTAATAGAGAGTGGACAACACTACCTTATTCTTGATTTCACTGTAATTGACTTGACTTTCTTTCCATTTGAGTTGATATTGGCTATGAGCTTGATATAAACTATCTTTATTATGTTTAGGTATTTTCATTGTATCACTTTGTTTTCCAGGACTTCGCTCATGAAATGGTGTTGGATTTTGTCAAAGGACTTTTCTGAACTAAAAAAAGATGATCATGTTGATTATTATTTCAAATTCTTTATATTGCAAATTATATTTTCGATTTTTCATATTATAAACCATTCCTGCATTTCTTGGATGGCACATACCTGATCATGGTGGATGATTTTTCTAATGTGTTCTTGTATTCATATTACAAACACTTTATTGAGAAATTTTGTCTTTCTTCAAAAGGGAAATTGTTCTATAATTCTTTTTTCTTGGGGGGAGGTCTTCAAGTGGATTGAGTTTCAGGGTTAGTGTGGCCTCATAAAATGAATTGGGCAAGGGAAATGTTCCCTCTGTTTCTATTTTGTGGAATAAATTGAAGAGCATTGACTATAACTCTTAATTAACTCTTAATTAAAAGTGTGGTAGAATTCTGCACTAAAATCGTTTGGCCTGGGACTTCTTTTGAGAATTTTAATGACTGCTTCTATTTTACAAGTGTCATAGGTCTGTTTAAAATGCTTATCTAGTCTTGATTAATCTTTAAGAAGTGGCATATATCAAAAAATAACCTATTTCTTTTCAATTTTCAATTTGATGAACTATAGGTTTGATAAGTATATTCTTTAAAAAATAAGAAAATCCAGTTAACCAAAATAACATATTTTAAAAGCATTTTAATTAGTTTGGACAAGGGTATTTCTATCTTGCTGGTTTTCTCAAAGAACAAACTCATTGTTTCATTGTTTCTATTTTTCTGTTTCATTTTATTGATTTCAGCCCTGAGTTTGAGTATTTCTTGCTCTTTACTCTTGTTTTCATTTGCTTTCTTCTTTTCATTTTGGAGCTTTCTGATGTGCTGTTAAGTTGTTACAGTTTTTTTTGTTTTTGTTTTTTCCTTTTGTAGAGAGTTACCACTATTGACTGGCATCTTAGACTGAGTTTCACCATACCCAGTAAGTGTGCAGTTTATTCACAGTCATTGAATTCTATAAAAGTTGCTAATTTCTTTCTTGATTTCTGTAAAATGTGTTTCTGGGTACTGAGACTTGAATTTTAGCTAAGTGGCTGCTGTGGTTCACAGAAGAAGGAGAACATGAGGGAGGAAAGCAGTGTTCTGCTTATTCTCTTTGGAATAGATATATAGAGTGTTAAAAGAGGTTCCACCAGAAGGTCTGCTATACTACTAGAGATGATACTGGGGGATTAGATCTATTCCCTGGACTGCTAGCCTGCTAGTATTGGGGGGACAGGGTACTGAGTTGGGGAAGGAATGTTGGAGAAGAAAATCCGTGTGATCCATTGAGGGATGGAATCAGAAAGGAAATATGTACCAATGCAAATGCTCTACTATAGAGCTCAGGATAAGACTGAGGAGAATGGATCTACAGGAGCAAAAGGCAAGGTGAATAACCACAGTCAGTCTTCTTTCTCTTTCAGAAGTGAAGTGAAAAGATGTTAGGACAGGAAGGTCTCTGGAAGGAGACTGTGGAGGGAGAGGTGAAGATCTGCGTTTAACCTACTTGGTTTGCTGGCAGCCCAGACATTGAAGGTTTTTTTTTTCCCCAAAAAAGGCTGTAATGTGGATGTATTCTGGCTATCCTTTTGGAGAATTAACATGGCATGTGGGAACCTCTCAGAAGTTGTAAAGTAATCCAGAAAGAGACAAGAGCAGGTAGCCTAGGTTATTACAGAGTAGATAATAAGAGGAAGTAAAATTTAACATATATTTCAAAGCTTAGCTTAATGGTTTATAGAAAGGTTTGGGGAGACAAAGTTAGGTTTAACACTAAAATCAGTAACCCATGTAGTAAAAAGAGGGAGTCATTCACTGAGATAGATAAGACTGTGCAGAATAATATTCTGATTCCAGTTACAAGATGTTGCACTTAAAAAAATAAAATGAATTAAGCAGTTGGACATCAAAATCTGGAACTCAAGCAAATATTCTAGAGACCAGAAAAGACTGGGTGTTATAATCCCAGTGCATGTATTTAGACATAATATTTGAGTTCCATTTTTGACAAGCAATCATAAGTTAAAATTACTATAAGTCA
Organism: Phodopus roborovskii; assembly: GCF_943737965.1. Classification (NCBI taxonomy): domain Eukaryota; kingdom Metazoa; phylum Chordata; class Mammalia; order Rodentia; family Cricetidae; genus Phodopus; species Phodopus roborovskii. The sequence goes on from NW_026126436.1 coordinate 479,037, forward strand.
AAACAGCACTTAACACTTTTTCAAACACCACAGGTTAGTCATTTAGTCCATGCCAGAAAGTCAGTGTTTACCACCCATGATTTCCTGGCTAAGGCTGGTGATAGTGGCCAGTGACTACTGGATCACATAGTCTTACTCTAGACATAATAAAAATGAAAATTTCTACTTATGTTATCTCAGAGTGACACCACTTTAATTTTGAAAAATGGTAAATTGACCAGTTGCTTTAAGATCTTTTAAATTTCTAAATATTGAGACTTAGGCCAAATCAGTGTTTGGAGCTAAAGTTCAAGAGAAGCCAGCCTAAGTATTACTTTCTTGAAGCAAGAGCCGGAAAGTACGATGCTCATTCCTAAAGCCAGGCTAAGGTACTTATACAGAAATATTGGGTGGATTAATGTGGTGGATGAAATTAAACAGCATCAAAAGCACAATAAAAGAGATAAAGAAGAAATAAATTAAGAGAAGGAGAGAATGGAATGAAGGAGCAAAAAGAAAAGAGAATGGATATTAAATGGACTTTATATTACTTTGGAAGTTGTTCTGGGGGTGGTATGATTTTTAGAGTCAACTATTTATCATCAGAAGCAATGAAAATGCTAAGAATAGTTGCTAAAAACTAAATAACTACAAGTTAAAGGGAAGGATAGATGCTGGGTAAGATTATGTCTTCATATTTTCCCACTGTCCTGGGTATGGTCCTGTCTTTCCCTGCTGCCAGGATAGCCAACTGCTTCAGACAGTTTCTGGTTGAATATGTCATCTGATTTTGTTCTCCATGGGTAAAATGTATTACAATTTATTTTTCTTCCCTCCCAGAATATAATTATAGCATTCCTGGCATCCAGGTTTCCTAAGAACACACCAAGCACACAATCCCAGTGTTTCCTATGGGAAACGTCAGTAGTTGGCAAATTGAGTTAACAATATATCAGGAACAACATTTCAGCTACTGAACTGCAGCCAGTTGGATAGAACTCTTCAACTCATTATCCTTTCATTGATGCTGATGGTGATATAGCAGGCAATGTCCTGTTAGTCCTTCCAATATTTTTAGATTTTCTACCTATGCTAACTTACAATCATCAAGTATATATTTACAGTTTACAAACAGTAAATACTGTACTGTTTTCAAGAATTATATACATGTAGATTTTATAAATGTATAAGCTGAATTTTTTTTCTTCAATATTCCACAGAAGTGTCAAAGTTATCGGTCACTGGATTTATACTTAGATGCCTTAACAACCTTCCCTGGTTATTTGCTTTACTTATTGATCTCACTTTTCCAAAGCCACAGACAGTACCAAGCACAACAAAAAATTCAGGCTTTTTATTTGTCTCTTGAGTCAAACAGTTTGAGCTCTACCTACTGGTATTACTCCTTCAGCCCATCAACTTCATACATAAACTTCATAGCAGGCCTCAATAACAAAACTTTATATTGTAAAATGCTATCTCATTCTAATATCCTTTTTTTGTCACTATGCAAGACCCTCTTTTTGTTACCCTCTACATTTTTTAAGTTTCATATTTGCTACACAAGAAAATAAAAATCTACTAACCTTATTTATTCAAGTCATATATCCCTGTGCGTTATAACATAAAATGCATCCAATAGCATTTTTGTTTGCTTTTCTGTCACATGTCAATGGCATGTCACATGGCAAAGGTTGTCTGAGGTATTGTTGTTTCACATTCATTGGTATCCTTGGGTTATCATTGGTTATCCTGCAGATCTCAGTAATATCCTAATTCTCCAGCTGCTTTATAATTACTTAAGGATTTTCTGGATTCTCCTTGCAATTGTTGTAGGGATAAAATATCCATTTTAAAAATAAATTGAAAGCCAACTAAAACAAATGTCATTTATTATGGGACCCTCACTTAAAACTCTGCTGGAACTGGTAAGTTGATCTCAGAATGTGTTTTCCAGATTCCAGGTTCAACCTTCATTTATAGTGATAAGTACTTTATTAATAGCCTCATAAAACATTTCTAAAATTATGTGGGTGAGACTGAAAAATTTTCAGAATTGGCATTTCTTTGCACACCTCATTTTGGTCAAACATCATGCAGTTGATAAAGTCTGAGACCAATTCTATCCTCATGGATAATTAGTCAAGGATACGACTAAAACTAACACAGAGTAAATCAAGACAGAGTCATGGGGTGTCATGCAATCTATTCAGCTTGAATGACTATCTGTTTTATTTGGATGACCTAACAACACCATGGCAGAGTGCTTTTAAACAGTCTTCTTCTCTCCATTGAACATTTCAGAAACAGTGAAACACAGAATCATATTTTGTAAGTATTAGTAAACAATATGGTTGATAGTTTGTTTAAAAATTTGGAAAAACATCAAATATAAGTCTGCTGACTCTGGGTTGTTGTTAGCTTGGACTATTGATATTATAAGAACACAAGACATATTGCTAGTGCGTTTCCATCTTTTAAAGACCTCATTTTATATTAGTCACCCTGAGATTTAACTAATTATTTGTATTAAATAAATTATAATTCTAAAAATTATATTTATATTTTACAAACCTTAATTGGAGCTGGCATATTATCTTTGGAAAAATTCTTCCCTTGGAAACATTGTGACCCAAATTAAATACCCAGAACCATGTAAAAAAAAATTAAATCAGGCTTCTGGGGAGTGGGGTAGAGACAGGAGTATTTTAGGGGATTAATTGCCAATTTTCCTGGCCAACCTGGTGAGGACCATGTTTGGTGAGAATATGTCTCACATAAGATGGATTGCATCTGAGGAATTATATCCAAGGTTGCCTTCTGACCTCCACATGAACTCAGAGGAACATACACACACACACACACATACACACACACACACTCAGAGGCAGTCAGAGGCAGTCAGAGATGTGAAAGAGAAACAAGGTCAGTCTGAAAATTGTCTGTTACCTATTTTTAATGCCATATATTAATGCATTCTATACTGATGCATAATAACATGTTTGTAAAAATATAAAACAGATTAGGTGAGGATGGACCTTATGTGGTAGTTTGCTCAGCTTCATGAAGGCTTAGTATAACATGATCTAGGTCAATATTTGTCAACCTTCCTAATGCTGTGACTCTTTAATACTTTTCCTCATGTTTTACTAACTACCAAGTATAAAATTATTTTGTTCCTAATTCACAACACTCATTTTGTTAAGTTATGAATTTTAATGTTATATTGGTGTTTTCTGATAGTCTCAGAGACCCCTATAAAATTGTCCGTTGACTCACCAAAGGAACAGTGCTCTCAACTGGGGAACCACTGATCTAAGTGTGATGGTACAAGAGGATCCAAGGTCAAGGTTATTCTTCACTACAGAAGGAATTCAAGGCCATCATGGGCTACATGAGACCTTACCAAACAAAAATGAAAAATATAGAAAATAACTATGAAATGATTGTGGTATTATTTATTCATAGTGATGCTAAATCATATGGGAAGTGGCTTGCCAGGGTCAGGCAACCCCAAAAAATCAGGGAAAGGCCTGGTTCAAAAGCAAATAACAGTGAGATGTGTCTTTCATGAAAGCAGAAAGTGAAGTACTCTTGGTTCATCAGGAACATAGAGATGGGAAGATTAAGATAAAGGGAAATTCACAAATGATCTTTGATTAGAACTGCTTATGATCTTAGGTCCTTGAAAGGGAAGAGGCTTTGAGAATGCATTTGCCAGAAGGCTATGTCTATAGCTATCTTCTCATACATTACTCTCACATAGGTTTCCCCCTAATTGCCAAGACCGTGTCTAGGAATTTGTCATACTGTCATACCAGTAACTTTAATTATGTATGAAAGACTTGAATAAATAACCTATATTTAAAAAAAAGAGAGAATGCCTATAATGCCAACACTTGGAAGGGAAGGCAGGTGGATCTCTGTGAGATTGAGGCCAGTCAGGCCTACACAGCTAGTTAAAGGACAGGTTTGAAAGCAACAGAGAAACCTTGTCTCCAAAACAAACAAACAAACAAGCAAACAAAAAACCAAAAAAAAAGAAAAAAGAAAGTAGATGTGTGTTTAGGCTTCTAATAAAAGTAAATTTAGACTCCCTAGGTGGGATCTGAGCATAGTGGACCTGCCTATCCATGCAGGAACACCTTGAACTTCCACTCACCTGATCTTTGGGCCACATTGCCTGCCCTCTGCTGGAGGTGAGTCTGGGACAATTTCAGGCCCAATCCCCCCACATCTTCCCCTGGAAACACTCTGCGTTAGCTCCTCGTTCCTCCCCCTCACCCCATAACCTTCACCTGAGTGGTTTAGTCATGGTACTCTGGTCCATATAACACCAAGGTCCTGCCTTCACCTCACCCTTGGTCTTGCTGGGTCTGGTGCTCAGGGTGAGCATTTGGCCAGAGTGTGGGTCCAGCACCCCCTCCACCTCCTTAGGACTTCCTGGGTTGGCTTAGGCACACTGGACTCACTATCCATGTGGGACCAACTTGGACCTGCACCCACTTGATCTTTGGGCCCCATCCCTTGCCCTCTGCCAGTGCACTCTAAGAGAGCTGGGGTCATCCAGAGTTACAAAAATCATGTCCTGACCCACCTACAAACACCAGGACAGCAGAAACTCTACCTGCACCCACTTGAGGAAGTGATGGGAAAATGGCACTACAAGAAAACACACAACAATAGCAAGACCAGTATGAAACCACCAGAATCTAGGGACTCTAACCTACTAGACCTGAACACACCAAAGCAGGTGAAGCAGAATAGAGCTACTTAAAAATAACTTCATAAAAATGATAGAGGCCCTTAAAGATGATATGAGAAAATCCTGTAAACAAATGGAAGAAAAAACAAACAAAATTTTGAAAGAAATAGAGGAAAAGACAAAGCAAAAAATGCAAGAAATGAACAAATATCTTAAGAAAGGAAAGCCAAGAAAAAACAATCAAACAGATAAAGGAAACAATTCTAACAGTTCAAGACATGAAAACTGAAATAAAGACAATAAACAAAACACAAACTGAGGAAATGCTGGAAATAAAAAAAACTAGGTAAACAATCGGGAGCTACAGATTCAAGCACAACAAACAGAATACAAGAGATCAAAGAGAGAATGTCAGGCATTGAAGATAAACTAGAGGGAATAGATTCATCCACCAAAGAACATCTTAAATCTAACAAATCCTTAACACAAAACTTCCAGGAAATGTGGGACACTGGCATAGAATAATTGGTATAGAAGTAGGCGAAGAAGCCGAGCTTAAAGGTGCAAAAAACATTCAAGAAAATCATTGAAGAAACTTTACAAATCTAAAGAAGACCATGCTTATGAAAGTACAAGAAGCATACTAAACACCAAAGAGACTGGAACATAAAAGAAAAAAATGTCCCCTGCCACGTAATAATCAAAACACCTCACATATTGAATAAAGAAAAGATATTAAGAGCAGAGAATGAAAAAAGGCCATATAAAGACAGACCTAGCAAAGATACACCTGACTTCTCATGGAAACTCTCAAGGCCAGAAAATCCTGGATAAATGTTTTACAAATACGAAGAGTCCACAGATGCCAGCCCAGGCTATTATAACCAGCAAAACTCTCAACCACTATAGACAGAGAAAACAATATATTCAATGATAAATCCATATTTTTCACAATACATAAACACAAATCCAGCCCTACAGAAAGTTCTGGAACCCAAGGAAACTTACTATATTCACAAAGACATAGGCAATAGATAGTCCCCCTTTACCAGAAGCCAAAAAGAAAAAGCAAGGCTGATATACTCACAATACCACCCCCAACAACAAATCTAAATCATACAAGAATTGACAATCAATGGTCCTTACTTTCCCTCAACATTAATGGTCTTAACTCACCTATAAAAAGACACAGGCTAACAGAACGAATACAAATACAGAATCCATACTTCTCTTCCATACAAGAAACACATCTAAGGTTCAAAAAAGACATTACCTCAGGGTAAAGGGTTGGGAAAAGATCTTCCATTCAAATGGACCCAAGAATCAAGCAAGTATAGATATCCTACTATCTAACAAGTTAGACTTCAAACCAAAATCAATCAAAAGAGATGAAGAAGGTCATTTCATATTCATCACAGAAGAAATCCATCAAGATGAAGTTTCAATTCTGAAAAACTATGCCCCAAATACATAGGCACTCACATTCATAAAAGAAACACTACTAAACTCACACATCACATAAACCCTCACACACTCCTAGTGGGAGATTTCAACACCCCACTCTTAAAAATACACAGGACTATAAGGCAGAAACTTAACAAAGAAACAAAAGAACCAACAGAAGTTTTTTTTCCCTACTGGATTTAATAGACAGCTATAAAATATTCCATCCTAACACAAATGAATATACCTTCTTCCACATGGAACTTCTCTAAAATTGGCCACATACTAGGCAACATAACAAACCTCAACAAATACAAAAATATTGGAATAGCCCCCTATATTGTACCAGACAACCATGCTTTAAAGTTGGAATTCAACAACAACTCAAACTGAAGAAATCCTACAAACTCATGGAAATGAACAATGTGCAATTGCACATTATCAGCCACGAGACTATGTCAACACCACAGTCTGCAAACACTTGATTCTGCAACATACTTGTGCGTAGGTAGTGGATATAGAGGAAGGGTTTCAACCAGAGTAATGCTTGAAAACTATAACTCTTGATTTTTGTTTTGGAGAAGCAAGTCACTACATATTTTCTGGGTCATGGATGATTTATAACTCAGAAGTAAAGCATAAAACCAAACATGTGCAAGCAGATAAATTTTCCTCAAGCCTCTTTACATATGGATTTTCTCTATTAATAGTTTAGATATTGTAAGCTTCCATGTTAGGGTAAACAAAAACTTGTGTAATAAATAGAAATTATACACATGTTTAACAGAAAATGGCAAATCACAAAGACTGCCATTCTGCTATGGCCTCAGAGATATCTGACTGCGTGCACTCCTTTGACTATAGTAGGTTTTAGAGAACATATTGGTATTCTTCTGAATTCAACTGGTAAAAACGTGGGTTAATGCAAAAAGGCTTATCTTTCTAAGACTTTTAAAGAATGAATTTTCACACTCTCTGAATGCTTGCAAACATCTGTAGAAAGTGCTTCTTCCCAAGAAGGAGTCGTGAATGGATTGTGGTTAAAGCCTCCCAATTCAGAACTGGAATAAACTCTAAGAATTGATTCAGACTTTCACTGAAACGAGTGAAACACTTAAAAAAATAAAAAAAAAGCTGGGGTCTTCAGCCTTACAACCATAGTTACTGATTTTGTTCATAGTCTGTATGGTAGTAGAAAAAGATATCATCCTCCAATGAGACTGTTTATTCTGGTGAGCATCTTAAAGTCAAATTGTGTACTAAATAGCAGGTGGATTTCTCCACAGCAATGGAACCTATTAGACTGCAGATACAAACTGATAGAAGGTGTGAAGATTATAGGAATTTGCACTTAACAGAGAAGTAGTAACTTCATTGAAATTTTGGAGAATAGTAATGGAGAAAGAATAAACAAAATGAAATTCAACCATACACAGCTTTCATATAACTAACCTGAATAAGGATGGGCATAGTACTCAACACTGTAGCCTACATACAGCTAATGCTTTGGCTATTACACCCATGAAAAGCAATCATGCTTTAAAGGGAAGAAGAACATCCATTAAATATTTTATTTCCATTTTAGTGCAGTGGGTATGAGGTAAGAATGAGAAAAGCAAGCACAGGGCTTAGGCTTACAGAAGCTAAGCTCTTTAGTTAGCAGTACTGGGGATACTGGTTAACATGCATCAGACAAATTGCTTATAAAGAGGGCGGTTCATATCTTCTCCAGTTATTACCACCTTTGTCCTGAGACATTTTACAGATTTCTAGATAAAATACTGAAATATGTATATAGTATTAGTACAAAAATTATAAAATAATTCTTACTCTGTATATAATCTTATCTTCATTAAAGGGAAAAATAAAATTTGAATACTAGTTGGATAGATGTATTTTATTATTACAAAATAGAGAATTAAATTTTGGCTTGATACCTGAGGATGTAGACCATCTTCAACATTTTTCAATACTGAGAGTTGTTTTGGTTTTATAATTATCAAGATTAATAATGCAGCTTCACAAAAATACATCACAAAGTGAAAGATATGTGTGTGTGTGTGTGTGTGTGTGTGTGTGTGTGTGTCCATTTTGAAGTCATTGAAACTTTTGGCCCAAACTCAAGTGAAAATTTCTGAGTATAAGGAAACAACTCAGACAGCAATTTCTAAAATAAATTATTCTAAGAAATACAAACATGTATTTTTTAGAGAGTTCCTCTATGCATCTCTGACTATAGAGATCAGCTGGGCTAGAAATTTGGTGAGAGTTTTACATTTGGCTCCCTAGTTTTGTCATTGAAGTTCAGTGCCACCACACTCAGCTAAAATGTATTATTTTGATACTGTCATACTGAGAACTAGTAGTAGGAGAATGTTAGTGGTCTTTGTTCTCAGAAATTAAGAGGTATTATTTTTCTTGAAAGTGTAAAAGTACTCAGTTGGTAGGGAAATCCACCAACAGAGGTAGGGAAATGGCAGGGAAAAATGTCACATGATGTGCATGAACTAGTTTTTCTTCATTTATTACCCTGTTGATAGACATCTACTTTTATTCTATAATATGATGATTATATATAGTGCTTCAGTAAACACTGTTAGTATGGACAATTCTCAAAAAATAAAAGTACCCACACCATATGACCCAGATCGAGCATTCATGGCTATTTATCCAAAGACATTAAGCAAACATATCACAGAGACGACATTGCCATATCAATATTTATCGAGTCACCCAGAATTAAGTTCTGGCAATTGCCACATTAATTTACATCCTCATAATTTTTTTTTTGATTTGTGCTTATTCTTGTTTGTTTTCTTTTCAAATTGACCCAAGATTGAGTTATCTTGGAAGAAAAGAATCAATTGAGAAATTGCCTTCATCACTTTGGTCTGTGGGCAAGTCTGTAGTACATTTTCTTGATTCATGACTAAGGTGGAAGGTCCAATCTCACTATGAAAGATTCTGTACCTAGGCAAGTGGTTCTGGGCAAGCCCAGAAACAGAAAGCCAGGAACAGCAAAACAACAACCAGTGTAGGGTTCATCTGTGGTCTATGCTTCAGTTTCTGCCTCCAAGTTCCTGCTCTGCTTGACTCCTGCCTTGGTTTCCCTCAATGATGGACTATGATTGGAATATGAAAGCAAAACAAACAAACACCCAAATCCCATTCTCCAGAAGTTACTTTGTATCATGGTATTTCACAACAGTAATAGGAAGCAAATTAAGATTTTGTCATTTTTACATGAATATATCAGAAGTAATAATATTATATAATTTAAAAATAAAAAAAACTATATAAGGCTTCCTTTATGTATGGCTATGGTTTTAATCAGAACAATTGAAATAATGGGGTGACATGTAAACTCATGGAGTATTTTGTATCAATCTTAAAATTTATAATTTAATATTTTGCTTTGTTCACTAAAAAATTATTAACTGAACTTTCTCATTTAAATACTTCCTTAGTTAGGCATGTCAAAACAGAACTCCTAGGAAACATATAGAATACTCTTAAAGTTGTAATTACATATGACAAAGTTAGTAGGAAAGGTAGAATATTAGTTATTCTCAGGTTATACAATAATTGTGAATACAAGCAATCATGAGTTTTTCATAGAACTCAGAAAATTGGTCCAGGGTTGATTTTGTGATTCTTTGATAATGTGAGGCATGATATCCTTCCAATATTTATTCTTCAGTGACCAATCTAGCTAAGCAGCCATGTACTCTTTCAAATTAAGTTTAGGATTGTTCCTAAACATTAAATAACTATACCAAATTATTTTAACATTTTATGAAATCCCAAGCAAACTAAAGTGAACAGCTGAAGTCATTCACTGTGACTACAGGCACAGGTTTGGTTAAAAGAATCCTCTATATCACAATCTACAGATGCCTACCATTTCTATGAAATGGTTACTATTATATTTGCAGCTATAAACAGTTTCCCATATATGGTAAAGTACCTGTAGAACACTGACAGCATAGGATATGTTACAAACATAGTTATATCCTATTGTTCAGAAAATAATGAGAATTAAAATGTCTTATTATTACAAACTTATAAATATTCATTTACATACGTTATATTTGTGGTTGTTTCACTAAACAACAAACTTAGGATTCATGGTACATGATAGACTAATAGAAAATATTTAATTATGTTTTTACTATGATGACCATGTATTTCTTTCAATTAAAAAAATTTCAGGATTAAATGATATATGAAAATCAAGATATGTAAATATAGGAATTTGCTTATAATGCAGAATCCAAGATAATATTGCTAAGTAACTAACTATTAGCCAGGAAACTTTTAAAAATAATATGAATTCAGATTAGTATAACTTTTAAACCTCCTCTGAAAATAATTTTTGAGTAGTAGTAATTGGTTTGCACAATAACTTACAACTAATCAAGGTAGACAGAACTAGTAACAGTATAGTTGCCAGCCATAAATGTAGTATCTATGCAACTGCCTCTCCAAAGACCATTATGGAAGGGAACCATTATGGAAGAGAACAGAGAAAGAATTTAAGACCCAACATTCAAGAAAAACCTCACAGAAACTGTTTGTTTTGTTTTTCTGTTTGGGAAAGGGGTTGTTTGGTGTAAGTGTGTGTGTGTGTGTGTGTGTGTGTGTGTGTGTGTGTGTGTGTTTGTGTGTGTTTGTGTGTGTGGACAGAACAGGGCATACTGCATTCACAAACTCACAGCAGCTATGGTTGCCTGCAGAATACCCAACTTTCAAGACTGTTAGCACTGTAGCAGGCAGGGTAGAGATTCTCAGGAAAACCAACTACAGGGGAGTTACTTTTACTTGACAGGTTCTGGGGGACAGAGATTCAGTTTGCTTTAAGATTGTGTCTTCAGATAAGTTGACTAATCACCAAAGGATGGTCCCACATCTATGAGTTCAGACACCTACACATTGGATTCAGATAGGTATTTAAATAGAGGAAATTATAAGTGGGTAGGAAGTTTGTGTGTAGATCTAGGAGAAGGTAGGAGAGGACTGGGGTGAATATAAGAAACAATACTGGGCAAAATTTTCAGATTAATAAAGATATTGTATTAAAATAATAATTGTTCAATTTATGTTTAGGCTGACATTTTGGTGACACTTTATTGGTGTGGCTTTACTATTAGTAGGAGACACAATCTCACCTCTGTGGCCCTCTGGTTCACAAAATATTTCAACCTTCTTCAGCATCACTAACCCTTAGATGTATAAAAGTTTATACATGTTAGATGGAAGTTTCTTTTAGGTCTGGCTTCCACCACTCTGCATTATGATTGGTTGTGGGGTTTGTTGTTTGTTTGTTTCATTTTTGTTCTTGTTTTGTTTTGAAAGAAAATTTATTTTTTTTCATACAATAGATCCTAAGGAGAGTTTATGCTTCCTGCACTCTTCCCATTCCCTTCCCAAACCCCTGATCTTTCCCAGAACCACTCCTCCTTAGTTATCCCTTGGGAAAGAGCAAGCCTCCCAGCAATATCAACCAAACATATTGCTGAAAGAAAACGTCCAGAAAAATCTAAAACCAAGCCTAACAAGAAGAGAAGGAGAAGAATCACAGAACAAATGGTTAGAAAAATATTTTCAGCCAAAGTATATGGCTTTTTTGTTGGTTTGTTTGTTTGTTTGTTTATGATCACTTTCTGTTGCAAAGTGATGTTTTCTTGATGAGGAGTTAGGACTACAATTACCTGTGGGGATAAAAACAATTGTTGAGAATGTAGCTAAAGGTTATGCTGGTTTAGGAAAGCAGCAGTTGTTGGGTCTCCTGCAATTTTCATAACTTTATTAGCCCTGAGTAGTTGGTGTGTTTTCAGATACAAGGCCTAATTTCCCTCTTGTTAAGATAGTCTTAAATTCAATTAACAAGCCATTGATTGTCAGTAAGGTCTTGAACCTTTAGGGTATTTATACCAATCTGGTTTTGTTATGTTTCATGGTATTTAACAATAGATATGCTAATGTGTTCATGGGAAAATGCAGGAGGCCTTAACCTTACAGAAAAAAGTGTAGGCAAATGGGGAATAGTAAGAAGAGAAATAATACACGAATTAGATATTTAATAACAAATTAACTACCCTGAAAATAAACATAAAGTGAAATTGTACAGACTTAACATCTTGTATGTTGGAATGTATATGTATATTTTCACACACACTCAGTCATTGAAAAAGTGGCCATGAAAACTAAACAATGTGCAATTGCACCACTCCTGGGTCAAAGAAGAAATAAAGAAAGAAATTAAAGACTTTCTAATATTCAACGAGAATGAGGATACAACATACCCGAACTTATGGGACACCTTGAAAGCAGTGCTACGAGGGAAGTACATTGCACTAAGTGCCCATATGAAGAAAACAGAGGATAGTCACATAAAAGAATTAACAGCCCAACTGAAAACCTTAGAACAGAGAGAAGCAAATTCACCCCGCAGGAGTAGACGCCAGGAAATAATCAACTTGAGGGCTGAAATCAACAAAATAGAAACCAGGAAAACAATACAAAAAAATCAATGCAACAAAGAGTTGGTTTTTTGAGAAAATCAACAAGATAGACAAACCTTTATCCAAATTAACGAAAAAGCAGAGACAGAACATGCAAACTAACAAAATCAGAAACAAAATGGGGAACATAACAACAGACACAGAGGAAATCCAGACAATTTTCAGGTCATACTTTGAAAATCTGTATTCCACAAAAATTGAAAATTCAAAGGAAATGGACAAATTTCTGGATAACTATCACTTACCAAAATTAAATCAAGAACAGACAAACAACTTAAATAGACCTATAACCGGCAATGAAATAGAAGCAGTCATCGAAAGCCTTCCAACGAAAAGAAGTCCAGGGCCAGATGGATTCAGTGCAGAATTCTACCAGACATTCAAGGAAGAAATAATACCACTACTCCTCAAACTGTACCACAAGATAGAAACAGAAGGTTCATTGCCTAACTCTTTTTATGAGTCAACAATAACTTTGGTACCCAAACCTCACAAAGACACAACTAAGAAACAAAACTACAGACCAATATCCCTGATGAACATCGATGCAAAAATACTCAATAAAATACTGGCAAAACGAATTCAAGAATACATCAGAGAAATCATCCACCATGATCAAGTAGGCTTCATACCTGGATTGCAGGGATGGTTTAACATAGGAAAATCTATCAACGTGATCCACCATATAAACAAACTGAAAAAGAAAAACCATATGATTATCTCCCTAGATGCGGAAAAAACCTTCGACAAAATTCAACACCCTTTCATGATAAAGGTATTAGAGAGGTCAGGGATAAAAGGAACATACCTAAACATAATAAGAGCAATATACAGCAAACCAACTGCCAACATCAAACTGAATGGAGAGAAACTTAAGCCAATTCCTCTAAAATCAGGAACAACACAAGGCTATCCTCTCTCTCCATATCTCTTCAATATCGTACTAGAAGTTCTAGCTAATGCTATAAGACCACAAAAGGAGATCAAGGGCATCCAAATTGGAAAGGAAGAAGTCAAACTGTCTCTATTTGCAGATGATATGATAGTTTACAAAAGCGACCCAATAAACTCTACCAGGGAACTCCTACAGCTGATAAACACCTTCAGCAAACTAGCAGGATACAAGATAAACTCAAAAAAATCAGTAGCCCTATTTTTTTCAGACAACAAAGAGGCAGAGAAAGAAATCAGAGAAACATCACACTTTACAATAGCCACAAGCAAAACAAAGTATCTTGGTGTAACGCTTACCAAACAAGTAAAAGACCTATATAATAAGAACTTTGTGACTCTAAAGAAAGAAATTAAAGAAGATACCAGAAAATGGAAAGACCTCCCATGCTCTTGGTTAGGTAGGATAAACATAGTAAAAATGGCAATCTTACCAAAAGCAATCTACAGATTCAATGCAATCCCCATTAAAATCCAACCACAATTCTTCACCGACCTTGAAAGGATAATAATCAACTTTATATGGAAAAACAAAAGACCCAGGATAGCCAAAACAACCCTATACAATAAAAGAACTTCAGGAGGCATCACCATTCCGACTAGCTCTCACAGAGCTATAGTTCTGAAAACAGCCTGGTGTTGGCATAAAAATAGACAGGTAGACCAATGAAATTGAATTGAAAATTCTGATATTAATCCACGCACCTACGAACACCTGATTTTCGACAAAACAGCTAAAATTATACAATTGGGCAAAGACAGCATCTTCAACAAATGGTGCTGGCACAATTGGATGAGGGTGTGTAGAAGACTGCAGATAGACATATATCTGTCGCCATGCACAAAACTCAAGTCCAAATGGATCAAAGACCTCAACATCAATCCAGCCATATTGACCCTCTTAGAAGAGAAAGTAGGAGGTACCCTTGAACAAATTGGTATAGGAGACCGCTTCTTGAACATAACTCCAGGGGCACAGACACTGAAAGAAACAATTAATAAATGGGACCTCTTCAAACTTAAAAGCTTCTGTAAGGCAAAGGACACAGTTGACAAGAAAAACGGCAGCCCACAGACTGGGAAAAGATTTTCACTAATCCTATATCCGACAAAGGGCTGATCTCCAAAATATACAAAGAACTCAAGAAACTAGTCAACAAAACACCAAATAACCCTATTAAAAAATGGGGTACAGAACTGAAGAAAGAATTCTCAATGGAGGAAATGAAAAAGGCTGAAAGACACTTAAGAAAATGCTCCACATCCTTAGCTATCAGGGAAATGCAAATCAAAACAACTTTGAGATACCATCTTACCCCTGCCAGAATGGCTAAAATTAGAAACACCAGTGATGACTCATGTTGGAGAGGATGTGGAGAAAGGGGAACACTCCTCCACTGCTGGTGGGATTGCAAACTCAAACAGCCATTTTGGAGATCAGTATGGTGGTATCTCAGGAAAATGGGAATTAGTTTACCACAGGACCCGGAAATCCCCCTCTTAGGCATATACCCAAAGGATTCACATCAATGCAACAAAGATACCTGTTCAACTATTTTCATAGCAGCACTATTTGTAATAGCAAGAACCTGGAAGCAACCTAGATGCCCCTCAATTGAAGAATGGTTAATGAAGATGTGGCACATCTACACAATGGAATACTACACTGCAGAAAAAAATAATGGTATCTTGAAATTCGCAGGCAAGTGGATGGCACTTGAAGAAACCATCCTGAATGAGGTAACCCAGTCACAAAAAGAGAAACACAGTATGTACTCACTCATATATGGATTTTAGAACTAGATCAAATGATCACCACCTTAATAACACAGCTACCCGGGGGGGGGGGGGGGGGGGGGGGGGGGGGGGGGGGGGGGGTGACTAGGAGACAAGGAGGAAATAGGAAGTAGGAAGGAGGAGTCAAGATGGAGAATCTGGAGAGAATAGAACCACTAGCCACCTCTCGCTAGTAAGACCCTGTGGAAATACATAGAAATGGGTTAATAATTAAGACAGAGCTAGCCGATAAGAAACTAGTAACTGGCCAACAGCATAATATCAAATGCAGAGTCTCGGTGTGTTAATTGGGGCTGGAGCAGTGGCGGGACAAGACCAGGCGGCAGGCAGAAAAATCCATACTCGTTACACTGGTCTTGTCCTCTCAGTCTGCATCTGGATTCTAGTTCGACTCAGTGTTTAGTTATGGTTGTTTGCTTCCGTTTCCAACAGGTACTAGATGAGGGCTCCATGATGGAGGATAAGTTCGTTGTTGATCTCACTATCCGGGAAAGGCATTTCTGGTAGCATTTCCACTGTTGCTTAAATTGTTAGTTGGAATCAGTCTTGTAGGTCTCTAGACATTTCTTTAGGTTCAGTTTTCTCTTCAATTTAAACTCATGAGAACTTATGAGGCCTCCAGCCTAGACAAATAGTAGGGAACTAAGGAATGCTGAGAGGGAAAGAAATAGTTTTCCCTAGGGAAACACCACAATTGGTTATCTAATACCAAGTGGTTTGCTCTGAAAACATGCAAATAAATAACATTTATAAATATTGTATAGGTTATATTTATGTGTGTTTCACAAATAAAGAAAAATGATGTTAGAGTACGTGAGATTCTGGTTAGTCTTCTAGACATCATTGAATTATGTGAATATAGAATTTTGGAGGGATCACTGTCATGACTGTTCTCTAGATCTAAGTTACAACTCTGCTAACCTTGTAAAAACATAGACAGAGCAATTCTTCCTACAACTATAACCAAGTCACCATCATCAAGGCAGCCTGAAAGAAAATTGCTCTTGGATAACCTTTGCAATTTGAAAGCAGATGATGAACAAGAATATTCCTTTCATTAAATGAATTACTCATCATTATGTATGAATGGCATAACAGAAAACTTGAGTTTTTCTTAAATAATCATACACATAATAAGAAAGTGAGGCTCCTTTGATAATATTTTTAATTGCAAACAATTTAATTTTCTATTGAATCTTTCTTGAGAACAATGAACACATGGAAAGTACTGATATTGTATAGTGAATGTGGTAGCATTTGGAAAAGTTTAGGCAAACAACTTTATCTTTTTATTGTAGCAGCACATTTCCCATTCTATTGATATTAAACCTAATTAGTGACATATTTCCACTAATGATATATAAGTGGATTTAATTCATTTCTGTCTGATCTGAAGATTTAGCTGAAGTTGCTAATTTTAACTACATGTTTTGGTTATTCCTGCTTCAAAAAGCAAAGATATGTTTTAAGTAATTTTCCCTCTTTTATCATTGCTATTACAGTTCACATTTTCTGTAGAATTATGCAAATACAGCAGAGGAACATCAACCAGTGATCATTTACTGGACCTAGCACATATTGAGGTGAAGTACAAAGATCTCCTAATAATATACTTGTAGTTTGGATTATTTAGTATCAAAGCTGAGCAATTTAATTTAGCACTTAAAACACTGCGTGAAAAAAAATGAATAGACTTTTCTTTGAAAATCTACTTAATATAAAAATCAACTATTATTCTGTATTTTGTTTTATTCCAACAATCCTAATAATTACTTACATATTACTTCAATAAATCTTTCTAGTTTAAATTATGAGAAAGATTGTATTTTTAGAGAAGATAGAAATATACTTAGAATAGAAAGTATAGAAATATAGATACAAGAATAGAAATGATATTATATAGTAATCAGTTTTCTATAAATGCTGTATTTCATTCAAGTGACAATAAATGGCCTTTATTAAAGATAGAGCTTTTGAACATGTTTCACATCATAATTTACAAATTGTAGCTAAAGACAGCAGAGCTTTAAAAACTTTACCTAGTATTGGAAAGGATCTGCTTTTAATACACAGCACCGTATAGAACACCAATAAATGCTATAAGAACGTGGGCTAGTTTTACTCTTAATAATATTACCCCACTACAACTTCCAATTGATTTGAAAATCCATGTTAAATAAATGGCTATCATGAATGTGATAAGTATGTATTTATTAACACTATCATATACAAATAATAACTACTTATATTTTAGTCACTTCTAGGCTGGTCATAAACTTATATTTCTTAATTTTAAATTCACACATGTGCACAAGCACACATATGCACATTTATACTAATTGAAATTATTTTATAATTATTTAGATTATGTGGGAAAATAATAAAGAAATTCAGTCAAAGTCTATGATAAAATATTTGAACATGCCCAGTTCAGGCTCTGGGCAATAATCTGACAAATCTTGGGATCTTGTTTCCAGTTTCATTATTTTCATTAATAATGTATTGGCAGTTTATATATTATGCATTAGAACCGAGAGAGATACCATTCTGACTGTGTATCATAATTATCCTTTCAGAAGTGAAAAATGATTCATAACAAATATTGTAACAGATTAGGTAAGGCACTTTGGCTTTTTGCTTATATGACTTGTTGAATCTCATTCTTCCAAATATACTGCTAAGCTGATACCTAATGCTATTATTTTGTAAATTGTGTTTTCAATTTTTTAATAAACATTGACAATTTGGACATTAGCTTCTTATTTTCAAGAAAGTTTTTTTTGAATCTCATGATTCACTTCGTTAAAATGTTCATGCTTTTAGGTATCACTGCCTTCAGCTTAGATGACAATATTTTAAGCATGTCACTTATGCACCCTACCTAATTTGTAATGGATATAAATATTCAAAGAGGTTATCTATGTAATCCTATTAGAGAAAGTTTGAAAAAATAATTTCTCATGCTCTTGGATCTTTGAAACTCCTGGTAGTTATAAGCCATACTTTAGCTCTGTTTTTAAAATTTCCCACAGCAGTTAAAGCTAATGGCAGAAACAAATGAAATGTTGTAAATCCGGAAAAGCACCAAGCCTGTTTAATTCCTTGAGCATAAATTTTAATCATTGAAAGAGAACCTTTTTCCTGTTTTTAGAACTAATCTCACATTCATTTGTTTTTCCCCAAGAGGATTTGATGTTTTGTTAAGAGTGAAATCAATTACAGTTAAAATTGCAATTTATAAAGGATTTAGCCTTAGACAGAAGTCACAAGGCAAACAGAAAGGCTTTTCATGTTTCTCCCTGCTTTTATCAAACAAGAGTCCCCCTTTCTTTCTCAATCTCTCCCTCTCTTTCTGTTTCACTTTCTCTCCCTCCCTTCCTTCCCCTCTCTACTTATCCTTTTCCTCCCTCCCTTATTTCTGTCTCTCTCTCTCTTTATATTTGCTTGTTGAATTTTCATTTAGCATTGATGATGCCCTTTATTTTCTTTTTTTTTGGAAGCCAAAATCAGCAATATATAATTTACACAATTAAATTCAGATATGTATATACATATACATATACATGTGTGTGTATATATATATATTGTATAGATTTGCCTTGCTGGATACATTAAATATTTTATTCATCAGAAGTCAGGCTCCTATGTCTTGAATAAAGCAAACTGAAAAAGAACATTCATTTGTACATTCCATACATTTATTAATATTGCATATTAGTATGACATTAAAGAATAGTTGTGTTCATTCAGTACTAGATTTGCTTCGTTTTTTTGATGAAAGTTTGTTGAGTAGAATTATTTTATATTGTATAACCTAAAATAAGTTGAAATACTAATCTTTTCATATTGTTTGATTTTCTATATGTCCATACACCTAATATTATTTTACAAATCTTCATACTTATCTGGTCTTAATTTAAGACATTCAGATTTTCTGTGTGGTGATGTTACTGCAGAAAGAGTAACATTCAGATAGCAGATGGGAAGTGTATAGAAAATAAAGTATATTTGCCAAAAGTTAAGGTAATTTTTTGTGTTGTGATAAATTTATATTTAAACTATAGGAACAAAAAAAAGAAAAGCTAAGAAAATGATGCAACATTAATGTGTGTGTAAAGAATGGACTTTAGTTTATAGGTATGAAAAATATTATAAGCTACTGTGTTTAAACATAAACACATAGTTCTAGCTTTAAATGTATTGAGACTAATGCAATCTCACATCTAATAACTAGAGTAAGGTGAACATTTTCTCAGATTATACAAAAAATATTGAAAAAATGTGGCTTAATGTAGAGAATATGCTCAATCAAATTTCAAAATTTCTAAAGGGCAGTATATTATATTAGCCATATATATATATATATATATATATATATATATATGTAATATAATTTAAGCATTTTTAAAGAATCATCCTGAGTTCATTACAGTGGTTGAAATGAAAATTTGCACACAGATCTTAGCAATCCTCAGATGAAATTTGACTATAGAAGAGGAAGCATGTCATTATACTTTGGTTAATGTGTAATTCTCACTGATTTCACCTGCCAGTTGACACTACTGACTGATACTGGACTCATTATTAGGATGCTGTTGTTGTTGTTGTGTCTGTGTGTGGGGGTGGGCGGTAAATGTGGCAAGCCAGAAACCTTATAAACCACATTTATATAATTAATTTTAATTATAAAATTATATTTCATTGTGTTGATTTGAAAATAGATCTCTTTATTTGTGTTTGCATGTTTTCATGTATAACTTGCCTTTGGAGGAGAAGAAGCTTGGACTAGTTTTTGTCAGTTCTGTACCTTTCAACAAAAGCATAACCAGGCATCGGTTTGTCTGCACAGTACATGTGACAGTAAAGTAATTATTTACACATATGGAATAAAGTGACGAGAATGTCTGTATTAAGGAGTTCATGATGAATAAAATGTTTCCATCCATGTCACATTATTTCTTAGTACCACAACTTCTTTTGTGGTCAGGTAATTTTGACCTTAACTCACTAACTTAGCCCTGCCTTCATATGCTTTATGTATGGAATATATCAAAGATATATGGTATTATATGCTTTTTCTACTGTGAAGTCCTATTTGAGATCCTTATCAACAATAAATCCTGATACTCTGCTTTATTTTTTAGAAGGGGGGACTATTTGAGATAGCTAAACTTTCAAAAGAAAACTTTACTTTCAACCAATTTAGACATTGGTATTTAGCAGAACACACTGTTACATTGTACCCACCATCCTCACATAATTCAGACAAAAAAAACAAAAACAAAAACAAAAAACAAACAAAAAAAAAACCAAACCTGTTACTGTGTCTCACGTATATCCAAAAAAATGTCATCCTAGATGAAACAACATGAATAAAATTAGTGCAGAAAATACATACATACATCTTCAAGAACTAATTTTAGGTCAATATATTCTCATTTTAAAAATTAATAATAGAAAGTACAATGAAAGTACATAATAATTATTTTGAATGAGTAAATAGATCCATTAGACTGACTTAGCATTGAATAAACCATAAAGTTGCACTGAAAAAAATCTTTGAGTGATCAATAGACATCAACATGCACAATCATGTTGCACCCCTGGCTGATGTCATGAAATCATCTTTCTTAAAATTTATAAACCTAGACAAATTATGATACACCACTAGTGAAATGTCATATAAGGGAAATATATTAAATACATGATCTTTAGTCTTCAAATCCATTAAGATCTTCAAAAACAAGGAGAAACTGGCACAGTGCAGATGATTCTACAAGGTACAATAAGTAGATGTAATTTAAAATGGTAAATGAGCTTCTTGAAAAGAAAATATGTATGCAAAGTTGGTAAAATATAAGGATATGATTTAGAAATGAAATATTAATATTTATTCATTATTTTGTGTGGTGATAAATGGACTGTACTGAGATAAATTGTTACTAATAAGAAAAACAATGGAAGATGCATGGAAACTCTTTGCAAGTGTTCTGTTAGCCTAAAATTACTCTAATATATCAAGAAAAGATTTTGTTATTATTGTTTAGCCATGAAAAGAGAGGGAATAAATAGGTTGTTTCAACATCAACTTGGAATTAAGGTAATATTCTTGAAATCAAAATTCACTCTAAAATAATCTCCCAATAATTTTTCTGTATGGAGAGTGAGAACCACTGGGTATAATGTTGCTCATAGAAAGGAAATTGTAAGGTAATTGTACAAGGGATTCATTAATTCATTATGATCATATCACCTGATAAATGGGTTTATCTCAAGAATATACATTGATACACTTTGATGAACATAAGAAAGCATAGTTAAGATATGAAAGATAAATAGATTCTATCAAGTAAATTGTTTAATATTCAATTTTGAAATGGCCATAACTGCTAAAATGTTCCTACTTGAGAAATGCTGTATATGGTAGTTAGGTTAATTTAAAAATATCATATGAAATTTCAACATATCAGACTCTGATATACAGGTTAAATACTCCGAAGGGAATAAAAGCTATGAACTTGGTATAGTGGTACATACTGTGATTATTCCAATTTCTTTTCTTTTTTAAAATTTCATTTTATATTCCAACCACAGTTTTCCCTCCCACCCCACCCCACCCCACTTGCCTCCTCCCACACCCCCTTGACTCCCCTTTTAGGCCAGCTCTACTCCACTCCTCATGGGTAAGGGTTCCCATGAGCAGGCAACAGAGTTTAGCTCATTAGGTTGGGGTAGGGCTGACCCCTTTCCTAGTTTTAAGACAAGCATTGCATCCTACTGGAAGAAATGGGCTCCAACAAGCTAGCTCATGTACCAAGTTTTTTTTTTATCATAGTCCTACTGCTAGAGGCCCATATGATAGTTTAAGCTTCACAGCTGTCTTCTACATACAGAGTGTCTAGTTCTGTTTGCTGGAGTCTCCATAGATGTAGGTCTAGAGTTCATGAATTTTCATAAGATTTGTTCAGCTTACTTTGTAGATTTCTCCACCATAATCTTGACCTCCCTTGCTCATGTGTTCCTTCCTCCCTCTTTTCCACTGGATTCCTAGAGCTCAGCCTGGTTAATGGTTGTAGATCTGGTTCCATCAATTACTGGGTGTGGGCTCTAATCAGTATGAGAGTTTCTAAGAAATGTGGGAATCAATATACATCTAGACACAGCAATGCCACTCTTAGGCATTTACCCAAAGGATGTTCAAGGAAATTTGCTCTTAATAATGTTCATAGCAGCTGGAACCTGGAAACAACCTAGATGCCCCTCAACCAAAGAATGGATGGCAGACCTAGGTTCTATAAGGAAGCAAGCTAGAAAAGTAAATAAATAAATAAATAAATAAATAAGCAAGACAGTAAGTAAGCAGCTCCTATCCATGACCTCTGCAACAGCTCCTGCCTCCAGGATCCTTCCCTGTTTGAATTCCTGTTCTGACATCCTTCGTTGACTTAACAGTAATGTGGAAATGTTACCAAAATGAATTCTTTTTTCTCCAATTGCTGTTTGGTCATGGTATTTAGTTGTACCCTGGAATAAACAGATTCAAAATATTGACACCATCTATAGTATTATACTCTCTTACTTCTGGATTAAATAGAAGAAATGTAATATTAGAAATTATTTTATTATATTATATCTTGAGCCCATCAGTTACCTAGACACTGAATTTGTTATATAGATCATTGTGTATGGTTAATGTTTAAGCTTTTAGAGAATGGTTAATGTTTAAACTTTCAAGTAAAATAAAACAGCACTTAATTGCTGTTTCATCAATATTTTCCATTAATTTGTTGGTTTGCTTTTCCTTCATAAATAAACAGGTGCACAAAACATTCTTTTGGAGCTCCTCTTCCAATATCATAATTCCAAATGAAAAAAAAAAGTATGAGAAACTCCCATTTTGAACATATTAATACCTGAATTATGATATGTAATAACAAATAATGAAAACAAAAATAAGAAAACAGTTTATGTTTTTTGATTTAAAAAATTTCAATGTTACAATTAAGAAATCTCACATCATCTTACAGCATATGGCTGAAAAAAAAACTGTAATTAGTAAAATGTATTGCATCTGTCTTAACAGTATCCTTTGTAGATTTCCAAATGTAGCTCTTGTCCCAGCACCAGTTCATTCTTAGTTAGTATAATATATATTAAAATGCATCATTTAACATTGATGCCAAAACTAATAAACTATAATCAACAAGGTTGATTTAAAACACACTAACATGAATTTTAAAAATGATAGCTATTGTAAGAAATCAAGTCCCAAGTTATTAAGGGTAAATAGTATTGATTCCTGGGTGACAGACTCTTTTTACTACCATTTACTTAGTTAACTGGGCCCTAGATTATCCTATGCAAGGATTTTGAACCAACCTGTTTTCATCACAAAAACTAAGAATGAGCTATAATTTGTGAATTACATATAGGGAACAGAGATAAGCAGCACTCCAACACAACACAAAACACACATACTCAGATTGTACTAGCTAGAATGTAGTCACATAACTATAGCTACCTTTGAGGATACCTGGATGTTTATTTTAATTTCAGTGGGATATAAATGGCATTAGAGCTTACTCGTTATCCTTCCAAGGCATCAAAAGGGGATTAACATATATTTGAAGCTTTAAAAATTCTATAATGTCTTTATGTATGTATGTATGATTAACACATACCCACAGCTGATGAAGGCCTAGAGAATAATTGACTAGGGTATTCTCTAAATACTACATCTAGATCACATCCCAAAATTTAGGGATTACTGTGAAAGAGAGAGTTGAAGAAAACTGTAAGAACTAGAGGTGGTCGATGAAAAGGTGATGGTGTTTTCCCATGTAGCAAGGAATTTGTACATATGAACCCATAGCAGTTGTGAAGACATGCATAATACCTGTAAAAGCACAATACAGATGAAATTCCAGGAGAGAAAAGGGAGATAGACAGGAAACCCTATTCCTAGCCAAGGAACTACTAACAATTGATAGATGCTATGAGGACAGTCAGATTTTGAATATGGTTCCTTGTAGATAGACTATGCTACAGTGGATGATGACATAGCTAATATCTAGGCAGCAGAAACTGAAATTGTTGGGTTCATAGAGAGAGAAAGAGAATGTTATGGGAGAGAGAGCGAGAAAGAGATTTGGGTGACATTGGATAGGGGAATGAATCTTGGTGGAGTATTTAGGGTTGAACATGGTGAAATAATCATGATCAGAATTCTTAAGGAAGTATTAAAAATCATAATAACAAATGATTCACCTCACAAGACTAGTAAAAATTCCTATTGATAGCCTTGTAAAGTAACACTGTGTAAGTTAAGTTCCTGGCATTTCACATTAAATACAACATATGTAGTGCCTAGATTCAACTTGTTTAAAGTAAAAAAAAAAAAAACTAAAACAAACAAACAAACAAACAAAACATAGACAGTAAATCACCTGAAACACCTATTAGTTTAATACAATATTAGAAACGGAGTCAGCATGGCAAAGATACTCACCGTCATAGCTTCTCCTTAAGTTCCCAATTCTTCTTTCAGAACTTTAACTATCCTTATTTCCCTTTAATCACTTTTGAAAACACCTATCACTGCTACTTCAAAACAGTATCAGCACTGGGTGTTGATAACCTCTACTTCATGCTGTGATGACGATGAAAAGAAAGACATATATGAAAGGATTAGAAGCTATAGGACTCTTCATTGTTCTTTTCTCTTACTTTTTTTTTTCTTTTCCTTCTTTTTATTATCCTTAGCCCAGATTCAGGACATTGCAGGCTATGGGTAATCCACTGCCTTAACACTGACAGGAAGTACATGAACTCCCTGTGGTCTTCGAAGACACACTCTTAAGGAACATATTGAATTTACTCTTTGAAGTATTATGCTTCATGATTGGAGGAAAGTCAAAACTTTTCTTTAAAGCATCACTCAGTGGAGGGGATGAGATAAAGAGGTAAAAAGTGCTCATTTTCAGAAGGAATTTGATGTTTTAATGATTTATGTATTAATATTAAAACTAAACCATGATTAAATATATCTTTATTATAATTTATAATTATTATTTATTTTTTCTTATTTTACGTATCAATCCCAGTTCCCTCTGCCTCCCATCCTCCCATGTCCACCTCAAACCCCTTCCATGTCAAGTTATTTGGGGTAGGGCCTAGGCCCTCCTCCTTGTCTAGGCTAAGGGATTATTTCTCCATGGAAGATGGGCTCCTGAAGTCCATTCATACAATATGGATACATCTTGGTTCCACTGTCAGAGGTCCCATTGACTGTCCAGTCCTCCTAGTTGACACCCACTTTCAGGATTGTAAAGAAATTTTGCATTACATTGTTGTGATAGAGGAAGAGGGCCATGGACAAAGATGTGATATTCATAGTAAAAATCCTTAAATTATTATGTAGTTTCCCATAACATACCATTACAGGTGTAACATGAAATTTTTATTTTAAATATTTTTAGATACATGCATTTTCATTATACATTAATACAAAACATGTTTAAAAAAGAGTGAAAATATCAAATAAGCATACCGTAACACATACCATAACATGGTGAATAGACCCACTGGCTTATTGTCTGCTCTTTATTGTGTTAGATCTCTCAGTAGAGAAAGAAAGGCTCTTGAAAAGCCAGAGCTGCATCTCTTAAGTCTCAGCAGCAGAGCAGCAATACTAAGAATACAAAACTAAAAAACAAAGAGCTGCTAAATAATATTGCCCTGGGGATTGGATTGGCAGAAATTCTGCCTTATTAAAGTAACATTAAAAGTTAATTTAAAAGTCCCAACATGCAGTTTCATTCAATACCCAATATAGTAGAAATAAAACCTGACTCTGCTCTGCTACAGTATTAGATATTATGTGGGCTTATGTGACTATATGATGGCTGATTATATCCTGATGGAATAATAGAACTATTCTTTCTTTTCATAACAGATATTTAAGTTACACATATATTCTTTTAAATTTCTATAATATGAATGAAGTATTTGTTTTTGATAGTATATAGAAGATGACTAATACCATCATTATGAAAGAACCTATCAATATCCATATGTAATAAATATTACACAGGAGATGAATACAAAGTAACAAATTTATGAACAATTTATTTTATGGTAAATCTTTGTCTCACACAGTGAATCAAATAACATTGAGTCAATAAACTAATCAGCAAATTTCTATTGAACAATGATATCACAACCATTTTTACATGAGCAAGTTTAAATAAAGACATTAATTATTTAATACAGAGTTAATAAAATTAGTAGCAAAATTTCCTTGAATGCATTTGTAAATACCATATGATGAGCAAAATATGGTATAAGCTGAACTCATGAGTGAGCTGGTCTTCCTCTCTATATCTGTATAGCTTTATGACCAAAGTAAGAGTTATATTGCTAAATGATAACATGCAACCTGTGTGTATTATTGGAATATAGAATTTCAGATTAATCATTATGCTTTCACATTTTATTAAATAATGAAAAATTAAAAGGACAATATCAGTCAAGAAATTGACTACTCACTTTTTATAATGCTATAAGCTGAATTACAGAAAATAAGCAACGGAATATTCATCAGTAATGCTGAAATTAGTAACTTTACTCTTTCCAACAAAAAAGGAGGCAGTAATTTACCAGAAAGTGAAAAAAAAATAGATACATATGGTGCTATACGAAGAATTGCTGCTCCTAGGAGGAGAAAGTACATTATGTTTCTATCCTTGTAGGAACTGCCAGATCTATAAATCATATTGCCTATATTTTCTAGTTTGCTTCTATTTCCACACTGAAGGCTTCTCCACTGTGACAGAGTAAGATTTTGGAGTAATCTTTTTCTGCCATAGGGATGTCTTATTTAGGAAAACTTATTGTTAAGAATTCATGAATGTGGGTTCCTAGACCTGTATAAAATATCCTATCACCGCACATGTCCTAGTTCTCCAGCTCTGTCACTTAGTACTCTCTTTCATGAAATCCTATTAGCCTAGTGTTTATGAGTTGTGTTGAAGATGTATCAGGGGCAGATGAAGCCCAATGTCAGTGGTTCCCAGCATTTTGGCCAGTTTTTTGTTTGTTTTGTTTTTATTTCTGTGAGGGTTTTTATAAGCTGCATAAAGATTCTTCTTTGATGAGGGGTATGGGTGTTGCTTGTTTGTAGAAGAAGGAATAGATGTTTAGAATGCAATTAGGAATTACAGTAGTTTAGTTAAGTGACAGTGATAAGTTCTCATCTAGAGTTCATAATATCACCAGCCAAAAGTAGGTGTCTAAGTATGTAGTACCAAGCATGAGTTTCTTGTATTGATCAGACCTTAATTAGGTACATCTTGGTACTTACAAGATGGAAGTGCCACCACTAAACCATTGGATATGTTATGATGGGCTATTCATATGCTGTATGACAGGGAAGAGTTATTATTTTCTCTAATCCTTACAACTTACAAAATGCCCTCTAGTTTTATGAGAATTAATTCTTAGGAAGGAGGTTTTCAGATTTGTTCTAACTTGATTGCTCCAAATCCTTTGTTTGAAGTCTATAATGTCTTCAGAAATAGGGACATGTCATTGCAGTTTATTGTCTGTCCTTTTTTCAGTCTTTGTAAACAAAATTTCTCCCCACATATTTGAAGCAACACCTCTCTTATTATAAGAAACTATAGAATTATGAGCCTTTTAATGTAGTTTGGAATACTTTTAATTCTTATCAGATCTTCTGTGATCTACTACAGTAGAAATGAGGGAAGGAGTTTTAAGGCAAACAGCTTTTTATGACTGAATGATAAATGGTGGGACTCTAATCCAATCTCCACACTCCAAAGTCCCTGTGACAATCTCTGCAGAGGGAAGGCTCACTGGTGTTTATACAATATTTCAGGGTTCTTACCTCCTTTAGGATCTAATTGCTTCCTACAGTTACTCTGAATATATAAATTTGTATGTTCTTTTCTCATCTGCATTCTTGCCTTCAGTGTCTATAATAGTGTTTTAAAGAATTAGAAAACTCTTCTATTCTGAAACTCTCACATTCCCCTTCACAAACATGTTTTTATAAACTAATTCTGCTTCATCACAGTTCAGTATCAATTCCTCCAAGTGTGTACGTCAGTTGAATGGTTATGGTAATGGTAAATTTATCTTCAACTTTCCCCCACATCTTCCTTCATCATACTTCTTTCCTGTGGTTTCTCCACAATTTCAGGCATGTCTGAAATTACTGATTCTTTGGTTTTGTGGACAATGTGCATCTCATTTCTCTAGAGTGACTGATTTATTTGCAGAATGAGTATCTGAGGTGATTTCTGAGCTATGTATACAATCTGTACTAGTATCTTGTAAAGAAAAAAAAGTATGTGCCACAACCTGAAATTCTGTTTACTGACTCCAAGCACTCTTGTCAAACTCAGTAAAAGCAAACAAAAAAAAATCATTGCCAGTAAACATTACAACTACATCAGAGTATAAACATAAGCAGAATCTAGTCAGGTACCTTGCCTAGAGTTTATTGAACTAAAACTAGTGAATATATTATCTTTTGTGTGCCTGTATATGCTTGTGTGTATGTGAGTGAGAAAGAAACAGAGTCTGAGAGTATGTGTGTGATTGTGTGTGTATGAATATGTGATAGTGAGAATATACTCACCATACATGATTGCATATGCACATGAATATAGGGACCAGAGCTCAACCTGGTGGCATTTCAGGGGCTGTATATCTTCGTGTTTTTGAGATGGGGTTCCATGTTAGCCTGAGGTTTATTAAGGAGGCTGGACTGCTTCCTTTCAATCCTAAAGATTTTTCCTGTTTTTACCTCATCATCTCTGGTATTAAATGTGAACTCAGGTGCTCATGCTTGTATAGCAATTACTTTCCTGACAGAGACCATTTTCTCAGCTCTGAATAATCCTTTCCTTCTAGCAAGGACTGAAGACTAGAGCTGCACATCGTTAAGCACCCTAATGTATAAAGACTTTTATCTGCAGAGGAAGCAATAAAGCTTACATGAAAAATGAGGCAGAAATCAAACAGAGATAGTGATTATTTGTTTGCTTGTACTTAGTTCTATTCCTGTGGTCCCTTGACTATTTTACATACTGTCACTTCATATATTTCCTTGGTAGAAATCTGTGTATATTCTGAAAATATTCATATGGTCTGTGTTCATCTTAGTAACTTTCTATCACTTGCAAAAAAATAATTTTAATCAATCAATGATTGAACAGCACCATATCCCTCTCTCTTTCTTCTGCATTAGAATGCTGTTATCATTTGACATTTATTCCATCCTTTCATTTCTGAAACAATTTAAAATAATATGATTACATTATTTTGCAAGCATGTTTAATTAAATTTTAATTTACACAAGGAAAATAACGTAACATCAGACACCATGATTTTCAAATATCACAGACAAAGATTTAGCAAGTAGATTAACTGGATCATGACATTACCTATTCTGCCATTTACTGGATTGTGACATTGAAAACTCACTCATTCCTTAGAAAGGAAATGTGATTTACATACTCTACCCACCTAATCAAGATTTCAAAAATACATTTCATAGAAATATATCATCATTTTACTGTTTTGTGCTGATTGCATATTGAAGCTTCAGATGTTGAAAACAAAGATAGGAACATATTGGGGTGGAAACCGATTTTTTTCTATTATTGAGTAACTAAAAAAATAATAACTTATGCATTTTATTGTGAGATTAGAAATTAATGGCTGATTCATCTTTCCTAAATGATCAAGGAGGTTTCATCCTACAGATGCAGGGATGGTTCAACATACAAAATTTTATCAATGTATTCCACTGAATAAAACTACTGAAGGAAACAAATTATCAATTCATTAGATTCTGAAAAAGTCTTTGACCAAATCTAAACCCCCTTTATAATAAAAGTCTTAGAGAGATTAAGGATACAGGGATCACATATTGTCATAAAGGCAATTTACAGCCAGTTTGTAGACAGCATCAAATTAAATGGAGAGAAATTCTAAGCATTTCCACTAACATTAGGAACAAGAAAGGGCTGCCCACTTTCTCCATAACTATTTAATATACTACTAGCTTGAGCAATAAGACAACTAAAGAAAATCAGTGGAATAGAGAATGGAAAAGCAGACATCAAACTATTGATATTTACAAATGATATGATAGTATACATAAGAGACACTCCACATTCTACCAGGGAAATCCTACAGTTGATGAACACCTCAGACATGTGGCTGGATACAAGATTAAATAAAAAAGTGACCCCTAATATACAAACAAAAAGTTTTGTGGGAAAGAAACTAGAGAAACAATAGCTTTCATAAGTCATAAATAATATAAAATATCTTGGGGTAACTATAACCAAGCAAGTGAATAATTTACAATAAAAATGCCAAAGACAAAGACATTGAAAAAAAGTATCAGAAGATAGAAAGACCTCCCATGTTCAAGGTTTGGTTGGATTGAGATAATAAAAATAGATATGCCATTAAAGGAACACAATCCCCATCAAAATTCCAAAACAATTCTTTTCAGTAATAGGAAGAACAATATTCGACTTTATATGGGAAATACAGTATAGGCAAAACAATCCTATACAATAAAAAAATTCTGGAGATAGCACAACCCGTGATTTTAAGCTGTACTACAAAGCATTAGTATTAAAAGCTTCATAGTTAAAGCATAAAAAAAATCAGTAGATCAATGAAATCAAATCAAAGACTGAGACTTAAATCCATACACAAAGAACAACTAAATTTTATAAAGAAAAAAAAATTTACAATGGAATATAGGAAATATATTCAACGAATGATGTTGGTCTAATTGATATCTACATGTAGAAGAATGCAAATGATGTATATATATCACCCTGCATAAACCTCAAGTCCAAGATTATCAACATGAAACCAGGTAATCTGAACCTGGTGGAAGAGAAAGCAGAGAATAACCTTCAATGTATCATTATAGGAGACAACTCTGAACAGAAAAAAAAACAGCATTAAAATAAGCAATTAATAATAGAGTCTCTTGAAACTAAAAAGCTTATTTAATATAAAATAAGGAAAAGTACACAGTCACTAAGAAAAAAACAGCAGCCTATAGAATTGACAGAGATTTTAACCAACTTCCCATTTGACATAGTCTAATATCTAAAATATAAAATACCCAAGAAACAATCAAGTAACCCAATTAAAATGGGGTACAGCTCTAAACAGAATTCTCAATAGAAGTATCTCAAACAGTTGAAAAATACTTAGAAATGTTCAATATCTTTAGTCATCAGGAATTTTCAAGTCAAAACTACTTTGCGATTCCATCTTATATCTGTCAGAATGTTAATATCAAATATACAAGGAACAGCACATGCTGGTGAGTATGTGGAGCAATGGGAACAATTCTCCATTGCTGTGAAGTACAAACTTGTTCAGCTAATTTGGGAATCAATATGGCAGTTTATCAGATAATCAGGAATCAATGTATCTCAAATCCCACCTATTCTACTCAGGAACATGCCCCAAAGATTCACCATTCTACCATAAGAACACTTGCTCAACCATGTTCATTGCAGATTTATTAATACTTTCCAGAAACTGGGAATGACCTAATTATTCCTCAGCCTAAGAGTCAATAAAGACAACATGGCATATTTATACTGTGGAAAATTACTCAGCCGTTAAAAATGATACCATGCTATTTGCAGGCAAATGAATGGGTCTAGAAAAATTCAAGCTGAGTGCCCTATGCCAGACTCTAAAATGTGTATTTGCTGTAAAATAAAGTACAATCATACTATAATCCACAAAAGGCTAAGTAACAAGAAAGGCTCAAGAAGGGCATCATAGATCTCTCAGGGAAGCAGAAATTGAATAGGTTTTGTGAGTGGACTGTGTACAGGTAGGAATAGAAACAGGAAGAATCAAGTGTGGGGAGGAATGGAAGTTGGGAGTGATTAATGGAATTCAGTTATATTTTGGGGTATGGTGCAATGGAAGCCTGTTACATTGGAAACTGCCTCAAATTTACTGAAGATACCTAGTATCGGGGGTATAAATCAGGCCATCTTCTGTAGCCAGTAAGGCTTTCAATGAAGGGACTGGTACAGCAACACAGTCACAAAACCTTTACCCTACAATTTGTCCTTTCAAGATATGCTGAGAAAAAGGTAGTCCATAATTTGTGGGATTAGCCACCCAATCCAACTTGCGACCCACACCATGAGAAGGAGCCCATGCCTGACACTGACTGGAGGAGTGGGAACCAGGGGCTGGGTATCTAAGAGCCCTAGAGTAGAACTAAAGACTTGTGAGGAAAAGTTAGTAAAATGGTCCCTAATGGTATAATTCCACACAGGTAGCATGGAGCCTAGTATAATCATCATCAGAGAGGCTTCATCCAACAATTAATGAAAGCAGATGCAAAGACAAAAAAGCCAAACATTAGGTAGAGCTAAGGAAATCCAGACGAATAGGAGCAGGAAGGATTTTAGCAGGCAGAAGATTGAAAGATTCCGTAAGAACAAAGCTCAGTGAAATCAACTAACCTGGGCTTATGTGGACTCACAGACACAGATGGAAAAATTAGGGAGACAGTAAGGATCTGTTTTAGGTCCACTGGTGTTTGTGTAGCTTGGTATTCTTGTGGAACTCCTAACAGGGGTAATGGGAGCTGTCTTGGACTCTTTTACCTGCTTTGGGAATGCTTTTCCCCCTACTGGATTGCTCCATCTAGCTTTGATATTAGGATATGTGTCTCCTCTTATTGTAACTTGTTATGCAGTGCTCAGTGACTATCCCTGGGATAGTCTTTTTCTTTGAGGGAAATGGAGGAGAAATGCATCTGGGGAAGAAAGGAAGTAGGTGGAGAAGGGAGTTGAAGGAAAGAAGGGAGGGGAAAATACAGATGAGATGTAACATATGAGAGACGAATAAAGAAAGTATATAGAAAGGGAGAGAAATGGAAGGAAGAAAAAAATAGAAGGAATGTAGGAAGGAAGGAGGAAGGGAGGGGAAGGAGGGCAGGCAGGAATGGAAAGAAAGGAAAAGAAAATATCAACTCAACATGAACTTTATTGATATTGAATCCAGATATGTTCTGAATTCACACAATAAAAAAAATCTATAGAGAAATTACTTAATTTCTTACAAATTTGTGTTCATTGTACTTTCACTGAAAAGATACTTAAATTTGTTTGTAAAGCAATGCATGAACTTTATCCTAATAAATAATGTAACAGTAATTATATTAAATACAATACCTTCAAATTTAAAAACAAAGTAATACATGTTGAAATATGAAAGCTATAAAAGAGGCATCATTTATTATTTTGGCCTATAACTTCTCAAATGACTAGCTTTCACCAGAGATCACAGATACTTCGTCTATTGTGGGGGAAAGAGGCAGCCTGACCTGTCTTGACACTGTCGTATTAAGATGTTCAGGATCTGTTCAGGATCTGAACTCCCACAGCCCCTCATGTCTTTATTAGCAACTTTGTTCTTCTGTTTCAGAAAATAAAAGGGGTAGTGCATGTGAGTGTGTCATGGGAGGTTAAATTCACTGCAGGAGTCATGCTTTTCTTGTGTTTGTGACTGGGCTTAAGGGCAATATGGGCCTCTCTGTGGTTACATTGATGGAGAAGTCTGTGTATGTATGTATGTGTTTATGTGTCTCTCTATCTCTCTATCCATCATCTATGTAACTTTTTTTTTAATACATTGCCTCCCAGGTAGAAATAGCATTATTCAGTATGAAGAAAATGACATTAGAAAATCAAAACAGTATCATTTCTTCAGAGAAGTTCTATTGTCCTATTGTAAAAGGAAGAATGAATTCCCTAGTTGTGAAGAACAAAGACCTGTCACTTGCAACCTTAGTAATGAAGTGCCCCTCTTCCCGGCTAGATTCACAAAGAAAACTCTTAAGGTCCATTGTCAGTTTATCACCATTGTGGTGACAATTGCAGTAAGTCCAGCCTAAAGGAACATCCATTGTCATTCGTGAAAATAGGGATGCCCTGTGTATGTTTAGATCTTAAAAAGAAGATGGTTGGTAGCTTCTATTATTTCTGTTTAAGGTGCTATAGATCCCAAAGTTAGGATTAATTTAAAGACATCAAGACCACTTCTGACATGTTTATCATCACATCAATGATTTTAACAATTGCTACTGGTGCCCAATGCCACAGCAACTCACATGACAGCAAACATGATACCAAAGAAAAAAACATGATACTTCAGAGTTCAAGTATTCATTGTATGCATGTATACATGTATATGTAAAAAGGAACATACATTACTACATGTGTACAACTAAATAAATCTGTTAATATGGCTACAATATTGTTTATCCCCCTCCCCCCTTGGGACTATAAAACAGAAATAAACAATTACATTTCTAGAAAAAAAAAAAAAAACAAGAGAAGTTTGTATCCTGGTAGCTGTGCTCTTCATGATATATCTTTCTTTTTATTTATTTATTTATTTTATATAACCAAGTCCATTTAAATGAAAACAAACATTTATAGACAATATTTGGGAATTTGGGCGTCGTTCTTTCTGAACTACTTCCTGCTGGTAAGGGGTGCTGTCATGGGGGATTTTAAGAAGATGCAGAAATCCTGGCTGTAGTCTGTAAGGCTGCTTAGTCCAGCTGTTTTGAATGTAGAATCACCTGGTACTCTTGTTTCAGGTGGTCTTGAACAAACCACATTAGTCTGGAAGGAATCCACAGCTTTTCATTTTCTGTGGAAACAAAAATAGAAATCCTTTTCCCCAGTAACTTGTCCTTCAACTTAAATTTTGGAGTCAAAGCATTTTTTTTATTTAATTTATTATTTTACATGTCGATCCCAGTTTCCTCTCCCTCCTTCCCTTCCTTTTACCCTCTCTGCCCTCTCACATGCCCTCTAACCACCCTCCCCTCCTATCTTCCCACCCCAATTCCATATGTAGGGGAATGCCATCCAGTTGGGTACATGTAGATCTGACAGATCATTTGAAGTAGGGACTAGAGCTTCTCTCCTGTCTCTAGGTTAAGGCAGTTATCCCTCCATGGGGGATGTGTTTGCAAGGTCATTTTGTGCACCAGGGATATATCCTGGCTCCACTGTCTGAGGTCCCTTAGACTGCTCAGTCCTTCTGGCTGAGACCCATATTCAGGGGAGCCTGAGTCAGTCCCATGCTGGATTCCCAGCTATCAGTCTGGTGGCCCATTAGCTCCTACTTGTTCAGGTAAGCTGTCTCTATGTGTTTCTGCTGCCTGGTCTTGTCCTCTCCATCTGCATCTGGGTTCTCCTTTATCTCAGTGTTTATGTATGGGTGTTTGCTCCTGTTTCCAACAGACATTAGTTGAGGGCTCCATGGGTAAGTTATTTGTTGATCTCACTCTCCGGGAAGGGCATTTATGGTAGCCTTTCCATGGAAGCTCAAGTTGTTATTGACAGCAGTCTTGTAGTTCTCTACACCTTTCTTTGTGTTCAATTTTATCTTCAAACCAATATTGGCTCCCTCTTTTATGTTCTCTCCCCCCCCCTCCTGTCTTCTATTTCTAACCAGCTCAATCTTCCTGGTCGCACGTGTAGTCTAAGAGATTCATATAAATTCCCTCATAGAACTGGGAAGGGACAAGTCCCCCAGAGCACAGGGGAAGTGGGGGGGGGAGCGAATGGAGAGAGAAGTAGGAGAAAATGAGGGGGAGGAAAGGAAAACACTTTCATGATATATCTTACATGATATTAAAAACTATGCAATGCATATAGTTAGATAATATATAGACACTGATATATTTGAGCAAATTAAAACAGACAGAAATAGCATAGAATTCCATTACCTGTAGGGATCTGTACATATTGGGATAGGAAAGGTGAACTGAGTGATAAGAACAGATATTGGAAGGAAATAATGGAAGATATGGTAAACATAACATTTTCACTTAATTTTCTTTTTAAAGCTCTTCTATGGGAAATATTATAGTGAGGAAGTTGTGTTGCAGGAATTCATGGGAAATTTTTTACTAAGGCCTGAAGACATGGGAGAGCAGTAGAATCCACTGGATCAAGTTTATTAGAAAAGCATGCCACTGATTGATATCAGGTTTCCATTTATTAAGTAACATGCTAGTCCAGTTCCTCTCTTTCTGTATACATGTAGCATGAACGTGTGGGAAACACTGAGGATGTGCAAGTCCTCCAAATGGGTCAACAGTGTCTTGTTTAGGTTGAAAAATCTTTTTCTGGTTCCCATAACTGTAGTTCTATCATGAAGGGGCTTGGCTATTGTGGAAAATTCATGAATCAAGAGCTAGCAGAACCATGAGGAACACAGAAATTCTTATAGTAGATCTGGCAGCTCCTAAAAATCATTTGGAGACATTTTATTAATTTTGAAAAGTTAGCCTCAGCTTACGCTTGTTTTCAACTAACTCCTAAAGCTTAAGTTAACCTGTTTATATCAGTCTGTCCTACTTCCTCTGTGTCTGGTTGGTGAATCCCCCTTCTGGTATTTTCCCATAGTTCTTATTTCTACCCAAAAGTCCCACTTATCCTCTCTTGCCAAGCTATTGACTGTTCAGCTCTTTATTAGAACAATCAGAAGGTTCCTTACACAAATGAAGAAGGCCATACACACATATTCATACAGAAAGATTATTCCAACATTCCTGGAGCTACTTTGGCCCTCAGTCAAAAAAAATGGACTATTATATTTTCCAGTCAGAGGCTAATATACTTTTCCCAGATTAAGCAGTATAGGAGAGATAAGTACTTCCTTCCTGATTGGTGTCTTTTTCTTGGAGAATGTATAGTGTGACTCATGTAAGAATTTAAATAGTTTAATAGTCATGTCTCCTTTATAAAGCAAGCCACTACGATTACCTATTATACCATGGTTAAGTCTTTGGAGAGGCAATTTTCTAAGACTTGGGCTCAGACTACTCTGAAGTACATTGGTAATTTTTGAGCCATTAGATATGCAGGTCCAAGTCTTTACCCTCTATCTCTGGAGCTTCCCATTTGAAAGCAGAGGATAGATTCCCTGGGAAAGCCTTCAGCGGAAGAGATCTTAGATGCCTAAGCAAGTATAAAACCTGGTTTACCAGCTCAACAATTCATTGCATGGTCACACTGTTTCATTTAGTCTCTGAAAATCCTGGACTTGCTAGTAGTCACTTCCCCTGAACAGCTATTCTGAGAGTAGAGGTACATTCCAGGGGGGCTGGAACTTCTGAAAAATCTGTTTGTCTTTTAATCTTTTGATGAGATGCCAGACTGGTCCTCTACTGACATCAGGTGTTGTTTCTCCCTAAGTGGATTGGGTCCTGAATTGAGAAATACAGCTATTGTTGGCTGCTGTTGCTTTGGATAGACCAGTTTTTCCCGCAGTGTCCCATTTTGGTGGAAAAAAAGATACAAAATCTGTTCAAGGAATGCATTTGTGTCAATTCTTTTATGCACAGCTTGAAGGAAAGCCACCAATATTCCTTTGGACACATCTTTCTGGGAGGCATCTTGGTTCAAATCAATGTCCAAAGTGGTTCTCAAATTTGACAATAAGTCTCTTCCAAGGAAGGGACCAGGGATTTCTGACATGCATAAAAATCAACATGATGGAGTACCAGCCAACAGTCCCTTGACTCAAAATCAGTATTTCTTAGTAACCCTGAAGACTCCAAAATAATCGAAAAATCTTTAGTTAATTTCTCTATAGGATACATGCCCATGATGATGGCTGTTCCTGGTCCCAAGATGAAGTTCATTATTTTGTCCTCAATATCTATTTTCACGATGGGCTCCAGGGTACTGATCTTGATTGTGTCTGAGTCTGTCACTCCCAATGGGAATTTCTGTTTCACTGCAGCTACTGTAAAAATCCCACTTCTTTCCTTTGGGGACATGTCTCCTACAGACCCTGGAAACCTCTTCTAATGCATTTATACTTTCTCTGTTCTTTTACATGCAATAAGCTTATGGGTCTCTGTCAACTGCCTCTAGATATCCTTCCTTCTTTTGGGTTTATGGGTACCT
Organism: Phodopus roborovskii; assembly: GCF_943737965.1. Taxonomy (NCBI): domain Eukaryota; kingdom Metazoa; phylum Chordata; class Mammalia; order Rodentia; family Cricetidae; genus Phodopus; species Phodopus roborovskii. The sequence goes on from NW_026126436.1 coordinate 517,472, forward strand.
AGATTTTTTCCAGCCTGAAATGTTATAGCCATAGTTTTGGATTCCCATTCTCCTATATGGGGACCAGCCCAAGAGTTTGATACAATAGGCACAGGGGGACTGGATTACTTAACATTGGGCAGCAATTAAGGGAACTGTACCTTAAATGTCTAAGATGAGTGATCTTCCCAGTGATTTACAGGCAAAGGGGCAATTGGCATCTTTGTCATGGGTGAGCTTTGTGATGGCAAGTCAGGATATAAAACATATGTTAGAAATCAGTTTCCTGGACTCTGAAAGCTTGGGCAGCTACACATAAGAAGACAGGGTTGGTAGAAATTCCAAATATTGATGTTCTACATGGAGGAGAAGTGGTTTGTCTGGTATTTATTTATATGGTCTTATAGATCATGACTTCAGTGGACTCACAATGTACATGGAATGGAAGTCAAATTTGGGGTAGGGGTATAGACCATACCAGAAATTGCTGTAATGAAACTGTTGAAGGTGGCTGAGTTCTCTAGTGCAGGCTTCCTCCACTCTGTTAGAGGTGGCAAGATCCAGGTGAAGTTCCTTATGAAGTACAGCCAACATAGTGGAATGTCCAGGAGAACTTGAAGAAAGTCTTAAAACTGGAATGGTTTGTTCTCAAGCCATAGTCTCCAGATAACCTTTGCTTTGAAGTTGTCAACATTATCTGGATAACCATATTGCACTTTAGTTGAGAGGAACTCATGCTTTGAGTTTATATGTTTTTAGTGTATATGTAGTGTGTGCAAATACATCACCTTGGGATGGGGAGCCCAAGAAATCCCTCTCAGTCTTATATCCACCTGGATGGCCATCTCATAGTTATTTAAGAGACCACACACAATATTGGATACTTGGTTTCCTTCTACTAGAGGCAATGAGTACTAATCCTGTCAAATTAACTTAGTGGAACAAAAGGTGGGGGGACTAGAATCTATAGCCTCAGGGCAGTAGACATCACTTTCATCCTCATACTTCTCTGTTTTTGGAGAAACAGCATGGTAAAGTACCCCAATATAAAGTAACCTCCTTACTCAATGAAGTATATGGTGGTGAAGTCTCAATGCAAATTCCTGAATGTTTCAGGAATTTCTTGCAAATGTAGTCACTTTGCAGATGGGGAGGGGAAAGTTCATTCTACTGGCAGACTGCACGCAAATCACACCAAAATGACACTGGTCTTGAGCCTTCAGTTAATCAATTTTTCATTATGAAGGAGAGCAGAAGAAATCAGGAAAAGTTACAAGTATGGAAATATGTAAAGGCAGTAGCTCGACAGGACTAGAATCCCTTTCCCTACCTTCTGTAATGAGATATCTTTTCAGTAACAACATTCCAAGTATTTCACTTTCTTGAGATGGGGCACTGGTTGGAACTTTCATCAGCACTGAGAAATTTCTTTTGTTTTAGTATGCCTTCCAATGGACTGAGTGCCTCTGTAATTTGTCAAAGACAAATCTTTCCACATGCACTGATTTAAAGATGGATTTCAGAGGAGGTCTTCAAAGGCACTCATTCAAATATCTTTATACTAATAAGGGTATGCTTTCCCTAGTGTTTTGACTGTTAATATTTCCATTGCAGAAAAGTAATTGCCAACTTCAAATACAAAATATAATGTAAGCAAAGAAAGTGACTGCAGATCTGAAAACTGGATAAACTTCTCATATCTGGAGCCTCATGATTTCCACAGATAAAAATATACCAAACTGTAAGAAACACAGTAGGAAACACAGGAAATTCTTCATGACTATACTAGATTATCAAATCCAAAATAGAGTATGGGGAAAGCATGCAGGACAGTGGTTCTCAACCAATGGGTCAGGAACTCTTTGGGGTGGAGTGACCCTTCTTCAGGGGTTACCTAAGGGCATCTGTATATCTGATATTTCTATTATCATTAATAGCAGTAGCAAAATTACAATTATTAAGGAGCAATGAAAATGACATTATGATTGGGCATTACCTCAACATAAGGAACTGCCCTAAAGGGTCACAGCATTAAGAAGGTTGAGAACCACTGAATTAGGAAATAAGGAAAAAAATCATAAAAAGTGAGAATCACAGATTTATTACATAATATATAATAAAGCAATAATAAAATATAATTGATCAAAACTGAGATATTAATAAAAACACAATTGACACAGTTACCAATACCAAAGTAGGAATGGTACAATGGTTAGTCCATTACCAATTCTGGAACATTTTAAAAAATTCAGGAAGCAGTACATATTTTAATATCAAAACAAAATCAATTTTTAAAGTACAAAATAATGGGTGCCCAAATGTGAGCTGAAAATGAATGACACCAATGAAAATCCTGAACTGGACAGAGAAAATCCCACAAAGCTTTAACTTAACATACAAAAAAATTCCATTAAGGAGACCTGAGAGTAGGAGAGGTGGCATTCTCTTTAGTGCAACATGCCAACTAGTTGTCTACTTTCAAATGAACAGTCCTGAAAACAAATATACAGATATTAGGTATATATAAGTATATGTACATATACAAATAACACACATCATAAACACCTGCATATATGAAAACAATAGCAGTAACAGTACAAAGGCTATTATTCTGAAGGACAGTGAGGAGGATGATATGGGAGGCTTTGGAGTTAGAAAGGGAGGAGAGAAATGCTGCCATTAAATTATAATCTGAAAAATAAAACAAAATAGAAAACAATGAGAACAGAAGCTGTAGTGAGGTAGTCCTTCTGTAGCACTGACCACGCCCATTGGGGGGTGGAGCTATGGGCGGAGGTGACCTGAGGAAGGAGGTCGGAGGGGGCCAGGAAGGCGCCTTCTTTCTGGCGTGACTCGGACAGGAGAGGATCGGGTTGAATTTCCTGGTGTTCATCTGTCTAGGTTGTAAGTTATTTCTCCCTGAATAAACATCTATTCGGCTTATTTGTTTATCCTGATCCTTATTTACCGCAATATCTGGTGTCAGAAGCGGGATTTACCTGGGTTTTGCCCCCAGGCGGCAGAAGCCGCTCCCCCTCCCCCACCTTCCCCAACGGGCAGGGTTTAACCAGGTGGACTCACCACAGCTTTGGGACATTTGCCTCTTCCTTACTGCAAAGGAGATCTTTGCCGCTAAAGCAGACCTGAGAAGGCACTTACCGCTTAACATTTTTTGCCCATTTCCGCACGGGACTTTGCATTCACGCAGAGCCTCTCGGCGGCACCCGCCCGGCTTGCACGCGTTTCGTCTTGTGTTACAAGTAACTCCAAAAGTCCCCTTTTAACAAAATTCTGCTTGCCATAGTTTGTTAAGAACTTTTACAGGAACCGGGATCAGACGAGCCTGGGCGGCTAGGCGCTATTTGATGACACACCTCCAGGCGTAGCTACCACAAGCTGAGATATACAACTAAAAGCATCAAAGTTCCAGGACAGCAGAATTACACCTAAGGTAATTGTAACATCCTTTGCAATTTAAGCTGATATAAAATCTGAAATAAATTGTTCTATAACTATGGCAGATAATTTTACTATGCAGAACTTTAGGAATTATTTTACTTCATATGTAGAAGGGATTTTAGCAGAAGAAACTTATGACTGGACCAATATAAACTTTTATTTTGTAATAGCAATGGGTTTCATCATTAACATGATATTCTTAAAGAAATGGTTTGAGATTACAGCAAACAATAAGGAACTTGTACAAACCATGGGAGACTTAGTAACAAAGATTCGAAACATTGAAAATGATAGAATTCAAAGCATAGAGACAAGGATTCGAAACATTGAAAATGATGGAATTCAAAACATAGAGACAAAGATTCGAAACATTGAAAATGATAGAATTCAAAGCATAGAGACAAGGATTCAAAACATTGAAAATGATGGAATTCAAAACATAGAGACAAAGATTCGAAACATTGAAAATGATAGAATTCAAAGCATAGAGACAAGGATTCAAAACATTGAAAATGATGGAATTCAAAACATAGAGACAAAGATTCGAAACATTGAAAATGATAGAATTCAAAGCATAGAAAATATAGAAAGAAAGATTCAGAATATTGAAGATGGCGTTGGCGAGCTGAAAGGTATAATTTGTTTAATGTCAGATACTTCAATAACCAGAACAGAAACAATGCAATGCATTAACAAACTAGCAGAAACAGCCCACTCCTGGTCGGAGGAAGCTACTAATAAGTTTAAAAAACTGGAACATCAGATAGAAAGACTAGATGACAGAATCTCTTCCATGTCTGAGGATAATGGCAAGCTAGCAGATAGAACATTGTTTCTGGAAGGCAGTTTACACGCCATTCAGATAATATCTAAGGATGATAAGATTAAAAACATGGAATCATTTGTAGTTGGAGAAAGTAAGAAACTGACTGATACAATGAAGTCTCTAGAAAGTTATTTGATTCAAGAAGTTCAGACACTCAAAGAAACAATGGTGAATAGATTTCAGGCTTTAGAAGACCTTCAGTCTGATACATCAGAAGAAGAACTACAGGTAACAGGGCATGAAAAAGATTTAAAATTTTCCACACCATTTAGGGTCAGGGGAGCTTTCCCTGTATCTATTCATGAAAAGCCAGCAACGAAGAAACATCCAAAAGGTGTCGTTGCATATCAGTGGGAACCAATACGTATGAAAGATTTAAAAGGTATAAAGGAAGCAGTAGTCTCTTATGGCATGCACTCACCTTATGTGAAGCAATTAGTAGAATCATGGGCATGGAATAACAAGGTAACCCCTAAGGATTGGGATCAATTAATATCAGCTGTCCTTGAAAGCGCCTCTCAAATAGAATGGAGGGCTTTATGGAGAGAGGAAGCAAAAGCTCTTGAACTTCAGGGCTTAAAGAAAGGGTATAAAGCTCCCCAAGATAAAATTCTTGGTGAGGGTCTCTATGCTGACCCAGAAACCCAAGCTGCCTATGATGAACACATCTTGTCTCTATGCAGTACAGCAGCTTTGAATGCTTGGGATAAGGTTCATGAATTAGGAGAGAGGATAGAACCCTATACCAAGATAAAGCAAGGACCTAGAGAACGTTTTAGTATCTTTCTAGAAAGATTATCTAGGGCAGTACAATTAGAGATAGCAGACATAGATGCTAGGCGAATACTCATAGAATCTTTAGCTTATACGAATGCGAATCCTCAATGCAAACAGGTGCTTTGGCCTTTAAAAATGCGATCAGCACCCTTGGATGAATGGGTCCTATATACAGGCAACATTGAGTATAATGACAATAAGACTGAAGCATGGATAGGAGAAGCCATATCTAAAGGTCAGAGAAGATATCAAGATAACAGAGTTCCTTACTATGGTGACTTAGAAGCTTGGGTAGGAGAAGCCATCCCCAAAGGTTTGAAAAGATATCATAATGTCAGATGTTATAACTGTGGTAAGATAGGACATCTAAAAAGAAATTGTAGGCAAAGCTTCCCTAGAAGTAACACCCCCCAGGAATGAATCAAACAGAAGGCCTCAGCCTCCTGGGTTATGTAGAAGGTGTGGCAAAGGCAGACACTGGACAAATGAGTGTAGATCGACCAGAGACAAGCAAGGAAACCCTTTACCATCGGGAAACTCCTTGGGGGCCTCTCGAAGGCCCCCACGTCACAGGTGGTTCGAACATTCCCAGTCACAGTGGAAGACAATCTCCCACAGGACAATTAGAAAATTCTGTGCCTATTATAAAAACTCATACTGCTCTGGATGACGAACTAGTGACGGAAGTTGAATCAAACATGACAGAAGGAAATGAAAAACGTATATTTTGGCAAACTGCTATAAATAGTCATAGGCCTAGATTGATAGTTAAGATGAATAATAGACTGTTTGAGGGTCTGGTGGACACAGGAGCTGACGTAACTATCATATCTAATAAATCTTGGCCTCAAAGATGGCCCCTGCATGAGGTAAATGTTCAATTCTTAGGGATTTGAACCCTGGCTCAGGTAAAACAAAGCACGAGATGGATTGACTGTATAGGACCAGAAGGACAGAGAGGGAGGTTGAGACCATATGTGGCTGATGTAGTGATAAATTTATGGGGTCGTGATCTATTACAGCAATGGAATACACAGATTAACATTCCTCCTGTATTAGATAGGAACCATAGACGACCTCATGATTGTGGAAAGAATACTGTTAAGTACTATACAAGACAGAGACCAAATATCCAGGCAGTACAAAAACAAAATACAAATGCTGAACAAACAGAGGAACCAAAAGCCCTACCTTTAAAATGGCTAACAGAGGAACCTGTCTGGGTAGGACAATGGCCTATGACCTCTGAGAAGTTAGAAGCTTTAGAAAGCCTGGTTCAGGAACAGCTAAATGCTGGACATATTGAGGAATCAACCAGCCCTTGGAATTCTCCTGTATTTGTGATCAAAAAGAAATCTGGTAAATGGAGAATGCTTACAGACCTGAGAGCCATCAATAAAGTTATCCAGCCAATGGGCTCTCTACAGCCTGGAATGCCCTTGCCTTCTTTGATACCCAAAGAATGGCCTATTATAGTTATTGATTTAAAGGATTGCTTCTTCACTATACCTTTACAAGAACAAGACAAAGAGAAATTTGACTTCACGATACCTAATTATAACAATTCTCAACCGGTGAAGAGATATCAATGGAAGGTTTTGCCACAGGGAATGCTAAATAGCCCCACCCTGTGCCAATATTTCGTACAAAAACCGTTAGAAATAATTCGTAAACAGTTTCCACAATCCATAATCTATCATTACATGGATGATATATTGTTAGCTGACTCTAAAGGAGAAATATTAGAAAAAATGTTTGAGAAAGTAAAGGAAATTTTACCTCGCTGGGGATTACAAATTGCACCTGAAAAAATACAAAAAGGAGAGTCTATCAACTACTTAGGATATAAAATAGGTCTACAGAAAATTAGACCACAAAAAGTACAGATCAGAAGAGATCGCTACCAGACTCTTAATGATCTTCAAAATTACTAGGAGAGATTTCTCAACTGCAAACCATAATTGGAGTAGAAGGGCATGATTTGAAAAACTTGAAAATGGCCCTAAAAGGAGATAAGGACTTGAATAGTCCACGAATACTATCAGCTGAAGCTGAGAAGGAATTAGAATGGGTAGAAAAGAGGATACTAGAAGCATATGTGGACCGTGTGGATCCAAACCTAGACTGTATTCTGGTTATATTACCATCTAGAGAATATCCTTCAGGGATTTTGATGCAGAGAGAAGATATCATATTAGAATGGATATTCCTACCACATAAACAGAATAAAAAACTGAAAACATATATAGAAAAGATCTCTGACTTGATTATAAAAGGTAAATTAAGACTTCGTCAGCTAATAGGAAGGGACCCAGCAGAAATTATAGTACCTTTAACTAATGAGGAAATTTCTTCCTTATGGAAAGATAACGAATATTGGCAGAGAGCTTGCAGTAACTTTTTGGGAACAATTAGCAACAACTATCCCAAAACTGAGAGAATCAAATTCATAAAGAAAACGATTTGGATTCTTCCACGCATTGTAAGAAAAACACCTATTTCTGGAGTTCATACATTCTACACTGATGCAAATAAATCAGGTAAGGCAGGATATAAATCAGGAAATATTAGCAAAGTGGTTCAAAGCCCTTACAATTCTGTACAAAAGGCAGAATTGTATGCCATTCTCATGGTACTTATGGATTTTAAAGAACCCCTCAATATAGTTACTGACTCTCAATACGCAGAGAGAGTCGTTTTACACATTGAGACTGCAGAATTTATTCCTGACAATACAGAATTAACTTCATTGTTTATACAGTTACAAGATACTATCAGAAAGAGGACTCATCCTATATATATAACACACATCAGATCCCATACGGGTCTGCCAGGTCCTCTAGCACAAGGCAATGATGAAATTGATCGTTTATTGATAGGAAGTGTGCTAGAAGCCTCAGAGTTTCATAAGAAACACCACGTGAACAGTAAAGGTTTAAAAAAGGATTTTTCTATCACTTGGGAACAAGCCAAGGAAATAGTAAGGAAATGTCCTACTTGCTCATTCTATAACCAAACTCCTTTACCACCAGGCAGTAACCCTAAAGGTATAAATAGGAATGAAATATGGCAAATGGATGTGTTTCATTTTGCAGAATTTGGAAAATTAAAATATGTACATCACACTATAGATACATTTTCAGGGTTTCAGTGGGCTACTGCTCTGAGCTCTGAAAAGGCTGATTCTGTTATAATGCACCTTTTAGAGGTAATGGCCATTATGGGCATACCTGCACAAATAAAAACTGATAATGCTCCAGCATATGTCTCCAGCAAATTGAAAGAGTTTTTTGAGTATTACAAGATAAAGCACATAACTGGTATAGCACACAATCCTACAGGACAAGCAGTGGTTGAGAGATCCAATCGTACTTTAAAAGAAATGCTCCATAAACAGGCAGGAGGAACCAAAACACCCAAACACAGATTACATAATGCTTTATTAACATTAAACTTTCTTAATGCTGATGAAAAAGGAAAAACAGCTGCAGAAAGACACTGGACAATAGAAAAAACTTCTGAACTAAATCAGCCAGTGTATTTCAAGGATGTACTGACCTCAGAATGGAAAGCAGGATATGTGTTACGTTGGGGTAGGGGTTTTGCATTTGTATCTACAGGAGAAGAAAAACTATGGGTACCATCTAAGTTAATCAAGATCCGAGTTGAACAAGAGAAACATCTTAATGAAGAGAAATGACAAGTCATCCAACAAACTAGGTCCTATGAGGTGTGCGGAGGCCTCTCAAAGGTAGGGGAAGTGTTCTGTTCTTGTTTTTACAGGAAAACAGAGAAAACCTATCATCAAACAGCCAAAAGACACTGAACATGTAGGTGCCTACAGAAGAGAAGACAGCTCTTCAGAAACAATCACTTAAGGAAGCAGAATCTAATATATGGTAAAAAAAAAAAAAAAAAAAAAAATTTAATTGTAGTAAACTATTTCTATATAGAAATCTATTTCTCTCTATTATCTAGTATTCCTGAAGTCCCAAATTTTGTAAACCAATGCTGGCTTTGGAGTTGGATTTGGCTTTCCTTCTCTAAATTCAAGCATGTTGTTAAGATTAAATTCATGGTTTCTGCCTTAAATCAAGAAGCCAATTGGTGTAAGGCAGAAGAAACAAAATCTGGGGACTCATATCTTATGCAATTTTCTCTCTGAAATCCTAATTTTCTCACATACTTTTAATGCTTATTGTTGTCTTTCCCTAATGCATACCTTAAAACTTGAAAATTTTACTTTAATATTGATGTGTAACTTTTCCACAAGGAATAATAATGATTCCTAACAGCAGTCTTTGAACTTTCCGGAAAGAAGATGGGGCCCCACATCATCATTTCCACTTGACTCAACCTGATGCATCGGAACTACAAACATCACCCTAAAACCGGTTTGAGACTGTTTTGCTCGAGACAACTCATGACTAGCTAGCTGTAATGGTGCACCTTTTTATTACACCCTGGCCAGTTTCAAATAGAACTACAGTCAAGAATTTTCTGCCACACAGTGACTAACTACATATGTTACAGCCAGTTCTGTTGAGAAATTTGGTTGCTAAAAATTTTCTTCCTACAGGATCCATTGGAGCAATCATCGTCCCATTTCAGCAGGAAGTAATCTTAATATGACTACGCCCCCTTTCCCTACCCTTGGAAATTTGGGATAATAGTCATCGTCTTTGGGTTGGTTTTTAGTTATTTGGGATTGGGTGATGCTTACACTCGGGTTTATCTTTTAGACAGGAATAGGGAATGGTGGGTAAATGTATGGTTTAGATGGGATATAAGTAGATTAGCCTATTTCCTTGAGAATTTGAGTATGAATGAGATAGTATTTTACAGCTTACATTGTTATGTATTCCTATGTGGTAAGCTATGTAAAATTAAGTTTATATTTTGTTATATTGTGTTAAATGTTTCCACTTATAATATTTATGCACATTATTTTTTACCATATTCTATGTATGTATACTTTTCTTGTGTTCAAGACATTTTGTATATTGATACAATTTGGGATATTTATCTTGCTGCCCTTTATAGTTCTACCTCTTGTCTTGACACTTATACTCTACCTCTATTTTAGGGATTTACATGTAGGTATATGTAAATAGTTACATTGTTTAAGTATTTGTTCCTGCTTTACTCAGGAAAGTTTTAATCAGTCTTTTTAGCTAAGTTCCCGAGTATTACAGATTATCTTCACTCACATTTCCTGTACCTATGAGATTAGTCAGATATAGATGCTTAATCTTCAATCCTTCATAGACATGCAGAACATGGCATTTAAATGTTTTAATATTAGTACTCCATTGACATGAGACACTGTTGCTCCTGACAGCACCGTGCATTTTCCCGAAAATATGTTGGACACTGTTGTTGCTCCTGCTGGAGTTCAATCTCGCCTCAGCTAATGGCCTGTTGGGCATAGAATTGCCCCCACCTTGACCACTGATTTGGACATGCAGTCCTATGTGCTTGCAGGAGACAAATATAGAAGACTGCTTGACCTTGCCAAGTCAGGGTAAGACAGCCATTCTATTTCCCTGCTGTTGTTGTGGTCTGTCAAGTTCTCTTGGCCTTAGCCAAATCTGGGTGTACCAACGTCGCTGTGAGACCTAGGGTGACTGTTCAGGTGGCTTGCTGTTTCTGTCCTTGCTGCACCGTTTTGGAAGTTGTCCATCCACATTTCCTGTCTACTCTAGTATTGTTATTTTCCTTCTCAGGTCTTGATGAGGTTGAAGATTAAACTATCACAACTATTATTCTCTCTTCCTAGTTAGATATATTAGGTACTAGACTTACGTTTTCCAGCTTAGGACAACTCTATTGTAAACTCCATTATGCCCTCACCCTAGGACTAGATATGTAGGTCATTTTGTTCTCGATTTTCCTTTTCTTAGAGCACACTTGTTATTCACTGTTTTGTATATAGTTTTGTATTAAGCCTAAATCTTTTCTTTAGACTAAAAGGGGAATTGTAGTGAGGTAGTCCTTCTGTAGCACTGACCACGCCCATTGGGGGGTGGAGCTATGGGCGGAGGTGACCTGAGGAAGGAGGTCGGAGGGGTCCAGGAAGGCGCCTTCTTTCTGGCGTGACTCGGACAGGAGAGGATCGGGTTGAATTTCCTGGTGTTCATCTGTCTAGGTTGTAAGTTATTTCTCCCTGAATAAACATCTATTCGGCTTATTTGTTTATCCTGATCCTTATTTACCGCAATAAGAAGCCATTTCCATGCATTGCTTTGAGGGACCAACAAGAAGAAAAACTTAAAATATAATGAATCTAGGTATTGATGGTGCCCATCTTTTGTCCCAGAACTTAGAAGGCAGAGACAGGCAGATCTCTGAGTTTGGGGCCAGCCTGTTCTACAGAGTGAATTGCAGAATATCCCTGGCTGCACTGAGATACCCTTTCTCAAAAAACAAAGACAAACAAACAAACAAAACAATAACAACAACAACAACAAAAATCAAATTAAAATACTACAAAGATAGAGAAGGAAGTGGGGGTTATTGAAGACAAACAGAGATTCTATTGAGAAGGTACAAAAGCCTAGCCAGAGTCTCAGAATAAAATAGAACAGAAAAGATATTATTATATTATCAAAGAGATAATGTTTAATTTAAAATCTAATTTTTTTTCCAGAAGTAACACATGCATGAATGATTTTATACAGAAATAGAACCAAATGAGAAGTGAATCTTATGGGACAGAAAGATGATAGATATATGCATGGACAGCTAGATATAACCACAATTAGACACATTTCAGGAAAAGTAGATCTTCTACCAACATAGAAATTTAATCAGTAACACCTGTGCTAGTGCCATCAAATAAAGCCAAAGGACAGTGAAAAAAGTTCTTCTAATTGCATGTTTGGAAGCTATTGTCACTTTATAATTACTAATTCCATAAATGGGGCAAGAAGATCTAAGTTTTACAACAAACAAAAAATTCTATTTTTAACAAATATTCAGTTTAGGCAGCTTATGAAGAATATATTACAGAGAGAAAAACTATCATTAATAATTAGCTGAGTGAAAAGTGAGGAATAATGTAATGAAAGTAGGAGCATGGAGGTTAGTACATGCCTTCACTAGACTTCCAAACAAATAGAAGTTATACTTGGGCACTTACATCTTGGTGCAGAAACACAAAATGAATAATGCAAAAAATAGATTAAAAACTTCATTGCTTAATTTAAAATGTTATTTTTAAATAAAATAGTTTAATATTTTAATGTCAGAAATACAAGAAAGTTTAAGTTATGCAAGTATTTTTCATCTTTTAGAAGGTAGAAAAATGTGTAATAATAGATTTTTGTAATGCGAGATTAAGTGTAAGATTGTGAGACCAAAACAAAGTGGGAGAAGGGGGTATAGAAAGGCACTCTACATACATGTTAGAATCATGTAGCTTGGTCTTCTTTTGGGACTTTTAAGAATGGGAGCAGGGCCTGTCTCTGACTCTTTTTTTTTTTTTCATTTTTGCTTTTATTTTACATTCCAACCATAGTTCTCCCTCCCACCCCTCCTATAACCTCCCTTCCTGGACCCTACTCATCATACTGATTGACCTTGCTGAGCCGTAATACATGATATACCATGTTTTATTGATATCCATGGGAAGCATTCCTTTTCCTCAACAGAAATGAAGGAGTGAATTGAGGGTGGGAAGTTGGGAAATAGACTTGGAAGAGGCAAAGAAACTTATGTTGGACCATTAAATAAATAAATAAACACAATTTAAAAAGAAATGCAGATGTACAAACCCCATAGATTTTTCAATTGTTATAGTTTTGAAATTAAGTATTATAATAAGCAAAAACAAGAAACAACCTCAATGCCCCTCAATAGAAGTGTGGATAAAGAAAACCTGATGCATAAAAAATGGAATATTACTTACGTGTTAAAAAAAAAAAAAAGACACCGCTTCCACAAAGTGGGCTCGTGGACCAGTGAGACCCAGAAGAGGCTTTTAGCACCCAGGAGGTCGCAGACAGCTGTTCCGCGGCTGTCATCATGCCACAAAATGAATATATTGAATTCCACTGCAAACGCTATGGGCATCGTTTGGTTTACCATGAGAAAAAGAGAAAGAAAGCCGGGAGGCCCATGAACGTTCAAAGAAGGCCAAAAAAATATTGGCCTGAAGGCTAAGCTCTACCATAAACAGCGCCATGCTGAGAAAATACAAATGAAAAAGACTATTAAGATGCATGAAAAGAGAAACACCAAACAAAAGGATGATGAGAAGACCCCACAAGGAGCAGTACCCACCTATCTGCTGGACAGAGATGGACAGTCTAGAGCAAAAGGACTTTCCAACATGATTAAGTAGAAATGAAAAGAGAAGGCGGGGAAATGGGAAGTCCCTCTACCCAAAGTCCATGCCCAAGGAGAAACAGAAGTATTGAAAGTTATTCAAACAGGAAAAAGAAAAAAGAAGGCATAGAAAAGGATGGTTACTAAAGTCTGCTTTGTTGGTGATGGCTTTACAAGAAAACCACCGAAATATGAAAGGTTCATTAGGCCAATGGGCCTGCGCTTCAAAAAAGCCTATGTCTCACATCCTGAGATGAAAGCTACTTTTTGCCTGCCAATACTTGGTGTAAAAAAGAACCCATCATCCCCATTATATACAACTCTGGGTGTAATCACCAAAGGCACAGTTATTGAAGTGAATGTGAGTGAATTGGGCCTGGTGACACAAGGAGGCAAAGTTATCTGGGGAAAGTATGCCCAAGTTACTATCAATCCTGAAAATGATGGGTGCATAAATGCTGTCTTGCTGGTTTGATAGTGACTTCCACTGAAGACTACATATCCTTTGGAAAACATCATCATTGTGATCTTTCTGAATACTACCAAACTGCCTTTCCCATATGCAGTCATCAAGGATTATTAAATTGTAAAGAAAAAGAAAAGTAAAAACTGCTCAGTTTTATAGTGAAAAAAAAAAGACACCATGACATTTTTAGGGAAATAAGTGGAACTAGAAAAAAATTCATCCTGAGTAAGAAAACCCCATCCAGAATGATAACATGCTATATATCTACTTATATATGAATATTAGGAAAATGATAACCATGCTGCAATCCATAGTCCCAGAAAAGTGAGGTATGGAAGAAGGGACAAGTTGGGAACACTTGGATCTCTCTCAGATGGGAAAATAAAATAGATTTTATACATAGATTGGGGGCAGAAGGACCATACAAGTCTTCTTGTGGGCGGAGGGGCAGAGAAGATGGGATTAAGGGAACAAATGTGGGGAGACTAAGAGTATTGGGGTATTTGAGGAAAGGTACTGAAATCTACTGCAGTGATAGTTCTAAAATACATGAATGCAATCCTAATAATGTTTCCAAATGAAACAGACAAAGTCCCCCTGGCCATCTTTTGTTACCAAACAGAACTTTGAATACCATGAATGGGTTACTTCCAATTAAGGTGTTGTCCAAAGAAATCCAATGAAAATACCCAAATAACCCAGATTGTTACCAACCTAATAGGTTGCTCTCATAAACCGAACAGTAAAATCCATTGCTGAGGACAGCTCCCACATAATTCATTGCACATTGTGAGACCAGCTGGTACCCATATTGAACATTCACCCCTATATTATGGGATCTTTGGTACAGAAAAGTACCAAAAGAGAAATGTATATATCAGCCCAGCCACAAAACCTTTGATCCACAATCTTATGCCTCCAAAATATACTAGGGCAACAGTGTCACAAAACTTGTGAGAGTAGTAACTTACCAGCATAAAACACAGGGCTAAAAGTGGTGTGTACCAGGTCCTCTGTACATTTATTATTGCTTTCAGTTTAGTATTCTTATGGGATATCTGAGTGCATGAATGATGGGATCTATTAGTCTTGTGTCTTCTGTTGGAGATCTTTTCCTTATGTTGTCTTAACCTTCCAACTTTGGTGTGATTTTACTTTGTTTTGTTTTATTTTATTTGGTATGTTTTTATTTCTATCTCTTATGAGCTACTCTTTTCTAAAGAGAAAAACGAAGTGGATCTACGTAGGAGGGGAGATGTAACAGAATTGGGAGGAGCAAAGGGAGGGCAAGCTGGAATAAAGACATATGATAGGAGCAGAGAATCTATTTTATTGAAAAGGAGGAATAGACTGAGCCAAATATTAAAATCATAGGAATCTCAAAGAAACAAAAAAGAATAATGATACATTTTAGATCCTTGTAAAAACAAGCTAAACCCCAATTTAGTATATAGAAATACCTAGCTAAGGTCAAGATAAAAATCAATAAATGAGAAAAAAATAAAAACAAAATTATGAAAGATTTAGTATTTAAACCAATAGTAATAATATCAAGTTCAGAATAGCTAATAAACCTATAAATATTAATATAGAAGAATAATGTAATGTAATAATGGATATATTGTGAAGTTGTCTTTTAGGTTTCTCCTTTCAAGTTTGGAGAGGATAGTGTTGACATTTATTAGATAAAAGAATCAGGCACATGTCAGTTCACATCTATAATCAAAGCACTGGGGAGGCAGAAAATTGTAGGCTCACATCTCTCTATATCTATATTAAGGGACTGTTTCAAAAGCAATGACAACAATAATACTGGAACAGATTTCCACCAATTTTTGTTTGAAAGATGTCCTTTCATACATTCAAACATAAATAGGTCTATTCACAGAAGGTTCATAGACTACATATGCAGATTGTTTATTTGAAGCCCACTGGAAGAAAGAAGATAGGCACGAGCTATGGTTGTAACATCAAAACACATGGCATTGTATATTTTTATAAACTCAACACTTTGTAATCACTGTAATTTTTACTTCTTTTTTCCATTGTGATATTTTTTTTTTCAATTTGCTAGGGTCTTATTCCCAACTCCATTTCACCATTTTCTTCAGAGAGTACCAGTCAAAGTTTTTTTGTAACCCATTCAAATGCAACAAATATATTCTTATTGAATTTCAAATATTTATGAAAATATTAACAAGAAACATTTTCAATTGTTTTAAAAAAATCCCTAAAATTTCATACATGTGAGAAAATACATACATATTATGTTTATATCATACTTGTTTCTATCTTAAAACAGGTAAAGCTAACTTACATAAGCAAAGGCTTCAACAAATGTTGTAGATATATTTATATAAGAAAATTAGGTGTATTCTAAGAGATTCATATGAAATCCCTTACAGGAAGGAGAAGGGACAAGTCTCCCAGAGCACAGGGGAAGTGGGGGGGCAGTGAATGGAGAGAGAAGTAGGAGAAAGTGAGGGTTGGGAGAGGAAAGCACGTGCTACTAGGAAGATTGAATCACAGTAGGAATAGAAGACAGAAGAGAGAGAGAGACAGAGAGACAGAGAGAGAGAGAGAGAGAGAGAGAGAGAGAGAGAGAGAACATAAAACAGGGAGCCATTATTGGTTTGAAGAGAAAACTGAACCTAAAGAAAGGTTTAGAGACCTACAAGCCTGCCTCCAACTAACAATTTGAGCAACAGTGGAAAAGCTACCATAAATAAATAAAAAAAATACTATGTAGTAGTTTTGTTTTTTTATTTGAATAGGGATTGTACTTGTTTGCATTCTTATTGTGGTCTAAAATGGCATGATCAAAACAAACAAAGAATGTATAGAAGGAAGGATTTATTTTGTGTATGGTTCCAGGGTAGTACAATCCATACTGGTAAAGGAGAGGGTAGGCAAGTGCTCTTCCATTAAGCTATACTTGAATCCTTTTGGGAAGATATTTCACTTTTTGCTTTTTGTTCTTGATTTTCACTTCTACATTTGTATTTTAATAGTCTTGCTTTAGTTTTCATATTATCTGGTTCTGTCTGCTCCACTATTTAATATACTTTTATGAAATTTTACTGTCCTTCATACACATAGTCCTTCTACTTTTTTCTTATACTTGCTCCTTGCACTATTTCTATCTTCTATGTTCATTTCTTTTATTTTTTTTTAATTTAATATTTTTATTTAATTTATTATTTTACATGTCTATCCCAGTCCCCTATCCCTCCCTCCCCTGTACCCTCTCTGCTTCCTCACATAAACCCTGAACACCCTCCCTTCACTTCTCCCCACCCCAATTCCACATGTAGGACAATGCCATCCAGGTGGGTTCATGTAGATCTGACAGGTCATTTGAAGTAGTGGCTAGGTCTTCTCTCCTGTCTCTAGGTTAAGGCAGTATCCCTCCATGGGGGATGTGTTCCCAAGGTCCTTTTGTGCACCAGGGATACATCCTGGTTCTACTGTCTGAGGTCCCTTAGACTGCTCAGTCCTTCTAGCTAAGACCCATGTTCAGGGGGAGCCTAAGTCAGTCCCATGCTGGATTCCCAGCTATTAGTCTGGTGGCCCATTAGCTCCTCCTTGTTCAGGTCAGCTGTCTCCATGTGTTTATGCAAACTGGTCTTGTCCTCTCCATCTGTGTTTAGATATGAGTGTTTGCTTCTGTTTCCACCAGGTATTAGATGAGGGCTCAGTGAATAATTGTTGATGTCACTTTCCGGGAAGGGTATTTATGGTAGCCTTTCCACCGTTGCTCAAATTGTTAGTTGGCAGCAGTCTTGTAGGTCTCTAGACATTTCTTTAGGTTCAGTTTTCTCTTCAAACCAATAATGGCTCCCTCTTTTATGTTCTCTCTCTCTCTCTGTCTCTCTGTCTCTCTCTCTCTCTCTCTCTCTCTCTCTCTCTCTCTCTCCCTCCTGTCTTCTATTCCTACCCGGAATCAATCGCACGTGTTTTCCTCTCCTCCCCCTCTATTTCTTCTATTTCTCTCTCCATTCATTGCACCCCCACTCCCCCTCTGCTTATTTCATTCCTTTTTCTTAAGTATAATATGGTAAATTTTAATAATCTCTATACTCTGTATTATAAAGCATCCTACCACTACATTCCTAAATTTTTATAACCTTAAAGTTTTACTCAATTTTTCTAATAATTTGTAGTCTCATCCAGACAGTATACCCCCATTCATTTATAATCCAGTGTACAACATACTGTCCTTACTTGTTTATATCCAACAATATTTTTAGTTAAAGACCACTGTTATTAATTTGATATATAACATTTTTTGGGGATAATTATCAATCATGGTTGTTTCTGTACTTAACATTGGGTTTCTGTCTAAACTGAGATCTGTAACTCAGCTGTAATTACCACAATTTATGCTCCTTTAAATATTGTGAATACTTCGTTTTTTTTTTTACTGAGTTCTGCCTGATCAATAAAGAAAAATTATTCTATAAAAATGAAAGAAATATTACTCAGTTATTTCTAGAAAGACATATTCCCCTGATGACAAATTGAGATTAAGATACAGATAAAGGGGGGAAACATAGTTCAATTTCTTGGTGAACATAAATGTAAACATCTTAGTTTAATACTTTGACAAATGAATACAAAATCTCATCAAAAACATGGTTCATTCATCAAATAAAAATCAACTTTATTCCAAAGATGCAGTAATGGTTCAATAATGCAAAAGACTTAATGGAGTATATCACATTAAATGTCTCTTAAGAAAAAAAGACTCAAAATGGTTTCACTGGTACAAAAACAAGCTTTTGACAAAAACTAACATATCTCCATTAAAAAAAGCATTGAAATATTTGGAACTAAAGGAACATATTTCAAAATAATGAAGGCCTCATGCCAAACCTAAAGCTATCAGGGTACTAAATAGGGAAAATCTGAAAACATCTTCCTTCAAATTCAGGAAAAAGAAAAGGGTTTCGACATCCTTAACTTTTAATCAACATGATGAACAAACTCTTAGTGAAAGGTAAGACAGAGAAATAAAAGTGATTCAAATAAGAAAAATATTTCAAAGTATATTTATTTGCATATATATAAATATAATATTATGAGAGAAAGAGAGAGACAGAGAAAGAGATACATTGAAGACTCTACTAGCTTGGGAGATAACTCAGTTGCTAATGTTTCCTTTGGAAGTTGAAGAACTAATTTTGATGTTCATATAAAAAACAAAAGCCAAGCATTAGGGTTAGATCTTGTAAGCTTTGTTTTGGGGATATAGAGAAAGTGAGGTTTCTAAGGCATGGGGAGCAGTTGGATACCCTGTTTCTTTCAAAATCAAAGTGTACAATTACTAAAGAAATACAGTATAAAGACTGAGTTCTGGCCATTTTTCTCTGCACCCATAAAACACACACATGCACACACATGCACACACAGACACACACAAACACACACACACACACACACACACACACACACACACGAAACTAACAGAATACTTTTAGAGCTGATAAATACTTTCAGAAAAGTAGAGAAATATAGTCTACCACCATAAATATTATTCTTTCTTTTTAAATAACCAAGTCCATTTAAATGAAAACAAACATTTATAGACAATATTTGGGAATTTGGGCATAGTTCTTTCGAAACTACTTCCTGCTGGTAAGGGGAGCTGTCATGGGGCATTTTAAGAAAATGCAGAAATCCTGACTGTAGTCTGCAAGGCTGCTTAGACCAGCTGTTTTGAATGTAGGATCACCTGGTATTCTGGTTCAGGTGGTCTGGCTTGATCAAACCACATTAGTCTGGAAGGAATCCACATTTTTTCATTTTCTGTGTAAACAAAAATAGAAATCCTTTTCCCCAGTAACTTGTCCTTCAACTTAAATTTTTGGGTCAGAGCATTTTTATTTAATTTATTATTTTATATGTTGATCCCAGTTCACCCTCCCTCCCTCCCTCCCTTATCTCCCTCACTTTTACCCTTTCTGCCCTCTCACATGCACCCTAACTACATTCCCCTCCCATCACCCCACCCCATTCTATATGTAGGGGAATGCCATCCAGCTGGGCTCATGTAGATCTAACAGGTCAAGTGAGTAGGGACTAGGGATTCTCTCCTGTTTCTAGGTTAAGGCAGTTATCCCTCCATGGGGGACATGTTCGCAAGGTCCTACTGTGCACCAGGGATTCATCCTGGGTACACTGTCTGAGGTCCCTTGGACTGCTCAGTCTTTCTAGCTGAAACTCATACTCAGGGGGTCTTGAGTCAATCCCATGCTGGATTCCCAGCTATCAGTCTGGTGGCCCATTAGCTCCTCCTTACATACATAAGCTGTCTCTATATTTTTCAGCCGCCTGGTCTTGTCCTTTCCATCTGCATCTGGCTTCTAGTTCGACTCAGTGTTTATGTATGGGTGTTTTCTCCTGTTTCCAACAGGCATTAGATGAGGGCTTCATGTTTTCCTTTCCTCCCCCTCGCTTTCTCCTACTTCTCTCTCCATTCGATGCCCCCCACTTCCCCTGTGCTCCGGGGGACTTGTCCCTTCTTGGTTCTGGGAGGGACTTTATATGAATCTCTTAGAATACACCTTGTATCCTAGTTACTCTGTAGTGTGAATTATAGGCTGGTGATCCTTTGCTCTAAGTCTAAAATCCATATATGAGTGAGTAAAAAATGTGTTCCTCTTTTTGTTACCTCATTCAGGATGGTTTCTTCAAGTGCCATCCACTTACCTGCGAATTTCAAGATACCATTATTTTTTCTGCAGAGTAGTATTCCATTGTGTAGATGTGGCACATCTTCATTATCCATTCTTCAATTGAGGGGCATCTAGGTTGCTTCCAGGTTCTTGCTATTACAAATAGTTCTGCTATGAGCATAGTTGAACAGATGTGCATCCTTTGGGTATATGCCTAAGAGGGGGATTGCTGGGTCCTGTGGTAAACTAATTCCAGAGGAACTGCCATACTGATCTCCAAAATGGCTGTATGAGTTTGCTCTCCCAGTGCAAATCCCAGTGTTCCCCTTTCTCCACATCCTCTCCAACATGAGTCATCATTGGTGTTTCTAATTTTAGCCATTCTGGCAGGAGTAAGATGGCATCTCAAAGTTGTTTTGATTTGCATTTCCCTGATAGCTAAGTATGTAGAGCATTTTCTTAAGTGTCTTTCAGCCTTTTTGATTTCCTCAATTGAGAATTCTTTTTTCAGTTCTGCACCCCATTTTTAATAGGGTTATTTGGTGATTTGTTGACTAGTTTCTTGACTTCTTTGTATATTTTGGAGATCAGCCCTTTGTGGGATATAGGACTGGTGAACATTTTTTCCCGGTCTGTGGGCTGACGTTTGGTCTTTTCCACTATGTACTTTGCCTTACAGAAGCTTCTAAGGTTGAAGAGGTCCCTTTTATTAATTGTTTCTCTCAGTGTCTGTGCCCCTGGAGTTATGTTCAGGAAGCATTCTCCTATACCAATTTGTTCAAGGGTACCTCCTACTTTCTTTTCTAAGAAGTTCAATGTGGCTGGATTGATGTTGAGGTCTTTGATCTATTTGGACATGAGTTTTGTGCATGGTGACAGACATGGGTCTATCTGCAGTCTTCTACACACTCTCATCTAATTGTGCCAGCACCATTTGTTGAAGATGCTGTCTTTGCTCCATTGCATAATTTTAGCTGTTGTGTCAAAAATCAGGTGTTCATTGGTGTGTGGGTTAGTATCAGGATTTTCAATTTGATTCCATTGGTCCACCTGTCTATTTTTATAACAATACCAGGCTGTTTTCAGAACTATAGCTCTGTAGTACAGCTTAAAGTCAGGATGGTGATACTTCCTGAAGTTCTTTTATTGTATAGGATTGTTTTGGCTAAACTTGGGTCTTTTGTTTTTCCATATAAAGTTGATTATTATCCTTTCAAGGTCAGTGAAGGATTGTGGTGGGATTTTAATGGGGATTGCATTGAATTTGTAGATTGCTTTTGGCAAGATTGCCATTTTTAATATGTTTATTCTACCTATCCAAGAGTATGGGAGATCTTTCCATTTTCTGGTATCTTCTTTAATTTCTTTCTTTAGAGCCACAAAGTTCTTGTTATATAGGTATTTTAGTTGTTTGGTAAGCACTACACCAACATACTTTATGTTGCTTGTGGCTATTGTAAAGGGTGATGTTTCTCTGATTTCTTTCTCTGTCTCGAGGTCGTCTGAAAAAAGTAGGGCTGCTTATTTTTTTTTAGTTTATCTTGTATCCTTCTAGGTTGCTGAAGGTGTTTATCAGCTGTACGAGTTCCCTGGTATAGTTTATTGAGTTGCTTATGTAAACTATCATATCATCTGCAAATAGAGACAGTTTGACTTCTTCCTTTCCAATTTGGATCCCCTTGATCTCTTTTTGTTGTCTTATAGCATTAGCTAGAACTTCTAGTACGATATTGAAGAGATATGGAGAGAGAGGGCAGCCTTGTCTTGTTCCTGATTTTAGAGGAATTGGCTTAAGTTTCTCTCCATTCAGTTTGATGTTGGCAGTTGGTTTGTTGTATATTGCTCTTATTATGTTTAGGTATGTTCCTGTTATCCCTGACCTCTCCAAGACCGTTATCATGAAAGGATGTTGAATTTTCTCAAAGGCTTTTTTCAGCATCTAGGGAGATAATCATATGGTTTTTCTTTTTCAGTTTGTTTATATGGTGGTTCACGTTGATAGATTTTCTTCGGGTAAACCATCCCTGTATTCCAGGGACGAAGCCTACTTGATCATGTTGGATGATTTCTCTGATGTATTCTTGAATTCGGTTTGCCAGTATTTTATTGAGTATTTTTATATTGATATTCATCAGTGATATTGGTCTGTAATTTTCTTTTTTAGTTGTGTCTTTGTGAAGCTTGGGTACCAAAGTTATTGTTGACTCATAAAAAGAGTTTGGAAGTGAACCTTTTGTTTCTATTTTATGGAACAACTTGAGGAGTAGTGGTATTAATTCTTCCTTGAATGTCTGGTAGAATTCTGTACTGAATCCATCTGGCCCTGGACTTTTTTGGTTGGAAGGCTTTCGATGATAGCTTCTGTTTCATTGAGGGTTATATGCCTATTTAAGTTGTTTGTCTGTTCCTGATTTAATTTTGGTAAGTGATAGTTATCCAGAAATTTGTCCATTTCCTTTGAATTTTCAATTTTTGTGGAATACAGATTTTCAAATTATAATGTGAAATTGTCTGGATTTCCTCTGTGTCCCTTGCTATTTTCCCGTTTTCATTTCTGATTTTGTTAATTTGCATGCCCTTGCTCTGCTTTTTCGCTAATTTGGATAAAGGTTTTTCTATCTCGTTGATTTTCTCAAAAAACCAACTCTTGGTTGCATTCATATTTTGTATTGTTTTCCTGGTTTCTATTTTGTTGATTTCAGCAATCAAGTTGATTATTCCCTGATGTCTACTCCTACAGGGTGAATTTGTTCTCTCTGTTCTAAGCCTCTCAGTTGCACTGTTAATTCTCTTATGTGACTATCTGTTTTCTTCATATGGGCACTTAGTGCAATGAACTTCCCTTGTAGCACTGCTTTCATGGTGTCCCATAAATTCGGGTATGTTGTGTCCTCATTCTCGTTGAATATTAGAAAGTCCATAATTTCTTTCTTTATTTCTTCTTTGACCCAGGTGTGTTACAATTGCACAGTGTTCATTTTCCATGAGTTTGTTGGTTTTCTGGTATTTCTGTTGTTGTTGAATTCCCATTTTAAAGCATGGTTGTCTGATAAGATACAGGGGACTATTCCTATTCTCTTGTATATGTTGTAGTTTGTTATGCCACCTAGAATGTGGTCTGTTTTAGAGCAGGTTCCATGTGGAGCAGAGAAGAAGGTATATTCTTTTGTCTTTGGATGAAATGTTCTATAGATGTCTCTTAATCCCAGTTGAGACATAACTTCTGTTAGTTCTTTGTTTCTTTGTTGAGTTTCTGATTTGTGATCTTGTCTAGTGTTGAGAGTGGTGTATTGAAGTCTCCCACTAAAAGTGTGAGGTTTTATATGAGTTTTGAGTTTCAGTAGTGTTTCTTTTACAAATGTGGGTGAGTTTGTATTAGGGGCATACATGTTCTGAACTTAGACTTTGTGTTGATGGATTTCTCTTGTGATGAATATGAAATAACCATCTTCATCTCTTTTGATTAATTTTGGTTTGAAGACTAACTTGTTAGATATTAGGATACCCATGCCTGCTTGCTTCTTGGTTCCATTTGATTGGAAAATCATTCCCGAACCCTTTACCCTGAGGTATTGTCTATCTTTGAAGCTTAGATGTGTTTCTTGTATGCAACAGAAGGTTGTATTCTGTCTTCGTATCCATTCTGTTAGCCTGTGTCTTTTTACAGGTGAGTTAAGTTCATTAATGTTGAGGGTGAGTAATGAACATTGATTTTTGATGCTTGTTTGTTTTAGGTTTGTTGTTGGCAGTGGTATTGTGAATATATAAGTTTTGATTTACTCTTGGTTTCTCGTGCAGTTGGATTATCTGTTGCCTACCTTTTTGTGGGCATAGTTACCTTCCTTGGGTTGGCGCTTTCCTTCCAATACTTATTGTAGGGCTGGATTTGTAGCTACATATTGGGAAAATCTGGTTTTGTCATTAAATATCTTGTTTTCTACATCTATAGTGATTGAGAGTTTTGCTGGATATAGTAGCCTAGGCTGGCATCCGTGTTCTCTTAATACTTATAGAACATCTATCCAGGATCTTCTGGCCTGGAAAGCACCATGGAGAAGTCAGGTGTAATTTTGATAGGTCTGTCTTTATATGTTACCTATCCTGTTTCCTTCACTGCTCTTAATATTCTTTCTTTATTCTGTATGCTAGGTGTTTTTGTTTTGATTATTATATGTCAAGGGGTCTTTTTTCTTTGGTCCAGCCTATTTGGGGTTCAGTGTGCTTCTTGTTCTTTCATGGGCATATCCTTCTTCAGATTTGGAAAGTTTTCCTTGATGATTTTGTTGAATATGTTTTCGTCATCTTTGAGCTGGGCTTCCTCACCCTCCTCTATACTTATTATTGGGTTTGGCCTTTTCACGGTGTCCCACATTTCCTGAATGTTTTGTGATAAGGATTTGTTAGATTTATGATTTTCATTGGTCGGTGAATCTACTTCTTCTAGTTTATCTTCTGCACCTGAGATTCTGTCTTCCATCTCCTGAATTCTGTTGGTTATACTTGCATCTGTAGATTCTGATTATTTGCCCAGTTTTACTATTTCCAGCATTCCTTTGGTTTGTGTTGCCCATATGGTCTCTATTTCAGTTTTCAATCTTGAACCGTTTCCTTCACCTGCTTAATTGTTTTTTCTTGGTTTTCTGTACTTTCTTTACTTTCCTTAAGGAATTTGTTCCTTTCTTCCACTTTTTTGTTTGTTTTTTCCTCCATTTCTTTAAGGGATTTTCTCACATCTTCCTTGAGGGCCTCTATCATTTTTATGAAGGTAATTTTTAAGTTGTTCCCTTCTGCTTCCTCTGCTTTGTTGTTTTGTTCCGTTCTAGTTGGTGTAGATTCCCTAGATTCTGGTGGTGTCATGCTTGTCTTTTTGTCATTAGCTGTTTTCTTATATTGGTGTCCTCCCATAGCTTCTTCCAGTAGGTGTTGGTGGGGTCTCCCCTTCTCTCTTTGGTACTTCCCTTGTGGGCTTATGTGGGTCAGAGATTCAAAATCTGTAGCTCTGGGTGGTCGAAGCTGTATAGGAGGTCTCTCTGCAGACAGGGACCCAGTGATGGGGTCAGGGCTGAGGATCCATTAGAAGATGCCTCTCGCCAATGGCTCTATCCAATGGATGGCGGAAGAGGACAAAGGCTGAGCTGTAACTTGGGAAGGTTTTGCAGGATAGTCGGATCTCACTGGAAACTGGGACTCTCCATGTGAGGCCTCTTTCTTTAGCAGAGGCCCTGCTTTGGGTGTCAGGGATCTTGCCAGGGGAACTCAGAGTGGACCTATGGAGATTGGCGTATCTCTGTAAGGGGCCCAGGATTCTAGCAGAGGACTGGAGGTGGAGTCAGAGACCAAGCAGGTGGAAATTATGGGTGGTTCTGCGTGGTTAGGTAGGTCTCCTTTGTTCAGAGTTGCTCTGAGAAGTCTCTGAAGTAGGGTGGACTGTTGCCTCCACCATCTGTCCCAGTGCTCAACCAGAGTGACAGAACCGTGGGCAGGGTAGGGCACGGGGTAGCAGGGGCAGGCTCATGGTAGGGATGGGTGGAGGTGTATCAGAGCTCCAAGGGTGCTCTCGATGGGGATTTGGCACAGGAGCAGCGGGATCAGAGGCCAACCCAGGGAGTTCGGGGCCATAAATATTATTCTTCTATACTAATAATGAATTTCTTAGAAACAAACAAATTAGGGAAACTAGATTATTAGAATTGCAAAATAATTACATAATAATAAACAAACATACTTTCTAACCAAGAAATAATGTATCCACAGAAAAGCTGAACACTGAAGCAAAAAATTAAGGAAGATAACAAAAGATTGAAAGATGGTCCGTGCTCATAGAAAGGGTAAACACTAATATTTTGAAAGTGAATATAGTTACAGATTGTTTTCAGTCCCCATCAAATTATAATTTCATTCATCATAGGAATAGAAAAAATATATAACTTCTATAAAACCACAAAAGCCTTGAGTCAGCAAAACAATCTCAAGAGAAAAAGAATTACAAAATAATTTTACTTAAAGCAAGACCACACTTGACCACATGTTGGACTCAGAACCATACACATAACATGTTATAAACAAATAAATAAATAAATAAATAAATAAATAAATTTTAAAAGATACAATTACTTCAACGGGCTATGTAAAAGACACAAATGAAAGTCCACATAACCAAGGACACCTGATTTTTGACATCAAAGTTTATTGCAGTGCTTTGTCACATTACTGTAGTTATGGAGTCAACTGCCATAACTATCAGTCAGGAAAGTAATAAAGAAAAGGAAGCATACATATACAACAGATTTTTTTAACCCACAGAGAAGAAAGTCATGTTGTATCCTGAAAGTGGATACTACTAGAGATAGTCATCCAAAGAAAACTGAGTCAGCTTTAGAAAGTGAAAGATCATATCTGTGGGTCTTAGACTGTATGACATAAAAATTCATAGATGTACATTTAACATGCTACAGGCAAACTTATCTAGGATAACACAGCAAAACTAAAGAGAGGGAGGGGGACATAGAAAGGGGATAACTAGTTATAGAGAAATGTTCCAAGTATATTATACACAAAGTATATAAAGTAGCTTTTATATAAAACAAAATCTATAAATCACTGACAAGAACTTGCTCAGGGCATGATTGATGCCCTTTTATGTTTCAGAAACAATTACTTGTGTATACTCCAAGTCCTCTCATTGTTTTTCATCTCTAAATGCTTCTGTAATTTGACTTACTGAATACAATCAATAAAATGCTTTTGGCAGATTTCTAACTGCACTTAATGGTGATCAAAGTAAAAACAAATCTCTATCTCTAATAAATAAATTATTTTCAATTCATTGAAATGTGTCTTTCATACTAAAAGGCACCATTGAGTTCAAATGTTGTATTTATTGAATCAGCCTTTTGCTTACAGTATATTTTAGTGTACAAATCTGTCAAATTCTTGTGTAAATAAAAAATGCTGAATCGAAAATTTTCAGTTTGAAACACTGAAGCGAAGCATCTTTGTAAAGTTATCTTGTGCTTTCAACGTACTTGATCTTTAGGGTTTGATTAAAATGTGGAGAAACATGTATTTGTGAAAGTATTTTGAGTGAGATTATAATAAATCCATCACAATATGTGTACTTTTTTATAAAGTTGTACTTACTGTATATGACAGTAAGTGTGACAAATTCACCTTTCTGGTATTCTATGGATTGACCTTTCAAACAAAGAAGCATTGTTTACATGGTTCCTACAGCCATGCATTTAACAGGGATTCTTGTTTTTGAAAAAATCAAATATCTGGTGTGCAAATCAGAGTATTTACAATTAAGAGAATTTCCTATAGTTAACTGACATATACAATATATAAATGCCATTAGGAATACTTTAGTCATCTCCTTTTACTTTTGATTTGGTCAAGAGGGATACCATCTACTAGTCCCTAAAAAGGAGAAATATTATAATAGAATTTTTGGTTCGAATTATGAGAGCCATCAAATTCAAGGAGAAAAAGGCATGTGAAAAGAACTTCTGGTCTATGCAGGTCAGAATGTTGTAGATGTGGACTCAGTGTGAGAGACAGATAATCTCAGCTAGGAACAAACTAACAAAAAACAAACACCCTCAGAACAAGACACAAACCAAACCAAACCAAAACAAAACAAAACAAAACAAAAGAAAAAAAAAAATAAAACACTATGAGGCAAGGAAAAAATCACTTTGTTTTGCGCTATGGAATGGAAAGTGAAAAGGGCTAAAACCATGATGTTGAAGTCATGGGATTTTTGAGCATATGGGAATTTGATCAGAGAAAACTGAATTTGTGCTTCATCACATAATGCTTCCAATTCCCCAGCTTCCAGACAGTAAAACTGTTAACATTCAAGCAGAAATGCTCTTTGCTTTTCACAAGCTGTATCATTTCAGGTCAGGTTATAAGTGATTTAACTTTTATTGTCTAGTGTGAAATGAAGAATCAAAGTAAAGGATATTTTAAAGTTGAATAGTACATCTGCAAACCCCCACTAAACATGTTTATACTTGTTTTTTTCCAGGAATATCTGCCCTCCATTCTTTTCTTATAAACTATCATGCCTTTGCTAGAACTAAGTATATATCAGCACTTCTCTTATGTTTGAACAGCTTACACACCATAATGAAATTTTACGAGTCTATGCTCAACTGACCAAACATCCTGTTGACTGCCCAAGCTATCTATGTGTTCATTCCTACTCTCCAGGTCTAGAATCTTGCCTGTAATGTAGCATTTGTTGATTGATTAAACAATCAATGAAGGAGTGGGGAAGGGGTAAGGATATAAGGCAGAAAAAAAAAGAATATAAGTAAGAAGTGGAAAGAGATTTTCATCGTGATACAATTTTGGCCATATGTTCTTTGTATTCTTTATTATTGTTTTAGGTTTTAAATATACATTTTTGAAATTAAAATGTATTTACATCACATCCTTTTTACCATGTTCTCCCTCCAATATCCCTTCCTTTCAACTTTTCCCATTTCCCCTGTTTACTTCCTCCTGCAATGATGGAATTTTTATTTCTATTATTATATGTGTACAAATACATACAGAAATAAATACAACCTGCAGAGTCAATTTAGTGTGGTTTGTCTGTATATGATTTCAGGACTGATTACTTTGCTCCAGTTAGGTAACCAATTAATTGGTTTATCCCTGGGAGAGGTTATTCTCTATGCAGTACTAGTTGCCTGTAGCTCTCTGGCTGTACCTGGGACCCCATGGGTTTTGTAGATTCCTCATTAGCATGTCTGTTGATATTGTCATTCAGTTCTTGGTTAGACAGCCATAATGTTGAGGCATGGGTAAAGCTTCTAGAAGACACAATACTATGTCATATTTCTAGGTCTTGTGGTTCAAAAACCTTTCTACCTCCTCTTTGATGATGTTCTAAGAGTCTTAGATGCAGAAGACGTCTTGTATCTCTTGGGGTTGGATTTCACAAGATCTGTTTATTTTTTGCTTTATGATCTGTTAAAGTTTTCTCATTCATTGTAAAGATTTGCTGCTTTACAAGGCATGAAAGATACACATATGTGTAGCTATTTGGATAAGTCAGAATACAGTTAGGAATTATGGTGGGCTAGTAAAGTGGAAGTAGTATGTTCTCTTCTTAGATCTCTACTATCCTAGATAATTGTTTAGGTTTGTAGGACCAGGAATGTTTTTATCTGAGTTAGTGTTCCTTAAGACTAAATAGAGAGCACTTAATACATCCCAGAGCAGTTTACATACTTTCTCATACTATGAGAGCTGAATCACAGGACAGAAAATTTCAGGTTAGATCTAACATCAATTGTCTTATTCCTCTGACTGAATAGTCTTTAGCAACAGTGGCTTCCCTTCAACATCTCAGGAGCAACAAAGGACAACTTTTAAAAAGATTTTTAAAAATTAATGGTTAATAAATTTCATAAATTTCTTGTACATTAGTACTTTTAATCTCCAGTTTCTGCTGTGAAATGTAGTGCCTTAAAAATCAGATATAAAAATTAATAAAATACTTTAAATTTAGTAAAGAAATTGAAAGATTTTAAGACAACAAGCATACTTGAGAATTATGATCAGATAGGGATCCCTCAAAATCTAATCAGCAACATTGTGACTTTTTTTGTTTTGTTTTTGAGACATGGTTCCTCTGTATTGCTTTGGAGTCTACCCCCTATCCTAGAACTAACTCTGTAGACCAGGCTGGCCTGGAACTGACAGAGATCCACCTGCCTCTGCCTCCTGAGTGCTGGGATTACCCGGCAGCATTGTGATTTTTAAAATACTAAATATCAGAATACCTGGGATTACCTTTTACTTGTTAATTTACAATTAATTGAATATTATTCCCTAGTATTAATGGAGAATAAGGAGAGCAAAATTTTATTTGTTTGCAAAGTACAAAAAATGTAGCAGAAAAATATGTAATCAAGTTCACAGAAACATCTCGATTAAGTGTGTCATTGTTTGAAAGAGAATTGCCACATAGGTGCTTATATTTAAATACTTGGTCCCTAGTTGGTGGAACTGTTTGAAAAAGAATAAGATGTGGGCTTGTATTGTAAGAGATGTATCAAAGCAGGTGGGCTTTGAGGTATCAATAGTCTACACTATTCCCTGTGGATAAAATGTAAGCTTTCAGTTCAAGAGATAGAAATAGGCTTGCCTCCCCGCTGCAATATTTCTTGTTATGAATACAATGAAATTAAACTCTAAAAATATAAGGAATCCCCAAGAAACTTTTCTATATGTAGCTATATTCTCCAAAAGCCTCTAGAGTTAAAGAATGTATTGAATTAATGATAATATATATTATATAATAAATAAATCCCATTTTATATATATATAATACAATCCCATTTTATATACATGAATAAATAAATATATGTATATAAATGAGATTTACTAGAAGTGCTTACAGGCTGTTTTTCAGCTAGTTCAATCCCAGAATACAGTAGTTTTTCAGGACACAGGGGCTGGATGTCTCAACTTGTCTTCGGTATACACCAGAATCCTAAAGACATAGACTCTAATGATAGTGGAGAAATTGACTTTCAAATAAGAGTTAGAGCATGCAGGCATAGAGAGCAACCTTCCTTCTTCCATGATCTTAATAGAGGCTGCCAGCAGAAGGTGTGGCCCAGAATAAAAATAGATTTTCTACCTAAAAAAATTGGATTAAAGTTGTATCTTCACAATACCAATGATTCAATTAATAAAAATAAAACCTTACAGCTGTACCTAGTGGCATGAGTTTTAGTTAATCCTAGATATGGGCAAATTGACATCTAAGAATAGCCATGATAAGTACACTCCTTTTCTATTTGCATATCTCCTTATATCATGCTTAATTTCCCAATGGGAACAATAACTAGGTAATAATTATGCCCAAATTGATACTACTCTCCCTGTACAATCAAAAATGAAACTGCAGTATACATTTTTTAGTCTCATAAATTTAAATATGATGTCCATGGTTATCCTCTTAATTGGTAATAAAGAAATCAAGAAAAGAAAACACAAATATCTGTGCAAACACACTTTTAACAAAATAAAACAGAAGCACTCATGTAAATTAGAATTCTCATTTCTGTAACAGGACACATATTTTTAACTGTTATTTATGGCTATCTGTCTCTACCCAATCTGTATTTCTTCTACCTTCTGCAAGCTTTCATCAGGTTTTGACTCTTACCCTGGAGGAGTGACACTCAACCTCCATTCTGGAAGTTTCTGTTGTTTTTGTCATCCTGCCTGGATTAAGGTGCTGTAGTTTCCCATTGATTTTAGTCACAGGGCATAGTAGCACCAAGAGATGCTGTAAAGGATCTGTACCTCAGACATAACCTTTTTCACCTCCATTGACCAAAAGGAATCCAATTATCCCCTCTTAGTCCATTGGCTTAAGGGTATCAGAAGCCCAAAGTGACCAGAGGAAAATCTGTACTTCAGTTTCAGTGGAAAGTGTTTCTATTGGCAGGGGTATTCCTCCTTCTAGAACCGTAGCTTCTAGGCCAGCAGAATTTTAAGGTTGTGTGAGCAAGAAGCAAAACTTTTCTCTGCGTGTCACTATGGGTCATAGCAAGTAGAACTATTCCTATTTCCACACCTTGATTCCTGGACCTATACCATATTGCATTCTGGAGAACCTTGCTGCAACTCTCCAATCTGTTGACACTTAACTGTCACAGTAACTGTTTCTTCAAAAGCCCATTCCATTTTTCTGTCAGGCCAGCTGCTTTAGGATGATGTAGAACATGCTGAGACCTGTGAATTCCATGGGCATGAGCCCGCTGTCCCACTTCTCTGGCTATAAAGTAAGTTCTTTGGTTAGGAGTAATATTGTGTAGAATAATATGCTGTTGTATATGGCATTATGTAAATTCATGGATGGCAGATTTGATAATAGCATCATATGCAGGAAAAGCCAACCTAAAACTTGAATAATAATCTACTTTAGTAAGAAAAAAATCAGTGCCCTTTCCAAGGAGGAAGTGGCCCAATGTAATCAACCTGCCACTATATCATTGGCTGGTCACATTGGAGAATGGTGGCATATTTGGGGTTCAGCATTGATCTCTGCTGGTGGCACATCTCTCACTCAGAATCATCTTTAGCAAAGTAAACTTTGATGCATATAAGTCCATGCTGTTAAGCTCATTAATAACCCCTATCACTGCTACCATGTCAACTTAGTTCATAGACCCATTGGGAAATGACAGGAATGGCTGAAGAAAGATGCTGACTGACCACTTCATACAGTATCCTACTCAACTTATTTTATGAACTAAGTTATAACACAGGGCTGAAGAATGACTATATCCTTGAGGTGAAACTGTAAAGGTATATACTGCTGGCATTGCAAACTGAAAACAAGTTGCTTCTTATTAATAAATAAAGAAAAAATAGTGTTAGCCAGATCAGTAGCTGAATATCATATACCAGGAGATGTATTCATCTGTGCAAATAAGGACACTTCATCTGGTACAGATGCAGTAATCAGAGTTAACATTTGATTGAGTTTTCTATAGTAAACTGTCATTATTCATTAACTACCTGTCTTCTGCACTGGCCCAAGAGGAGAGTTAAATGGAGATGTGGCAGGAACCACTACCTCTGTATCTTTAAAGTCATTCACAATGGAATGGAAATAATCCATGAAATTTTTACAGGAAAGCAATACTGTCTTTGTGCTTCTAATTTCCTTACAAAAGGCAATTCTATAAACTTCCTAACTCTTATAGCCCTCACTTTACAGGTTGAAGAACAAATTCCAGCTTGGTAAATAACCATAAGATGATTTCAGGGGTCCCTATACATACTTTGACTTAGATAAAGTTCTTTTAATCACCTGACTTCCATAAGACCCTATCTTAAGTATAGAGCCGTAATATTTTTTATAAACTCCCAGAATCATTGTCAATTCTGAACCAATATCAAATAGACTCTGGAAAGTCTGGTTGCTCCCCCCCCACAGTGGAGATGTACCCTTGTAAAAGACTATAGGTCTTTCTGTGGGAGGACTACATAAAGTTAACAGTAAAATATTGGGTATTTTGTCAAGATCCTTCCTTAGGAAAACCTGGCAATCCTTTCATCAAAATTTCTGGGTCTGCAGATTAGCTCAATTCTGGAAATTGGTTCTGATATTTCCTTTTGCTGTGATACAATGTAGTCTTTCTTTTATTTGTATGAGAAATTTTTTCTCTTATCCAAATAACAAAAAATGCAGTAGAAACACCAAGATTCACTATTCAGTAAATAAGGTTCATATGAGTCATAGTAATTTTGTCTATGCTTTCTATCATCGATTAGGACATTATAGACATTGCTTTATCTATGCTCTTGTTTAAAGTAACTACTATTATCTTGGTTCTGGAAATTCAGTCCTTCCTGTTGGGCCCTGAAACTTGAAGGAACAATTAAATCTATTGCATTTAATTCATCCAACTGAGCAGCAGTGTTTCCAACCCTAAAGTGTGTTACAAGGAAAGAGTGAAAACAAAATTTTTCAAATGTTCTGATGCCCCTTTTATGATTTTCTCTCTGCTAGGATTAGTGAAGAATACATCTTCTTGGCTTTCACATTGAAAGGGATTAGGTTTTACATAGTGAACCCACTGTGGCATTACAATTTCCCTGAGCCTAAAAATTCCTTCATTAATGTTAAACCAATGGACCACAGGCATTGGTAACTCATTTTCACTAAGCCATCTTTGGAGAAATGATTTGACTAACCATTCAAATAAACTTTTGTCATCTTTTAAAAATATGCGAGTTTCTGTTTTAAATCTTGACCTCCTATTCACTCAATGAATCCATGTACTGGCTAATTTCCTGTGTCTACTTGACATAAGCTACTACATTCCTCAGAAGATGGAGCCTATGTCTTTCAAAGACAGACAAACTCCAACATTAAAGCATTTTCTCATTCAACGATCAATGAGGGAGGGACTAGACCATAGTGGGAGGTGCCATTCCTGGGCTGCTGGTTCTCAGTTCAATAAAGAGGGCTGAGAAAGCCAGTGGAAGTAAGCAGCTCCCAGCCCATGGTCTCAGCATCAGTTTCTTCCTCCTTGTCTGAGCCTGCTTGAGTTCTTGTTCTGACTCCCTTCAGTGATGAACAGAAATACTGAATTGTATACCAAATAAACCCTTTCCTCCACAAGTTGCTTTTTGCTTACAGTGTTTCATCATAGATATAGAAGCACTAAGACAGCCCGATTTAAAAAAATCAGCCTGATACCATTTATCTACCATTATCCCACACCCTTAAAGTACACTCCAGTTCATATTTTCCAGATGTTTGCTTGGATGAATTAGCAAACTCATTAAGCTCTCTAGTAGTGTAGTGCACTTCCTCCTAGACTGTATTTTCTATCTCCCTGCTAGGAACCTGCTTAGCCTACATTCTGGTTATAGGTCTAGAGACAATAATTGGTGAGCCCTAAAAGATATCAATGTTGTCTTTTCTGGCATTTTCTTAAGAAAAAGCCACTTCAAGTTCAGTATAAAATGATTTTTCCAGTCAAAGGCACAACATCAGTATTTCAGGAAGTGGGGTGGGATAATATCTTGTGCTGATGGTGGACAGACTACTACTTTGTCAGATGAAATAAACCCTTGAGAATCTGGGATTCAAAATTATCAGCCTCAATAGAATCTTCCCATACATCTCCATCAATTTATAGGATCACATTCTTTAATAATTAATGCCTGTTCTTTAACTGCCAATACCCTCCAATACTTGGATTTTTTGTGTTATTCATCCAACATTATAGTCAGGGATTCAGTTTGATTTTTCTGCAACTTGAGTCCTGTAGCTTCTGTAGAACAGAGTCTTTCAGGGCACACTTAGACACTTTGCAATTTTTATGCATATCTGGAGATGGTCAATATTATCACTGAGTCCCTTATCCTTTACCATATTTTAAGATGCTAGATATTGTTTAATTTTATCACCAATCCCATCCTTTTACATTGTCAATTCATGCAGAGATGGTAGTAGTAACCAATTAGCATCATGAGTTTTCTTAGTGAAACAGGACAATTGAAAGCAATTTTTCTACTTAAGTTTTTAAAATAGTTCATAACAAAGATTTTTGATACTCTTTGCTTCTAGGAGAGGTCCAGATAGTTTAAAAATGGCAGTTTACGAATGGAATTATAAGAATTCTATAGGTCTTCAGTCAATAGAGCTTAATGTCTCATCAGGTCTTCAGGATATGCCAGAATCCTAAAGAAGTAGGCTTGAATTCCAGTAAAGAAATAGAATTGTTATTGAAAGAGTGGCCAGGCAATAAGATTTGGCCATTTTTCTTATTATTTTTCTTCTTATTATTATTATTTTCCAGATTAAAACAGAAGCAGACACACAGCTAATCACTGAGCCAAACTCCAGATACAGAGAGGGAGGACTAATAAGAGAATGGGGGCAAGACCAGGCTACATATACCAACAGAGACAGCAGAACTGAAAAAGGTGGAGCTAATGAACCCCCAGACTGATACCTGGGAACCAGCATCAAACTGAGTGAAACACCCTGAACATGAGTCTCAGTTAGAATATTTGGCCTTTTATCCCATTTTCTTTATATAGGTTGCTAGCACAATGTATGGCCCAGATTAAAGATAATTCTTATCACCTCAAAAGATCTGGGTTTATACTTGGTCTTCCCACTTCAACTCATTTAATTAAGAAAAAAATCCGTCTCTGGTGTACTCAGCTGTTTAGATTTGAGTTAATTTCAGATGTAGTGAAGATAACAACCTAGAATAGCTATCACAACTTCCTTGATTGTAGAGTCTTTTCCTAACAATACAAAGGCAACTAAGAAGTAGGCATGAGAAGGTGGCATATTGCTATTACAGACCTAACCACGTTGTTTTATTTTATTTTTTTGAAGGAATGGTCAGACATTGACAGTTCATGCTAGAAAAATGATTTTAACACTATAAACAGATATTTATGGATCATTATATGGTGATATTGGAATACATAGTACTGAGAGCAATGTGGAATATGAAGGCCATGCTCAAAATGTTTCAGTGGGGAATAATATTAAAAATGGGCTAAAATCTGTTCTTGTGAAATTTTGGCGATAATGCAGCTGCTTTTTTTTCCCCTTAAACTAAGAATTTTAGTGAGACTAACTTGAAGAGATTTAGATCAATTTCATTGGTATTGGGTATTTCCAGAAAGCCTATATAATTTTTTTCTTCTTTTACATATTGATCACAGTTCCCTCTCCCCTCCCTCCATTGCCCCTGACCGGACCCACCCTCCAGTTCCATTCCCTACGCACTCCACAGGGAGGATGATGCCTTTCAGGCATCAAGTCGTTTAGAGTAGGGCTAAACTCTTATCTCTAGCCTAAGGAAGTATCCCTCCATGGTGAATGTGCTCTCAAAGTCCTTTCATGCATGAGGGATACATCCTGGTTCCACTGTCAGCGGTCCCTTAGACTGCCCAGGCCTTCAAACTGAGACCCACGTGCAAGGGGTCTGAATCCGTACAATGCTGGTTTCCTAGATATCAGTCTGGCAGTTCATTAGCTCCCCCTTATTCAGGTCAGCTGTCTCTGTTGGTTTCTATAGCCTGGTCTTGACCATTTTTCTCTTCATTCCACTGTCTCTGCAACTGGATTCCAGGAGTTCACTTCAATGTTTAGCTGTGGGTGTCTATTGCGGTAAATAAGGATCAGGATAAACAAATGGGCCGAATAGATGTTTATTCAGGGAGAAATAACTTACAACCTAGACAGATGAACACCAGGAAATTCAACCCGATCCTCTCCTGTCCGAGTCACGCCAGAAAGAGAGCGCCTTTCCTGGCCCCCTCCTACCTCCTTCCACAGGTCACTTCCGCCCATGGCTCCACCCCCCAATGGGCGTGGTCATTGCCACAGAAGGACTATCTCACTACAGGTGTCTGTTCCTGTTTCTATCAACTCCTAGATGAGGGCTCTATGATAGCATATAAGTTGGTAATAAATCTCATTATCAGAGAGGGACATTTAAGCCTATTTTTATTTTTATTTTTTCCTGTGTACATTTGGTGTTAATCCTTTCTCTCATGCAAGGGTATATTAAAAAAAAAAGAGCAAGAAGAAATGTCTGGCTTGAGGAGAAAAAAGAGCACCAGGATATATGTTGGAAAAGTCTTTTATTCTAGAAAGTAAGAAGTCTAAAGAAGAGGATGGGAGAAAATGGAATTAAAGGAGCAGTGACTTCAGGAGAAGGAGTTACAAGCTCAGCTTCAATTTTTCAAAAGAAAATCTTGTTCAACAAAGGAAAGCATCAGCAAACCAAAACTTATGAAAATGTAATGCAATAAGTATGTGCTTGTTCCATGCGGAGTTGGTAGCAGAACTTGGCAGCATTGCCCATGTGCTTCTGATTTAAGAGGCAAAAAGGATAGAATAGAAAAGGGATTTTGTAACC
The DNA here is from genome assembly GCF_943737965.1 of Phodopus roborovskii. Lineage (NCBI taxonomy): Eukaryota > Metazoa > Chordata > Mammalia > Rodentia > Cricetidae > Phodopus > Phodopus roborovskii. The sequence continues at coordinate 555,425 of NW_026126436.1, forward strand.
TTATTCCCCAGGTAATAAAAACCTTTGAAGACAGGTGTATGGCAGAGTATTTTCTGCTTGGAGACCAAATCAGGCTATTGTATAAAGCTGTGAAAAGGGATCATGCATTTCAATGGACACCACAAGACACTGATGATGCCACAACTGTGATTTATGGAAAGAACATCTTTATACAAGTGATGGAATAAGACCAAGATAGAGAGGAGTGGTGCATGCAGTGTGCAAAGGTAGAAGGAAGTTGCCATCTAAGCACCTTGGAGTTTCCCTTGATGGTATTTGTTCTTACTATGGTCCAATATTCCATCACTATTCTTCTATACCACCTCTTTGAAATGGAAATATATATTATCTGCAATTACAAGTAGAAAATATGTACTTTCTTTCAGAGGGAATTACAATTAAGATACTGCCTTGAGTCTCAGAAGATACATTGGAAATTTTAAAACTTTGAGAGAGGATAAGTGGACTTTTGATATCAAACTAAATGCATTTTGCCCTAGGATAAGACTATAAGCCTTTGGGGATGAGAAAGAGGGATGTGGTAGTTGTAATGAGGATGGCCCTACAGACTCCTCTGTTTATATTATAGGTTACTAGTGAGTGGGATGTTTTGGGAAAGATTAAGAGGTCCTGCTTTATTGGAAGAGGAATATCACCGAGGGGTTTAACATAAGTGCCCAAACTCTATATCTGGATTGCAGTTCTGCTCAGTGATTAGCTGTGTTTCTGTTTCCATCAGCTACTAGATGAGGGCTCTATGATAGTGGATAAGTTAGACATTAATCTCATTATCAGGCAAGGGCATTTATGAAAGCCTTTCCACTCCTGGTCAAATTGTTAGTTAGGGTCAGTCTCGTAGTTCTCTGAACAGTTCTCTGGGTTCAATTTTCTATTTAAACATATAATGGATCCTTGTTTTATTTTCTCTCTCTCTCTCTCTCTCTCTCTCTCTCTCTCTCTCTCTCTCTCTCCTCTCATGTATTCCTCCACTGACTCTATCTTCCTAGTCCATGTTCTTTCCTCTCCTCCCTTAACTTTCTCCTAACTCCCTCTCCATTTACTGCCCCCACCCACTCCCAATATGCTCATAAGTTCTTGTCCCTTTCCCCTTCTGTGAGGGACCTTATTTGAATCACTTAGACTCTTCCTTGTACCCTAGTTTCTCTGGCATGTGAATTATAGCTTGGTGATCATTTGCTCTCTGTCTAAAATCCATATATGAGTGAGTAAATACCATGTTCCTCCTTTTGTAATTGGGTTACCTCATTCAGGATGGTTTCTTCAAGTTCCATCCATTTGCTTGTGAATTTCAAGATTCCATTTTTTTTTTTTTTTGCTGAGTAGTATTCATTTCTCTAAATGTGCCAAATCTTCTTTATACATTCTACAGTTGAGGGGCATCAAGGTTGCTTCCAGTTTCTTGCTATTACAAATAGTGCTGCTATGAACATAGTTGAATTTGCATGTCTTTGCTGCATGGATATCATTTGTGTATATGCCTAAGAGGGGACTGCTGGGTCCTGTGGTAGAATGATTCCCATTTTCCTGAGGAAATGCCATACTGATTTCCAAATGGCTGGAAAAGTTTGCACTCCCACCAACAGTGAGGAGTGTTCCCCTTTTCTCCACATCCTCTCCATCATAAGTTTCTAATTTTAGCCATTCTGGCAGGAGTAAGTTGGTATCTCAGAGTTTATTTTATTTGAATTTCCCTGATAGCTAGGTATGTTTAACAGCCTTTTTGATTTCCTCTATTGAGAATTCTTTCTTCAGTTCTGTTCCCCACTTTTTAATAGTGTTATTTGGTTTTTTGGTGACTAGTTTCTTGAGTTCTTTGTATATTTTAGAGATCAGCCCTCTGTCAGATATAAGATTGGTGAAGATCTTTTCCCAGTCTGTGGGATGCGATTTGGTCATGTCAACTGTGTCCTTTGCCTTACAGAAGCTTCTCAGTGAAAGAGGTCCCATTTATTTATTGTCAATCTCAGTGTCTGTGGTACTGGAGTTATGTTAAGGAAGCAGTCTCCTGTACCAATTTGTTCAAAGATACCTCCCTCCCAGTTTCTCTTCTAAGATGTTCAATGTGACTGTATTTATTTTGAGGTCTTTGATCCATTTGGACTTGAGTTTTGTGCAAGGTGGTAGACATGGGTCTATATTTAGTCATCTAGTCATCATCATCCAGTTGTGATAGCCCAATACTTTTTAAGATGCTTTCCTCCCCCTATTGCATACTTTTGGCTGTTTTGTCAAAAATCAGGTGTTCTTAGGTGTGTGAGTTAATAACAGGAGTTTGATTCAATTCCATTAGTCTACATGTCTATTTTGTTCCAATACCAGGCTGTTTTCAGGACTATAAGTTTATAGTAAATTTAAAGTCAGGGATGATGATGCTGAAGTCCTTTATTGCTCAGGGTTGTTTTGGCTATCCTGTGTCTTTTGTTTTTCCATAAAAGTTGATTATCATCCTATCAAGGTCAGAAAAGAATTGTGCTGAGATTTTAATGGGGATTGCATTGAATCTGTAGATTGGGTTTGAAAGATTGCCAATTTTACTATGTTTATCCTACCTATCCAAGAGCAAGGGAGATCATTCTATTTTATGCTACCTCCTTTAATTTCTTTCTTTAAAGACACAAAGTTCTTGATATATAGTTCTTTCATTTGCTTTGTAAGTGTTACCCTAAGATACTTTAGGTAGTTTGTGGATCTTGTAAAGGGTGATGTTTCTCTGATTTCTTTCACAGCCACTTTGTCGTCTGTATATTGTAGAGCTACAGGTATTTTTTACTTTATCTTGTATCCTGCTAGTTTGCTGAAGGTGTTTATCAGCTGGAAGAGTTCCTGGGTAGAGTTTTTTTTTTTTTTTTTTTTTTTTTTTTGGTCACTTATGTAAACTATCTGCAAAAAGTGAAAGTTTGACTTCATCCTTTCCAATTTGTACCCCCTTGATCTCCTTGAAGCTAGAGCTTCAAGTACAATAATGAAGAGATATGGAGAGAGAGTGCAGCCTTGTCTTGTTCCTGATTTTAGAGGAATCACCTTAAGCTTCTCTCCATTCAGTTTGATGTTGGCTCACTGTTGGTTTGCTGTATATTGTTATTATTATGTTTAGGTATGTTCCTGTTATCCCTGATCTCTCCAACACCTTTATCATGAAAGTGTGTTGAATTTTGTCAAAGGCTTTTCCAGCATTTAGTGAGGTGATCATGTGGCTTTCTTTGTTTATATGTTGGATCACATTAATAGATTTTCATATTTTGAACCATCCCTGCATTCCAGAGATGAAGCCTACTTGGTCATGGCGGATGATTTCTCTCATGTGTTATTGGATTTGGTTTGCAAATATTTTTTGAGTATTTTTGCATCAGGGTTCATGAGGGATATTGTTCTGTAGTTTTCTTTTTTAGTTGTGTCTTTTGTATGGCTTGGGTACCAAGGTAATTGTAGCCTCGTAAAAGGAGTTTGGAAATGAATCTTCTACTTCTATTGTGTGGAAAATTTTGAGGAGTATTGGTATTAGCTCTTCCTTGAATTTCTGGTATAATTCTGCACTAAAGCCATCTGGCCCTGGGCTTTTCATGGCTGCTTCTATTTCGTTATGGGCTATAGGTTTATTTAAGTTGATCATCTGTTCTTGATTTAATTTTGGTAAAGGATAGTTATTCAGCAATTTGTCCATTTCCTTTGAAGTTTCAAACTTTGTGGAGTACAGGTTTTCAAAGTATGATCTGAAAATTGTCTTTATTTCCTCAGTGTCTCTTGTTATGTCCTCCTTTTCATTTCTGGTTTTGTTAATTTGCATGTTCTTTCTCTGCTGTTTGGTTAGTTTGGACAAAGTTTTGTCTTTCTTGTTGATTCCCTCAAAAATCCAACTCTTTGTTTCATTGATATTTTGTATTGTTTTCCTGGGTTCTACTTTATTGCTTTCAGCCCTGAAATCGATGATTTCCTGGTATCTACTCCTCTAGAGTGAGTTTGCTTCTTTTGTTCTAAGGCTTTCTGTTATGCTGTTCAATCTCTAATGTGACTATCCTCTGTTTTCTTCATATGGGACACTCAGTGCAATGAACATCCCTCATAGAACTTCTTTCAAGGTGTCCTCATTCTCTTTGTATTTTAGGAAGTCTTTAATTTCCTTTTGTATTTCTTATTTGACCTAGGTATGGTGCAATTGTGCTTTGTTAAGGTTTCATGAGTTTGTAGGGTTTCATCAATTTGTGTTGTTGTTGAATTCCAACTTTAAAGCATAGTGACCTGATAGGATACAGGGTACTATTCCAATATTTTTGTATCTGTTGAGGTTTGTAATGTCCTCTACTAAGTGGTCAGTTTTAGAGAAGGTTCCATGTGGAGCAGAGAAGAGGGTATTTTCTTTTGTGCTTGGATGGAATGTTCTATAGATGTCTATTAAACCCCATTGAGACATAACTTCTGTTAGTTTTTTTTTTTTTTCTAAGTTTCTGCCTGGTGATCCTGTCTAGTCAGGTTGAAATCTCCCACTAGGGAGTGTGTGAAGTTTTACATGAGCTTTGAGTTTTTGTAGTGTTTCTTTTACTAATGTGGGTGCCTTTGTATATAGTGCATAGATGGTCAGAATTGAGAATTTGTGCTGATGGATTTCTCTTGTGATGAATAGGAAATGACCACCTTCATCTTTTTTGATTGATTTTTGGTTGAAGTCTAACTTGTTAGATATTAGGATAGCTACATCTGCTTGCTTCTTGGATCCATTTGATTGGAAGATCTTTTCCCAACTCTTTACCATGAGGTAATGTTTGTCTTTGAAGCCTAGACGTGTTTCTTGTATGCAGTAGAAAGATGGATTCTGTCTTTGTATCTATTCTGTTAGTCTGTGTCTTTTTATAGGAGAGTTAAGACCTTTAATGTTGAGGGAAATAAGGACCATTGAATTTTAATACTTGTTTGTTTTAGATTTGTTTTGTGATATATTTACCATATTTACCCTTTGGTTCTGGTGAAGTCGGATTATCTATTGCCTATGTCTTTGTGAGTGTAGTTAACTCCCTTGGGTTGGAGTGTTCTTTTCAGAACTTTCTATAGGGCTGGGTTTCTAGATATGTATTGTGAATATCTGGCTTTTTCATAAATATCTTGTTTTCTCCATCTATAGTGATTGAGAGTTTTGCTGGGTACAGAAGCTTGGGCATCAATGGACTCTTAGTACTTGTAGGACATCTATTTTTTTTTTCCCTTTGGTCCAATCTATTTGGTGTTCAGTATGCTTCTTATACTTTCATGGACATGTCCTTCTTCAGATTGGGGATGTTTTCTTCAATGATTTTGTTGAATATGTTTTCTGCACCTTGAACTGGGCTTCTTAGCCTTCTTCCAAGCCTATTCCTAGGTTTGGCTTTTTCACAGTGTCCCACATTTCCTGAATGTTTTGTGTTAAGGAATTGTTGCATGTAAGATTTTCTTTCGGCAATGAATCTCTGTCCTCTAGTTTATCTTCAATGCCTGAAATTCCCTCTCATTTCTTCTATTCTCTTGGTAATGCTTGCATCTGTAGTTCTTAATCATTTGCCAGTATTTTTTTTTTATTTCCAGCATTCCCTCTCTTTGTATTTCCTTTATTGTCTTTATTTCAGTTTTCAAATCTTGAACTGTTGTAGTTGTTTTCTTCAAGTGTTTCCTTGTCTCTCCTGGGCTTTCTTACTTTCTTTAAGAGATTTGTTCATTTCTTGACTTTTTGTTTTTTTTTTGTGTGTGATCTTTTCCTCTATTTCTCCCAATTTTTTGTTTGTGTTTTCTTCTGTTTCTTTAAGGGATTTTCTCAAATCATCTTTGAAGGCTTCTATAATTTTTATGAAGATTTTTTTTTAAGTCATTCTCTTCTGTTTCATCTGCTTTGGGTTTTTCAGGTCTAGTCGTTATAGAGTCCCTAGATTCTAGTGGGGTCATTCTTGCCTTTCTATTGTTAGATATTTTCTTGTATTGCCGTCTTCCCATTCCTTCTTCTAGGGGGTGCAGGTGGGGTCTCTCCCTATGCTACTCCCCAGTTAGTCTTAGGTGGGTCAGGAGTTCAATGTCTGTAGCTCTGGGTGGTCCAAACTCTCTAGGAGGTCTCTCCTCTGGCAGGGACCTAGTAATGGGGGTCAAAGACCAAGCAGGCCAGGATTTATAGTGGTCCCATATAGATAGGAGGGTCTAGTGTGCTGAGAGCAGGTCCAGGAAGTTCCCCTAAGGTTAAACAATTGTTGGATATGCCCTCTGTTCCAGTGTTCAACCAGAGGAGTGGGGCAGTGGGCTAGGTAGGGCACAGGATGGGGGAGGGCTAACTCTGGGTGGGGGGGTTGTGTATCAGAGCACCAGGAGTGCTCTTGCTGGGGATAGGATACATGTGTGGGGGGGATTCAGGGCCAACCCAGGGAGTTCCCAGAGAAGGGTGTCGGGGGATTCGACCTGAACTTGTCCCAGACTCACCTCCAACAGAGGCCCAGTGATGGGGGTCTCTGGCAGTGGCCCGGCAATGGGTGTCAGAGATCAGACAGGCGGGGACTCAGGGATATGTCATGTTTTTATGTCTTTTAAATTTGCTATCATGACACTACTGAAGTTCTTACATTTTTGTGTGTTTCTTTTTCTTTTTTTTTTTCTTTTTTGTTTTTAACATATTTATCCCAGTTCCTTCTCCCTTTCTCCCTTCCTCTCATGCCCCTGACCTCCCTCCCATCCCAACCCTCCTACCCCCACTCCACAGGGAGGGTGATGCCTTCCAGGAGGGATCAACAAAATATGTCAAGTCATTTGGAGTAGGGACTAGGCCCTCCCTTCTTCTTCTAGCTTAAGGGAGTATCCCTCTATGGGGAATGTGCTCCTAACTCCTTTTGTGCACCATGGATACATTCTGGTTTCATTGTCAGAGGTATCTTAGTCTGCCCAGGCCTTCTAATTGAGAGCCATGCTTAGGGGGTCTGAGTCAGTCAGTCCAATTCTAGTTTCCCAGCTATCAGTCTGGGAGTTTTAGCTATTCCTTGTTCAGATCAGCTGTCTCTTTTGGTTTCTGTAGTCTGGTCTTGTTCCTATTCTTATCACTCCTCTACCTCTGCATCTGAATTCCCATTTGTCTCAGTGTTTAGCTGTGGGCATTTGTTGATCCCTCCTGGAAGGCATCACCCTCCCTATGGAGTATGTGTGGGGGAATGGGATGGGAGGGTAGTCTGGGGTCATGGGATGGGGGATGGAGGGAGGGAGGAGGAAGGGAGAGAGGGATGAAGGGGGAGTGAACTGGGATCAATATGTAAAATAAGGAAAAAAAAAGCAATCTTAGCTACAGTGGAAAGGCTACCTTAAGTACCCTTCCTTCATAATAGAGATTGATGGAAACAGAAACAGAAAACTCTTTCTTTTCTAAATTGTCTTGCTCATGATGTCTTTTCACATCCATGAAAAACTAAGTAATCTAATATGAATTGTAAGAATCAGTAAACTTCTGTCACAGTGGGGTCCACCATCCACTTTACATAATATCCTCCAAAAGTGGGATTTCAATTCCTGGTAACTTGTTGGTTTATGATGGATCCTAGGAAAAAGACTCAAATCTGTTTCAAAACATGGGTTATCCTTTTTCCTATTCCAGAACTGTCTTTGATTTATTCCACTGGTACCTAATGTTAATTGGCAGTGAATTTGTGGTAGACAAAAATACATGGATAGCCTTGAAATAAATCCATCATAATAACAAGAGTGGTAAATACCTGCTGCCCCAATGGACCTGCTTTCCTATTCAGAAATTCAGTCACAAGTGACTTGTAGACATGTATGTATGTATGTATGTATGTATGTATGTATGTATGTATACACAGCAAGACGCATCCAAAATTGTCTTCAATAAATTTTTCCCAATTAGCCCATGTCTTCCCTATCGCTTGAAGGTTCTTAATGCACCTTATTTAGCAGCTATACTACTTCCTCATATTGGTAATTCTGTATGAGCAGAGTATAGGCTATAGTAATACTAGACTAATGATGATGACCTAATCCCTAGGAAAGCCATCCACTTGATAAATATTTACATAGGTTATTCACCTCATTCATTAATAATTGATTTTTTCAAAATGATCCTGCCACTTTTGTTTCTCCTTGTCTTTAACTTGCTGTCTCTTAATTCTAACGATGAGCAGCCTTAGTGATTATTTTTTTACTTTCTGCCTTACTTGACTGAAGTAGTTCTTTTGCATAATTTGTGCTGCTATTGCTCGGTTGGTATATTTACAACATGCATACTGCTTTGTGCTGATATATTTATCTTGAGTCTCAAGGCAGTTATGTCTATAGTTTTAGCTACTGCAAAGTAGCCTCCATTACTTTCGGTGAATTTACAATGTGCATGATTGTGTAGGGAAATTTTTCTTTAATTGTGCTTTAATTATGCATAGTAACAATAGATTGATATTTGTTCTTTCATGTTGATACTCTTCATAGGTTGCGGGGGGCTAAAGTTCTTGGTATGTTTTCTTTAGTACACATTTATTTAACTCTGTTAATTCTGGGAAATATCAGATGGCACACACACACAAACACACACACATTTTTTTTCAGTATTCTATCAGGAAAAATGGCTTAGTAAAGCAAAACGAGGTAGTCTATTGAAAATAAAGAGTATGTTTGTTTTCATAAAATCAAGGATTATTTTGAAAAAAGTGAATGGATCTTTTGGAACTTGTTAAAATAATTACTTAGAAAGAATGGCTATATCAATCATCAGGTAAAATCATGTGCTCTATGACCCTAACTTCAATTCCATCCCTAGGACATGTGTAAAAAGCTGAATCACTCTCTTTATCTAGCTGTATCCCAGTATGCGTATGGTGAAATGAAAGGCCAAGTCAGGGGAATAATCTGGAAAGGAATACTTTAAAAATCTGCACACCATTAAACCAAAAAATTTAGAAGATTAAATTTCTAGATTCTATCATACCTCAAATTTAAAAAATGAAGCTATTAACAAAATATATCTATCATAAATAATGAGGAGATTCAAATAGTAAAATAAAGACTAACACCTTTAAAATGTCCAGGACCAGATAGATCAAAATCAGACCAAATATTCCAGATATATATACAATAATTTTACCTAAACTATTTTTAAATGATGGAAAGAGGAGGACTTCCAAACATTTTTTATGAGGCCAATACTATGTAAAAACACTGCAACAAGAACAATATCAAAAACTGTATAGGCCTATATTCCTTATGAACACAGACTCAAAAATATTTAATTAAATACATGAAAATAGGATATAGACATATATCAAAATTATTACAGAATGTGAAGAGGTTGACTCTTTTCCTGAGACATAGGGATAGGTTTAACTTTTGAGAAAAAGGAAATCACATGATAATATCAAGGTCTTGGATAAAATCCAACATGAATTCTGATGTCCTCATTGAAGTCATAGAGAGTACACAACCAGAGTGAGAACTCCAAAAATCCTACCACAAAACTTAAAGAAATGATAAGCAAATTTAAAGATATGGTATGATACAGAATAAAAGTATAAAACTAAATAGCTTTTTTGAACACCTCTGTCAAAATATGGAAGGATGATGGATATACTAACATTTACAACAAACTCATTGAAAATAAAGTATCTATGAATAAACCTAACCAAGTTTCTTAGTTAAATATTCAATTGCATAAAGAGACACCATGGCCACAGGGAGTTTTATAAAGGAAAATATTTAATTTGGTGACTTACCATTATAGAGGTTTAGTCCTTTATCATCATGGAAAGAAATGGCAGCATACTGGTTGACACAGTGCTAGAGAAGGAGCTGAGAGTTAATATGTCTTGATCCACAGGCAACATGAAGAAAATTGTCTCAATGGTTAGAGCTTGACCATGGGAGACCTTAAAGCCTATCCCCACAGTGGCATGCTTCTTCCAGGAAGGACATGCCAACTCAAATAAAGCTATACCTCCTATTAGTGCCACTCCATATGAGTTTTTAGGGGCCAATTACATTCAAACTACCACACCAAAAAAGTGATGAACTTCTACAATGAAAACTCTACACCTCTGAAAATATGTAGAAAGTTAGCAGAAAATGGAAATGCAACCCTAATTCATGGGAAAGAGAATCAACCTTATATAAAAGATCACTTTACCAGAAAAAAGTAACATTTTTAAAGAGTTAATTAAATCCTTACAAATATTTCCATTTATTTTTAACATAAATTGAAAACAAAATTACTAAAGTTCAGTTGGAACTCAAAAGACCAGTAATAGCAAAATAATCCTGAACAAATAGAAAACTGGAATTATTAACATTCCAGTGCCAAAGCATATTACAGAGCCCTATTAATGAAAAAAGAAATGATAGTAGATAGTGGCACTTTGAATACAGAGCTTAGAGAGCTCCCAGCTGGAACTGACCTGAGAGACTTCTTTTTTAGAACTGTTTTACTGTACTAGAATATCCTACCTAGATATGATACCTATTAACCACATCAATGACCGGTATGACATTATAAGCCTAAAGATGCAGTACTGGCACACATACTTTGGTGTCTATCACAACACTTCAATTTCTCTTAACACCTGATCAAGAATAAGAAGTTATGCCTGGTACACAAACCTTAGTCAGGTACCTAGCCCTAATAAATTATGGGCTCTTTGGAGGAGAATCTATAACCATCACTTTACGAAACCAGGATAAAACCTAATTACATTCCAAATATTTGTCCTTCCAAAAAAATATAGTTGTCACCCTGCATCAAAGAAACTTCTCTTTGCAATAGACTAAAACCATTACCAGAAAACCACAGTTGATCAAATGGAGAACTATATATTCTAGTCCCAGTGGATATCTCTATAATGTAGGTCTGACTCTAAAGGCTCCAAAAGTCGTTGTGAAAGTTTGAACAGAATGATAGTGATACCAGAGGAACAAGGAGGGTTTTCTTGTTGATGCTGTTGTTTTGTTTGGGTTTTATTTGTTTTTTATCATTGTTTGGTTGTTTTTTCTGAAGTTGTATATATTTGAAATATGAGAGACTACACCCATGAAATATTATCAAAGTGAGTGCCTAAACAAGAGCTGAGAAATGGAAATAGTAATGCACATGCAAATGTGACTTCCATTTATTCCTTCATTTATTCATTCATTTTACATCCTGACAACACATTCCTCTTCCTCTTTTTCTTGACCTATTAAAGGAATGAATTAAGTGGAAACCAATATGAATGGAAGTTCTTGTAGCATAGATACAGAGGAAATATAAACAAAGAGGAGATTTAAGTGTGCTTACCCAAGATAGGTAGCAGCCTCATGGGCTTTGTGAAATTAAATGTTTTTGTTTATTTGTATTTGTGTTTTGAGACAGGGGCTTCTCTGGGGCATTGGAGACTGTTATGGCACTAGTTCTTGTAGACCAGGCTGTTCTCGAACTCATAGAGATCCACCTGCCTCTGACTCCTGAGTGCCGGGATTAAAGGCATGCACCACCACCCCTGGCTATTTAATGAATACCTGTGAATCAGAGGGTATACACATAAGGGATGGAGGCACTTTTTGTCTGAAATCATGAGCACTGGATTTATATTTTCTCTTTGAAATTAAAATATAATTGCATCATACATACAAAGACACAGAAACCATCTGCCCCATCAGAGTCTTACATACTACTCTTTTGTTATGAAGATACAATGTGACCAAGGCAACTTACAGAAGAAATAATGTAGTATATTGTTGCTTAAATTTCCAAAGGGAGTCCATGAATATCATGACAGGTAGCATGGTAGCAGGCACTCAGGGATTGCACTGAAACAGTAGTGAAGAACATATGATTTTATTCACGATAAGAAAAAGAGAAAAGAAGACTGACTTGGAATGATGTGAGCTTTTGAAAACTTGTAACCTATACTCAGTCACACACTTTCTCTACCAAGGCCACACCTCTTAATCTCTCTCAAACTGTTGTGCAAACTGGGACCAACCATTCAAATATGTGAGCCTATTGGATCCATTCACATTGAGACCATCAGAGTCCTTTCAGTGCTAAACCACCCCCACCAGTTGGTTTCCCAGTAGTGGGTGGCCAGCCTTAAAATAATATACATAAAAGTAACTTACATGGATTCTACTTTTATGTTGCCTTCTATAATCCCCACAAAAGTGACATCAAAGAAATAAAATGAAAGATATTATCATAATGCCAGGGATTTTAAAGGTTCCTACCTGTTGTTGTTTTGGATTCTGGTGTAGTAGAAACAATCCAATTTCAGTTTCAATGGTATTTAACTAAAAATGGGAATTCACCAACAATCAAAGTTAGCAAGATGTAGTTGTTGTTTTTACTCTATTGCCTCATACTGAACTTTTTAAATGTAATTATCTGTGGTGGTCTCCTTCTGGAATAGATGTATACTACTTTTCAATTCTTGAAATTTTAGCTATTGCAATAACATGAATTTGATACAACAACATGGGTAAAGCCCCCATGCCTTGTATACACAATGAGGGAGAAGGGATTTAAGGAGCCAAGTGGAGCCCCCATGACTGTCTTTGGTGCTTTCCCAAAGCTCCATATATTCCTCTCATCTTGTCATGATTGTTTTCCTATCCTCAGCAGAATGGCCTTCTTATTTCCAATTACCCCAAATATTATTTTTTTTAAATAAAATCTGTTTTAACACATTTATTTTCATATTAACAATTTCATCACAAAATAATAAGTATTTCAACAAGAAGTAGTTATTCTGATTTAAATACTATACAATATATGAATGTGTGGGAAATACACATATAGTTTCATGTCAATTTAGAATGAATTATAGTGCTGTTATTGGTTTTTAACAGGACTGTATTTCAAATCAGCATTAGGATTGGTGTTATATTTTGAGTGAAAATGTAAATATTCACTGAGCAAATTATTTTTATTTCTATAATTACAAAGGAAGAAAATATCTGTACAAAAGAACAAATTAAAATAAACAGTTGGAATATTCAAACTGTGACTAACTGCGACTTCTATCCTTAGACACAATGGGAATTGCAATTAACTCCTATAGATATCACCTGAACCTGTAATTACATCAGCACATTTCTTTCATGGATCATCACAGCATGATAGAAAAAGGAGTGGATTATCAAAAACCATATAGCAAATAAACAGATGATCAGAAAGTTGTTTAGATAAGATATTTCCCCTTTATAGTTATGTGTTCCTAGTATCTCCAAGAAGGCAATACAATACACTTAAATATCAAGAACAATGGTCAGGTATAGATGTAAATGAAACCAAGTATGAAACAGAGGCGGTAAAATTATATATGCACAACTTTAAAAGCTGGCATTATATTGTAGCCTCACATGGACAAAAAACATCAGAGTCAGTCATATAAAATCCTGGAAAACTTCCTACCATCTATATGAAACACTAGACTCCAACCCAAAACAACACAATATGCAATTCTAATGCTTACTTATTTAAACCCAAGCAGTATTAAAGTCATAATAATCATTAGCATTCTGTTGAAAAAAATTTAAAACAAACAAAAAAATGTAGTAGATCTTGCCACACTTTAGGGATGATAGTAAATACTAGTATTTATATTCCAACTGGTACTGCACATCCAAAAAATGAACAGGGATTCTCCCTTACAAATTTAATTGCTTGTATATTTAGTTTTCTGATTTTTTTGGCATGTATGTACATGTACATAGAAATAGTTTTTCTCTCCCTCTACCTCTCTCTCTGTGTGTGTGTTTAGGTTTATTATGAATGTTTTGTGTGGTATATTTTTTTTAAAGAAAGAGAGAAGAAAGGAGGGTTATGGAGGTGGGCAGGTGAGGAGCTGAGGAGGATCAGGGAAGAACTGAGGGAGTGGAAAGTATGATCAAAATATATTTATGAAAAATTTTTGTTGTGAGAAAGAAAAATATATACCTCAATTATCATATCAGTTAAAATATTAGAAATTTCAACTAATCAATAGCTATAGCTATTGATTACTGTGTCAAGATATATACATTAATGTAGTAACATAGTCCTATTCTGTCTTATATGTACATATATGTATCTATGATTATATTTATCAGTAAGAAGAAAATACAATGTCCAGTCTCAGTTGAACGGAATAGATCAAACCAAAATTACTAATATATAAAAAGACTACAATATTCATCACCTCAATTTTTCTTGAAAAGTAAAAATAAAAAAAAGATACATTTTTAATTACAGAATATTGGGTAGAACCTGTTTTGAGGCAGATCATTGTCCATGGGAATGACTACTAGTATTCTTCTAACTAGAAATAGTATTAAATCAGCATGTAATGACTCATCACTATAGTAACAAGTAAGTGCATTTATCAGTTATCATCGGAGAAGCTTCGTTATGCAATAGATAGGAATTATTATAAAAAAAAATCACAACTAATGAGGATACAGAGTTCTCAATCCTAAATGGGATATTTCCCACTGTCCCTTGCTCCTAAACCCAGTGATATTTAAGGAAGAGATGGTGGAAAGATTGTAAGATCCAGAGTCAGTGGATCCATAGCAGTAATTTCCAGGTACAACTTTGCTGCATCTATATGTTCATAGTCATTTTTATTGCATGTATATGACCTGTGAAAGCTCATTAGAAAAAAATTACAGCACAGACTAGGTAAGTGGATTCTACTTGCTGATTAATTGTTTCTGGGAGAGGAAGAGTTACTTTATTTAAGGGTATGGCCAATGCCAGTAGATGGCCATATACTCAAGACCCCCATGGGAAACACATATTTGACATATGGGCTTTTAGGAAGATTTGAGTAAACAAAGTTGCGTGGATATAAAATGTGGGGTGGATCTAGGAGATGTTGCAGTAAGGGTGAACATGATTAAAATACATTGTAAAAAATTCTCAATAAATTAATAAAAATATAACATATACAATAAATATAAATGGTATTTCTAAAGTTAAATATCTCTAAGATAAAAATGTCAGTGCTGATAAGTTGTTCTTGATTTCAGACTTATTATAAAATTAATGTGAGATAAATGACACATACTTCATCTAAAAAATATTGCGTGAATTTCCATGTATAGTGATAAACAAAAACCATTTTAACCAATTATGTTAAATAATACAGATATAAATATGTTATTGTTCCTAATTTTATGCAAAAGACAAAATTAATATAATCACATAGAACAACTAACTCAATATGCTAAACATAAAGGATAAAGAAAACTCTAGAAGAACTATAGTGGAAATTTATCTGTGAAACATTGTTAGACAATATTTTAGCATTTTAACAGGGATCTAGAATTCTGTTTCTTGGGTTTTCACTATCACAGATGAAATAGCATTGTCTTAAAAGACTACAAGGAACCTTGAGTCATTTTATTAGAGCATGAGATAAAAAATAATTTAGCAGCGTGGTCTTGTGCTCCCTCACTGCATCTGGATCATCTGGAATCTTGTTTGACTCAGTGTTTAGTTGTGGGTGTTTGCTTCCATTTCCAACAGGTACTAGATGAGGGCTCCATGATGGTGGATAAGTTTGCCATTGATCTCATTATCAGGAAAGGAAATTTTTGGTAGCCTTTTCACTGTTGCTCAAATTGTTAGTTGGAGTCAGTCTTGTATGTCTCTGGACATTTCTTTAGGTTCAATTGTTTTCTCTTCAATCCTATAATGGCTCCCTATTTTGTGCTCTCTCTCTCTCTCTCTCTCTCTCTCTCTCTCTCTCTCTCTCTCTCTTTCTCTCTCTAATATTCTCTATTCCTCCCCTGACTCAGCAGTCTTCCTAGTCCCATGTGCTTTTCTCTCCTCCCCTTCTCTTTCTCCTAGTTTCCTCTCCACTCACTGCCCTCCCACTCCCCATGTGCTCTGAAGAACTCATCCCTTTCCCCTTCTGTAGGGGACCTTATATGAATCTCTTAGAATCCACCTTGTATCCTTGTTCCTCTGGCAGTGTAAATTATAGGATGGTGATCCTTTGTTCTTTGTCTAAAATCCATATATGAGCAAGTACAACAAGACCAGGCTGCAGAAACACATAGAGACAGTGGACCTGAACAAGGAGGAGCTAACAGACCAACAGACTGATAGCTGGGAATCCAGCATGGGACTGACTCAGATCCCCTAAACATGGGTCTCAGCTTCAAGGCCTGAGCTGTCTAAGGAACCTCAGACAGTGGAACCAGGATTTATTCTTGGTTCACAAAAAGACCTTGTGGACACATCCCCCATGGAGGGATACTCTCCTTACCTAGAGACAGAAGAGAAGTCCTAGTCCTACTTAAAATGACTTGACAGATTTATATGACCCCTCCTGGATGGCATCACCCTATATGTGGAGTGTGGGGGTAGATGGGAGGGGAGGGTGGTAGGCATACATGTGATGGGGGGAGAAAGGGAAAGAGGGAGGGATGGAGGGTGGGACTGAGAGGGAACTGAGATCGATATGTAAAATGAAAAAATAAACTTAAATTAAAAAAAAATAATTTCAGGACAAACAAGTTGTATATGTCCACAGCTGTGGGGAAGACAAATGTGTTCAAGCAGAGTATCAACAGTGTGGTTTAGCATGCATCTACATGGCCTTCAGATAAATGAAAATGTCCATATGCTAACAGAGCACATATTCTTGGCTTTTTGGCTGATGCCATAAATCAAGGAATAGAAAGTGAATAAGAAAAAGTCCATATTCATTTTGATTTAAAACTCTATAAAGTAGGCAGGTTTATCAGTGAAGATGTGTAAGTAACTCAGCCATGAGAGTGGCACCTGACTTATGTAAGCACATCATCTTAATAAGTTGATAATGTATCTGCCCATCTCTTGAGGTTTCCTAGTGTATTAAGAGCAGGTAAATTCCAAGTCCAGTTGAATTACCTTTTTCTCTCTTTCTTTCTTTTTTTTTTTTTTTTTTTTTGGTTTTTCTTTGTTTCCTGTTTTTTTCTTTTTCTTTTTTTTTCCAAATTCTATGGTAAGCTTTACTAGACAACTTGACAAAATCACTTGACATTCTCAATTTTTTACAGCAAGAAATTTTAGTTAAAATTCTGAAGTCAACCATGTTACTGAGCTTATGTTCAACATTTGCATCAATATCCAAAGTAATCACCTCTTAAGTTTCAAGTAAAGGCTTTGAAATATCCTAAACATGTTTTATTCTTGATGTCATTATCATTTTGTGGTACTGGGGAATCTATCCGCAGCTTTGATGTGCTAGCCAAGCACTGTGGCACAGAGGCAGATATCCAGAGCAATGCGTTCCTTCTTGTCCAAGTCTTTCAGAATATTTTTCCAATTGTGGCACAGAGGAAGATATGCAGAGCAATACTTTCCTTCTTGTCCAAGTCTTTCAGAATATTTTTCCAATTATTAACTAATAGATTCTTTTTGTCTATGGCAATACTACCCTGAAATTGCCTGATCTCATCTAAAATAATTAATTTTTGTCTTGTCTCATAGTATTTCCTGACTATAGTTGATTCTTTCTCTATATCCTTGTTCCTCTCCACTATCCCTCCTATCTGGACCCACCACTTTTCCATCCTCCATTAGAAAATAAACATACTTCTAAGGGACAAAAATTAAATAAAAGGAAAAATATAAAATAGAGCTATCACATAGAAATTGGATACACAAAGAAAGAAAAGAGCTCAAGAAAAGGCAAAGGAACATCTACAGGTACCTACTCATTGGCACATTTTGGAATCCCGTAAAAACACAAAATTGGAAGCTATGATATATACTATATATTAAAGTGTTTTAGGCAATTTCAATTGCTATATTTTCACTCAGTGCCAGAATTAATAGTCACATATTTTTCTTTTAATCAAAAGTAAATAATGTTCAATTAGTTGGACTTAAAGCCTAGGCACCTCCACCTCTTCATATGGTATGTTAGATCAGGAAAGTTTCTACTGTGAAATTGTGAAGCTTTACTCTAGTATTAGAAAAACAGAAGGAGTCCAAAACTGATTGTAAGAAAAAAGTCCATCATGAAACATCATGAAAGGATATATAAATGTGTGTGTGTGTATATATAAATAATATGTTATATGTAATAATATAATATTATATATGTATTATAAAGTAGTCCTTTAATCAAAAAATAAACAGAGAAACAAGAATTTTTGCCATTTTAATGAAATATATATGCAAATGTGTACAACAAAGGAATTAAGTTCAAATACGTAATTCCAAACAATTGAACAAGTGATCAAAAAAGCACATGTGGATGTATATCATAAAAAAAGAGTTTTAAGTGGCCTGTAAAGATGTTAAATTCAAAGGTCCACTTATCATAAAGGAAATACAATATAATCATTAGAATGATTTAGCAAAGAAATGTGAAATATTAATGACTATGTGAGCGCCTGCACTCTTTTCAGACATTCACACTGTAAAAATTTTCACAGAACACTTTGGGAACCTTGAATTAGTTACCTTTAATATTAAACATACCTCTAGCCTGTGAGTCAATGAGTCTATTCAAGCAAAATAAAAACACACATTAAAAGAGAAAGGTTTCAAAATTATCTTCTCAATAAAATACAAGCAAGTACCCAAAATGACTAATGACTAATGTTTTACCATAAGAAATTTCACTCAATAGCTAAAAATAAAATGCACAAAGATATAAATTAAATATGTATTGGCAAAATTCTACAACATGGCAAACCTCACCTGTCTTCTTCCTAAAAATTACCCCAACCTCAGCATTACTGAAGTGAAAGACTCAAACCTTATTAAATATACTTTTGATGCCTGTGCAACATGCATGTAGCATAAACCAATAGATTCCCCTAGTCTGGTACCCACAAACAAGAAATGGAGACTGTTAGAACTGGTTCATTTAAAATTCAGAAGCATCTGTAAGTGTCCTTTCTGTTTCTTATTTTCTATTATTTCATTTCAACTTTTGCATATCTTATGATTACTCTTCTTTTTTTGCATTTTACTATTAGATTTTAAATGTGTTCTATATGTCATCTTCCAAGTTTACTGTGAGGCATTATATACTCTACCCACATCTCATATATATTCTTTTCATTCCTATGCCTTTTATTCCTTTTCTAACATTTGTCTCCTCCTTCTTTTACTTATTAGTTATAACTTTTAAATAATTTTAACAACGAAAAATCTGTGACTTCTACTAATCCCCACCCAAAATAAGTATCCCATTTCAAATTATTTTCTTCTCCAAACTGAAATTCTATTTGTGTCTAATCTTACCCAGAATGCATATATCCCACACATACAGCTAGTCATTAAAATCTAAGTACATACCATATCATCTTTATTGGCTTATCTCCCAATAGCGATTGAAGGCAAATAGTGCTGCTTTTAACCCAGTCAGAATGCTAAATGTCAATGAGAAAAAAATCAAGATGTGGTGGACACTCTACCAATATTGTAGAGAAATCTAACCTTGTCAGCGTATTTGTGTTAGTGACCACACTCCCTTTGATTGTGGATGGGACCAGAAAGAGGGAAGCATGAGGTAGGACTTGTGCTCGGAAGGGCAGCAAAATAGTGCAGTGGTTCTTTATTATTAACTCTGTGAGTTGTTCCCCAATAAAACATCCATTAATCATGTATCTTTGGTCTAGCAAACTCAGTATTTTCCTGCCTTCACCATATGGCCTAGATATATTACTCATAGGCACATGCTCAAAGGAATCAATTCATACTCTATAGATCTTTGTGTAGCCATGTTCATGCTTTACTTACTAGGAAATGGAAAAGAATCTAAATATCCTACAACTGATGACTGTATAATAAAATAAAGTAAATTTACTTCATGGAATAGTATACAGTGTTAAAAATGAAACCATGAAAACTACAAGTAAATGGATGGAACTAGAAAGATCATATTTATTGTGACATATCAGACATAGACAAACATTACATAATCTCTCTTACTGGAAGCTCTTATCTCCAAGTCTTCAGATGTGATTAGATCACCTGCATTAACTACAGAAACCAGGAAAGTAAATTGGGATCATTTCCAGGGTAGGAGGGTTAGGTATTTATAGAGAGGAGAATAGAATAGCCTTAGTAAACTAATCATAGAATTAAGAAAAAGTGTAAGAAAAAGAAAGGTAAATATAGGAGAAGCATAGAGGTAGGTAAAATATCAACATGAATAGCTGAAAAGCCCCAAGGATTAAAACTATGAATTGTTCATCAAAACACCCCAGAATTCACATAAGTAAATATATGAATACACTTACATAGTTTTAATGAAATATCTGTGATTTTATCTTAGTGGTTATCACCACCTAAAAAAAAAATAACAGAGATAAGAATTGCATTTTTTACTTATTGGACAGAGCTGTATAACAGACTAAAAAGATACAGCCTATCAATATTACCTTTTTAATTCCCATGAGATGGAAGTTAATTTCCTATTGCTGAAGACACTATGTACTTCAGAAACAGGGTACATAGACACCTGAGCTGCAACTGACCTGAATGTTGTCACTGTTATTTTCCTAGCCTTGTAAGATTTCAAAGAAAGAAGGCAACCCAGAGTCTCATCCAGATGTGGTATCTATAAACAAGTTTAGGACTAGCATGGCACAATAACACCACAAGTACAACAACATTGGCACATGCATTTTTTGGTAATTAGCTCTATAATTGGAGTTGAGGCTCTCTAAAGAAAATCATAGTTATTGGAAGAGAATCTGCAACCACCTCTATTCTAAACCAGTGTATCCCTAACAACAATCTCTGAATATTTGTCCTTATACTCACACAGAAGTACAGAAGTATAGTCTTTACCAATCCTCAAGGAGACTTCCCTTCATAATAGATGGAGACCACTACAGAAAACCAAAACCAACCAATATGTAGAGGTGTTGATCCTAGTGCCAAAGGATGTATCTATAAACCACTTCTCAACATAAGGCTCAGAGAAGGACACAGCAGAGGAGTGGGAAAGATTTTAAGAGCAAAAAATACAAGAGTTTGCTATGAGAGTACATCTCCTAGTCACATCAGAAGCTATCCAATAAATCTGCAAAATGAGCATGCAAAAGTGAGCTGAAAAGGAATGATAGAAAAGAATATGACAAACTGGATATGGAAGAGCCCTTCAGACCTTATTGTTACACAAGGAACTACACTATAGGTAATTGAGTAAAACTAGGATCAAAAAAAAATGTGTTTTATTATTTTTGTTGTTTTTATAACAATGCCACTATAGGCTTATGTGTTTGAACACTTAGATACCCATTGATGTATTGTTTTATAAATATTAGTCTTGTATGAGTAGGTGTAGACATATTGGAAGAGGTATGTCACAGGGTATAGCTTTTGAGATTGCAAATACCCATAATAGTTCTAGTCTGTTTCTCTCTGTCTGTGTATCAGGAGAGGATTTGCTCAAGAGTGGTGCAACTGGTTCTTGTTATAGATCAAATGTCAGCTTTTTGAGAAACATATACATTTATTTACTTAGTAGCTATAGCAGTTTATGCTCCCTGTAGCAATGAGTAATTGTTCCCCTTTCCTTATATTCTCACCAGCACCTACTAACATTTAAAGTGCTAGAGTTTCTGTATTTTCTACTAGAGGAGAAAAGGGGTCCTCAATTTCACCCAGATATGAATCCCACAAGCTACAGTAGTATGACCTGCCTGCAAAAATATATTGATGCAATCATGGCACAAATGGTGTGGAAGTAACAAACCACTTTTCCACTTTTTGTTTCGATTTAAGTAATTCTTCATGAAATGAAACATATACCAAACAGCATTAATGTGGTCAAGATCTGGACACTAGACAGGTCCTGGGAGCTGGGGACTATCCTACTTCTATTGCTCATCTAAATGTACTTAGCAAATCAACTCCTGAAAAGTACACTGTTGAACCCTGAGTGATTTGGGTATGAATGGCCCCCACAAGGCCATGTGTTTCAATGCTTGGTGTCTATTGAAGGGACTGCATTTTAAGAAGGAATAGGAAAGGTGGTGTAGGTCCAATTTTCCTGTCACAACTGCCTGCTCCCAAATAATCAGCACAGATCCTTAATATTACTTATAAATGCTTGTTTGAGAGCTCAGGCTTGTTTCCGGCTACCTCTTTCATTTAAATCAAAACATTTTTTCTGTGCTTTGCCACATGTCTCGTGGCTTGTTACCTCATTTCCAACACACCCTGCTTCCTCGGGCTTTCTGGCATCTCCCCTGACCCCAGCCTTCTTTATCCCAGTATCCTCAGTTTTATTGTCAGACCAATTGTTATAGGCCAATCAGCTTCTTTGTTAACCAATGAAAGAAATACACAATGACAGTATAGAGAAGGATTATTCAACAGCATGTCTGCCATTTTACATAATTAAAAATGAAGGTTTTAATGGTAACATAGTAAAACTACATATAACACAAGATATATCAAATAAGAATTATAGTTATAATATCCAGTCCTTTTGAATTTGTCAAATTTGGAGAAAATATTCAATTATCTATCTTATCTTGGTGAGTCTGAAGTTTTATACCTACTTTGTTTTCTGTCATAACTAAGGAAAATGATAAGTGTAACTAATCTTCAACTCCATCAAAGACCCCAGAAAGACGAGTTATTACCTAATAAAAGAGAATCAGGCTACCTGGGCAATCACCATAAGTTCTTTTGCAACAATGTGGCATTCACCTTTGGACCACAGGCCTAGAATATCTGACACACCCCTTTTTAGAAACTGGAAATTTTGAAGGATTGTCCTAAGCCCTATCTTGGAAAAATTCAGTGCTCATCTTTCTTTCTGTACTGTTTATCCTATTTGAACAATATCTTGTAAGCAATTAAGGAAAGGGCAGTTTCTTTGCCCATGTGGCTAGCTTTTTCCATATAGAAAGTTTAGAGGTTCTTTGCTGACCATTAACTTTATGAAATTATTGGTGCTTCTAGAAGCAAGCATGTCTCATTGTCATAAAAAGCTTTAGGACATTAAACATATAAAATGCCATATTCTGTAGGCCTTTAAAGTGTTTAAAAAGCATCTATCTTTCTCAATATAATTTGTGTTTGACCTCGAAATATACATCATGGCTATAACTTTAAGTTTATAAAAATAAATCAAAACCCATACCAAAGTAAAATATTAAGATTAATAGTTGGAAATTTTTATTAAAGTAGATACAATAAATTACACTTTTATCCTATCATTTCTATAACTCCCCTTTTCTTTTCAGAATGAGATCAATGCATCTACAATCGTATGTTCAGCTTTTTCCCCCTGAACATTACCAGTAACAATTTGTAATCAACCCTTCATAAATAATAAATATGTATAACCCATGTTTTGGAATGTGGGCATAGTTCTCTAAATTTTTCATGCTGTTTGTGTGCCCTGTTAACTTGGAAGATGCTGGGAAAATTTAGGATAATGGCCAAATCCTGACTGTAGTATTGTGTGAGGCTGTATAACCTTAGCCAGTAGTTTGAAGCTTTTCTGGATGATGAATTCTTAGAGGACTTTAAGGGAGGCATTTCGAAATGCTGGATCACCTGAGCCATTCATTTTTATTGTTGTTGAATTCCTTTGCCATAAAAATACATAACTATTTAAAGGTAATATACATCAATGCATGTATAGACTGTGCATTGTGCATAAGTCATCAAAAATGATGAATTTTTTGTTTTGTGTTTGAGCAGGTAAATATACATCATGTGTCTTGGAGTTATTTTAGGTTTATTTATTTATGTTTGTAGCCAGGATTTTCAGGGGGGTCTTCCTTGATCAAACCTGATTTTCCTTAATCAGAAATGAATCCATAGCCTCTCATTTCTTGTGGAAATAAAAATATAATCTCTCTCCCAAAGTAACACATATTTTGAATTAAATTAAAAAGTCAAGAAATTTTTAAAATATATAGGTTGGTCGAATCGAGCAGTTTCATTAATTCAATAACTCTTAGCAGTCAAAAAATTCAAAGAGAGTACAATAACATACAGGATAATGTTTAGACAATTTTTTTGTCTGAATGTGTCTTTACTGAATATCTATATTCGTTTCTGTCTGCCTAAGCAAAAATTTAAATGGCTGGTTTACTTAGATAATGGCGTGCTGAAAGGCTAGTCTTATGTTAGGGGTACATTTACTGTCACCTCTGAGAGCCATGATTACCACCCCAACAATGAGAAGTTTCTGCCTCTACACCACCAGAGTAGTGGGACACCCACAGCTCTTAAATTCCATTTAAGTGTTTGGTAACAGAGATATGCTGCTTTTTTTGCTGCTAGCACTGATCCAGGAAGCCATCTCTTAAAGAAACTGCACCTCTGCTTGCCACCAGCAAATGGATCCTATTGTAGAAAAGATGGTTACCAAGATTCTGCCTTTGATGCAGTTTTAGTGTGTTTAGAATTCTTTTCCAAGTGGGTGTAGTTATACCATGCTGGAACACCATGTATATGTAGAACTTTCCTGTTCCAACTACTTGCTGACTGGCTGCTCCCAAATAGTCAACACAAATGCTTAATATCACTAATAAATGCTCAGCAAATAGCTCAGGTTTATTACTAGGTTACCTCTTACATTGAAATCCACCCATATTTCTTTCCTATGCTTTGCCATATAGCTCATTGCTTGTTACCTCATTTTCTATCTATCCTGCTTCCTCAGAGGCTGCCTGGCAACTACCCTGACTATGCCTTTCTTTATGCAAGTATCATTAGTTCGATTTACCCACCTAACTTTAACCTGCAGTGCTATAGGTCAATCAGCTTCTTTCATAACCAATGAAAATAATACATATTCACAGCGTGCAGAAGGATTATTCCGTAGCAGAGTGGCTTTGTTGTGGGAGACTGAGTTTTAAAAGAGAAATAACTGTTTTTTGTTGTTGTTGTTGTTGTTGTTTTACAGAAAACTCCTTGGTCCTCTGGCTCTTAAAATCCTTTTGACTCTTCTTCTACAATTACCCATGCACCTTAGGTGTAGTTGTTTCCTACATGTATCTACTGTGGCTAGATTCTAAAACACAGCATTTTAAAAAATAGCCCCATGTTAGAAAATGGTCCAAGAATGGAGACGTGTGAGGAGAATGCTGGGTGCTTGTGAGAAAACTCCAAAGAAATAAAACAAGTATCTTGTGATGTAGTTTCTTCAAAACACACATTGTTCATTGAAAAACTTTTCATGGTCCTCCCAGTTATAGTGGATAGGACTGAGTTTACTCCACATTACTCATTATTGTTTCTTGCTTTTATCTAATTAAATGTTTAAACTGTTGTTCAAATCCCCCAAAGGTAAAACTTGTCATTGCCAAATGTGGCTTGTCTTTATGATTATGTACAGATGAATTCATGAGAATATTACTCACATTATTTCTCTTAAGCTAGAGAGTATTATTTTTCTAGTGCTTTGACTAAGTTGGCTGTTGCATGAAAATATTACCCTTCATTTATTAGTTCCATTATACCAGGTTGCAATGCCTCTAGAGTAGTAAACAGTCTGATTTGCAAAGAGACATTCCCATGATAAGGAGACATAATCTTCCCTAAGAAAGAAAAAGCAATAATGCCAACCTCTACCAAATTGTCAGTTCTGAAAAGATATATACAAATAAGATTATACATACTGAACAGGGTATAGCTATGTGTTCAATATTTTATAACAATGAATGAAACATGCTGCCATGAGTTTGAAAGAGAACAAAAAGAGGATGGGAAAAAAGTGCATAATTGAAATAGGAAAAAAAAAAGAAAGAAAGAAATGGGATAATTGAAATGATGTGATTTTATTGTAATCACAAAAAGTAATTTAAAAATAAAAATATTTCACCATATATTGTACGCTGTCTCTTCATCCTTCTTACAAAACAAAATGTACACACCCAACTATGTCTACCACAATTCCTTCTTTTGTACATCATGAACTTTTGTGTTATGTAAGAGTAAAATCAATTAATATATTACTTTTATACATTCCCTTGATCTTTGTATTTTATCATAACAATAGGTAAATGATACTCACCCCTTAACATGGAAGTTTTTTACAGTAGATGACAACACAGATTCCTACAACTAGACAGTGTGCATAGAGTTATTTACCTTAGAATATTCAGCCTCAAAAAGGATATTTTTAACCACATGTTTCTGTCAAGAGAGCCAGGGAACTATGTGAAGCAGAAGATGGAAAGATTATAAAAGCAGAGTTGGTACACGACTCCCAGAAAATAGTATTTCCCAGACTCAATGGGACTGATACACTTATGAACCCATAGAAACTTTTGCAGCATGGACAAGATATCAACAAATTTAAGCCAGACAAAAATCCTAGAACAAAGCAGGGGAAATGCTCACAGAATTCCTTCTCCATTGACAGAATGAACAACAATATTCTCCACTGGGATGACACTAGCTGTATTAACTACACTTAACCGTATGATACATTCTTGTAAACTATTAACCAACACAGAAGAGTCTCCACGTTTTCATGTAAATTATGTTGGTGGTGGTGATGGTGGTTGGAGGGTTTATTTTTTTACTTTATTTTGAGAGATAAAGAAAATGAAAATGAAATTGAGTTGGTAGTGACAGAGAGGGCTGAACAATATAGTAGGAGAAAATTTTTTAACTATCAGGGCCCATATCAATGGCTCTGCTTCACCTTGTCTTAAGGTCAGAGAATTAAAAATTGTCCCTATTCCTCCAAGGTTAAAATCATAAGACCTAAAGTTCTAAGACATGGCTTCTGTAGGATATTTGGTCTTGGTCATGGATGCCTTATCTAAATAACAAGAGACTTGCTCTGAAGTATGGTTGCTCTTAACCTTTATGGCCAGTTAACCAGAGATTTAATCTGAGGCATGGTTACCAATTATTTGGAAAATTTAGGAAAAGTCTGTTTCTTCCTTGTATAATGATCAAGAAGTCTTTTGCCATGTTCCCCTTTTGTTTGGAATATTTAGGAATGGGGAAGAATAAACTTGGTGTGTTCAGTATTTACTGGATTGCCATGCTGATTCTATGCTGTGTATCTCTCTCTTTTTCTTAGCATCTTGACCTGACATTTCTTAATCTGCACAAGGCAAGTTGACTGAAGACCCAAAAAGATAGGTTACTACAGACTGACACCTCAGAATGGGACTACTACAGATGGCAACAACACCTAACAAAATGAGAGGAATTGATACACATTTCAAAATAACTTTGAATATTATTTCAAATCCCCAGTTGAAAAGAAATGTAGACTAGTACACTATACCAAAATCCAGAACCGCCTATTTATTATCTGTAATACACGAAATTCTGTAGACAAAGTTGGTGATAAATAACATTCCATAAAATAATTAAAGTTCAATAGACAAGTCTTTAATGAAACTAATAGTACTCTGATAGGATGATAAGATGAGAAATAAATCTTTCAGACTCTCTTAAGGAACGGCATCTAGGTCCTAGAAATATCTTTTATCCTATTGGTGGTCGTATTCTATCTGGAGAATAGAAATACAAAAGATAGTAAAGATATTTAGTAAGACTCCACTTTCTTTTTTTTTTAATTTAATATAACCAAGTCCATTTAAATGAAAACAAATATTTATAGACAATATTTGGGAATTTGGGCCTCGTTCTTTCAAAATACTTCCTGCTGGTAAGTGGCACTGTCATGGGGGATTCCAAGAAGATTCAGACATCCTGGATGTAGTCTATAAGGCTGCTTTGTCCAGCTGTTTTGAATGTAGGATCACATGGTACTCTGTTTCAGGTGGTCTGGCTTGATCAAACCACATTAGTCTGGAAGGAATCCACATCTTTTTTGTGGAAACAAAAACAGAATTCTTTTCCCCAGTAACTTGTCCTTGAACTTAAATTTTGGAGTCAAAGCATTTTTTTTTTTAGATATAGTAATCAGCTTTATTTTTTATTTAATTTTATATAACAAAGTCCAATTAAATGAAAACAAACATTTATACACAATATTTGGGAATTTGGGCATCGTTCTTTCCAAACTACTTCCTGCTGGTAAGGGGCACTGTCTTGGGGGATTCGAAGAAGATTCAGATATCCTAGCTGTAGTCTGTAGGGCTGTTTTGTCCAGCTGTTTGGAATGTAGGATCATCAAAGCATTTTTTTAAATTTAATTTATTATTTTACATGTCGATCCCAGTTCTTTGTCCCTCCCCCTCCCTACCTCCCTTCCTCCCTCCCTCCTTCCATTCCTTCCTCTTTCCTTCCCTCCCTTTTACCCTCTCTGCCCTCTCACATGCACTCTAACCAGCCTCCCCTACCATCCCCCCACCCCAATTCCATATGTAGGGGAATGCCATCCAGTTGGGGTCATGTAGATCTGACAGGGCATGTGAAGTAGGGACTAGGGCTTCTCTCCTGTCTCTAGGTTAAGGCAGTTATCCCTGCATGGAGGATGTGTTCGCAAAGTCTTTTGTGCACCAGGGATACCTCCTGGCTCTACTGTCTGAGGTCCCTTAGACTGCTCAGGCCTTCTGGCTGAGACCCATATTCAGGGGAGCCTGAGTCAGGTCCATGCTGGCTTCCCAGCAATCAGTCTGGTGGCCTGTTCGCTCTTCCTTGATCAGGTAAGCTGTCTCGATGTGTTTCTGCCACCTGGTTTTGTCCCCTCCATCTGCATCTGGGTTCTACTTCAACTCAGTGTTTATGTATGGGTGTTTGATTCCTGTTTCCAACAGGCATTAGTTGAGGTCTCCATGGATAAGTTATTTGTTGATCTCACTCTCCAGGAAGGGCATTTATTGTAGCCTTCCCACGGAAGCTCAAATTGTTAGTTGGCAGCAGTCTTGTAGTTCTCTAGACCTTTCTTTGTGTTCAATTTTATCTTCAAACCAATATGGGCTCCCTCTTTTATGTTATCTATCTATCTATCTATCTATCTATCTATCTATCTATCTATCTATCATCTATCTCTATCTCCCTTTCTCCTGTCTTCTATTCCTAACTAGGCTCCATATTCATAGTTACACACGTTTTTCCTTCACCCCTCCACTCGTTTTCTCCTATTTCTCTCTCCATTCGTTGCCCCCCCACTCCCCCTGCGCTCTGGGGGACTTGTCCCTTCCTGGATCAGTGAGGGACTTTATATTATTCTCTTAGAATACACTTTGTATCCTACTTCCTCTGGTGGTGTGAATTATATGGTGGTGATCCTTTGATCCAGGTCTAAATCCATATATGAGTGAGTACAAACTGTTCCTCTTTTTGTGACTGGGTTACCTCATTCAGGATGGCTTCTTCAAGTGCCATCCACTTGCCTGTGAATTTCAAGATACCATTATTTTTTTCTGCAGAGTAGTATTCCATTGTGTAGATGTGCCACATCTTTATTAACCATTCTTCAGTAGAGGGGCATCAAGGTTGCTTCCAGGTTATTGCTATTACAAATAGTGCTGCTATGAACATAGTTGAACAGATGTCTTTGTTGCATGGATGTGAATCCTTTGGGTATATGCCTAAGAGGGGGATTGCCGGGTCCTGTGGTAAACTTATTCCCATTTTCCTGAGGAACTGCCATACTGATCTCCAAAATGGCTGTATGTATTTGTACTCACACCAGCAGTGGAGGAGTGTTCCCCATTCTCCACATCCTCTCCAACATGAGTCATCATTGGTGTTTTTAATTTTAGCCATTCTGGCAGGAGTAAGATGATATCTCAAAGTTGTTTTGATTTGCATTTCACTGATAGCTAAGGATGTGGAGCACTTTCTTAAGTGTCTTTCAGCCTTTTTGATTTCCTCTATTGAGAATTCTTTCTTCAGTTCTGTACCCCATTATTTAATAGGGTTATTTGGTGTTTTGTTGACTAGTTTCTTGAGTTCTTTGTATATTTTGGAGATCAGCTCTTGGTTGGATATAGGATTGGTGAAAATCTTTTCAAGTCTGTGGGCTGCCGTTTGGTCTTGTCCACTGTGTCATTTGCCTTACAGAAGCTTCTAAGTTTGAAGAGGTCCCATTTCTAATTGTTTCTCTCAGTGTCTGTGCCCCTGGAGTTGTGTTCAGGAAGCAGTCTCCTATACCAATTTGTTCAAGGGTACCTCCTATTTCCTCTTCTAAGAGAGTCAATGTGGCTAGATTGATGTTGAGGTCTTTGATCCATTTGAACTTGAGTTTTGTGCATGGTGACAGACATGGGTCTAACTGCATTCTTCTACACATCCTCATACAATTGTGCCAGCACAATTTTTTGAAGATGCTGTATTCACCCCATTGTATAATTTTAGCTGTTTTGTGGAAAATCAGGTATTCATAGGGGTGTGGGTTAATATCAGGATTTTCAATTCGATTCCATTGGTCTACCTGCCTATTTTTATGCCAATACCAGGCTGTTTTCAGAACTATAGCTCAGTAGTAAAGCTTAAAGTCAGGAATGGTGGTGCCTCTTTACATTTTCTGGTATCTTCTTTAATTTCTTTCTTTAGAGTCACAATGTTCTTGTTATATAGGTATTTTACTTGTTTAGTAAGCACTACACCAACATACTTTATGTTGCTTGTGGCTATTGTAAAGGATGATGTTTTTCTGATTTCTTTCTCTGTCTCGAGGTCGTCTGAAAAAAGTAGGGCTGCTTATTTTTTTGAGTTTATCTTGTATCCTTCTAGGTTGCTGAAGGTGTTTATCAGCTGTAGGAGTTCCCTGGTAGAGTTTATTGGGTTGCTTATGTAAACTATCATATAATCTACAAATAGAGACAGTTTGACTTATTCCTTTCCAATTTGGTCCCCTTGATCTACTTTTGTTGTCTTATAGCATTAGCTAGAACTTCTAGTACGATATTGAAGAGATATGGAGGGAGAGGGCAGATTTGTCTTATTTCTTATTTTAGAGGAATTATCTTAAGTTTCCAGTTTGATGTCATTTGGTTTGCTGAATGTTGCTCTTATTATGTTTAGGTATGTTCCTGTTATTCCTGACCTCTCCACTACCTTTATCACAAAAGGGTGTTGAAATTTTTCGAAGGCTTTTTCAGCATCTAGGGAAATAATCATCTGGTTTTTCTTTTTCTGTTTGTTTATATGGTGGATCACATTGATAGATTTTTGTATGTTAAACCATTCCTGCATTCAAGGGATGAAGCCTACTTAGTCATGGTGGATGATTTCTCTGATGTATTCTTGAATTTGGTTTGCCAGTATTTTATGAGTATTTTTGCATCGATGTTCATCAGGGATATTGGTCTGTAGTTTTCTTTCTTAGTTGTGTCTTTGTGAGGCTTTGGTACCAAGGTTATTGTAGCATCATAAAAATAGTTTGAAATGAACCTTCAGTTTCTATCTTGTGGAACAGTTTGAGGAATAGTTGTACTAGTTCTTCCTTGAATGTCTTCTAGAATTCTTCATTGAATCCATCTGGCCCTGGACTTTTGTTGGTTGGAAGGCTTTCGATGACTGCCTCTCGTTCATTGCTGATTACAGATCTATTTAAGTTGTTTGCCTGTTTCTTTGTTGAGTTTCTGATTTGTGGTCCTGTCTAGTGTTGAGGGTGGTGTATTGAAGTCTTCCACTGTAAGTGTGTGAGGATTTATATGCGCTTTGGATTTTAGTAGTGTTTCTTTTACAAATGTGGGTGACTTTTTATTAGGGGCATAGCTGAACCGAACTGAGACTTTGTGTTGATGGATTTCTCCTGTGATGAAATGAAATGACCGTCTTCATCTCTTTTGATTAATTTTGGTTTGAAGTCTAACTTGTTAAATATGCCTGTTTGCTTCTTATTTCCATTTGATTGGAAAATCTTTTCCCAACCTTTTACCTTGAGGAAATGTCTATCTTGGAAGCTTAGATATATTTCTTGTATGCAGCAGAAGGATGGATTCTGCCTTCGTATCCATTTTCTTAGCCTCTGTCTTTTTATAGGTGAGTTAAGACCATTAATGTTGAGGGTGAGTAAGGACCATTGATTGTTGGTGCTTCTTTATTTTAGGTTTGTTGTTGGCAGTGGTATTGTGAATATATTAGTTCTGTTTTACCATTGGTTTCTGGTGTAGTTGGATTATCAGTTGCCTACCTTTTTGTGGGCATAGTTACCTTCCTTGGGTTGGAGTTTTCCTTCCAATAATTTCTGTAGGGCTGGGTTTGTAGATACTTATTGGGATAATCTGGTCTTGTCATTAAATATCTTGTTTTGTCCATCTATAGTGATTGAGAGTTTTGCTGGATATAGTAGCCTAGGCTGGCATCCGTGTTCTCTTAATACTTTTAGAACATCTATCCAGGACCTTCTGGCCTTGAGGGTTTCCATGGAGAAGTCAGGTTTAATGTTGATAGGTCTGCCTTTATATGTTACCTGTCCTTTTTCCTTCGCTGCTCTTAATATTCTTTCTTTATTCTGTATGCCACGGTGTTTTGATTATTATATGGCAAGGGGTCTTTTTTCTTTGGTCCAGCCTATTTGGTGTTCAGTATACATCTTGTACTTTCATGGGCATGTCCTTCTTCAGATTTGGAAAGTTTTCCTGGATGATTTTTTTGTATATGTTTTCGGCACCTTTGAGGTGGGCTTCCTCACCTTTCTCTATGCCTATTATTCTTAGGTTTGGCCTTTTCACGGTGTCCCACATTTCCTGGATGTTTTGTGTTAAGGATTTGTTGGATTTATGATTTTCTTTGGTCGATGAATCTATTTCTTCTAGTTTATCTTCTGCGTCTGAGATTCTGTCTTCCATCTCTTGAGTTCTGTTAGTTATGCTTGTGTTTGCAGTTCCCATTTTTTTTGCCCAGTTTTTCTATATTCACCATTCCTTCAGTTTCTATTGCCTTTATTTTCTCTCTTTCAGTTTTCAAGTCTTGAACCGTTTTCTTCACTTGCTTAGTTGTTTTTTCTTGGCTTTCTGTACTTTCCTTAGGGAATTTGTTCACTTCTTCAACTTTTTTGTTTGGTTTTTCCTCCATTTCTTTAAGGGCCTCTATCACTTTCACGATGGTAATTTTTAAGTCGTTCCCTTCTGCTTCCTCTGTTTTGTTGTTGTGTTCCTTTCTAGTTGGTGTAGATTCCCTAGATTCTTGTGGTGTCATTCCTGTCTTTCTGTTGTTAGGTGTTTTCTTGTATTGCCTTCTTCCCATAACTTCTTCCAGGAGGTGTTGGTGGGGGGTCTCCCCTTCTCACTATGGTACTTCCCCGGTGGGCTTAGGTGGGTCAGAGATTCAATATCTGTAGTTCTTTGTGTTCCAAGCTCTATAGGAGGTCTCTCCACAGACAGGGACCCAAGGATGGGGTCAGGGCTGAGGATCCAGTAGAAGATGCCTCTCGCCAATGGCTCTAGCCAATGGCTGGCAGAAGAAGACAAAGGCTGAGCTGAAACTTGGGAAGATTTTGCAGGATAGTCTGATCTCACTGGAAACTGGAACTCTCCATCTGAGGCCTCTTTCTTTAGCAAAGGCCTGGATTTGGGGTTCAAGGATCTTGCTGGCAGGAACTCAGAATGGACCTGTAGCGATAGTTGGATCTCTGGGAGAGGTCCCGGACTCCAGCAATGGACTGGAGGTGGGGTCAGAGACCAAGCAGGTGGAAATTGTGGGTGGTCCTGCGTGGATAGGCAGGTCTCCTTTGTTCAGAGTTTTTCTGAGAATTCTCTGAAGTAGGGTGGACTGTTGGCTCCACCCTCTGTCCCAGTGATCAATTAGAGGGGCAGGACCATGTGCAGGGTAGGGCACAGGGTAAGGGGAGCCCAGACTCCAATTTCTTGTCACATTAATATCTTGTCCTGTTTGATACCAGAATTAATGACCACATCTACCTAATTTGAGGGTGCGAATAAAAATCTAAGGCATAAAGTAGACAGGTGTAGTCTGAGTAGACCATCTGGCCTGATGAATAAACAATGGAAATATAGTACCTATACAATATGGGAATCTCTTGAGTCCCTAGACCAAGGCCATGCACTGCCCAGAAAAAATTCCACACTGTTTAGCATGGGGTATTGACAATCTCTCATAGGAGAATGCTGGAGACACACTGTGATTATTTGTATGTAATGGTTCCCAAAGGTTCATGGGCTTGAATGCTTGATCACCTCTTACTGAAACTCTTTGAGAAGTATTAGAATATGTGGCCTTGTTGGAGAAGGTGTACCGCTTTTTCATCTTCAAAGGCTATCCATGAAATAAATAAATAAATAAATAAATAAATAAATAAATAAACAAACAAACAGACAATTTGGGGCCAGAGAGATGGCTCAGTTGATAAGAGCACTGGCTGTTCTCCCAGAGCAGCTGGGTCCAATTCTCTGCATTCACATGGCAGCTCACAGCTGTCAGTAATTCCAGTTCAAGGGGACCTATCACACATAGCAAAACAACAATAAAAAAGTTCAAACAAAATTATGCAAAGCACATCCATGGCCAAGTCTCTCAGTCTCTAACTTTTTCTCTGCAACTTGTAGATTATATCAGCTACTATTCCAGCTCCATGCTTGCCTGTCTGTCACCTGATATCCACTATGATGGTCATGAATTGATCCTGTAAAGCTGTAAGCAACCAAGCTATTAAATACTATATTTGAGGAGTTTATTTTGTTATAGTGTTTTATTGTGGCAATAGGACCGAGAAAACAACATTTAAATATTTAAATAACAGTAGTCCTTCCCAAACCTTTCTTTTCCTGTCTCCTAATAATTATAAGTGAGCTATGTGAACAGATTGACACCTATGTGAGACTTTTCTCTTTTTTTCTTTGCATAAGTTGCACCATAATTTTTTGGCATAGCATTATTTTTTCTGCATGCTTTTCTTTATTAAATTTAGTATATTTTCACTTTAAAGTGGATAGCTTTAAAACTATTTCATAAAGTAACTAGGCATTATTTGAATAGTCTGACATTTTATATTTGAGTGATGTTTAATATTTTATTTTACAAGAAGATCCCTACTAACAAGTAAACATAACTGAATCCAAAAATGTAAAGTTATTTGTAGTGTAGGTTCATTAGTGTCTTATTTCATTTTTTTCCTTTCTTGATGCTATTTATTCATTTTTATCAGTTATAATACATAGCAACCGGTTTGTAATGACATCTCTCCTACTTTGAGCCACATATTTCCCTGCACAAAAGAGGAGTAATTTGCTCTTCTGATGCAATTCCTGATGCCCTATTGGTATTTGTGGTATCCTGAGTAAAATTTGCAGACTTCTTAGTGCAATTAATGAAGACTTTAGAAGAGACATGCTGCCCCCTGTAAAGAAAAATTCTTTGAAAATCTTTTGTAATTTCTTGTGGATTTATAGTGAAAAGCAGACAAATCACGGGTTTAACAAGGTAATTACCAGAGTTTCCATGTAAATGTACATTCTTTTACCAAAGGTATTTGCATCGAAAGGGGGAGCTAGGTCTTTAATCCCTGCAACTGTAAGTAAAGTCAGGTAGATCAAGAGTGTCATTCTCAGCTTCCAGAGATCCTGCCTCAAGACATACAAAGAAAAAAAATAGTGTGTGAAACTTCGTTAGAAAATATAGATCACAATTTCTTTCCATTTTATAGATTTCATAATTACACATTACTCTGTTAATAAAAATTTATGTGAAATGTCTCTGACATCAGTAATTAAATATTTACAAAGGACTTAAGTCAATTCCTGCTGGTATGAATAGCATTTGTTTTTATAATATGTTTTCTATGCTCACACATAACCTGCTGTTATTTACTAGGTATGCATGAGTGATCTCTTCTCATTTGATTTGTTCATTTTAATTATGTCTAAATAATTTATCACCCTGGATTTGTATATTCACAGCCAGTCCTCATTGTATTTGGAATTATTTTTCCTATAAGCCAAAGCTCAAACTTTTCAGTTAACAATAGACTTCATTTAGGATATACAGTATAGTTCTTTTGTTTTCAGCTAATGTAAGAACATTCTAAACATTTCATTAGGACAATTATGTACTGCCTGTCATAGATCTATATTTTGAATACTTAACAGCCTATGACATGTTCCTCCCCTTCCAATCTTTACATATACTTCCCCAAGGTTCTGTGGCATGGGGATACATGGATGCCTTATTTTGATTTTGGGGGATTTCTACAAATTCCTTCTCTTCTGTTTGTGTGTAATCATATCTTCTTATGAGATATTCTTAACTATCTCACCAAGGATCTTTCCCTCAGAAGGAGTGCGTTTTTTGCATAAAATGTCAGTTTGCTGCGGTGACTATCCTATTATTTTCAAATTTTAAATACCGTGGATAGATATCTGTATGCTTAACTGTAATTTTTGCTGATGTCATTTTTAAAAACTAGCAAAGTTAAATATAGTATTGAACTAAGCCAACTTTGCTCCCTTATTTTAGTAAACTCTACAGCATCCATTGTCTATATGCTATTTCTCTGTCTTATTCACTTTGTTGTTTGTATTTTCATTCTGCCATAGCAGAACTCAGTGGAAAACATGAATCTCATTTCTCACTGTACATTTTTGCCCACATTATTGAGACTATATGACCTCCTTCTATGTCTTGATTTCTCTGACCAGGTTAACTTGTAGCTGGTTATGTAACATCGGTGTCTTCTGTGAAAGCTTTCTGAGCCATATATTACTTTACACTTACTACACTTTGGGAACTCTGGTACTCTTTCCTGGGAGAACTGCCTTCATGATCTCTTCTGTAGCCAAACATCACATGCATTCTCTACTCACTGAAGTATTTGTTTATAGGTTTATCTCACATCTTTAGAGATGTTTAGACCTCTTCTATATTTAATGAAAATATGAAGCACTTCTTCACCTACAGGACTAATCAGAGAAAAATCAAACTTTTCTCTTAGCCATTAACTATGTTTCAGCTAGCCTCCTATGCTATTATCATTGACCACACTATGATACCTCATCTATTCATTTTCAAACAAATAATTTTTAATCTTCTACATGACTTAGAGTGCTGTGGAATAACCTTAAGTTCACTGTGAAATTGTATTGCTTCTATTGTTAATGAAGATCTGACTGGCCTATTGCTGGGCAGGAAGTGATTGGGCAGAAGAGCTTGACTAGTAGGACTCTGGGAAGAAGAAAGGCAAAGCCACCAGAGTCATGAGTGAGAGACAGATAAAGCAAGAAATAAGCGTGCTGTACTGAGATTTGGAACAAAGTCATGTGATATAACATAGCTAAAATGTGGGCTAACTTAGATTGTAAGAGCTAGTTAGTAACAAGCCTAAGCTGAGCATTGATAATTAATATTAAATAACTGTAGGGTTATTTGGATGCCTGCTGGAAGGACAGAACAGACCTACAACCCCAACCAAACCTTTGCCTATTCATGGGGCTTAACTTTAGGCAATGTATATCCTGGGAAAGCTTAAGAAAAGATTTCAAAAACACAAAATGGAGCCAAATATGGCTTCCCATCCTCAAAATTTCCTTCCAGTCACAACACAGAGAAGCATCTCTTGGCAGCTAATGGAAAGATGCAGACAGCTGTCAAGCACCATGTACTAGCGCCTTCCATTAAGTAAAGCCATGCTTGCATCTGACATAACAATTTAAGATTCATCTCATAAGATCACCAATACTGTTGCTCAGTAAAGACAGATACACAGGGAGGAAACATCCTCTAAACAGGTAACAGTGTTTTTTAAATATGTACAGAGGCTTACAAGAAAAGATATATATATATATATATATATATATATATATATATATATATATATTTGTAGATTAAAAATGGTTAAAATAATAAAGTACTTAAAGAATAATGCAAATAAATAAATAATTAAATATGTGAATAACAAGCCATGTAAAGACAGGAAATACAGAGTCTAGTTCCTGCATGTTATTGTATGGTAATTGAATTTTTTGACTACTGATGAAAGAACACTAGATTCAATGAAACATCAGGTTATAAAAGTTGATAAACTAAATACATTAGGTGAAAAGAAAGAAAGAAAGATGGAGAGATAGAAAGAAAAAGAAAAAGCAATTGTATCTGTGTTGTGTTTCTCTCAAATGCATTGTCCTTGTTTGAGATGATCTATAAGATTACAATAGGGAGGGTAGAATAAACCACATACATTTATCATGAACTGAAGGCTGAGACCCCCAATATCAAGGTACTAGAGGATCAGATAGTTGGTGTGGATGATCGTACTAGCTAATGAATGCTTCCTCTCTCTGTATCCATATCCATGCGAACGTTTGGCAGGGAGCAGAACTCATTTGAAAGTCTTAATTCCTATGTCCTAATTGTATCTCAATATTTGCAGGATTCAGTAACATCACATTATAGTCCAGCATTCAAAGTATGCATTTTTAGGGTTTTTATTCAAATCAATATATAGAGACTTTGAATCACTGAATCTGTTGGTGTTTATCTGTTATCAATGACACATTAGACCACTGTTTTCCATTCATTCACAAACTGTGTGGAGAGCAGCTGCTGTGCTATAGATGCAGCCATAGATGGAGAACATGAGTATTTATATAGGAGAATTATTAATCCTGATAGAGTCCTTCAGGAAGGGGGAAATAGGCACAGCTGCACCCATCTCTACCAGGAAATTTGATAACATCATCACATTATCAACCCTTGTCTTTAAAAGGTTCCAGGATTTTCCAGGTGCCAAGGCTAGGAATGCACATTTTTTCCTTCTAACAGTTCGATTCTGAAATCACATAACCACTTCAGGCTTCATAAGGTTGCAATCAATACCCTTTTCAAGCTGCACTTTCAGTGAACACAATTTAGCAATGCTACACAAGTAAAGCATTTTCTGATCTGAAAACAATGGGGACATGACGCCATAAAGCTGTATCTATGTCTGTGCTGATATCCTGAAACTGCAATTTAATTTTGCAGCCAACCATGTGTAATTCGTGTGTGACACATTAACAAATGAATGCCTAGTCCATCTCTCTGACTTCCTGTCAGGATTTGGGTCTCCTGATGCCTTCAGGCAAGTCAGAGTGAGTTTCAACCCATCCAGAGCAGCATATGAGAGAATTGAATGCTCATAAATGTGGACTGATGAGAACAACATGGTATGGCAAGGAAATTAATGATCTCATAGAAAATGATACACAGCAGAGAAACAAATCAGGGGCAAACTGACATTTTACTGAGTTCCTCGGAACTATCTTAAATATAATATAGAGTATTTGAATTATTGTTTATTAAAACTATTAAACATCTGCCAGAATTTCAAACTAAGGAATCAAATAGAGTGCAGACTGTAATTTGATTTCTCTGTATATATTTTGTGTATGATGGCTTTGCCATAGGAATATTGGACCTGGTATAATCAGCTTGAGCCTTTCCTAAATGTACTCTCTGGTAATGATGCATGCAGAACCCATGTCAGTCTTGGAACAGAAAAGTACTTTAAACAGTATCCCAATCAGAAGTCAACACTTTGTACCAGATTTAGGACACTAGAGCTCCTGGATCTTGGAGTAGAATAACTCAGCAAGCCTGCTAAGGTTAATAATGGAGAACAAAGCAAGTTTAGTGTATAGACTGCAGGAGAATATAACTGATCTGGCACTAGGGAAATGTCCAGAGACCTACAAGGATGGCCCCAATTAACAGTCTAAGCAATAGAGTGGAGACAACCTTAAATGCCCTTCCCTAATAATAGGATTAATGACTACCGTATATGCCATCCTAGAGCCTTCATTTAGTAGCTAACAGAAGCAGAAGCAGACCCCCACACCTAAACAATGAGCCGGCCTCCTGGAATCAAGTCATAGAGAGGGAGAGGTCACGAGCAAATGGGTCAATAACAGGCTTTGGAAACCCACATAAACAACTGACCTGAATAAGGGGGAGCTTATGGACCCCAGACTGATAGCTGGGAAACCACGTTAGGACCAACACAGAAGCCCTGAACATGTGTCTCAGTTAGGAGGTCTGGACAGTCTATGGGATCTCTGACAGTGGAACCAGGATGTATCCTTGGTGCAGGAAAGGACTTTGGGAGCAAATTGCCCATGAAGGGATATTTCCCTAACCTAGATGTAGGAGGGAGTGTCTAGTCCCTACTCTAAAGTACTTGATAGATTTTGATGGTCCCTCATGGAGGGTATCAGCCTCCCTGGAGAATGGATGGGGGATGGAATGGAGAGGTCTGTGGAGGGTATATGAGGATGAGAGGCAGAGGGTTTGGGATTGATACGTAAAATAAGAAAGAAAAAAAAAAGACTATACATAATCTCAAGTGGCAAGTACAATTTATTGTTATGGTCCCCATAGCATGGCCATGTGTAGGAATTAAAGCAATTCAGTCTTAGGTTATTTCCTATAATCTGTGTAGTAAGCTTAATTTAGCATTAACATGTATATCTTATCATTTGTATCACATTAAATCAGGTTGAGATATTTTAAGAATATTTATCAAATGAAATTACTGAAGGCAGCAACAACTTGCTTGGCTGATTATTTGAAAGATCTACTCTTTATAATAGGGTGGACTCAAAAGATATTACAAACTTACATTTTGGAGAATTTATTTTTTATATATGTTACAAAAGCAACAGGATATGCATCCAATTAATATAATTCTACCATCATGTTATAGTCTTCCAAGAATTTTGGCTTCATAAAATGCTTATAACATATAACAGACACAAAATGGTTTAGTTTATGACATTTACAACAGAAAAGCACAAAATACCTAACTATAAATCTCATTAGAAATTCAGAAATTAAAACTGAAATTATTAAACATGAGGAAGCTACCTGAGAATTTTTATATTAAAAAAAAATCGTGAGTCCATTTCCTTTCCTTTTATATATACACATTTGTGAAAAATGTGGAAATGATACAGACTTGAAATTTGATGACTATATAAAATAATCATGTGTTGGTCATTACTCTTGGAGAAACTCATGAGAAAGAATATTAAAATAACTTCAAAGGAATTTTGTTCTGTAAGCACAAAAACAAACTGTTAATTGTGGTGTGCCAGAGTGTCTGAGAGAACTTTTAAACTGGTGCTTAAGAATTGTAGGCTTGGTCCAGTTTACCAATTGATTAATCAGAATAGAGCCACAAGTCAATGATAAAAAACATTTAAATAAATCTTACAAACAGTCTAGGCATTGCTGAGAAAGTAGACTGCTTAGTGCCCTTCTGATGTTCTTGGTAGGATCCAGATGCTGACTTAGTAACCTGCTTGTTGAAAGAGTTCTTGTTCTGTGATGTCACTTTGAAAAATATTAATCCAAGCAAAATAGAGTCATAGTCATCAGAATAAAGCTATGATCTAGGAAATTATGTAACCTCTATAGTTGAATCAAATAAGACTTGAGCAAAAATAGCACAACCTAAGGTGATTTTTCTGGACAGTCCTGGTTTGGTTCCATTACCCACATACTGGTTCACAGCTATTTGCAATTCTAGTTTCAAGGAATCTAATGCTGTTTTCTAACCTGAAGGTACCAGGCAAGTATATGATGTACATACTTTAATTTAAGAAAAACACTCCTACACGGAAAATAAAATTAAGAATACTGCTTTATGTACCCTTATTTTTTTTTTTTTAGGACAATCCACGACCAAAGCAACTTAAAAAATAAAGCATTTAATTGGGTGCTTCTTTACAGTTTTATCTGGCAACGGATCTCTAGTGACACACATGTTCCAACAAAACCAAGCCTCCTAATCCTCCCCACACAGTTCCACCCACTATGGATCAAACAGTCTAACATATGAGCCTATGAGGGCATTCATATTTAAACCCATTCAATCTTTAAAAGAAGTAAAATAAAATAAAAAGTGACAGCAAGCTGCTTTTGCTAAGCAAAGTCTCCACATTAATTAAATATTGTAAAATACTTGAGGTAATATTGGAAAAGGTTAAATTAAATACTGTGATTTCATCACAGAGTATACTTTGATGTCTCATGATGCTTCTCACTATGCACTATTTATGGATTCTGAATCACTAGCACATTAGGCATGTTAATCTACACTAACAGGATGGCAAACAATGCCATTTTTAATGTGTCACACAGACTTCCAAGTAGTATTTTTCTTTCTGGGTCTGTCTTTATCCTGTCCTAGGCCTCCTCCCATCCCTTCATGTCCATCTGTCTGTATATTGTTCCCTTCCCTTCCTCCTTTTCTCTTTTACTCTACATCCATGTAACATGTCTCATCTTTCCCCACAGGTAGAAATGCTGTTAAGCAGATTCCCTGACAGAACCGTATCACTAGAATGCAGCAAAAGAGCACCAGAACCTACGCCAAAGTCAGAACTGGGTACTAAGCCTGACTGTGGTAGATTCCTCGTTCTAGGTAATTTCCTGAACGTGGAGATGTGTCCCTAACCAGTCAAAAGTTCAAAATCATTAGAATGAGGCAATCTAGGGTTAAATTTCAGGTAAGATGAAGCAACACATGTGAGCACACAACATTTTTAAATCCAGACATGGAAAAGACCATGTAGAGCATACAGCTATGTGTTTTCCAGGTTTACTAAAGTTTGGTTGCTCTAG
Organism: Phodopus roborovskii; assembly: GCF_943737965.1. Lineage (NCBI taxonomy): Eukaryota > Metazoa > Chordata > Mammalia > Rodentia > Cricetidae > Phodopus > Phodopus roborovskii. Next base: position 597,813 of record NW_026126436.1, read on the forward strand.
GTTTTAGGTATATTTTGAGTCCTCTAACTAAAGTCTAACCCCAGCTGGGGTTCAGCTCCAGCAATCACTCATTTTACTTTAAGATATTTGGAGTCTTTCCTTTCACTAACTGAAAAAGCAATGTGGCCCACAGTTACCAAAATAAATTAACTTCTCAAACAACATGATATCGTTTTATGCTTTTGTGTATGCAAAAACAAACTTAAGTAGTTTCAGACCATTTATAGAAAATGTGGGAGTGAGAGCCCCACTTCCACCCTATGGCTGAGACATCAAAATGTCCTAGTTCACAAGACTAAGCAACATAAGGAGCCCATCCGTCCTTGTTGGTGGGAGGGGTCAAAAAGCCAAGAGTGCCTCTCTTCATCACCTCCCAACTTCAAATGCCTGATTAAAGATCAGGCCCCAGGATATGCAGAAGGAGAAACAGAAATGGATAATTTGACGCAGGCAACGCAGCAGATTAAAAGAACAAAAATGTCTGAATGTGGTAAATGTTTCAGTACTTTAATTGCATTGTTTCCAAACCGGAGCTCTACTGCTTTGGGCTGTGTAATGATAAAGCTTGTCCTTGAGCCTGCAGAACAGCTCTTGATAAAATTCAGGTTGTAGGTTCTAAAACTCAATTCAAAATTGCATTTTCTTGCTTATGATTTTCTGAGCCTTGAAAGTGTTTTTTGACTGTGGGACTCGGAGAAAAATGACAGAACAATTCTCTGGAGAATTGGCAACAGGACTGTTCCTGTGGGTGTGGAAATTGGGACTCTCCTGGGAGAGTCATGTCTGAGGGCACTCAGGTGGGGCGCCCCTTCTGAAAGGCTCTTCCACTTGTGTACCCTTTTTAGTCACGGCCTAATTATCCCTGACAGGGAAGGTGCAGATCAGGGGAGCTATGCTGCATATTTTGCTCTGGAAAATTCTGTCTGGAGTTTACAACCAAGATCTGAGGCAGAGGTCTCCAGAGTCACTTGGAAAAGGTCTCAGAAGCTGCACAAACTCAGCCAGCTCTAATGTCAAAGGAGGCAAAATTTCTTGGGAGAAGGATCACATTTGTATTTTAAAGTTATAGAAGAGGAGGCAGAACAACTTTAAAAAGTATGATAATGCTTTTTCTTTCTTTCCTTCTTTCTTTTGTTAAATACTTAATATTCAGGGCACATGGTTTACATAGACATTGCTTATATCCCAGGAGTGTTGAAAAGTTGCACGGAGGTGTGGGCTTTCCCTTTCCCACAAAATAAGTAAGACAATCAAGTGCTAAGCCAGAAAGCTTTTATTATGTTTCATTTTTCACATTTCTTTTAAATTTAATGAGAAATTCAGAAGACACTTTTCCTTGTCACTTAAATTGTTTTCATAACTTTATGAGATGTTGGGTGTTTTAGTAGCTTATAAGAGAAACAGGAAAAAGAAGCAATGTGTTCATTTACACTAAATAATAATAATGATGATGATGATCAGAGAACAAATAAATGTAGACTTCATGTAAGGTTAGGTAAATTTAGAGTAAAATAAAAGATAGAAATAGATTTTTGTGCTCCTTTTGAATCTTAAAAATTAATCACCTTTAAAGTACAAGTTTTTTTCATATTGAATACCTCAGGAAATAAGATAAATACACTGCTTCAAAATTGTTACACTGGATCAGAATTTCTTTTAAGTTACTGAAAAGAGTCAGAGATGTCTGGAAGTGATGATGATGATGTCTATGATAGTTAATGTTATTGTTATCAAGGGCTCACATTGTAAAACAGCAACATTTTTATGAATACATTATTTAATTCTCAACAATGATAAAAAAATTTTTGTTATTACCTTCATTTTATAGGTGAGAAAACTGGTTCAAATAGACTTAAAGGCAGTGTTAAAGGTCATTTCAAAATTGCAAGTGAATAAAATTTCATCATTTCACCATCATCTCCTGGCCTTTTATCATATGCTGATTACTTTCTAAGCCCTGTTTTACCTGTTCTACCAACTAAATCGCCACCTTCGAGATTTTAAACTCTTTCAGGACTCCCTGCTTAGATATACAAATGTATTTTATTTGATAGCATGGTGATAAGCTATAGTACTGTCAACTGTTGAAATGAATATGTTTATATTAATCAGGTAATAACGACAAATGAACAAGTAAATAATACACTAAAACTTCAATCATGTGAATGGTAAGTCTCTTTAATATTTCAGAATATCTATGTTTATTGGAATCCATAGGATAAAATATATTATGTAACACATGACTTTCAGTTTTTTCCCAATACTGAGTTGAAGGCTGGGAGTGCAGTTCATTACTTGTCATTCTGTCATGCTGAAGTTTCAATTCCTAGAATGTCTGAGAGAAGAACCGAGTATCAGCCAGGCAAACAATCTGTAGCACACCTTTCAACTTTAGTTAGAAAATGATTGCCTAAAAATTTTTTCAAAAATTCTCTTTCCATGTTTTATGTTTTTTTTATTCACTATTAAGAATCACATGACACCCTTCAGTCTTCTGCTGGATCAGAAATGTGCAAACTGCTTAAGTACATATGCAGTTTTGTTTTAGTTCAAATGAGGCCAATCCTGCTTCCTCTGCTAGTCTGCTTGGTTCAGCAGATTGGGAGGGGCTAATTTGTTCTTCTGATCTCCTCCACAAAAAAAGGCCAGGTACTACCGTTTCCTTGTCGGGGATGGGGAGGAACAGTATTGGAGGATTAATCAAGACTGACTCCTAAACTCATGCATGGACCTTCTGTGGCTTCGTTGCAGAACCACACACCAGATGCAGATGAACATCCCTACAACCTGCTGCCAAAAAGTCCAATAAATGTCTCTGATGCAAAAAAAAAAAAAAAAAAAGAATCACATGACATACATGTTTTGAGGTGTCTAGGATATCATTAACAAATACTGAAATAGAGAAATTAATAGTTATTGTTTTGTTTTGCTTTTTTCTTCTAGAATTCATGTTATGGATATTTGTTCATAATTTAAATGCATCCAACTGAAAAGGTGCATTTTCCTAGTGAATATAGGAACCATCAATGAGATCAATGGGCTAATGTGTTTAGTGTTTGGTAACAACACATATACATTTATTTGCTTTAAAAGACATAGAATTTGCCAAAGCTTATATTGAATGCAATAACAGAGACTAAGAACGACAAATACCACATATTCCACATACACTGATCATCTTTGGCTCCTAGTTCTAATTCATTAAGTGTGAGCATGTAACATACAGTTATTTTAGAAATCAGGATAATTGAAAGGATAAAAAAATAACATGGGATGGGGAAGTAGTACTAGAGAAGGGCATAGAATACATTGTGATGTGAAGGGAGGAATGAGAGAGCCAGGGAACAAAACTGAAGGTAATTTAGGATGAATAGAGACAGAAAGGAGGGGGATGGAAGCATAACACTGAACATACCTTAAAAGGCGAAATGATAACATTAATTTTTATTTACCAAAATTGTTTATAATGCATGTATGTTTATACATACAAAATATAATTTATGTGCAGTTAAGCCCAATAGGCAGGTAATGCTTATCACTAAAGACATCGATTACTCAATCAAAACAGTGCCAGACAAAAGAAACTCACTTTTCAGATGTTGGTCAGGATAGTTCAGGAGACTCTCAAAACATCAGTTCATTGCCATTACCTTTGGTTGCTTTGCAGAGGTTGAAGGTCAGTTCCTATGTTTGAAGACAGGTGAATGGACACTGGCTTCAAAGAAGCTGAATTGGATCTAACTTAAATACCTCTTCCCTTAGTCCTGGAATGTGTGATTGAAGCTATCAAGACAGAAACCCAACCCATGTTCCTATCCAGTTGTGACACCCACCTTTGAACCATATTAAGACATCTACAAATGTCAAATTTTGATACTCATGCTTTGGTTGCAATTTAGACTTAGACACACTCAACAGAGTGAATTCATACATGGTACTGTATACCTTACCAACTACTTTGGGCCAGTGAGTCAAGTGAGTCAAGAATTTTTGTAAATTGTGTATTCTGTCACTTTACTGACAGTAATAATCACTTTTGAACATTGTCTGTTAGAATTCTTAGAATTTTTTATTATGTGTAATATTATAACTTCCACAAAAGTGGAAATTTAGATATTTTTCTTATAGATAGTAATTTAAGCATTATTAACAAGATTTGGGAAAAATTCTGTCTTATTCTGGTTTTAACAAGATTGTTTTGAGATTTTTCTCCTTTTAGAATGAAATTGTCTGTGAGTTGTCATATACAGTCTTTAATCCACTGAGACATGTTGCCCATAGTTGGCATTCCGGTATGTTATCATTAATGCATTGTGCTGATTAGGTTTTTTTATTTTTATTTATTTATTTTGTCAAATTGACTCAAACTAGAGAAGCCTACAAAGAAAGAATCTCAATTGAGCAATCACATTCTTCAGATTGTCCTATGGGCATTTCTGTGAAGCATTTTCTTGATCAATGGTTGCTGTTTGAGCATCCAGACTACTATAATTACTGTTCCTCTTAGACAAGTACAGAGGGCTGATCTCCAAATATACAAAGTCACAAAACTGGGCATCAAAACACCCACAACTAAAAAATGTGTACAGAGCTAAACAGAGAATTCTCAGCAGAAGTACCTCAAATAGCTGAAAGACAATTAAGAAATTGTTCAGCATCCTTAGCCATCAGGGAATTGCAAATCAAAACAACTCTGAGATACCATCTTATAACTGTCAGAATGACTAAGTTTAAAACACTAATGAAAGATTGTACAAGAGAGGAAGTGGAGTAAGGGGAACATTCCTCCATTTCTGGTAGGAGCACAAACATGTTGGGGGAAGAACAAACAGGGAGAGCAAGAAAAGAGAGAGTAACTATGGGGTTAGCTAGAAATCGGGAACTAGGAAAATTACTGGGAATCCACAAGAATAACCCCAACTAAGAATCTAAGCAATAGTGAAGAGGATACTTATATTGTCCTTCTCCTGTAATCAGAATGATGACTACCCAGTAATTGATGAAAGCAGAAGTAGAGATCCACAACTAAGCACTGGGCAGAAATCCTGGAGTCTAATTGTAGAGAAGGAGGAAAGATAATATGAATAAAAGGGTCAAGTCCATGATAGGGAAACCCACAGAAACAATCTGACCTATTCAAGCAGGAGTTCACTGATACTGTACTGACAGCTGCTTGTACTACAGAGTAACCACTAAAGTAGACTGAAGACACCATACCATATTTTATTTCAAATATAAGAAGCAATATAAAGCAATATAAGATGCATGAAGACCTAGATACAATTCCAAGGAACACAACAAAATAAAATCACCTCTCCTTCACTCTCCTTTTCTTCAGGAGGTCTTTTATGCTAGTGTAGACTGTAGGAAATATGAGGCTGAAAATGAATTTACTGCTTTCTCCCCTTTCTCTTCTGAATACAGACTTGCAGAGGAGCATGTGCTGGACCAGGGCTCCCACTCTAATGCCCTCAGAGCAGCCTACACCACTGTGAACAAGGTCAGTTCTATTGTGCTGCCCAGGCAAGGTGTAGGACATGCTCTCCCATGTGCTGTTGCCAGTTAGGGGCAGGGCCAGTTCTCCTAGTTGTGAAGTCAGTGATGGGTGTGGCCCATTCTGTGCAGCCCTTTCCTCTTTGCTTTCAATGGTAACAGGACATTATCACAGAACAAAGCTATGACACTGCCACATACCCAGACACAGGCCTTGGTAGCAGCCAAAAGCCAGGACATCACAGGGGCTTTGGGTGGCAGGCTACCCACCATACTCCAATCCTCATCACTTTAATTTTTTGAAATATACCTGTCTTCCCAGGACATGAATCACCCTGTCTCTTTCGCATATGCTACCACATATTTGCTCACCATAATAGTGGTCAAGCAACTGTTGCCATGTTTTCTTCTTGCTAGACCATCCGGGGAGGCCTGTGTGAGTCTCCTTCTCCCACTCAGTAATAATAGCACTGGGAAGGGTCCTGTGTTCTAGTCACCACCTCGGGCAGGGTTCCCTGGGGAGGTGTGTGACTATATTTTGTTTGTTATATTTTGTTGTTACCTCTCAGAAGTCTGTACTTTCCTAATGACAGAAAGAAAGGGAATGGATCCAGATGTAAGGGAACATTATTATATGAAAAAATAAATCTATTTTTAATAAAATAGAAATAATAACAAAAATAAATGCAGTAATGTGGACAGGTTTTTGTGATGCAAGTCTGGAAGCTAATTATCCAATATTTGGCTTTCTTTAGCTTCTTGAACAGGCACTTCTTTTCCAACTCTGTGTTACAGATAAAATCATTTAAGAAATAAAAACGTTTTAAAATGTATGAGCCTCGCAGACCACTAGCTTTCACCAACCAAAATGCTAACAATACATTCAGATATATCTGCTGCCCTTAGCAGCATTTTGCCATCTTGTTATAAAGTCATCTCTGATGTTTCTACCAATTTATTTTAAAATTATCTTTATTCAGTTTTCCTTTGTCCTGTAAAACTACAACTAAATGGAATTGATATCATGTTCGGACATGAAATTCAACATAAGTCTATGTTGCAGTGTCAAGTTTACTCACATTTCTCTCCAGTATAACCTATGTCTAGTTTAAGGAGAGATGTTATTTATATCAATAAATCTTTGAGACAAACACAAATATGTATGGAAAATAATTTGTATTTGAAGGAGTTCAGAAATGATGATACTTTTAAATTAATTGTAGAAAATTTTGTCAACAGAAGAATGTGGCTTGGAATTTAACCCTCGCTGAATTGCAACCTAATTATGAGGAAATGGTTAATCTAGATTGTCAACTTGACAGGATTTAGAAATCATGGAAAAAAATCCCTGGCATGACAATGAAAAATTAACCAGATTTAGTTAAATGAGATGGGAAGATCCATCCTGAATGTGACTATCAACATTCCCTGGAATAGGGCCTGAACCTAATAAGGAGAAACTGAGATGAGCATTGGTCCTCTTTGCTGCCTGCTTCTTGCCATGGTTAGGATGTTATTGACTGCCAAAATCTCCTCACATGATGACTTCTATGATGGGATAGATGTATCTTGTAACCAAAACAAAATAAAATCTTTAATGTCAGACATTTTCCATAACTATATAATTAATGCAGAAAATTTATACTAAAAAGGATCTATTGCAGTGATAAAATTAATCATGTAGATCATATACATTTAGTTTGTTCTTAAGGTTTGCTGGGACTGTAGAAGACTTTAAAATTCCAGGCTAGAAAAGCTACAGCATGATGGAAACATAGCTAAATTTGTCGTTCCAATGGCAACTCAAAAGACAAGAATGTAAAGACAAACAGAGAGTGGAGATCTGGCTCATGACTTTTTAGAGGGGAACCAGATTTAAATAAGGAAAGGAGCTAGAAGGCATTCATGTTATATTCTGGCAAAGAATCTATGTGCATTTACCTAAGTCTTCAGAGTTTAACTATAGATGATTTAAGCATAATAGACTAATTTGTGTGATACAGAAAATGTTGAGATGTCACCATTCAATCTGTGATATAGATACTGTTTACTGAAATTTTGCAAGTGCAAGAAGTGAAGTAAACCAGTACAAAAATGTGTCATTTGGAGAGAAATAAGGTGAGTGGAAAGTTGAAGATGACAATGAGAAAGTAGCTGTAACTTATAAACTGTTTAAGTCCCTTAAGTAGATGCTTAACCCTCTATGTTAGCATAATGGAATTATTCAGTGGATAAATCCCACTTGTCACAAACTCCATGTAGGGTAAATGCATTTTCATTTGAAAATAAAGACCCTAAACTGACAAAAAAAAAAACTGATAAATCCCTATTCTTGAGAACATTTATCCATAAAAGAGTGGTGATATATTATTTATGCTTTACTAAAGATTGCCTGAAGATTCAGAAAACAAAGGCAGCCTCAAGCTATAGAGATCAGGATGTGGTGGTACATTCCTTTAACCCCAGGACTCAGGATAAATTTGTAGATGGATCTCTGTTAATTCAAGGTCACCATGGCCTATACAAGAGTGAAGAGTAACTGAGCTCATGCCTATCTTTTGGGATCATATACCTTTAATCCCAGCAATATGTAGGTATATAAGACAAAAACAAGATCTCAGAGCTACCATTAATTCTCCAGCCACAAAGAGGATAGGAAGATATTGAAGTCTCAGGATTCTCTAGCTATGCTGAGAAGAGGCAACAGTTTGACACTTGATTTTGCCAGGATTGTCTTTCAGTCTGAGATAGAATAAGAGCTAATGACTAGCTGCTTTGATTTTCTAATATTCAGCTTGAAGCTTGAACTCTAATACCTGTTTCTGGGTCTTTTATTTATCATGCTACATAAAAATGGTTTCGAGAGTTGTCACAAAAAAATGTTATACCTGAAGTCTAAGGGAAGTAGCATCTTTTCTTAGCTTGCAGCAGAATTTGGTGGCAATGTCCAGATGACATTGGTCTCATTGAAATGAAAAGTGAAAAATTGAGAGAGTCATGTAGTCTTGTGCAAGGGTTCCAGAAAGACATGAATTAAAACTTCAGAGGTGAATCTAAGTTGAAATTAGGAATGTAAATGCTAAGTTTCCATTCAGAAGCCAGAACATTGGAAGTGTGGGGATCATCAGATATCTGGGAAAGAAATCTGCATGTAAGAATTGGCCAACGAGTAAGGTTATGTTTTCAGAATGTAGAAAAGATAGAACAAAGGTGTTATCTAAGCCTTTTGAACTCTACCCACTTTCATCATGTGCCCCAGGCACCAGACATGGATCTTCAAGTCCTGATGTTTTCATCTTGTTTAGGTCTGATCATTTGTTTTTATGTTCCTCTTCTCCTTTCTTGGAATGAACTGTTTGCACTGTGCTATTGTATATTAGAAAGACATATTATGTTTGATTTTGTGTTATAAACCTTATCTTGAGTCTCAGATTAGACTCAATTTAGTTTCTTCACAAAAGCAACTGTGGGAAGAAGGATTTATTGAAGGTCACCATTACAGTTTACAGTCCATCCAAGTAGAAAGGCCAAGGCAGCCAGTAACATTCACAGTCCAGAGCAGAGAGAGAATGATTAAATGCATGGCTTCACACAGCTAACTTTCTCCACTGTTGCACACTTTAGGATAAACTTTGTATGAAAGAGCCCCAACAAGTATCAGCTGGTCTTCCTACATCATTGAACACAGTAAAGCCAATCCTCTGCAGACATACCTATTGATCCACCTTCTCTAGTTGGTCCTTCATTGAGACTGTCTTTCATTGAGAAGGTCTTCCCAAGTGATTTAGTTTACATCAAATGGACAGCTAAAATCAATCATCCCAATATGTTGGAATTAATGGACTGTAGGGACTTTGAAGATGGATTGCATGTATTTTTCACTATGAGATAGAAATAGGTTTGTGGAGGCACAGTGTAGAAGGTTACAGCTTGAAGGTGATGTGTTTGTCAATGTCAAGTCAACAAGATGTTAGTTGTGTGGTTTAATCTTGATTACTAACATCATAGGATTGAGAATCACTATGAAATTAGATCTCCAGATATGTTTGGGAGGGAATTTACAGAGATACTTAAACTACAGTGACAATAAAACCCTGAATTTGAATGGTGTTTTTTTCATGTCCTGGAGTCCCTGGATGGATATAAAAGAAAAAATAATCTGAGCGCAAGCATTCATCACTCCCTGTGTCTTGACTACAGTTCAAATACTTCAAATGCCTACCCTGCACTATGATTGACTATGTTCTCATGGGGAGCACCAAAATAAACTCTCATTTCTTTGTGTTCCTTTTGTCAGGAGGTTTGGGAGAACAGACAAACAAGTTACTAATGTAGCTGTTGACTGTGTTTTACCTCATTACTATTGTACTGTATGATATCAACTTGTATTTTAGGCATTGTATGCTCTTGTAGTGGGCCTGATTTCAGATTTTGAAAGGCAAAACTTGTAAAAAAAAATGAATTTTAATTTTCACTCATTCAAATTGTGGTGGTATGTCTCACTGGTCATTGATACTAACAATGATAAACTTACTTCTACAAACCAATTCAGTTGCAGTCACTATTAGCACCCTTGCTACTATAAAGAGCAGAAAATGCATTAGCAGAATAAAATACTTAAATAATCACTGATTGAGACATTACTTAGCACTAAACTGGAAAAAAACTTCTGTTTCCTCTGATAGTTATTCAACAATTTTTGAAACTATTGTGGGGTTGTAGTAGTAAGGATACATGTCTGCTTTTGTGGAATTTATGTATGAAGCACATCATTAAATAGTATTTTAAAAGAAATTGACATATATAATTAACTTATAGAACAAAATATTGTAAGCCAGCATTATAATATGTGACTCTTGGAAGTCACAAAGGACTTCTTAAATCTAATCAATCTACTGTGCAGTTTTGTCACTTAGAGAGCTCCATGTGTTAGTAATTTCATTATCTATTCCATTATTTTGTAATTAATTTCCATGTCTTCAGGAAACCAAAATAGAAAAATAAAAATAAAAAAGAATTAGATGAAAATTAAATGTCAAAATGCATGAAAATAAATATTTAATGGTTTGACTAAGTGTGAGGATTATTTGAACAATGCTGAACTGAGACTTTTCTAAAGGATATTTTAAGCTTTTCTTTCTTTTTTTCTTCTTGCCAAGCAACCTCAGGCAATCAGGACTCATGAGTTTTCATGATGTGAACTGTGAGGCCATAACTTAGTACACTAAAACACAGCATATGGCAATTAGTAGCATGTGGTTTCCTTTAAGCTATCCATTTGGCCAGTGTCACAGGAGCACCTAAATTCCTACAACTTAGAATAATTTAGTATGGTGGAGAAGATCCAAGTAAAAGAAGGGCATTGCAGGGGAGATTTCTTCAAAGTGCAGCAAGGCTTGGAGGATAGACAGGCAGTGGGAGCTAGTAAATGATTCGAGCCAGTTCTTGAAGAGCAGAAGGCAGGGAAGAGGGTTTGTTATCCAAAGAAGTAAACTTTGCAGTCTCAGAGGCTCTGTAAAAGTTCTCCTCACCCATTACCTTTGACTGCTTGCATTTTATCAAGCATATATAGCAAGGTCTTTTTATGTGCCCTTTCTGGAGAAGCTTAATGACTCAGGACTGTTACCCTCCATTTACATTCTAGATTAATTTTAGTTAGATTACATAGAAACAATTTATACAAGAAACCTGAAAGAAAAAATCCTTTAGACACTAAGATATAACTGCTGGTGAAATAATTGCTGTACAAGAATTCTATTTTGCCACTATTCACTAAAAATATTATGTTTTTTTTTTGTTTCATTTATGTGTCTTGATGCTTAATTTTGTACTAAGGCTTATAAAGTGCTGGGATCTAGTCGCGTGGTTTTAGTTCTCTTTTAAAACTTAGGTACTAGGCTGAGGGCACACATCAGTTAGTAGAGTGACTTATTAACATATATGAAATCCTTCTCCCGTTCATATCCAGCCTCCAAAAAAACCAAGCATAGTGACACAAATCTGTAACCACACAAATTTAAGGTCAAATTTATTATATATCAATAGGAAGATCAGCCTTGATTACTTCAGATCCCGTCCCCCCCAAAAAAAAATTAAACTCTGATAAGTAAAAATGAGGAGCAAAGTGGTAAGTTAATCCTGATAGTTGAGTTTTAAAACATTATTGATGAACTCTAAATAAGCAGACTCTTGCAATATTGTCCATTAGTTTTGGGAAAACTCTCATCACCTAATAGCCCAAATCAAAGAAATTTAAAATGGTTGATTTCAGTTCCTCTCTTATTCTTCCTTGTTACTAATTCATAAAAGAAACCATGGAAATATTGATGAAGCATTATTTCCTGACATCATATGTACTGGCCCCTGTGCTAAGAGATTTTGGTATATTTTCTGTTCACTCTTTGACTTCCACTGCAGCTATCTGTACTTAGTTAAAATCATCTTCTTAAATTGACATCTATGTTTATGAAATCTGTTCATTTTACTATTTTATCTAATAATGGGAACATCATAACAGCACAATACATAGAAGGTGATGAAAACAATATCTTATAAAACATGCTGTACATATATACTGCTGATAACTTGCTGATGGACTTATTTCATAACTTTAGTCAGAGAAATAAAATTACTTACATTCCTCAAATGAAATAAACAGAAAAATCATTTATATTTGTGGCACTCTCAAAGACTGCCTCTGATTCTTATTTTATTCCATTCTGTAGTTGAGAAAGCTGACTTGCATGGAAATGATACTAAGAAAGCAATCCCCAGTGTCTTTTGACTTTTGACATTAATTCCTGATTCAGTATTTTTGCTGTGTTTATCTTTCATTTTCAGAGATTATGACCATCAACTAGGAGCTGTGCTTTAAAGGATCATCAGTATAATTGTGCAGTTTAATGTATCTACTCTGAAATGCTTTTGGTTGGCATTACCTTTTAAGTGTTCATATTCTTAAAATATGTGTTTGTATATTACCTCATTATTTACTGTAAGTTTGTCACCCATTTGTTTGCATTCAGTTATAATTCACAATAATACAGTGTAGAAAAGTGACTTATAAACCCTAGAGAAGATAAATCCCATTTCTTATTCTATTTTAATAAAAACATATGTTGAATTATAGAACAAAATATTTTCATAAGAAAGAAAGTAGAAAATGCTTAGATTATATTACATAATTAAACAACAATATTTGATAAGCATATATTTATGCATTCATATATATATATATATATAATCTCCTGTCTCCTATGCAAAAAAATGCTTAATATTGTATCTTTACTTAAATTGAAAGACCATTTCCTTTTGTCATTAAATTGTTAAGTAATGATAATCAAATATTAATATAATTTAAACCAGTTTTCCTAGTTCTCTCTATAAAAGCAGGTTACTAAAAAGTGAATGTTTATCATGTGATCAGAAAGGTACTGTGGTGTAACACAATACATAATTTCAGGGAACATATCAGCTGGGGAGCAATGCCCCAAACATGAAATTTTCTCAATGCTAGCCCTCAGAAAAAACAAACAAACAAACAAACAAAATCAAACAGTACTTGTAATTGTCTCCTATTTGACAATTCCTATTAATTGGCTAGCTTTTCTTGTTTTGGATTACATGTAACAAAAAGAAATCACAAATATTCAGGAGACAATAAAGAAAATACTTGGCAAGAAGGATTTGAATTAGAAGGCTAAGGTGAGGCAAGCAGAGAAAGCAAGGTGAGGTTTTGGATGAGGTAATGATATGGTGTGGTTTTCATTTAGCTTCCAATTAGGAAAATAATTACAGTGCTTTACAGGATGAATTCATTCTTTAAAGATCTTCTCTAATGATGATATAATGGATAATGTTCTGTTTCTGTGAAGAGACATGATGACCAAGGCAACTCTTATAGGAAGCATTTAATTAGGAAATTGTTTAGATATTGAGAGGGTTAGTCTCTGATCATCATGTCAAGAATCAGACAGGGATGTCATTGGATCAGTAGTTGAGAGCTTGGCATCTTGATTCTCATGCAGCCTGTGGAGAGATACATAGATAGATAAATAGATAGATAGATGATAGGTAGATAGATAGATAGATAGATAGATAGATAGATAGATAGATAGAGGAAATAGCATAGACTTTTTTGGTGTAAATGACTGCCATCCATATATATATATATAATTTATTTCACATATCGATCCTAGTTCCCTCTCCCTTCCTCCCTTCCACCCTCTCATGCCCCTCAACCACCCTCCTATCCCACCTCCCAAATCCACAGGTAGGGTGATGCAGTCCAAGAGGGATCAACAAAATATGTCAAGTCATTTGGAGTAGGGACTAGGCTCCCCCTCCTGCCTCTAGGTTAAAGGAGTATCCCTCCATGGGGAATGTGCTCCCAAAGTCCTTTCCTGCACAGGGATACATCCTGGTTCCACTGTCAGAGGTCTCTTAGACTGCCGAGGCCTTCTAACTGAGACCCACCTTCAGGGGGTAAGTGTCAGCCCAATGCTGATTTCCCAGTTATCAGTTTCGGGGTCCATTAGCTACCCCTTGTTCAGGTCAGCTGTCTCTGTGGGTTTCTGTAGCCTGGTCTTATTTCCATTTTCTTATCACTCCTCCCTCTCAGCATCTGGATTACAGTTCAGCTCATTGTTTAGCTCTGGGTGTCTGCTTCTGCTTCCATCAGCTACTAGATGAGGGCTTTATGAAGGTAGTTAAGTTAGTCATCAATCTCATTATCAGGGAAAGCCATTTAAGATAGCCTTTCCACTGTTACCCAGATTGTTAGTTGGGGTGTTGCTCAGTCTGTAAGTTGGGGTCATCTTTGCAGGTCTCTGGACCATTCTCTAGAATCAGATTTCTCTTCAAACCTATAATGGCTCCCTCTTTTAGGGTCTCTCTCTCTCTCTCTCTCTCTCTTTCTCTCTCTCTCTCTCTCTCTCTCTCTCTCTCTCTCTCTCTCTCTCTCTCTCTCGTATTCCTCCCCTGACTCAATCTTCCTAGTCCCACATGCTTTCCTCTCCTCCTCTTCTCTTTCTCTCCTCTCACTGGATTTTGAAATCTCAAAGCCACTGGCATACCTTCTAGCAATGCCACACCCACCATAGTAAGGCTGCTCCTACTCCTTTCCCCCAAAGTTCTACTAATTGGGGCCCAAGTATTCAAACTTATAAGTCTATGGGAGTCATTTACATTCAGTACACACACATGTGTGCGTGCACACACACACACACACACACACACACACACACATACATACACACACACACACTAACTTAAACTGTCTTCCTATTTCTTCCTATGAAATAACATTTGGAACAGAAAAGTAGAAAATTGAGGTAAAACATAATGTTGTCTAACTTGACATCTCTTTTGAAAGACAGATAATGCATTAATATTTTTCTTAGAAGTCTATACATTAAAAAGTAATTATGTGAATATGTGTATTTCCATTATTACTTTTGTGTATTAGATGCTTTAATATGGGAGCTAGAGAAAGGAGTACCCAAAAAGAACAGGAAACCATGTTGTGGCAATGTACAGTTGCTATTCATGGTGAAAGATTCAAATTAAATATTCCAGTGATTAGATTAAAGGAAGCTAGTCTATACACACACACACACACACACACACACATATATATATATATATATATATGTCTATAATATTGACATTCATACTTGTATAATGAGATATTCATAAAGAGTGAGGCACAGAAATTGCCTTTAAAAAAGAAAAAATAAAAGCTTTGGATATTTGAGACAAAACTTGGATGAGGAAAAAACCAGAGAAGTCAACAGAGTCAAATTATAGTCTAAAAATAGGGAACACAGAATCCACCCCTCTATTTCTTGCTTTTTCCAATCTGCTTCACACATTTGATCACATGCCAATTCATTCCACATATGGATAACTAGGGGCCGTCCTTTCAGTAAGTTCTTACATATTAAGAATTTGTAAATATTTTATATTTACAAATTCAAAAATATAACTGTTATTGCTCAGTTTAATAGCATCTGGCCTTGTCTGATGTATAGTTCAAAGCAGAAAAATACAAATGGAGAAAAAATGGAAAGCACTTCATTTCCATTGAACATTTATTTCCTGAAAATACAAAATTGAGACTGCAGTATCATAGGAAAATAATCGAAGTAGGAAGTTGGCTCAAAGACTTTTTCACTGATTCAAAAGAATGTTTTCTTATGCCTTGAATTATGAATATCATGTGCTAGTTTTCCTAAATGGTTTTGGAGAAAAGCAGTCACAAATACAGCAAAACACATTCATTGGGCCTAATTTCAAATCATTCAAGTTTCTCAGAAAATTCTTTATCCATTCTTCAGTTGAGGAGCATCTACATTGCTTCCAGATTCTAGCTATTACAAATAATGCTGCTGTGAACATAGTTGAACAGATAGATTTGTTGCATGGATGTGGATCATTTGATTATATGCCTAAGAGTGGAATTGCCAGGTCCTGTGGTAGACTGATTTACATTTTCCAGAGGAACC
The DNA here is from genome assembly GCF_943737965.1 of Phodopus roborovskii. NCBI lineage: Eukaryota > Metazoa > Chordata > Mammalia > Rodentia > Cricetidae > Phodopus > Phodopus roborovskii. The sequence continues at coordinate 613,811 of NW_026126436.1, forward strand.
GCCATACTGATCTCCAAAATAGCTATACAAGTTTACACTCCCACCAGCAGAAGAAGAGTGTTCCCCTTTCTCCACATCATCTCTAGCAAAAGCTGTCCTTGGTGTTTTTTTTTTTTTTTTCTATTTTCTATTTTTTTAAAATTTATTTTATATAACAAAGTACATTTAAATGAAAACAAACATTTATAGACAATATTTGAGAATTTGGGCGTTGTTCTTTCCAAACTACTTCCTGCTGGTAAGGGGCCCTGTCATGGGGGATTTGAAGAAGATTCAGAAATCCTGGCTGTAGTCTGTAAGGCTGCTTTGTCCAGTTGTTTTGAATGTAGGATCACCTGGTACTCTGTTTCAGGTGGTCTGGCTTGATCAAACCACATTAGTCTGGAAGGAATCCACATCTTTTTTGTGGAAACAAATATAGAAATTCTTTTCCCCAGTAACTTGTCCTTCAACTTAAATTTTGGAGTCAAAGCATTTTTTTAATTTAATTTATTATTTTACATGTCGATCCCAGTTCCCTTTCCCTCCCTTCCTCTCTCCCTCTTTTCCTCCCTCCCTCCTTCCCTCCCTTTTACCCTCTCTGCCCTCTCACATGCACTCTAACCACCCTCCCCTCCCATCCCCCACCCCAATTCCATATGTAGGGGAATGCCATCCAGTTGTGGTCATGTAGATCTGACAGGTCATGTGAAGTAGAGACAGGAGAGTCCTTGGTGTTTCTAATTTTAACCATTCTGACTGGTTTAAAATGGTATCTGAGAGTTGTTTTGATTTGCATTTCCTTGATGGCTAAGGATGTTGAGCACTTTCTTAAGTGTCTCTCAGTGGCACATTTACACAATGGAATACTACTCAGATGAAAAAAATAAATCAAAAAAAAAAAAAAAAAAAAAAAAAAAAAAAACTGGAATCTCGAAATTTGCAGGCAAATGGACGGAACTTGAAGAAACCATCCTGAATGAGGTAAACCAGTCACAAAAAGGGGAACATGGTATGTACTCACTCATATATGGATTTTAGACATAGAGAGCAAAGGATTACCTGTAATTAACACCTCCAGAGAAACTAGGATACAAGGAGGAACCTAAGAGGGTCATATGGGCCCTAACAGAAGGGGAAAGGAACAAGGTCTCCTGAGCATATTGGGAGTGGGGGGCAGTGAGTGGAGAGGTAGTTAGGAGAAAGAAACGGGGAGAAGAGGAGAATATGTGGGACTAGGAAGACTTAATCAGAAGACTAATAGACAAGAGCAAATAAAAAAAAGAAAACAAACAAACAAACAAACAAAGCAACACCATAATAATAGAGGGAGCCATTATAGGTTTTTAGAGAAAACTGTATCTAGAGAAATGCCCAGAGACCTATAAGCATGATCTCATCTAACAATCTGAGCAATAGTGGAAAGGTTACCTTAAATGCTCTTCCCTGATAATGAGATTGATAACAAACTTATATGCTATCATAGAACCCTCATCTTGTATCTGATGGAAACAGAAACAGACACCCCCAGCTAAACACTGAGAAAAACTCCTGGAATCCTGTTGCAGAGAGCGAAAAAGTGATAAGAAGGCATCACCCTACATGTAGAGTGGGGGTGGTGGGAGGGGAGGGTGGTTGGGAGAAATGGGAGGATGGGTGGGAGGGAAGAAAGGAGGGAGGGAGGAACTGGGATCGATAAGTAAAATAAAACTATTACAAAAAATAAAAATTAAAATAAGAAAAGATATTAAAAAAAAAAAAAAAAGAAAAGAAATGGAGAGAAGACCAGGTTAGAGAAACCCACAGAGATAGCTGACCTGAACAAGGGGTCAGCTTATAGACCTCTAGACTGATAGCTGGGAAAACAGCATTGTACCAACTCAGACGCCCTGAATATGGGTCTCAGTTAGAAGGCCTGGGCAGTCTAAGGGACATCTGACATTGGAACCAGGATGTATCCCTAGTGCAGGAAAGGACTTTGGGAGCACATTCCCCAAGGAGGGATACACCCTTAACCTGGCAGGAGAGAGGGCCTAGACCCTACTCCAAATGACAGATTTTGATTATCATTCCTGGAAGGCATTAACCTCCCTATGTAGTGAGGGCGGGGATGGGAGGGGGACTAGGGATATGGGAGGCAGGGAAAGGGAATTGGATCAATATGTAAAATAAGAAAATTATATATATATATATATATATATATATATATATAAAGAAAAATCATTAAAAGTAAATAGCACTTTGGAAAAATTTTGAACTGTTTTACATATTATTTTCTCTCATAATATTCTATTCCCTTTTTTACTTATTAGAATATTTTCTGAATAATTAACATACATTTACATATAGCAATTTGTATAAAATACATCAGAAGACTTCTGTGATCCACATACTTATACCTCCAGTTCAATCAACATTTCTTCCATTGTAAATCTGATTATCATTTCTCTGTTATATCAGTTCTATAATCTATAATCTATCGAATAAAATTGCCTGGCAATTTAAATTTATTCTCTCTTTTCCATGGTTGTTGTATTTTCTCTAATGAATATTCTTTAATTTTCCACTTCTTTTACATTCTACACATGATTGTAGCTAAAAGGCTTAGAAATGATTCTCTGTATACTTTCAGTTTTTCGAGGTACTATTTATTTGATGTGCTGTGTTTTTTTTTTCAGATCATTGTGATTTTTAAATGTTGAAATACTTTTGTTATTTATTTTCTTTTCTTTATATTTTAAGCATTTTAACTTTAGTTTTGTCTTTCAGTAAGTTCATCATTTTATCCACTGTTATTTTATTAAGCAAATACTTTCATTCATTCATTACTTGTTCAACATCAAGTAGTATTCAAAATACAACCAGACTCCTTTTTTTTCTTGTTTCTTTACTTTTCTGTGGATGGCAATGAAGACTTCTGACACTTCATCTTGGTGAAGTCTGAAAGTTCAGGATCATTTCAGTTGTCTTTTATCCAAAGTCTTGGCTTACCACTTACTATGTGATTCTAGTCATTAACTTAATCATCTGCTGTCTCAATTTCCTTTTCAAATGCAAGCAACAATAGTGTGTTTGATAGTGTGCAAGAGGAAGTACTATATGTGAAACACTATATTTTATAATGAATGAAGATTGTTTTCATGTCCTGTTTTTCTAGCACTTACATTTTCACTATAACCACATAACAATCTTTAATTACTCACATCTTTTTTATTAGAAGCAACCTATGGTGTAAAAAGATAGTAATCCTCCTATGAGTACAAGCTCTATGTTTGGTTTTGTGATGGTATATGACACACATTGGGCAAATTGCACAGCAGAATATTTGTAAGGAGATATATTTAATTATTTTATGCTTCTCTAACTTACTTAAGCAAATAATTTAAGATTTCCTACAAGCTGAAACATTTATTTTAAGTGTCAATATTAAACATTATTAGTACCCTATTAAATTTAAAACTTATGAAACTATTACTTAGGGAGTTGATGAACGACAGCAGAAGGAAAGAAAATTAAACATACCAACATTAACAAAAATTTTATTTTCCTTCATCATGTAATCTCCTTGTTCTTTCTATAGTACAAAAAACAGAACAATTTAATTCATTCTTTCTTATTTTTTCAAATAAACCAGAACTAAACATCACCTTGTTTTGTTATTAGACAATCCTCCTATTTCCCTATGTTTACTGAACATTTTTACTCAACTATGCTTTGTGAAACCACCTCCAACTACAATGTCTCAGGGAGGATTTCTTATACAGGGTTAATGATATTGCTGTATAGCATTTTGACTCATATAAAAACTGTCAGCATTTTATATCTTTTACCTGTAACAAACATATTGTAAGAAAGATTTTGATTGAGAGAAAGCATTGTAGATGATATGATGCTGAAAATAGAAGAAGGCAGTTTTAAGTGTTCTTTCCCAGTAATAAAATGCAGATAAAATACTAAAGCTAAATTTTCTAAATAAAATATATAATGTGGCAGCAGTTGAAAATGAATAACAATGTATTAAGTACTAAAATCTAAAACATCTTACATTGCTTTAATAATATATATTCAGAGCTAAAATGTAAAATGTGATATGATAGACATTATCAAATATCATATTGCATTCACTGTGAATCATATTTTGTGTTGTTTGTATACATATTATGACCAGTTTTGGTTGTTTGTAATCCCATTTATTTGCAAATGATAGACAATACTTAGACAATTATTTCCCTTAGTCAGCTTTACTAAATTATGATATGTATAGATTAGTATTCTATGAACTATCTGGATGCATATAATTTTCAGTATGTCATCAGTCTCCACTACTCCTGTTCCAGCTGTAGGATTAACATAGCTGTTGCCTGCACTAGACCCTCAGTATTCCAAATTCACTTCAGAATTCCCACAGAGGTGCACATGTCCTTAGGAAAATCATTAGCATCCCTGGACTCTCTCATCTTTATTTATAAAATTGGAATTAAATATCCTTCCTCTACTTACCTATCGGATGAAATTAGGTAATAGCCTTGAGAGTGCTTGAGAAACAAGTGGTATTATGAAGCATGGTAATATAGTCTAAAGTTGTAAGCAGATAATCATTGTATAGAAGTTGTTAAATTCCAAATTTTTGAAGCTTATGTTTGTACATTAAACAAGAAAACAAAACAAAAACTTGTCAGATTAGAGTTCCATGAAATTTATACTTATATATTATCATGTCATAAAAGTATTAAATACTCATGTTTTTAAATAGCTATGTTGAAAAAAGTTGAAATTGATACTTTCATGTTTGGGTATTTATATTTAAAAATGTGTCAGAATTGAGTATATAAATTTTGGGTGGTCTTTCAATTACTTTAAAGGAGCAGACCACAGGTAGAGAAAGCTTACAACATACTGATTATAGGCAGAGAAAGATCAAGTGTTATGGTGGTCACTAACTGGTTAATAGCACTAGCTTATTTCTGGAGTACCTGAATTCAGTCCCTAGAACCTATATGGCAGCTCAAAACCACTTGTAATTCTAATTCCACAGGGTCATAACATCTCTGACTTTCATAAGTACTGCAAGCAATGTTCACTGCAAACATCTTTTAGGCAATAAAAAAGTTTTATAAAATTGTTTTTAAAAGACAAACAGGGCATCCTGAAAGAATGTTCCTAAAGCAGAAAGTCAGAAAACAATAACCAAGAGCAATGCTATTTTGTAAATTTGCTTTGTTGCTTGAAAATAAGTGCTAAGTCATCAGACTTCCTAACAACAACATCTCTCTACCTCCACATGTCAGAGGCTTCTGATTTCTTACTTTCACTTATTTTCCTACATATTGGGACAATAGACATGAAAGAAAGCCAGAAAATTTAGATGACTTTGTTGATACCCCAGAAAATAAGTTATGAATACATGTTTAAGAGAGAGAGAGAGAGAGAGAGAGAGAGAGAGAGAGAGAGAGAGAGAGAGAGAGAGAGAATGATCTAAAGTTGAGTGGAAGCCTATATAATGAAATTTTAAGACTGTGAATCAGAAATAGAAAGGTATTTCCTCATTAAGGGAGATACTCATACTCAACACAGAATATAATGAGTGGAAATCCAGGATTAAAGAAAGACACAAAGGATAGCACTTAAAGAACAAGAAAGACAAATAAAAGGATATTTATACTTTACTTGAAACCAAATTTGGTGACATTATAATATGATTTAATGTGATAGGCATTAATATTTTTTAATCCTGAAGGAGGTCATAATTTGTTGAATAAGTAAAGAAATAAGACAAATAGATAAGCAGTCTGTGCTATTTATCCACCATCCCTATAGTGTGCATGCCATTTCATGCTCTGTGGCTGTGAGCTAGACTTATCTAATGGGATTGCTTCTTCTTGGAGGCAATTCATAGTCCAGTGATGGATGGGGGAGTGCCCCTCTGGGTGTGAGGACTTGTACTAGGAAAAAGACTACAGATGAAGGAGAAGAAGAGTGATAACTCAATAATTTCTTTTTGCCACAATCACAACAGGCATCCTCTAGAGAAGTGTTATATCTACTTTTTATTTATTATTTTGGACTGTCATTGCCCATTTATTAGGATAATAAATTACACCTAAAATTGATATCTAATAATTCTCAGAAACAGAGTTACCATTCTAAAATGTTTCCAATTTTGTTTTCTATTTTGTTATACATAAAATTTCTCCATTTTATGTGACGGAATGTCAAAAATAATCATAAAAATTGCATTCTTACATGTTGCTTATTTTTATGATTACCCATCCTGAAGTTTCGAAGGGTAATTATTAGAGATTAAGGTAATAATTTGATTCTTTCATCCTTGCTAATAAGCAAAGTACACTTATTTTTGGCTATGAAGTAAATGATACAAAATCCAAAGTTCTGAGAGTACTATATTCCTAAAGAGACACAATAAAAAGAACCTTACATTCTGTTTCTAATCACTTAAAATTCTGCTTATTCCAATTATGGCTTACTTTTTGAATGAGTTACATTGATGTTTAACAGACATTACAAATTCTTACGGAGTTTATCAATAATACAAAACACAAAACCCCTAAAAATTTACTTTAAAAAAAAAACTGTCCATTTGTTATTATGTTTAATGATTTCTACAGTGGTGTTTTCCATTGGAGATACTTTCTTATTGGATTTGTGATGGAGGAACGCCACTGTCCATAGGAGATAAAAAGAAGAAATACCATAGGACAGAAGAATGGCACTATGGCACTAAACAAAAAGGACAGTAGCCTCTCTCCATGGCAAACACTAAACTTTCTTTCTGACTAAAATTTAATTGAGTAAGAGAGACAGACAGACAGAGAGAGAGAGAGAGAGAGAGAGAGAGAGAGAGAGAGAGAGAGAGAGTTTATAGATTCTTACTCTTGCCATGGAAAACACATATGGGCCACAAAAAAAAAAAAAAAAATGATTTGTGATTCTTTCCGTACACCCTCCTTTGGGATCCAGGAGTGAATTTACATCCTTGGTCTTGCTGGCAAATGCATGAAACCACTGATATCTCTTACTCACCAAAAAAACAACAACAACAAAAATAGTTCTTTTAGTAAAACATAAGTGAAAATTTTCCATTGTACATTTTCATTTTCAAATATATTTTAGAAACAACTTTATTAATTTAGATAAAATTTTCTTTAAATGACTGTCATATTTTTAAAATTGATTTTTATTTGATTCATGATAGATGGGGTTCTTCTTTTCTTTTCTCATCTCTTTGTACTTTATGGTGAAACATTGATAATAAGAATAAAAGTTCATTAATTTTATTCTAACTTTGGAATTCTTTATGCTCATTGGATTGTAATTGAGCCAGCATATCACATAAAAAGGGAACAGGTCTGTGAAGCAAATTAACTGGGGGCCAAGTTTAGGCTTCTGAACTCATTTCATTTGCACCTTAGCTTGGACATAAGCCATTAGCACAGCAGGGGAAAAGCAATGGTTATACACCAGGCCATCAACACTTCCACACATAAGATTTGCAGAATGGCAGAAATAATGAATGTAATTAAAATAGCATGTAGCCAAAAAAATAATTAGTATATAATATGGATGGCTTGGGGAAACCCATGGCATGAAAAATAATTTTTGAAATTTCTAATATATGTAAAACTAGTTTAATTTCCAAATAAGTATTTATATATCGTATTTGATAAATAAATTCCTTAATAATTATTTTTAAGCTTTAAGCTTTAATTGTTATAGTTTTAACAATATCGGCTCCTAACCCTATAGTCCTTCAACTTATTCTTGCAATAACATCCATAAATTATACAATTAGTATTTTCAGGAGAAAGGAGTAACATAAAAGACCAATGGCAGAAAATAATAAACATGACTAGAGATAAGACTTAGTAATTACAACTCAGATGTAAATACCAAATTCTAAATGACTCATTTTAATCATGCATGTTCCGGCATTTAAAGGCATTTTATTCCCGGAAGAAAAAAAGGATATGGAAGAGGGCAGAAGAGCAGGAGAGAAGATTGGAGTCATATATGTGCATGCATATTACTGCATGTCTTAAACCTCTTCAGATAATCTTCTTCTTCCGGAATTTGGTGATTAATATGGATGCCCACAACTTGTTAAATGCAGAGAATAAGAGACTATGGAGAGCTCACCTCTAAATGAGATATCTATAGCATACTCGCTGCCTCTGAGGCACCAAAACCATTCTGGAGAAGAAGGCAGAATGACTGAAAGACCTAGATAGAGTGGATGTCAGGAGGAAAACAATATTTTCTGCACACAGTAGAATAAATGCACACATTAACACACCTGTGGCTATATGCACAAGACCAGCACAGTATCAAACCAGGAAATACAACCGCATCAATGTGTGTTAGACTTACGAATTGCCACTACTAGTTGAGGAGCTAGTGTCAGTTGATTGATGTTATTCAAGAATCAGTTTTGTAGAAAAATTTGGGTCTTCAGATGCTCCCATACCTGTCACCTATGCACATACAAATAGCAGTAAATAGAACCATTGTAATTTATAAAGAATCCCTGATACTGCAAACGAAGAGTGTCTGGATGATAAGAGAAAAATAAAATGAAAGGGAGGAAGTGTGGGTAGATTTAATAGAAAAGAAATATGTGCTGTATTAAATTTAGTACCTTTAAAATTAGAAAGGAAACTGAAACCAAGTAGTTTGTGACTAAGGCATAGTGCTATGGAGGAAGTACATCTGGATCTGGGTTTTGAGGCAACAAGAAGAATATGGAGAAAAAAAAAAAAGGAATAGCAACGCAGGTGTGGGCCTTTACACACAGAGTAGAATGATAATATTATTGATAGAATTGTCAGTATGAAATATTTACAAAAATGCCCTGAAATTCAGATGGTAGGAAAACCTATATGAGGAAATCAAAATGTGAATCTTTTTAAATTAAGAGATGCCAGATGTTAGGAAAGATGTTTACTAATAAGTACTACTTAATGACATTAATGCATATGAAGCAAAATTTTATAAGATTTTTTTCCAAAGCTTTTTGAAATAGGGATTCATGTAAGCAGACATACTTTTAAATTTGCATGCAAATAGGTATGAAAGTTTTGGTATAATAGCTAATATACTTCACATAATTGAAGAATAAAAAGCATTATATTCTTTCCTTTAGTCTAAACATATGGTCACTTTTATGTTTGGATTGCAATATTGGGGAAATAGACAGGATGAATTGGTATAGAAAGGGGATGGAAAAATTAATATAAGGAATAGAGGTGATGTGATCTGAGATGGTAAACTAGGAAAAGGGGAGCTAAGAGGTGAGTAGTATGGGAAGAAGTGAATATAATGGGAAGAGAGAGATGGGATGATGAAGGATAGAACAAGAAGAAAAGGACAAGGAAGGATGAAATAAGAAGGGAAAGGAAGGTAAAAAGATTGTAAAAGAAGGAAAATAAGGGGAAGTAATGAGAATGGGGAGGGAGGAGAGGAAAGACTGTTGGAAGATAGGAATACAGGGGAGTAGAGAAAGGAAGAGTGGAAAAGGGTGATAGGAGAAGAGAAAGAAGGAGGTGGAAGTGAGGTTCATTTTAATTATAAACTTAATGCAGCTTTGAAACACATGAAAGCATTTCATTGAGGAATTAAGTAGATAAATTTGGCCTGTGGGCATATGGGTGGAGGATTCTTTTGCTTGTCATTGTTAATTGATGTGAGAAAACTCATCATACTTTCAGAAACATTTTCCATGTGCAGGGAATCATAAACAATAGAAGTTTAGAAAGGAGACTAAGCTGTTGAGTGTGGATGTTATTTCATGTTCTTGCCTTGACTTCCACCCAAGGACAGACTGGAGAACTGTGAGGCAAACAAATTCTCACTCCTCTAAATTGTTTTTGTAATGCAAAGAAATGAGAGGAGGGGAAGAAAGAAGCAAGGTGAATGGGGGAGGAGCAGTGAAGGCAGAGAGAAGAAAGGATTGTAAATGGAAGAGAGGATAACAGAAGGAAAGGAAAGATAAGTAACTAGGAAGGTAAGAGAAACTCATATGATGGGAACTGTCATTCTGTAAATATGTTTCTCATGCTGGTTAATGAATAAAGTACTGTTGGCCAATAGGAAAGGAAGATAGGAGGGAATAGGAGACAATGAGGAAAGAGGAAGTAGTACAGAGGACTCAAGATGGAGAGTCTGGAGAGAGCAGAACCGCCAGCTACCACTCTCTGGTAAGATAAGACCACATGGAAATATTTAGATTAATAGAAATGGGTTAATAATTAAGACAGAGCTAGCCGATAAGAAACTAGTACCTGGCCAACAGCATTATATCTAATACAGAGTTTCTAGTTTCTGTGTGTTAATTGGGGTGGCACGGTGGCGTGACAAGACCAGCAGCAGGAGAAAAAAAAAAAAAAAAAACCTTACTCCTTACACATATATTCAAAATTACAAGTAGATTTTTTTAAATATGAAGACTTTGTACCTTTGATAAGAGAAGATTATTTCTAAACCATGTCCAAAAAGCTCAAGGGAAGAGAATCAGTAACTACAGAAAGTGATTAGCTCATTTCACTGGGTTTTCAAAAATTGAAGTTGTGAACATGAAATCAATGCTCCATTCTCCTCTTTAAATATTAAGATACAAACTATCTTATCCTTAAATTATACATGATACATTGAACAACTCTTAGTGTTCAAAATAAGGGACCTTGTGAAACATTGAACTAAACCATTGACTATGGAAAGCATAACACAAATATTAGGAAAAAGTATGAGTCATATAACAAATGAGAAATGTCATCAGTACTCCAGTGCTACATTGTACATATATGTATGACTTTCTCACATAGAGTTTTGTATCTAACAATCTTACTGGTATTTACTTTGGACAAGAAGGTGGTTCTTTTGAGGATGTTTGGATCATAATTTTTGTGATAGTATTCCATTACATTATGTGGTAAATAATAATTGAGAATTAATTCTCATTTTCTCATTTATTTTTTAAATATATGTACTAACTTTACAAGCATTATCAAATTTGAACATTTTGATATTGTATAAGAAGGCATCTTACTATTTGACATTAATTATCAGCAAATATCTAATAAGATATTTGCAGATTGTATGAGCATTGGACAAAGGCATCTATAAACTATGCCATTAGGAGGACATTGTAGGACCCATAATTCATTTCAATAGAGTTTTTAACTAAACAAACAAAATCAACAGCTAATGGTTGATTTGGCAGTACTCATAGCTAGAAGTATTTTGATTATTCTTAATTAGAATGTGGACCATAGGAGACCAAAATACTCTTAATTAATTGATATTAACAGTCAATAAATTTTGTGTAATAATGAATAAAGCCAGAACATGGTGACATTTTTGAGTAAAAAAAAATGTTATTGAAAATTTGCACTACAGACCATTCACATATGCTTTAGATATCAGATACATAAAAAGCTGGATGCATATAGACTCCTCTTTCAATTTTTTGTTTGTTTGTTTAAGGGAATTAGGAAAGGAAAACAGATTATTAAATGAGGGCAATAAAGATTTATTTCAGAAATCAGTGTTCATGTTATAAATGTGAAGTGGAAATCATAGGACTCTCATAAGTCCTTCTGCATAGAGATAGACATGAAATTATGTTTATATTTTATTCTATATTTTATGTTCATAACACACTCAAAGAAACTGTCCACAAAATAATATCTTATAACATGACTCAAAACAAATAATTAGAAGACTACATTTAATATAAGGGGATGCCAAAGAATTGTCTAGGGAAGTGCTGAATTAATTCCTTGAGATGACAAAAATAAAATTTTAAGGGAAGACAAAATGCTGGTTTTTACACTAAGCAAAATAATCGTTTTTCCTCTTCTGCAAAAGAGGGTATCTAACACTGGGAATCCACTAAATGCAATCTGGTTTGATGTTTTGTAGTGCCCCAGTTTTCATTCCATTGCCATTAGATTCTGCTGGAGGCAATATGTCTTGTCCCTGTATCTTGGCTACGGTAGATTCACGTGAACTTCAAAAGTCAAGCCATCTAAATATGCTAAAACATATTTGTTTAGGGGAATATTAAATAGCCGTCTTAGACTTTCTATTTTTTTGAGGAGAAACATCATGGCCAAGGCAACTCTTATAAGGCAAAATATTTCATTGGGGCTAGTTTACAGTTCATAAGTTTAATTCATTATTGTCATGGCAGGGGCATGCAGATAGGCTTGGTGCTATAAAAGAAGCCGAGAGTTCTATGTCTTGATCCAAAGGCAGAAGAGTCTGTGTCCCACACTTGGTGTAGCTTGAGTATAAGAGACCCAAAGTGCAACAACACTTACTCTAACAAGGTCACACCTATTTGAACAAAGCCACAATCTCTTACTAGGGCCACTCCCTGTAGCGGCAGTAATTTTCTTTCAAATCACCACATTCTACTCCTTGGCCCCCACTGGATTGTATTTGTATCATAATGCAAAAATGAATTCAATTTAACTTCAAACTTTTCACAAATTTGTGTCAATCTTATTTAAAAGTTCCAAGTCTTCTGAGATTCATGTAATACCTTGTAATATACCAAAAAAAAAAAAAAAAAAAAAAAACCAGAAAAAGCATATCATATATTTACAACCTTTCTAAAATGTAGGAAAAGGATATTAGTGAGGAAATACTGGACACAAAACTGAAAACCAGCTGGGCAAACACCAAATTCGACATCTCAATGTCTAATGTCAAAGCATTTTTCAGATCCCCAATTCTTTTCAGCCTTGTTGACTTCAACTCACTTCTTTCACTTGGTCTGTTTCTACACCATGTCCAGCTCTCCGGGACAGGTATCCCACAGCTTTAGCTTTTCCAAATTCCTGGTTTCTTCAATGCAATCCAGGTCTCACCTTCACACCCACACACAATAGCCTCTTGGGGCATTTTTTTAAGGTTATTCATGACACATAACTGGCCTTGGTGGCTTTCCTTAGTACTTAAAGATTTCAAAAACCTCTTTCTTCTATTCTTGACTCTAAAGCAAGAACCCTGTGTTTAAACCTGCCAAGGTCTGTTGCTTGCTGGTGCTAGAACATTGTTCCCTCATTCAATTGCATGTCCACCAGCTTTCTGATTTCAGTGATTTCCATCAGTCACTTAGACTGGCTGTCCTGAAGCACATTCTATAGACTAAGCTGGCCTCAAACTCATAGATAAGCCAGCCCCTTGCCTGAGATTAAAGTCATGTACCATGACACATGGCTCTAAGCTTTTCTTTAGTTCCTTTTTAGAATTTGGAATGTTCACAAGCTGGAATCTTGTGCTGAGGTCATAGCTCTCTTTATTCCCTTTCGTAATCTGCTTATAACCATGAACACAGGACTTTGCTCTATTCCACTTTCTGGTGCTCCTTTTCTTCTCATATTGTATGGTTTATGTTTTTCTTTCTCATCTTACTCCTTTTCATTATAAATCTTCATTAATGTTAACACTAATAATCACATGACAGAATCTATACTAGGCTATTTTGACATTTCAACTGCCAAAGGAATTAATTCAAAATTCTTTATTTTAGCCTCAGGCAGACTTTTTGGACAAAGGCAAATAGCAGCCACATTTTCACCAAAATGTTACAAATACTATTTCTATGAAGCGTATTAAAATTCTTCTCCTCTGAAACTCCTTGAGTCATACTCCACAGTTCACATCAGTATTAGCAGCACTGTCTTATTTGTTTCTAATTTGGCTTGTTAAGAAGTGCTTAAAGCATTCCACTGAGTTCCTAAAACAAACTCCCAAAGTATAAATCTTTTTAAACAAAAGCATGGTCAGACCTATAGTAACAATACCGTACTCCTGGTACCTAACTCTGTCTACTTAAGAGTTTCTATTGCTCTGAAGAGACACCATGGCCAAAGCAACCCATATAAGGAATGATAATTAACTCAGGCTAGCTTATAGTCAAGAAGTTTAGTTGATTATCATCATTGCAGCTGACATTCAGGCAGATACAGTGCTAGAGAAGGAGATGAGAGTCCTATGTCTTGATCTTCAAGCAGCTGAAGAAGTCTCTCTGTCCCACACTGGGCATGAATTGAGCACAGTGTACCTCTAATCCCAACCCAACATGCATATTGACACATTTCCTCCAAAAAGACCACGCCTACTCCAACAAATGCATACCTCCTAATACTGTCAATCCCTCAGGAGGCCATTTTCTTTCAAACCATCACAATAAACTTTCTGAGCATATATGAAACTTAAGGCCTCATACTTATTTAGGAAAGCCTTCTACCAGTGACCTCCACCCACAGTTCCATACGAAGCACTACCACTACCATTCTATCCTCCCTAAAATTGTCCTTGGGTTCCACAGAGCCCAGTGTCTCCTACAACATCAGCAGAAAGCTCTGTATAATTTTAAAATGCAGGTATTGGAAGGGGGATCAGGGATAGGGGCATAAGTGGGAGGGAACCTTTCTTCTCACAACCCTAACAGATGTATATGAGTTTCAAAGAATTAATGCCCCTTGTGGGTGTCAACAATGATTGAAAGCTTTTCTATATAGAGACAGCACTGTCACTCCTTGAGTACTCATAACTGCCTCCTTTGAATTTTATACCATAGATAGGATGAGTTCAGATAAGTTTTGTATCACTATTTTCCCTACATTGGGAAATTTATATCTGTTTTTCCCTACTTGCTAGTATGACTCCAAAAATAGAAATCTGAACAAATACTCTTCCTTTACTATCTGCCTTTCTCCAGGTGCCTATACTTAGCTGTTCACAATTCAAAAGCTTAAATGCCGGGAATGGGGTGAGGAAGCAATCAAGCAGGAGGGTGACCTTTTCCATTAGACTTTTGAGTGGGTAATCTGTTCTCTCTTATCCCTTCTCTCTGGGAAAATGATTTGCTTCCTGAAGCCTGGTTTTCAGTGTTATTTTGGCTTAGGTGTGAAGGTGTGATAGCATAAGCCTCTGCCCTGTTGCAAGGGAAAATCTCAATCCAGCATTATGAGATCAAAGCACCTACTCCCTTGGAGCAAAATTCCCTATTTTATTTGCTTTGGGTGGAAATGACAAATGGGTTTCTCACAATGCTAATTGTGGATTAGAAATGCACTCTCTCTCAAGAGAGATCCTTGGAGTGTTGCATGGTCACACTAAATCCTCAGTGATATTTCAGGTAATATAAGTTTGAATAAATGGGCTATAATCCAAAATGAGAGTATCTAAGAAATGTAATAGTCATATAGGATATCATCCAACTTGTTCTCTGGGATGGACAAAATATTGAAGATAAGTGGAAGACAGATGACCAAAACTCAGACAAAACAAAAGTAACAGTTAATTCCCCTTGGGATGGAAGGAGTCCTAAGACTAGTAGAAGTCTGCAAAATAGACTCTATTAGAAAATTTGATAGAGTCTCATGTCCTCCTTTCCACTGGTTCTGTTCAGATAACTACCCCATCTATGAATGTAAGTGAAACGTATTCATCAGTGCAATTTCTTATAGAGAAAAAAAGTGTTCCAAAAACCAAACCTGACTAGCAAGACACCAGGACAAGAGTTGTTCTGCCTGAAGTAGTTGGTGACTTATGTCCTTTAATATTGGATAATTTCTGACCACAGTCTTCATAATTGGCTAGTTTTGACAGCATAACTGCAAAATAAATGACACAAAGGAAAAAGAAATTAGTTGTTCCAGGCCATAAAATTTGGGAATGGGACAGAGTCTTTATGCAAACAAAATTTTACCAGGTTTAGTACATTAAAAGTGGGATAAATTATCCAATATTTGCTCTTAGTGGGAAATCCTATTTGATAGAAAGTAAAAGAAGAACAAAATATTACTTTATCATCATTGTTTTCTTGTTAAAGCATTCTCAAATAAGAGTTAAATGAGATGTAATTTTCTCACTTTGACAAAACATTACTAGAAAGTTACTAAATAATTGGCATCCTGGTAGTTAAAGAAGGGATCAGTTTTTATATGGTTGCAAGAGGTGAATACCTTGGTCTGTGGACAGAAATATACATTTTATATTAGCCAATACCCAAAACCATCAGTCAAATGACAACAAATGGCTAAATTTGTTTTTCCAAGCTATATCAAAAGTGCATGGTAGCCAGATTCTAATTAGGTTCATGTATGTGTTTTTATAAACTAATATTATTTCAGAAAGTATGACTTAGGAAGGAAAGACAAATATACATAGTAAACATGTATTCACACATTTCAAATTATCTCTTTGTTATTGGAGTCACATATACAAAAAGAAATGTTATTAAAGAGTAGGAATATTGACACTTTTCAGAGAAATAATAGTTATCCAGTCAAAATACAGAGAGATTTTTTTTCTTGAGAGTTCACTATCAAACATTCTTGATTTATAAGTTCTAATAGTAATAGTTTAATGTTTGTGTTGATGCTAATTGCTAACTTCAATTACACAAAATACAATGATTTACATATATTAAGTGGAAACACATAAGCAATATGTTTAAAATTTTTGATGACATTTCAAATTTATAAACTCATGAAATTAACATTTTATTTTTAATTAATTAATTAAAACAATGCTATATTACATAGTAATATCAGTTCCCCCTTCCTCCCATCCCTCCATGTCCCTCACCATTCCCCCATCCTACCCCAATCCTCAGAGAGAGTAAGCCCTCCCATGGGGGACCATCAAGTCTGTCACATCATTTGGGGAAGGACCTGACCATCCACAGTGTATCCAGTCTAAGATAGTAAACCTTCATGCACTCCCAAAGCTCATTCCTGCACTAGAGATAAATACTGGTTCCACTGACAGAGGTCTCATTGCCTGCCCAAGCTTCCTAACTGACACCAGCATTCAGAGGTACTGGTTGGGTCTCATGCTGATTCCCGAGCTATCAGTCAGGGGACCTTGAGGTCCTACTTGCTAAGATCAGCTGTTTCTGTGAGTTTCCCCAGAAGGGTATTGACCTCTTTGCTCATCACCCCTACTTCTATAGAACTGAATTCAAGAGTTTTGCTCAGTACTTAGCTGTGAATCTTTGCTTCTACTTCCATTAATTACTTGATGAAGGCTGTATGATTGCATTTAAGGTAGTCTTCAATTTCATTATAAAGGAAGGTCATTTAATGTAGTTTCTCCACTATTGCTTCAAATATTAGTTGGTGTCATCCTTGTGGATTCCTGGAGATTTCATAAGTGCCAGGTTTCTAGTTAAACCCATAAAGTCTCCTTGTATCAAGGTATCTCTTTCCCTGCTGTCTTTCTCTGTTATCCCCCCAACTTGACATTCCTGATCCTCATGTTCTACTCCCTCCTTCCCCTTCTTCACTCCTCTTTCTCAAACTTCTTCCCTCACACACATACTCCCTATTTACTCAAGAAATCTTATCTTGCCTTTTCCCCCTTCTCAGGGTCCATATATTTCTCACTTGGGTACTCTTTGTTTCCTAACTTCTCTGGGGCTGTAGATCGTAGAATGGCGATCCATTGCTCTATGTCTAATATCCATTTATGTGGGAGTAAATACCATGTTTGTGCTTTTACAACTGGGTTACCTCAATCAGTATGTATTCTTATAGTTATAATCTATTTGCCAGGCAAATTTCAAGACTTTTTTTTTTTTTTTTTTTTTTTTTATTCTGTTGAGGGCCAGGTTGCTTCCAGGTTCCGGCTATTACAAATCATGCTACTATATACATAGATGAACAGATGTCGTTGTGGTATAAATGTGTATCTTTTGGGTATATACCTGGAGTGTAAGTTCTTGATCATGTGGTAGACTGATTTCCATTTTCCTGAGGAACTGCCACACTGATTTCCAAATTGGCTGTACAACTTTGCATTGTTACCAACAATGGAAGAGTATTTCTCTTTCTCCATATGCTCTTCATCCTAAACTGTCATTGGTGTTAATTTTAGCCATTGTAAAATATGTATGATGGTATCTCAGAGTTGTGTTGATTTGCATTTCCCTGATGGCTAAGGACTTAGAGCAATTCCTTAAGTGTCTTTCAGCCATTTTAGATTCTGCTATTGAGAATTCTCTATTTAGAGTTGTTTCACATTTTTATTGAGTTATTTGATGCTTGGTGACAAACTTCTTGAGTTCTTTGCATATTTTGGAGATCAGCCCTTTGTCAGATGTAGGATTGGTGTAGAACTTTTCCCATTCTGAAGACTGACATTTTGTCTTGTTGATTGTGTCCTTTGCCATACAGAAGTTTCTGAGTTTCAGGAGGTCCCGTTTATGAATTGATGATGTCAATGTCTGTGCTACTAATATGTTCAGGAAGTAGTGTCCTGGGCCAATGTGTTCAAGAGTCCTTCCCATTTTCTTTTCTAAGAGATTGAATGTGGCTGAATTTATGTTGAGGTCTTTGATTCATTTGCACTAAGTCTTGTGAGTGGAGATTGATATGGATCTATTTGCAATCTTCTACATGTCAGCATTCAGTTATGCCAGCACCATTTGTCGAAGATGTTTTTTTTTTTTTTTCCCATTGAATAATCTTAGGTTGACCTCTTCCTTTCCAAGTTGTATCCCCTTGATCTTTTAGTTGTATAATTGCTTTATCTATAACTTCAAGTACCATATTTAAGAGATAGGGAGAAAGTGGGCAGTCATGTCTTTTTCCTCAATTGAATTGCTAAATATTACCTTTGTTAGGTTTAGGTATGTTCCCTTTATCTCTGATCTTTCTAACATGAAAGGATGTTGGTTTTTGAAAAAGGCTTTCTGTGTATCTAGTGAGATTATTTTTGTTTTCAGTTTGTTTATATGGTAGATTACATTGACAGATTTTCTCTTTGTTGAAACATCCTCCACCTACTTGATAATAGTAGATTATTTCTCTTATGTGTTCTTGAATTCAATTTGCCAGTATTTTTTGAGTATTTTTGCATCAATGTTCATGAGTAATATTGGTCTGCAATTCCCTTTCTTAGTTGTGTCTTTGTGTGATTTGAGTATCAAAGTAACTGTAGCCTCTTAAAGAGTTTGGAAATACACCTTCTGTTTCTATTTTTGTGGAACAATTTGAGGAGTATTGGTATTAGCACTTAGAATTTCTGGTAGATTTCTGCCTGAAGCCATCTAGACTTGGGCATATTTTGTTTGAGAGTCATTTTATGACTGCTTCTATTTCATTGGTGTTTATAGGTCTATTTAAATTGGAAATCCATTCTTTATTTACATTTGAAAAGTGGTATCTACCCAGAAAATTGTCAATAACCTTTAAATTTTCCAATTTTTGTAGAGTACACATTTTCAAAGTCTGACCTAATTAGTCTATGAATTTCCTCAGTGTCGGTTTTTATGTGCCACATTTTATTTCAGATTTTTACTTTACGTATTCTCCTCTGCTTCTAGGTTTGTCTATCTTGTTGATTTTCTTGAAGAATCAAGTTATTCTTTCATTGATTATTTGTGTGTTTTCTTTGTTTTCTGTCTTCTTTCTGTCTTCATTTTAATTATTTCATGGTATATACTTCTCCTGGGTGAGTTTGCTTCTTTTTGTTCTAGATTTTAGGGGTGATGGTAAGTCTCTAGTGTAGCTATCCTACAAGTTCTGTATGTAGACACTTATTGCTATAAACTTTCTTATTAACACTGCTTTCAAAGTGTCCCATAATTTTGTGTTTATTGTGCCTTCATTTTCATTTAATTCTAGGAAGTCTTACTTTCTTTATTCATTCCTTGATCCAAGTGTGGTGGAGCATTGTTTAATTTCCATTAGTTTGTACAGTTCCTGCAATTTGTGTTGTCTCAATTATATTTTTCTTATTGTGATATCACCATGGCCATAGTCAATTGATTGTTCCAAGAATGGTTTATGATTCTAAAAGGGTAAGAATCTATCATGGTAGAGAAAAGGTATTGTAACAAGAACAGGGAAGTTGAGGAATCAAAGATATTAGACTTGTAATAGGATAAAGTCTTAGGCTCTAAAAGCCTACTTTCAGTGACATACTTCTGGCCAAACCTCATAAACTGCTAATATTCAATTCTAATGACAACATCTCATTCACACTGATATATTAGTCAATGTCTATTATAACTTCTAAAGTAAGTGATTTGTAGATATGATAAAGCAAAAAATTTCAACTATCCCAGGTTCATGAACTTGCTTTCTGAAGCCCATTCCCTGTAAAGGGGTACCTTGCTCAACATTGGTATGGGAGAGGGGCTTGGTCCTGCCTCAACTTGGTATAACACAGTTTGCTTACTCCCCAAGGAAGGCCTTACCCACTCTAAAGAGTAGATGGGGAGAATAGATTCAAAGGTGCAAGCAGATAACAAGTTCTATTAAGGTCTTCTATTATGCACATGAGGTTAGTGGAACAACCAATTCATAACTCACAAGTCATACATATGTACAAATGCATGTTGATGCATGTGGATATATATACCCCATGTATATGAGAATGAATAAAAAATTAAATTAATAAGAAACTTAAAATCCTAACATTTAAAGTTTCTGTTGAGTAACAGGTATTATACTCATGGACCTACCTTCCATATGATATTTTTCTTTCTTAATAATTTTCCTTATACTCTATTCTGTATACTTAAAGTAGTAATTATGATATTGCACAGGAGAGTTCTTTTAAGTACTTGACTATTTACTGTTATATTTGCTTATTGTGCATGGATGGCTGTCTTTTCCTGGTTTGTTATGTTTTTACCAATAAAATTTTCTGTCTTTTGAATCTTATTCTTCTTTCTATTTGGCCATGATTTGAAGATTTGGTTTTCTCACATTTCTCACAGACTCATGTTTTATAAACTCACAAAATACCCAAACGGAAATCATATAATCACTCAAGAGAATCTTACTAGTTATTATTTTATAACCATTGATTTGTCCTTTCTCTGAGAATTTGTTTTTCGGAGGTAAGAGGATTTTTTTGTGACTATTATATGCGTATTTTAAACTATTAAGTAATTATTTGGGCTAGTACAAGTTTACTATCTGTTTCTGATTGACCAACTAGAATGCAAGCATTTAAGGGCAAGAAAAACTTCAATGTTTTCTAACTTCATCCTTGCACACCTAATGTACTGGGATGATGTATTTTTGTTTACTAATTTTATGCACATTATAAAATAACTTGCTTGTTGTTGGTTCAAAAAATAACTTTCAAATCTCTTTAGATTTTAGATGAAGCAAGCATTGCTTTTAGAGAAAATTGAATCATTCAACTTAAAGTTAATAAACTATGAAGTGCTCCACAGAGAAGCCGAAGGTGCAAGTGCAGCCATGTATAATGTCACTGCAGGTTAATGATGAAATAGATTTTTTCCACATTTTCAGTGAAAGCATTCATGAAAAGATATATTGTTCCAAGTTGGAAATCTATATTCTGCAACAGCTGCAGACTGGTAATGAGATCTAATGACCTGTCTCTTTATTGGAAAAAATAACATTTGCAATAACAGCCCCTTTGCAAATTGTGAAAGAATATAGGATTACAGATCTAACCCTCAACTTAGTAGGGGTATATTCATGTCAATGTCATTTCAATTCAAATCTGAATTTTTAATCTCATTTAAAATACAGTCAAATGTGAAAATCAACTCATTTCCCCCTAATAGCCTCAAGCTAGATTCATGTAATATTAACATAACACTGATCCTAATATTATCATAGTAAACTTAAGATAAGTCAAACATGATAGGCCTTTCAGATATTATTGGTAAATGAATATAGAGCTGTTATCTCATTGCTGTGCTGACCTCAGTTGGGGTCCATCGCATTGTATGGGTCTTCTAGTTTTGTATATGCTCTACTCCCTCCTCAGTCCATTTCTTGTCATGAACATCAAAATCTGGCTTTGATCCACACAACAGTGAAGATTTTGAAAAAAAAAATACTGATTTGTTTTATAATAGAATGACTTGGAGCATAAGTCAAAATCACTTGAACAAAGTAGTTCTAGCAAAGTAACAATGGATTTGGGAAATACTAAGTCTAATATTTCACATAATGAAAACAGAAGTGTTATCTAAAAATATATGACTAAAATTCAAATATTTTAAATAATTTTTCTCCTGACTCATATTTCAATTGTAGAAATTTAATTCATAAAAGACATACAATTAAAAATCTATAATTTTCATGATTTCTTAGATGTCCCAGAATTCATATCTGTACATGAAACCACTCACATGTAATTATTTTCACCTACTTTACAAGGAATAGTTCTACTCATCTGAATGTCAATCCTCATCTCCAATATTCCTCATCTAACATTTTCTGAAAAACAGTCTATGTGATTTGCCAGTAACTACTACTCTTTACTTCTCAAATCTGATCTTAATAATAGCACATAATTAGAATGCAAAGTCAATAATAAAAAAATTTAAGAAGCCCCAATCTAAAAAGACATCTGTGTTTCTTTTTTGTGTATATGTGTGCATTCCATTTATTTCTTGGTCAATTTCTCAGTATACTAGAACTTCACTTTTCTGGAAATCAAAATTTTCACATTTTATCCCATGAATTTTATTCTATCTATTTAAGACCTATAGCAAAATATGAGAGAGTTGTCAACATATGTAATGAAGCAAAGAACAAGCCATTCGGTTCACAGACAGTCATTTAATTTGCATGGATTCTGAACCACAACCTCTCCTAGGTTTCCAGTATTCAGTTTCCAAATTTTGGGACATAGTCATTTTCCAATTATTCATAGCACATAATTTTCACGCTCAGTATCCACACATACCTAGAGAGAGAGGAACAGAGAAAGACAGACACATGTACAGATATACTCCATTGGTTCAATTTTTCTGGCTAGACTTATTTAGCACGTACTTGCAAATTATGTTGGTTCTGTTGTTTTGGAGAATTTCAATTACAATAAATATATAAATAAATAAAGCAAGAGCTGGGAAAGTTGAAAGGAAATAAGAATCGTTATTGAAAATTAATCACCATTGAAAGAATACCATTCCTGGCCATGAAATCACATTTGATATTAAAGAGAAAAGACCTTGTTTGGGACAAGAGTCTGATGAATAGGCTTACATTTCCTTTATTTTCAAAGGTCTATTGCTCTATGATACATTTATGCAGTTCAACTGGCAAAAGTTTCTGTTCATAACCCAAAAATAATGTCAAAGTAAATCCATTCTAAATACATATGCATGTATCTTAATTTCGATGACCTATTGAGATTCAAAATGTAAATGATGCTTATTCAACTAATGGAAATGGTTCTTAAAGTAAATGGAAATAATAGAATCAATTATAAATTCCCATATATCTGATGTGTTCAGTATTTACAGTAACAAATTTCTTGCTCATGGATATGTAGCTCTATTACATTGCCTCTACAGAAAACTAATGAAAAACACAAAACTTATTGAAGGATATCTGAGAAAATAAATCTGTTGTTTCTATATACAACAATTATTTAGAAAAATATCAAAGTTTATATTAAGTATTTTTTTTCTTCACCCTTTATCCTTTTAAACTATATATTTGTCTGGAGATCTCTAAGTACCTCATACTCTTTTTGAAAGTGTGATTAAATACCAAATTTGAATTACTTCTATTATCTCATTAAGCAACTCTCATCAAATTGATTAAAAGTTATTTCTTTAAATCAAGAGTTTAATATCATTTTGTATTAAGGGTTTACTGAAACATTCATAGTATATTGAAAATCATTCTAAAGGTCATTATCTGATCACTTACCTCAGTTTGATGAATCAGTTTTTGATTGATGGTTGGAAAACAGAAGTTAGTCAAAATGAGTAGTTCATTGGTGAACTTCCTATTCTGTTTTGAACTATGACATTTGTGTATAGTAAGTGGTATATGAATATGGGAACATCAGTAACTCATTGGAGTACTGGATGCCAAATCTATTTATATTTGAATAAAGGAAAACACAGTTATCCTTGAAGATATGATCAGAGTTTATTTCCTGTAGTCTTTCAAATGCATGAATTATAGAAAAGAGTCATAGATTAATCTAATCACATTAAAAAAATAAAAAATTATGGAGTGTCCTGAGGACCAAGGAATGTGTGCAGAGTAGCCCACCATAGTAGACTGGCCCAACCAGAGGCTGCCAGTGTCGTGGTCCCACTTCCAATCACATGTTGGGGCTAGTGTTGGCCTGTTTCCACCCTGTATTCCAATGATATGCACTGAGCATCTTGAAGACAGAGAACTGAGTGTCCACCAGGGGTTCCACCACCACTCACTGGAGTGGGAGATCCATCAGAGTATTGGAACTGCTTGAACCAACCAGAGGAGTACCTTTGTGCCATACCCAAAAATAGAGGGAGAGACCCCACAAGTATGCACTGGAAAAAGAGATGGGTAGAAGAAAATATAAGAATACAGTCAACAACAGAAAGAACAATGATACCACCAGAGTCTAGTAACTCCACACCAGGAAGACCTGAACATCCCAACACAGATAAAGCAGAAGAGAACCACCCTAAAAACAACTTTATGATGATGATGGAGACCCTAAAAGAAAAACCCTTAAAAGAATGAAAGAAAAATTTCAAGAAATGGAGGAAAAGACAAATCAAATATTACAGGAAACAATCCAAGTGCAAGGTTTCAAAGCTGAAAAAGGGACAAACAAAACAAAAACAAACAAACAAAAAAATAGTCTGAGGGAATGCTATAAATAGAAAAGTTAGGCAATCAGCACCTACAGATGAAAGCATAACCAACTGAATATAAGAGATGGAAGAGAGAATCACAAGCATTGAAGATACACTAGGAGAAATAGATTCATCAACTAAAGAAAATGTTAAGACCAACAAATACCTGACACTAACTTCCAGGAAATATGGGACAGCATGGAAATGCCAAACACATGTATAATAGGTATAGAAAAAAGTAAAGAAACCTAACTCAAAGGTGCAGAAATTATATTCAACAAAATCAAAGAACAAAAATTTCCCAACCTAAAGAAAGACATGGCGATGAAAGTACAAGAAGGTTACAGAACACCAAATAGAGTGGACCACAAAAGAAAGTCCCCTAACCACATAATAATCAAAACACCAAACTTTCAGAATAAAGAAAAAGTATTAATAGCAGGAAAGGAAAACGGCCAAGTAACATATAAAGTCAAACCTATCAAAATTATACCTTACTTCTCCATGGAAACTCTGAAGGTCAGAAGGTCCAGGATAGATATTCTGACAACACTAAGAGATAATGAATGCCAGCCTAGACTACCATAACTAACAGAGCTTTCAATCACTATAGATGGAGAAAACAAGATACTCCATGGGAAAAAAAATAGATTTAAAAAATAAAAATCAACTAATACAGTTCTGGAAGGAAAACTCCAACCCAAGGAAAATAACTACAGCCACAAAAATATAGGCAATAGATAATCACACTTTACCCACAGCCAAAAGAAGAATACGGGGAAGAGGGGAGATCTACACACAATATCCCTACCACCACCAAATCTAAAACAAGTAAAAATTAACAATCAATGGTCATTAATATCCCTTAGTATTAATGGTCTTAACTTGACTATAAAAAGACACAGGCTAAAATAATAGATACGAAGACAGAATCCATTCTTCTGATGCATACAAGAAACACACCTCCACTTCAAAAACAGATGTCACTTCAGTTAAGGATTAGGAAAAGACTTTTCAATCAAATGGACCCAAGAAACAAGCAGGTATAACAATAGTTATATCTAAAGTCAATCAAAAGTCAATACTTATATCTAAAGTCATTTGTTATTCATCACAGGAGAAATCTATCAAGATGAAGTCTCAATTCTAAACATCTGTGCCCCAGATAGAAAGGCACCCACATTTGTAAAAGAAAAATTACTAAAACACAAATCTCACATAAAGCCTCACACATTTATATTGCGAGATTACCACACCACATTCTCAACACTAGACGGGTCAACCAGATAGAAGTCAACAAAGAAACAAAGAACTAACAGAATTTATGAACCAATTTTGTTTAACAGACATATATAAAAGATTTTATCCAAACACAAAAAATATACCTTCTTCTCAGCACCACATGGAACCTTCTATATAAACTGAGTTGGTACAAAAAAATTGGAATAACCACCTATATTTTATCAAACCACCATTCTTTAATGTTAGAATTCAACAACACAGATTGCAGAATACCTACCTACAAACTCAAGCAAATAGAACAAGGTGCAATTGCACCATTCCTTGGTCAAGGAAGAAATAAAGAAATTAAAAACATCCTAGAATTAAATGAGAACAAAGACACAACATACTCAAACTATTGTACACTTTGAAAGCAATACTAAGAGAAAAGTTCATAGCCCTAAGTGCCCACATGAGGAAAATGGAGAACAGTCACACTAGAGTATTAAAAGCACAATTGAAAACTCTAGAACAAATAGAAGCAAACCCCCCACCCCCGGAGGAGAAGAAACTAGGAAATCAATTTCAGGGCTAAAATGAATAAGGTAGAAACTAGGAACACAATACAAAGAATCAATGTAATAAAGATTTGGTTCTTCAAGAGAATCAAGATAGTCAAACTTTTATCCAAACTAACCAGAAGAGAGAAGAGACCATGCAAATTAACAAAATCAGAAATGAAAAGGGAGACATAACAATGATCATACAGAAAATCTTCAGATTTAATTTGAAAACCTGACTCCACAAAATATGAAATTTTCCAGGAGGGATCAACAAAATCTGTCATGTCATTTGGAGTAGGGACTAGGTTCTCACTCCTGTCTCTAGGTTAAGGGAGTATCCCTCCATGGAGAATGTGCTCCCAAAAATGTTTTGTACACCATGGACACATCCTGGTTCCACTGTCAGAGATGGGAAGGTGGTTGGGGGGGCATGGGAAAGAGGGAGGAAGAGAGGAAGGAAGGGAGGGGGGACTGGGATTGAAACTAACATGAGAAAAATAAGTAAATAATAATAATAAATGAAAATGTAACAGAAATGAACAATTGTCTGGATAGATATCACTTAACAAAATTAAATCAAGACCAAATGAGCATTTTAAATAGACTTTTAACCCCTATTGAAACTGATGAAGTCATCAATCCCCACCCCCCCAAAAAAGCCAAGAGCCAGATGGTTTCAGAACAGAATTCTGCCAGAAATTCAAAGCACAGCTAATACCATACTCCACAAAGTTTTCCATACAATAGAAGCAGAAGGATCATTGCCAAACTCTTCTAAGGAGGCTAAAACTGTCATGGTACACAAGCCACACAAAGACACAACTAAGAAAGAGACATACAGACTAATATCCCTCATGAACACTGATGCACAAATACTCAATAAAATAATAGCAAATAGAATCCAAGAACAAATCATCCACCATGACCAAGAAGGCTACATCCCAGGGATGCAGGATGGTTTAACAAATGAAAATCCATCAATGTAACCCATCATATTAACAAACTGTAAAAGAAAAACCTATGCTATAGAGTGAATGGATCCCCATGTCCTTTAGAACATATATATTGAAATTCAGTGTTTAAAGCATAAGGCTGTATTTAAGAGTATTTGAACAAAACAAAATAACCTACATAGTGAAAACAAAAAAAGAAAGAAACACAAATTATGAAATGGACAATGGATCTAGGTAGAGTTTTTTTTAGAATGGTAAATGTAATCAAAATAATGTGTTACTGGATTTTCTTGTCATGCCAGGTCCCACTGCTGTTTCATCCACAAATAAGCACAGAAGGGCTTATATTAATCATTAAATTGTTGGGCAATGAACTTTGACAGTGGAACAGGATGTATCCATGGTGCAGGAAAGGACTTTGGGAGCACATTCCCCATGGAAGGATACTCCCTTAGCCTAGAGGCAGCGGGGAGGGCCTAGTCCCTACTACAAATGACCTGACAGATATTGATGATCCCTCCTGGAAGGCATCACCCTCTCTGTGGAGTGGGGGGGGGAGGGGAGGAAGGGATGGGAAGATAGTATGTAAAATAAGAAATATATATATGCCGAGTGTCATGGTTTTTCTCACCTTGTCCATGTCGATGGCATAACTACCCTTTCCTTATTCCATAGTAACAAAAGTTTGTATGTTTCTAATATCATAATGGGTTAAAATCTGACAGTCATGTGGCAATTGTTGAGGGTTTCTCAAGGGGCAAAATTGTTGCTTTTCAAGGGGTAATTCTTCCAGTCTCCTTGATGGGAGAACAGAATATAAATTATTAGGTGTCTTTCATCTCAGTATTAGTGACTGAGTTGTCTACACAGGAGAATGCCAACGGTCCCTGAAAGAATGGAATGCAATGGCACTGTGGCAATTTTGTGGTGAAGACATGTGTCCCAGAGTGTGGTATTTTGGAATGAAGATTGGCCTTCCAGTGTGGTGAGTTTGCAGCATGAGAAGGAAAAGTCATCTGACATCTACAGAACAAAACAGCCCGAGTCTGTGCAGATCTGGTGAGTTTCATGCATGGATGACAGCATTCTGTGCTTCTGATTGCCCTTTGCAGTTGTAAAGATGTTAAACCAGAAAGCAAACTTTTCTCTTGGCAATTCAGAAGACAATGACTGAACTTATGTCCTTTATATTCCCAAGTATGTTGCTAAGAGAAACATGAATGATTTAAACAACAGCAATGAAGTGGGATCAGAGAGATTTTGAAGGATAGATCAGTCATATGTATTAAAATTACAATACAAAAGAAAGAACATAACAGAAAGAACTACTCATGGAACAGAATAAGTCTGCCTCAGCAGGACAAAGAGTTGACTGCAATTTAGGAATGAAATTTATCATGGTTAATGTATAGCTCTGGAATTTTTTTCATACAACATTAAGTCCTACATTTTATTTGTTCATTGTTCATGTTTGAGGAACAACATCCATACATGTGAATGTGATAATGCAAAAATCATTTCCACATTGTCAATGCAATGATAAGTGATAATAGTAGTACAAACAGTTGCAAGAGGATATGTTTATGTAATGGATGAAAATAACAGTCAGGCTAGACAAAAGGGAGAACTGAGATCCCTGCAGTATTGTGTTTTAGAGCATCAGCAGTTATACTTTGTTCAGGGAAGTAATGTAGTCTACCTGTCTAAGGCTCCCTGTTGTCAAACTTGAGACTAGAAAACATCAGAGGTACTTACATTTAGGCTTCTAATTGTTTCATATATGTACTTCTATACTTATGTTCCCCTCGTTGAGACTTTAAATATAAAGTCAAGGAGAAAAAAAAATATGTGAAACTTATTAGATTTGATGAGTGAGTTGGTAATTCTTTGAGGATGTCAATAGAGCAAGTTATTTATGAATAAATTCATAAATTATTATATTGGCTACTAAGATCAATAAGCAGATCAAATTCTTTGATCATTTAAACAGAATTTTTTTTCTTTTTCTTTTTGATTAATGGGTTAAAAGTCCTGAAATACAGCCATTACCTGAGAAAGCCACGCTCACTGGAACTAGCAAGATATATTTTTAGTTTACTACCTGGAATTAAGATAGTGCATAGTTAAAGAGAAGATTAAAACTCTAGAAATCATTAATAATGAATTAATTGGTAATAGAAATAGCAACACCAATAGAAATAGCAAGGTCGTCAGTTCATATCTAAGTTTTAAGGACTTAATTGCTAACATGTGAAAGCACTTGGGTAAAAGTTGTAAAATGGAAGTATGTCTCTAGTTCCTTATAAGTTAGCATGTTTCTGTACCAGAAAAAGAATGGCCCTGCTTTTGATTAACAGGAATGTGTGCTAGAAGACTTATGCAGTGCCTAATATTAAATAATTTGGAAACTGATCTATTGGCCTAAAGTAAAATACTTAAATACAACACATAATCAACCATTTTTAAAATGACATTAGATTTTGTGCTTCCAGTTGATTCTCAACCTCATTATGCAAAATGCACTGAATCATACAATGCAGAGTATGATGGTTTGATTATTTAACACCACCAGTTAAATGTTTTCATTAGCTGCATGATTTTACATAATGAAGATAATAGAGGGTTGAAAGTATAGTAATTCATCTTATCCCATGAGATATATATAACATCAAGGGAAATAATCTTAGAACTCAACATAAAAAATGGTCACTAATAGGCATAAAGTTAGTTTGGAAAACAATAGGCAAAAGCATACTGATTTTTTTTTTTATTTTGAGCTATTAAAGTAAATAAAGTGTTACTGTTTTTCCTTCCTACAAATTTCGAACTTTTTCCAAGTTGGTGAGGCTGATGAAATCTTTCTGACTCACATAAAAAAAAATAGTATATGTGATCCTTCCTTGAACTATGTAAATTCATTTTTTAGGATTTGCTATTTTGCTGGTTAAGTTCTGGTGTGGGATAGTATATAATAGGGTCCCTGTCAATCTTATTTTATAGTACCTGACTTCTTATTGACCTACTGGTCCTGAGGTGTCTGAATATGTTACATTTTTTTTCTGAGGTCTCCTATTGTGTCTTCTGACTCCAATGCCTTGACTGGCTGGATCTTCTGCTGTCTCCATCTTATATTCCTTTTTTTTTTTCTCTCTAAATCAATCATGTAATCTTTCAGGGATTCTCTATGAAAATAGTTACTAAGTGTGTATTTCTATTGTGGCTAATCTGCTCAGTTCCTAAAACCATGATACCAGACAGCAAATGACCTACAATAATAACAAAATCATAATAAATCTCAGGTAATCCACTCCTACCCATGGGAATGCTTCAGTCCTTGCTATTTTATTCATATATCTGCATTATAAATATATATGCAAAAAATTACTGAGGGGCTGTGGTGGCACATGCCTTCAGTACCAGCATTTGGTAGCAGAGGCAGGCAGATCTCTGTGAGTTCAAGGCCAGCCAGCCTGGTCTACAAAGAGCGTTCCAAGATGGCCAAGGCTGTTACACAGAAAATCCCTGTCTCAAAAAACAAAAAACAAACAAAAAACTATATACATCTTTTTTTCTTCCAGAAAGGATTTTCACAATATAATTGAAAATAATTTTAATTTCTCTGCATTCTTAATTCTATCATAGAACTAAAATGATATCAACCTGTATTTTTATAAATTATAATTGTTTCCATAAAAGCTCACCATATCAATTTAAATAAATTATGATGACTTAGTGTATGTTTGTTTCTTTATAAATTGTATTGCTTACAAAGAAATGAACTTGTTAAAGTTTCAGAGGTTAAAATTGCCTCTTCACATTCCTGTTCATAGGCATTCACCTTTAGATATAACTTGTCAATGTGGTTAGTGTACGTTTTTTTCTCTGGGAACACTGAATAAGGATAGTGAATACATTGTTCAGGATAATATCCATATGACCTAAACAAGTCCTAGAAATGGTTTCTTCAAATATCACAATGGTGATTTTTTTTAAGCTTCTAAATTTGGGAGACACAATCATTGCCTTACATATAATATTTATATAGAATTGATTATATGTCTCTTTAAAGGACAGTGGCAATTATTAAAAACCAAGTATTATTAAATTTAATTTGTAAAGTTGTAAGGTATATGGTTTTTCCGCCTGCCGCCTGGTCTGGTCCAGCTGCCGCGCAGTCCCCAACTAATACACAGAGACTCTGTATTTGATACAATGCTGTTGGCCCGATTACTTGTTTCTTATTTGCTAGCTCTGTCTTAATTATTAACCCATTTCTATGTATTTCCACGTGGTCTCCTTACCAGGGAGTGAAGCAGGCGTTTGGTCACCCCTGTCTCTCCATGCTGACTCCTCCTATCTACTTCTTCTTTCCTCCTTGTCTCCTAGTCCCGCCTATCTTCCTTTCCTATTGGCCAACAATGCTTTATTCAGTAACCAGTATGAGAAACATATACAGAATGACATCTCCCATCATATAGTTTTATCAGTTCCTGGAATGTTTTGAGTTTTATACCATTGTTATTAGATTCACCTCCACCAACAATTTCCAGTTCCACATCCTTGTCCTATTTTGAATCCTATTAGTTTTAAATCCTTCAAAATCAATGTTTTCTTCCCAAAATATTCTTGGATATACAGATTCGCTCTGGAGCATGGTAGATTTAGCATGGGATGCATTAGAGAAAGTTGACCATTCTTTTACCTTACTGCTATTGATTGCTCCACAGCAAGCAGTTGGAATTCGTGCCCACTTATCTTTGATTTGCATTAGGATTGCATAAAGCAATGGATGTTTAATTTAAAATTATTTATAGCAGAAACACTTTGTAATGATTTTTTGATTGAATAAAATCTTATTCTGGTCTAAGTTAATTATCCTTTTAATTTAATGTCAAATTTAAATATTATTACTAAAACCAGTAGATGATGGCAGGAAATAAAATATTGCAAGTGACTCTCATATTAGTTTCTATCAAAGGATATTTTTCCTTTTTATTATAATTCCTGATCCACTTGCAAATGTTTTGGAGGGGAAATATAACAGGTTAGATTTTACTATTTTCTGTTTCAACTATATGTGACAGAATTTATTTGTGTCTTCATTTAATTTTACTATTAAATAATACTGTCATTGTAAATAATTCCTCTGTTAAATTATATAATAAATTTCTTTATTATAGAATAGTTTAAGAAACATTGCTATTAATTTTTTAGAGTTTCGGGATGATTCAGATATTGATCCATGTGGCCTGAGAATTTTAGAGTTTGAGTATTTTTTACCACTTAGGTCTAATTCATTATGGATACATTTCAGTTATTTATATTCACTTCATTAAATTTTGATAAATCATATGCACTTAGGACTTTATCCACTTGAGATTTTTAAAATTCTTGACATATAACATTTTAAATTGTGCAAATTTTAAAAGTTTGTTTTATTCTCTCTCTTTTCTCTCTCTCTCTCATCTTGTTTGTGTGTGTGTGTGTTTATGTGTTTATATGTGCATGTGTATGTGTGCAGTGCTTATGAGACGAGGAAAAGCATGATTGCATTTATGGGGGTAGATCAGAGAACAACTTTTGAAAGTTACTTCTTGCTGTCAATCTAATTATGGCATGGTGTCTCTTGTTGTTTATGCTACTCTGCACATTCAATACTAGCTTTCCCTAGCTCAGGAGCTTTTGGAAGATTCTCCTGGATCTGCTATATATCTCAATCTAGCTAGCAATGGTGGAATTAGAGCTGTGTACCTGTACATCTGGCTTTTGCATACTTTCTAGGAATTGATCTTGTGATAATAGGCTTACATAGCTATTGTCTTTACCCACTGAACAATTTCACTAAAACATAGCTAATTTAATTAATTTGTATCTTCTCTTATCTCAATTCTATGGTTAATATGGATAAAGACTGGTCACAGTTTTGTAGCCTTAGGATGAACAAGATCTTTGTGACATCAATTATTTGTATTTTTCATTAAATTACTTTATTTCTTCCAAATACTTTATCGCGGTTAAATAAGGATCAGGATAAACAAATAGTCTGAATAGATGTTTATTCAGGGAGAAATAACTTACAACCTAGACAGATGAACACCAGGAAATTCAACCCGATCCTCTCCTGTCCCAGTCACGCCAGCAAGAGGGCCTTTCCTGGCTCTCCCTTCGACCTCCTTCCACAGGTCACTCCGCCCATGGCTCCACCCCCCAATGGGCGAGGTCAGTGACACAGAACTATCTCACTACAATACTTATTTGTTTTCTATCCACTCATTTTGTGTTATGCTGTTGGTTAAATGAAATCTCAAATCTTTATTCTACTCCATTATTTTATACATAGCTCTTTCATTGATTGGAAATGAATCTAATATCAAAAACATATTCTAATAAAAATAGTACCCATGAAATCTGTCAGGTAACCCGTAGACAGACTGTAAATCATCAACTTTCCCTCTGCTCTTCCAATTACAATCCCAGAATTTCACCTAGCCACCTGGTGAGCCCCCTCCCAAGTCCCTGACTCTATCTCCAGTGAATCATACAGTTCTTTCCATCAATATTTTCCTTCCCACTCTCATTGTTTTATCCAAGTCCCTGAAACCAACAGGTATCTCTTGGGACTCCAAGACCATTTCAGCCAGATAATCAGTAAAGCTAACTGGAAGTTTCCACTGTACACCACAGTCTCATGCCCAGGTCTGCAACAGACCATCCTCTGCAACCTCCCATTCCTCTAAATCCTCTTATCCAGGCGATCACACAGAAATTCCCTACCAAATTTGCTTCCCCCAACTCACTGTTTTATTCCAACCCCCAACTCTAACAAGCATTCCCTGAAAACCCAAGGTCTAAGATAGCAAGGATAACATGTAGACTGATGCAGATCTTCATCTCTCCTTCAATTTATCAAGTACATTCCTTGATTTTTACTGTAGTCTGTAGCAGACTTTCTGCTGTAGGCTCTCCTCACTCTTTGTCCCCATTCCCAATGACTAAAAAGATCATGGTGGCAGGAACATCCTGCTTTCCTCCTGCTTGTGGACTCTCACATCTGCTCTCAGATGATACACAAACATATCTGTCCTATCCTAATACCTGGGAACACATTTTACCTGGAACCTGTAGTGACAACAACTATTAGAATCACAGAACAATTTCCAATCAAGCAACAAAACTTCAACACACTCCCTTGAGAACCGTAGATGGTAACAGAAACCCAGGAACAAAATACCCACTGAAAAAAGGCAAGACCAGATGTCATCACCTATAAATAAAATCTTCCCAAATGCAGATATCTAGATTTTTGGTGCCACTGTAAAAATGCAGATAGAACAATATGTCTCCACTAGAGTCATGCTACCATGCAACAACAGATTCTCAATGTTCCAACATAGATGAAAAATACATATTCAAAATCGTTAAAATAGATTTTATGAAAAAAATTTAAAACACCTGTCAAAGTGGCTAAAATAAAAAAACAAAAACAATAGTTTATGCTGGTAAGGATGTGGAGAAAGGGGAACACTCCTTCATTGCTGGTGGGAGTGAGAATTTGTATAGCCACTTTGGAAATCAGTATGGCAGTTTCTCAGAAAAATGGAAACCAGTCTACCTCAAGATCCAGCTATTCTACTCTTAGGCATATTCATAGTATAAGGACATCTTCTCAACTATGTTTATAGCAGTATTATTTGTAATAACCAGTACCTGGAAACAACCTAGATGCCCCTCAACTGAACAATGGATAAAGAATATTTGGGACATTTATACAACAGAGTACTACTTACAGGAAAAAAATGAAATCTTGAAATTCAAGGGAAATGGATGAAACTAGAAGAAACTATACTGAGTGAGGTAACATAGACCCAGAAAGAAAAACATGGTATGTTCTCGTTCATAAGTGGATATTAGACATGGAGGAAAGGATAACTAGCCTACAATTCATAACCCCAGAGAAGCTAGGAAGCAAGCAAGTAGGACCATAAGGGAGGCATACATCAACACCTGGAGAAGTGGAAAGGGACAAGGTCTGCTGAGAAAATTGAGAGCATGAGGAGAATTGTGAGGAAGTTAGTGGAAAGGGAAGGAGCATAGGAGTCTATGAGAGATCAGGAAGATTGAGGTGAGGGAAGAATAGAGAAAGAGCATAAAAAATTATGCCTGAATAGAGGGAGCCATTGTAGGTCTAAAGATAAATCTGGCACTAGGAAAATGCCCAGGGATCCACAAGAATGACCCTAGTTAAGAATCTAAGCAACATTGAAGAGGCTACCTTAAATACCCTTCCTCAATAATGCCATCCTAGCCCCTTCACCCAGTAGCGGATCAAAACAGAAGCAGACACACATAGCTAAACACTGAGCTGGACTCCTGGAATCTAGCTATAGAGAGGGAGGATTAATGAGCAAAGGAGTCAAGACCATGCTGGGAAAACCCACAGAAACAGCTGACCTGTGCAAGTGGGAGCACACAGATACCAGTATGACAGCTAGGGAATCAGCATACATCTGAACCCAATAAATGTGGTTGTCAATTTGGAGACTAGGGAAGTCTACCTTTTCTCTGGCAGTGGAACCAGTATTTATTCCTACTGCATGGAGAATGTCGCTATGGAGGGATACTCTCTCAGCCTAGATGCATGGGGGAGCACCTATGCTCTGCCCCAAATGATGTGATAGACTCATCCTCCATGGGGAGTGAATAAGTAGGTAGAATAAGGGGTCATGAGGGGCATGGGATGAAGAGCGAACTGGGATC
Organism: Phodopus roborovskii; assembly: GCF_943737965.1. Lineage (NCBI taxonomy): Eukaryota > Metazoa > Chordata > Mammalia > Rodentia > Cricetidae > Phodopus > Phodopus roborovskii. The sequence continues at coordinate 649,906 of NW_026126436.1, forward strand.
AGTATGTAAAATAAGATTGGTTTCAATTTAATAAAAAAAAAAGGAAATGAGTAAATCACTTAAAGAAATCTATGAAAATAATCATTGGAAGCAAAAAAATAAAATAATTTAAGACCTGAAAGTTAGAATAGTAGCAATTAAAATAACCCAAACTGAAAGAACTCTGGAAATAAAATAAATGGGTAACTATAGCAGGAAACTAAGAATAATCTACCCAACAGAATATATAAGCTGGAAGAGAGAATCTTGGGCATTTAAGATATAATGCAAAAAAAATGGATATCTTCATTAAAGAAAATGTTTAAACTAAATTAACAAACAACAACATTGAAAAACAAAATTCTGAATTTTCCTCAGAAGTACAGTATAGATAAATTTCAAGATGAGGACTTCAAAAAGATGATTATAAATATGACCTCATGGAGGATATGAATAAATGCATTAAACAAGTCTATGAAAAATAAAGAGTGGAATGCCATGCTGAAAATAGTTCAAGATGTAAAAATAGAAATAGAATAAAAAAATTTGCAACTGAGGTAAAACCAGAAATACAGGAACATCAGAGGGAAGCCTCAATGGTAGAATATGTGAGATGGAAGAAAGAATCTAAGGCTTTGGAGAACAAAATAGAAGAAATGGATATTAAAGACAAGAAAATAAATTCTTAGTAGAACGTATACTTTTAAAACATCCAGGCACAAAACACCCAAGAAATGTAAAATACCATGAAAAGCCCAAACATGTGAATAATACTGCTAGAAGAAAAAAAAAAAAAACAGATCAAAGACAAAGCTTCTGGTACTGGTACTAGAGTTGAGTTACATCTAAATAAATTTTGACAAAAGTGGTCCCATGTGAATCCCCAAACAACACATGCAGTTGACATGACCATAGGATGTTATTTGAAATCTGACAGCAAGTCCCCATTGTAAAATTACCACCATTAAAATGAACATGGAGAAATTGAGCTAATGCCTACATAGAGCCATCAACAGTATGTTCTAGTGCCTTTGGCATAGGAATTTAATCTGCTTGCTACTGAAAGAGAAATTTAAGCCTTCATCCAGTAATGAAGGTTTTTATCTAAATGGTGTTCTGCCAGTAGGAAACGGTGCCACAAACTTGTGAAATAACTAACCAATATCTCATTTTACTTAGAGCCCACTACACATGATGTAACCATACCAGGAACTGCTTTAATGGTGAAGAATCTAAGACTAGATACCAAAAAGACATAGGGTAAAGCCAAATACTTCTGTTTAAAAAAATAAAAATAAGAAAGGAAGAAAGAAAGAAAAGAAAATATATCAGGCAATGACTCTTAATGACAGATCAGTGACTTGCTAAGGAATTATCACAGAGACAAAGCTCATATGAACTCACAGAGACTGAAGCAGTAAGCATGGGGCCTAAACTGGACTCTACTGGATCCTCTGTACATATGCTTTCAGGTTAGCATTTTCTTGGGATTCCTGAGTGGTGAATGAGTGGGTCTTGGATTCTTGTGTTTTTTGTTTGTATGTTTGTTTGTTTGGTTGGTTGGTTGGTTTTTTGTTTTACTCTGCATTGTTTTACAAATAGGGGCTCTTGTCCAACTAGATATGATAGTTTTCTTTCCTTTTATTATATTATATTTTGTTTAAATCATAGTCATTAAAGTAAACATAGAACATAAGTTTTTGTTCACATCCAAACATATTTCACTGAGTTCCTGCAATTTATTGAGTAATCCAGCTTCCATATTCATACAAACTCCTTACCTTTGAAGAAGATGATATGAAATTATAACTTTTTGAGGATGGGACTGGAGTCTAAATGATTTGTATTTGTGCACCTACTAAAGAAGCTTGAGGAAGTCCCTGTTCCTTCCACTATGTCTACTTACAAGAACCAAAGAAAAAAGTAAACTTCTGTTTATAACTTTTTTAGTATTTTGTTACAGAATCCTTAAAATAGCAAGACATGGCTGAGCCAAACTCTTGGAATCCACTTCCAGACATGGAGGAGTGATGAGCAAAGGGGTCAAGACCAGGATGTGGAAACACACAGAAACTGCCAACCTGAACAAGGGGGAGCTAAGGGACTCCAGTCTGACAGCTGGGAAACCAGAATAGGACTGACCCACATTCCCTGAATGTGGTGATAGTTGGGAGGACTGGGCAGTCTATGTGGCCTCTGGTAGTGGATCAGTATATATCCCTAGTATATGAAAAGAACTGGGAGCCCATTTCACGTGGGGGAGGGCCTGAGCCCTGTTCCAAATGATATGACTTATTTTAAGATTTCCCATGGAAGGCTTCACCCTATCTAGGGAGCGGAAAAGGGATGGGATGGGAGTTGGTGGGAGAAAGACATGTTCCTTTTGCATTCTTTTGTGACAGTAAAAAGCAAATCTCTTAGGTGAACAGAGTATGGCCACCATGTATAAAAAAGGATAAGTATTCAGTGGAGACATTTCCTAGTCCAGGAGTTTTTGTGTTATAAAGTTGAACCTATAATGGGTTGTGTCTTAATAGACCCATATACAATTAAAGTATAGTGCATGGAAATGCATCTGTGAGTCTAGGTAGTGGTGGCACATGATTACAATCCTAGAACTCATGTGGATGAAAAACCAGAACCAAACTCATCACTGCCTAGCATCCAGCACTCATGCCTTGGTGATCATAAATTAAGAATCACTAGAGAATATTGAAGCATATATCAATTGCCTCAGATAGAATCAAAATCCAAACCTCTGAAATGCAGTTTGATGCAAGCATTTATTGATTCTACATCATTATTGAATTGTTGTATGCTAAACTCTAATAAATTTGTCTGGATGCACACACACACACACACACACACACACACACATACACACACAATTAATTTCTATGTGCTTACTTTCTAATGGAAAAGATATTAATTCTGGGGCACTGTATTTCCCATAGTTTTCTTATAAAATATTTTCTCAGTTGTGGACTGTAACAGTTATTTTAATTTGTTAATTTAATTTTCAAAATGTAGTGATATTTCTTCTTTTTTTGCTGTACACTTTTGTTATCATCGCTTGCATTTTCTTATAGGAGCTAATAGTAGGTAAAATTCAAGATAAAATTTTACATGTGACAGTAGGAGTATATAATGGTTATGACAATATTAGTCATGAAAGCTTATAGCATCAAAATAATGGTAATAAATAACAGTCTATAAGTTGTATATGGTTATATTTTTATTTAACTATTTTTCCCACAATATATTTTGAACATGGTTTCCTTTCTCCCAAGCCCTCCAAGATCAAGTACACCTGCTATCCTCTATCCACTCACCTTCTTATTCTCTCTCTCTCTCTCTCTCTCTCTCTCTCTCTCTCTCTCTCTCTCTGTCTCTCTCTCTTGCAATGAATACTTGAAACGATAAAGATAAAAAAAAAAAACAAAATAAACCAAACTGGAACAAAAACAACCCAACCTACACATGGACATAGACTATATTTGATTTTCCCTGTGTTACTTCATTGGAGAAAACTGATGATTTTCCCATTTCCAGAAGTTTTCAATTCCAAATACCTTCTTGGTTACATGTAGAAACTTTTCATGCATTTTCCCTTTTCTTTTCTTTTTTTTTAAAATTAATTAATTAATTAATTAATTAATATAACCAAGTCCATTTAAATGAAAACAAACATTTATAGACAATATTTTGGGAATTTGGGCGTCGTTCTTTCCAAACTACTTCCTGCTGGTAAGGGGCACTGTCATGGGGGATTCTAAGAAGATGCAGAAATCCTGGCTGTAGTCTGTAAGGCTGCTTTGTCCAGCTGTTTTGAATGTAGGATGACTTGGTACTCTGCTTCAGGTGGTCTGGCTTGATCAAGCCACATTAGTCTGGAAGGAATCCACATCTTTTCATTTTCTGTGGAAAAAAAAAAATAGAAATCCTTTTCCCCAGTAACTTGTCCTTGAACTTAAATTTTGGAGTCAAAGCATTTTTTTAACTTAATTTATTATTTTACATGTCGATCCCAGTTCCCCCTCCCTTCCTCCCTCCCTCTCTCCCTCCCTTTTAGACTCTCTGCCCTCTCAGATGCATTCTAACCACCCTCCCCTCCCATCCCCCCACTCCAATTCCATATGTAGGGGAATGCCATCCAGTTGGGGTCATGTAGATCTGACAGATCATTTGAAGTAGGGACTAGAGCTTCTCTCCTGTCTCTAGGTTAAGGCAGTTATCCCTCCATGGGGGATGTGTTAGCAAGGTCCTTTTGTGCACCAGGGATATATCCTGGCTCCACTGTCTGAGGTACCTTAGACTGCTCAGTCTTTCTGGCTGAGACCCATATTCAGGGGGGTCTGAGTCAGTCCCATGCTGGCTTCCCAGCTATCAGTCTTGTGGCCCATCAGCTCTTCCTTGTTCAGGTAAGCTGTCTCTATGCTTTTCTGCCACCTAGTCTTGTCCTCTCCATCTGCATCTGGGTTCTACTTTAACTCAGTGTTTATGTATGGGTGTTTGCTCCTGTTTCCAACAGGCATTAGTTGAGGGCTCCATGGATAAGTTAGTTATTGATCTCACTATCCCTTTTCAGTGTGGGAATTTCTTCTGGCTTAAAACTGTGCAGTTTCTTGTGCATTCTTTCACAGTCTTTATGAGGTCATATGCATCACCCAACCTTCTTCAGTAAGCAGTAGCTGGGAACTTATGCAGAGATCCACAACTGGGAAATGTGAACACACTGAGAACCAGTGGAGGACTCTTCCATATAAGGAATATCTTCTGAGAACCTGCCTCTCAAGGCTCATATATGAAGAAAAGAACGCATGAAGATTGTACAAACCAGAGGTGGTATATTAATCTAAGGAAACAGCAGTGCAGTGTCTACTGTACACAAGTGTATACATGCACTCATTTAATGGTAACAATTTTCATTTAAAATGGAATACACATATATGTATATGTATTCCATTTTAAATGGAACACACACACACGTATGTGTGTTTTCAAGATGGTTCCTATGTTAACAGCCATGGCTGTCCTGTCACTAGCAGTGTAGATTAGACTTGTATCAAACTTACAGAAATCTGCTGTCTCTGCTTCCCAAGTGCTGGGATTAAAGCTATAAGCCACCATTACCCAGCAGAAAATAATAAAACATTATCTAAAAACATTATTCTAAAAGATCATCCTTTTTATAACACATTTTTCTGTATTCAGAAATGATCGATCTCCCCCTATTCTTTCCATATTCCCTCTAATTCTGTCTCCATGAATTAAAACTGCATATGTGTACACTATATAGTAAGATGTGTTTGTTGTTCATCTCTTAACACAAAGATTTTTGAGTCAAGAAATAGATAACATATACAGTTTCATTCTATTTTATTATAGAACTCAATTATAGAAAAGAAAGTTACTGTTAACTAACATAACTAAATCTTGCTACCACAAAGTGTCATCACATGTATCATTACCTTGAATATTACCTAATAAAAAGATATTTTATATTACAACATGGAATTTCAAACGGGCATAGTAAAAATAGTAAAATACAGAGTAAGGAGAATTTAGTCCACTGATAATGTCACATTGATACTTTTTATTTTGAGCACTACCACCCTCATCATTAAGTAGTACTTATTATTGGGCATCCATTGGTTCTTAATCCAATCTTCTATAATTGCTAGATCAGTGAATTACATTTGATATAATTGCTGATGGACACCTTCTCAATTAGGCAATTCTTAGGCTTCTACAAAGTAGCTTCAGGAAACGAACAAATGAAATATAAACCTGTAGCCTTAATTTCTATGTTTCATTGATATTTAAATAAAATTTCTCTCTAAGGATAATAAGGTTTAGATGAAGAATCTTGTTTGAACCCTATCAGGAGCAGACATACTGTACAACTAACAAAATATTTATTTATCAGTATAATGAAATTTCTTTTTCTCAACATTTAGCAATCAGTGTTACAAAAGAACTTATGAATTAGACTAGATCAGCACTTTTAGGGTGGTATGGGATTGAGTTGGGGGACGAACAGATGAGAGCGAAAAAGAGAGATAACATAATAGAGGGAGTCATTATAGGTTTGAAGAGAAAACTGACTCTAGAGAAATGTTCAGAGACCTACAATGATGACCCCTAATAACAATCTGAGCAACAATGGAAAGGCTACCTTAAATGTCCTTCCCTGATAATAAGATTAATAACTAACTTATATGCTATCATAGATCCCCTCGTTTAGTAGCTGATGGATAGAAAAGCAGACACCCACAGCTAAAAACTGTTCTGAATTACTAGAATCCAGTTGCAGAGAGGGAAGACAAGACCAGGCTACAGAAACCCACAGAGACAGCTGACCTTAACAAGGAGAAGCTTGTTAAGGGAAATGAGCATTGGACAGACTCAGACCCCCTGAACGTGGGTCGCATTTAGAAGGCCTGGGCAGTCTAAGGGACCTCTGACAGAGGAACTAGGATATATCCTGGTGCACAAAAGGACTTTGGAAGCACATTCCCTCATGGAGGGACACACCCTTGGTCCTAGAGACAGGAGGGAGGGCCTAGACCCTACTCCAAATGACTTGACAGATTTTGATGATCCCTCCTGGAAGGCATCACACTTCTTGTGGAGTGTGTGTGGGGGAATGGGATGGGAGAACGGGAAGGAGGGAGGGAGAGGGAACTGGGGTCTATATGTAAAATAAGAAAAATAATAAATATTTAAAAAAGAACTTATGAATCAAAGTGCTTATCCACTGGTTTGTTAAGAATAGTCCAAAACTGGGGAACATTATACTGCATTTGAAATGAAATACTCTTTCTTTTTACATATGGCAGCAGTGACAGATAAAATCCTATAATTCTTAACCTAGGCCCTCTGTTTGCGAATTATTTTTATTGTTCTCATGAGTGAATTTTTTGTTTGCATTGTTTTGGGTTTTTGAGACAGGTTTCTTTGTATAGTCCTGACTTTCCTGAAACTAGATCTGTAGACAATACTGGTCTCATGAGAGAAATTTTAAAGAAATGCATCACATATATATTTGCAGATCTCTACCTAATGTTTTCTGACAAATTATATATATATATATATAGATATGGGGTGAAATAGGGTCTTATTCTGTAGCAACAGCCTGCCTGGAATTTACTGAGTAGTTCAGGGTAGCCTCTATCTGATTAGAAGCCATTTGCCTCTGCCTTTAGTATGTTTAGATTATAGGTAGGACCTATCATATTTAGCTAAATTATTCATTTTAATAAACCAATATGGAGAACTAATATTTTATCTACATTTAAATTCATTTGATTATATAAAGGATTTTGTGATTTGAATGGTACTTTAAAATTATAATGTGACATTAAACTGTTACTTAGTGCTGTCTGCTTTTATAAGATTGAAAAGGTATATTCAACTTGATAATACATTCAACTACTAAAAGGATTAAAAATACCATGAATTTTTTATTTTTGTTCTATCTGCCATAAGTAAAACAAATGCATTTTTGAACTGACATGAGATTCTTAAAACCAAATCCTATGTATAATACTCAAATGACGTTTGAAATTACAACAGAAGATGTTGTCATAAATAAGTTAAGGGCTTTTATTTATCCTGATAAAAATCTCTGTGTGCAGCACTGGACCCTAACATTCCTCCCTTATGGATACTTCACACAGAAGCAAGAACAACTTGCTAAGGTTGTTAAGTGGTAAGTTCATACATAGTGGTTTTCCACTCTAAATTACACTATAATTCTCAAGTCTTCTCAACATTTTAAAATTTATCATTTGGCCTCCAAATTCAATTCCAAATATATCATTCGCTAATCATTCCCCTTTGTATTTCCACTTCAGTTTTTCTGGCATCTTTGAACATAACAAGTAGGCCATCATGTGTGAGTGCTATCTGCTTATACACAATATGTGCTTACCATATTTTTATGGTATTTTCTCCTCATTCAGGTTCAAAATGGTTTTGACTATAGGCCAGCCTATGTAAAACATCAGTTAGGCTGATGTGATGTCATGCATTTGTAATTCACACACTAAAGTAGATAAACAAAACAAAACAAAAGAGAAAACCCTTCATAACTAAACAGCAGTTGGTATTATTATATAAACCATATTAATTCTCCACCACATTTATATAATATTTATATGGGATACACTTGAACAGTATTGAACAGTTCAATATATACTGTTCATTTAATAATTTCATGATGATTAAAAAGAAAAGGTGAGGTGATATAAAGGAAAAGCAAATAAAAAGAACAAAAGAAAACAACTGTTAAGTATGTTAAGTATTAAAGTTTTAACTTAAAATTTATATATTATAAAGTTATGTTTTATATTGCTAAATATATTATAAAATATAAGGTTCTATGTTATACATTAAAACTTCCAAAATAAGAACAACCAGTTGGGAAAAGTGATATATATACTAATATTTGCAGTAGAGAAAGTATGGTATACAGAATTGACCCTAATGATATCTACCTGTGAGCTGGAAAACTAGAAAGTGCTCTGACACTTTCAAATCCTAGTACAATGTTCTGAGAATTGGTACAAGTAATGATATAAATTCTAGGAAAGCCTTGTACCTAAGAACTGAGTTTGAGGCTTTGTGTAAGTCAAACGCTGAGGGCAGAATTTTCTTACATAATGTCATACTTAACTAAGCCAGAAAAGAGTGTTCCTCTCTCTGATATTCTCTTATATCTGGAACCATAAAAATCTTGGTGAAACATGCCCACAATAAGAAACACAAAATGATTTTCTGGAAACACTTTCACAAAATAATTTATTAACCAGATACCTGGGCAGACATGGCATTGACAAATAGTTAATTATGAAACTCTTCATGTGAAAATCTCAGGTTTACTCCAACAATTCAACAACGAAGACGCAACTTAAATACATGTCCACTAATATTAATTACACAAATTCTCTTCTTTTATTCTATAATTTATTGATTATTTTATCTGTTATACTATTATTAAATTCCTTTTAAACTTTACAGAGTATTACATAGTAATTACATAGTAATAGTACATTCACATATTTTTCCCTTTAATTCCCTATCTGTCATTAGTTCTTATGATTCCTGAGGCCTAGTTTCAGGTAGAGACATCTGTAAAATGTTCTCAATTAAATTGTAATAATCAGAGTTTTTTCTTATACTTTTCCCTTGTATTGATAATAGATGTTTTACACATATAATATATCCTGATTAGTTTCTCCTCACTCTACTCCTCACAGATTCTCCTGAACTCCATTTCCATCCACATCTGCTTCCTTTCTGTCCCTAATTAGATAATAAACAGGCTTCTAAGGGATAATAATAACATAAAATAGATATAATGAAATAAAGACAGAACAAAAGGTAAGATATTCGAATTGAACAAAACAAACAAAATAGAGGAAAAGCCCAGGAGAAGGCAATAGAACTCAAGACCCATTCATTCATACACTCAAGATATTAAAATCTGGGGATATAATATATGTATATGAGGACCTGGTGGAGGTACTGTGAGTCATGTTTCAGTCTCTGTAAGTTCATATGAGCAAAACTCATCTTATTTTGGGGGCATGCACTTTTGGGTGCCCCCCATCCCCTTCAGCTCCAACATTCTTTCTGCCCCATTTCTCTTCCTCAGGGTTCCCTAATATCTATGGGAAAGGATTTAATGAAGACATCCTGTTTAGTGCTGAGTGCTACAAGGTGTCTAACTCTTCATATAATATCTGCCTGTAGGTCTCTGTGTTTGCTCCCATCTGAAGGAGGAAGCTTGTCTGTTGAATAACAAATCCCTTGTCAATGAGTGTAGCAGAATGTTACAAAGCTTGATTTTATAATTTTTGCTTTTCCTTTGTCATACCCAGTAATAATTTTCCCCTACCTTTCTGGGTTATTTAATATCTCATTTTTGGCCACCCAAACATTAACTGGTATGGGTGGACCTTATAGAGTGGAGCTTAAGTAAAAATAGACATTGATTGCTTATTCTCTGTCATTGGTCATGGTAGAGGAGCAGTGAGTTGCCATTGAAATTCCAGGTGTCAGCCTACCAGAAGGTGGGGATATCTTGACTGTCTTCTGTCCTCCCCTCACCTAATTGCTGAGGACTGCCCAACTGGCATATATGGGTTGCTGGCCAGGTCCTCTCTGATATATCTCACTGCCTTTCTGGACTCTCTATAATTTTTTTGTTGCTACTTCATATTTTTAATTTTAGTACTATTATAACTCTTAATGTAAATATCTTTTTTTATGATGGTTTCTGGTTATCCCTGTGAAAGGGTCATACAACCCCCAAAGGGGTTTTGCTCATTGATTTCTGTTTCTCCTGTTTCTCTGGACAACTCAGTTGGTGTGCTCTCAGGGAATTCTTGCTGATGTTGGAAACTGGGATAATGGGGTGAGTTGGGGGAAGGAAGTTTAGAGAATGTCTTTGTAATACATTGGGGATGGGGTCAGAGAGGAAAGAGGTACCACAGCAAGTGTTCTGCTACATATCTCAGGATGATATTGAGTGGCCTGGGTGCAAAAATGAGGTAGAGATTTGCAGTTAGCCTACCTGGTTTCCTGGCAGGAGTCTTCAACTATCATTATGTGATATGCTATAGGTAAAATAGGGAAAGTAGGATTCCAGCACTGCTGGGTGTTTTTCTTTTCTTCTTTTCTACAGCTTCCTATGGGGGAGCTGCTCCTGCATATGCATATGGTTCTTTTTAGAATTCCTACTGTAAATGTAACCTTTAAAATCTATAAGGTTCATTTTCTTTTAATAACTGAAGTAAATCTCAAAGATCTTTAGAGCCATAAACCATGTCTCATGGATCATCATTTTGATGAAACTCAGGTCTGATTGTAACAGGGTGCTTACTATATTGTTACTTTTCACTTACCCCAAATTCTTTCCTATTAGGACACTATGCCACCCAGCTACCTTTCCTATTATTTGGTAGATCATAATTTCAATAAAAATCTAGTGTTTAAAGCAATAACTCTTTTTCACATTTTAAAGAAAGAATACATCTTGTATAATTAAAATTTACAATTAATGAGAGAGCTTGAACAAGTAAAAAGGAACAAAATTTAAAATTGGAGTGTGAGTACTTTGAAAATGCATGTTTCAGAAGTTGAACTCCTGTTAATGAAACATTCTACCTTACAAGATTGTTTTCTAATACCATGCACATAAAGAAAATTTCTAAAGCTCTACTAAGTCTTCTGGCCTAGGGGAGATAAACATAAAGGAAAACTCAACATTCTTTATTTCATTGCTTCTCAAATAGTACATTAACACTTGGACACAGGCCTAAAATTTTATTATTTTTCTGAAATACTGATGGATTTAAAAGATTCAAAATTAGCAGTCAAATTTAGCATGGGATTGCAGCAGAGAACCCGGATGCCCAGCCTCTGCCTTTATTAGGAAATGTCACCACATTTACTTATTATGCAATTCACGGATCATAGCACTCACTAGGAGAACCTCAGTTAATGTTTTTTGACTGGCTTTACCCTGCAGAAAACCCCTCAAGATGCTCTCAGTTTCCAGATTGGGGGCAACACTAACTACTAATACAGGCATTTCTTTACCTGCAAGCCTATAGCTGTTCTCTCTGTTGAGCTAAGTTCCCCACTTCTTCTTCCTGCTCATCCTGGGTCTGTCCCCTGGGTACATACAAAATTATCTAATCCTTCTTCTCCTTGAAGACCCTTGACACAGCCAAGAACTGATATCATGTCTCCATAATATTTTATTTTTCAGTCTATTTACCCATCACCAAAATAAGATTAACTCTTGCTGGCCTTACTCATCTCAGGTAGCTGACGAAAATAAGGTGTGAGAAGAGATGTGAATGTCAGGAATTCAAACGAAAATACATTAAATTAATCATTGTTACATTACGAAACTTATAGGTATTAAATTCTAATCCCTCAGCTAAAATGTAATTCACCATAGTCTTTAAATTTTCAGTTATTTATATCTCTGTATTATTCTAGTCAACCAAGTTAGTTGAGTAAAGTCATTAAATATTTTTACAGAAGTTAATTCTATAAATGCATGTTAATTATGTCAGGTAGTGCAAGAAAATTAGTGTAATCCCTTGACAGGATAGCCACCAGTATGTGGGGGTGTATATTCTAAAGCCATAACCTGAAGGGTATCAAGTCATAATGCTCAGTAGACATCCTTGCTAAAACAAGCGTGAGCCTGCTCACTTGCCTATTGTTTGTATCAGAAAACTTTAGTGGTGAACAAAGCCTTCACATCAAAATTCAGGTCATATAACATTTGGGGTTACAAGGATCAAATAAATAGAAACAAAGTACAATGCAGGGGTGATAATACTTTCTTAGTTCTAGAGCTAGAACAGGTCTCTGTTACTATACATGCTTTTTCATTTACACCCACCAGTAAAATGTGGGTACACATTGAGTTACAGAGTATAATATTGAATTTTCTATTTCTTCTTTCAGATCTATTATCATGGAATAATATAATATACTACAATTGCCTCATTTAATGCAAATACACTTTATCAACCAAGGTAAAAATTTTGGAAAATTGCTAATATTCATCACCTTTTTCACTTTCACCTCCAGCGATCCATTCTTTGTACACCTTCCAGGCAGTAGGAAAATCAGTGTTCAAGTTCTCTAATTCAAAGTCAGGGCACAAAGATCACACATATCACAGCCAGGAAAACAGTGATCCCAATGATTTGGACACAAATTTGAAAAGTAGAAACGCTGCTTTATGATTAGTAGCTGATGGATGATATCCAAAGTCAAAAGCAAGGAATGATGAATCAAGATATGCAAATGTTTAAATTGCACAGGTACACCCAAGCACTTATTTAACAATTATTTTTGTCTCTTTTTGATTTTACCATCGTTGTTTTTATTTTTCGCTATGTAATTTTTTCCCCAAACTTATTTCATAGTCAACAAGCAACCCAGTCTCCAGAAGCACTTTCTCTGTGATAATAGTACTTTTTCTATGAATGCCTCATATTAGTATGGTCAGACAGTTCTCTTTAACATTTGTAGTCCACACTGAAGGGTCATTTGTTGGTTTCGGTGCTTTTTGAAAATGAAAATATGGAATGATAACCTGCTTTACTTGACTCCTAAACATTCTTGTATTGTTTTGCTTAGGCAGTAGAATAAACACATGCTTTCGGTTTTTGCTGTACACTGTCTTTCCTGTAAGTTCTTGATATTTGATTTACAGTGTTTTAAATTTTCAACTAAAACTGACATTTAAACAGTATCAATTTTTCTATTACCTCTGTGTACTCAATGCTGGGCCTTGAAGACACAATAGAGCATAAAAAGGAAACTACTGAATTGTCATGGCTTGATTTTAGCTTTTTCCTCTGAAAATATACATAATTGTTTTTCCTTGTAGTCTTAAATTTTGGGGTGTTCTGTTTTGTTCTTTCATGTCACTGGATTCAGGCTGTTAATCTATAACTAATCTGTATTCTGTATATAAGATGGCTAAAATGATTAACTCACTAACTCCAATAGATGGAAACACTTCCAAAGGTCTATAGGACAAGAATGCCTGTGCCTTGTCTATGGAGCAGGAATCAACCTGTACAAGTTGCCTTCAATTTTTGTCCTCAAAATGATTTTATTTTACTTTTCCACAATTTGGAACGAAATGATTTCTAGACAGTGCTTCTTGCCTCCAACTTCAGTTATGTGCTCATTGGATAGCCAAAGTATATAATCATTATTTAATAGATTTTTTTCAGCTTCTTTCATGTATGACCTAATAGACAAGAAATGTCACCTATAATTAAGAGTATCAGTAAAAGAAGACTAGCTGAGAACTACCAATCAGAAAATTTTAAATAGTTGAATTTTAAGGATACCAAAATTATTTGTTTGATAACTAGAATTCACCAGTCTCTATAAGACTAAGTAACTTAAGGAAGATGAGCATTAATATGTTGGAGTCAGGGTTTAGATTATAATAAGCATATACACCCAGGTGGTGATGGCACATACATTTAATCTCAGCATTTGGGAGGCATAGGCAGGCAGATCTTTGTATGAAGCCATCCTATTCTACAGAGCAGTTTCTAGGATGGCAAAGGCTACAAAGAGAAACTATATATATATATATATATGTATATATATATATATATATAATCTATTTGGATCATGACTTCTTATTAAACTTCATTGTTAAAAACTACTAGGGACTTAAAACTCTAAAAACACAAATTACTCTCAATTACTTTGTTTTCTCTATTCCTCCTGTCCAGCAAGGTGTGAAATGGAAAGAAAGCTTCAAAGAAGCAGACAACACCAACCCATGCTGTTAAAGGAGCAGGAAACACTCACAAAAATGTACTGACTTCTCTTTTAGAAAATACCTAAGAATTTGCCACTGAGGAGGACTTCAGTACAAAATAGCCACATCCACCTTGACAGATGGTCATGCTTCCTCCAGGTATAGAGCAAGTGTCCTTCTCTAGAAGAAATTTAAATTGCTTTCTGTGATTACTCTATTCACCCATGCCCTAAGGGGTCAAACAAGGCACTCAGCTGTGATGGGAGATGTCATTCTGTATATGTTTCTCATACTGGTTAATAATAAAGCACTGTTGGCCAATAGGAAAGGAAGGTAGGAGGGACTAGGAGACAAGGAGGAAATAGGAAGTAGTAAGGAGGAGTCAAGATGGAGAGTCGGGAGAAAGCAGTATGCGGCAGCTGGCTCCGGGTAAGAAGACCACATGGAAATACATAGATTAACACAAATGGGTTAATACTTAAGATAGAGCTAGCCAATAAGAAACAAGTAACCGGGCCAACAGCATTGTATCAAATGCAGAATCTCTGTGTGTTATTTGGGGCTGGCACGGCAGCAGGACAAGACCAGGCAGCGGCAGGCCGAAAAACCGTACTCGTTACAAATGGTGCCCACGTGGCTAATAAGAACTTCCACTTAAAATTTAACAAAAGCTTAAAAAAGGGTTGTAGAAACAAAAGAACAGAAATAAGCAAGGTTTCTTGGTAACAGCATTTTTCTCGGTTGGACTCTGACTTGCTAGAGACAAGCAGATATTCGCGCGGCTCCTTTAAGGGAAGGTTCCTGACTCAGCATAAACGGCAAAAAACCGCACAGCTTTTAAATAACTCTGCTAACAGTTTATTGGTGTGTATGAGAGATGGCAATGGCAGTGACCACATCTCCAAGCCGGCAGCATGCTTTCTGGGTGGCAGTGCAGACCAAGGCGGTGAGCACAGCTTTCCATGCTGGCGGTAAAAGTACCCGCCACCATCTTTGGTAAACCACGGCTGACACAGCTATGACTTTCATTTTAGCAATGTTGTTGTTTACCAGATAAAGATTTACAGTAAAGACAGATTCATATTAAGAAAAACCTCTAAAGGTTTACAGTGTGTTTTAAAATATACATAGACATGAAAAAAAATGGTTTTAAAGAGACAAAGAGGAACTGGGTGTTGTAGCACACGCCTTTAATCCCAGCACTCAGGAGACAGAGGCAAGCAGATCTCTGTGATTTGCAAAGTAAACCTGGTATGCAGAGTAAATTCCAGGACAGATAAGAGTTACAAGGAGAAAACCCTGTCTCAAAAAATAGAAAAGAAACAGAATAATAAAAAGCCACAGATGGAGAAAATTTGTATACTGTACGGTATTATATTGTCTTTGTATTGTTTGACTGCTGAGGAAACAACAACTGTTAAAACAAATGCTGCTGAATTAATTCAATGTATATATTTTAAAAATACTTTGACTCTAACATTTAAGTTCAAGGACAAGTTACTGGGGAAAAGGATTTCTATTTTTGTTTCCACAGAAAATAAAAGGCTGTGGATTCCTTCCAGACTAATGTGGTTTGATCAAGCCAGGCCCCCTGAAACAGAGTTGCTGGTGATCCAACATTCAAAACAGCTTGGACAAAGCAGCCTCGCAGACTACAGCCAAGATTTCTGCGTCTTCTCAGGATCCCCCATGACAGCACCCCCTGTCAGCAGGAAGTAGTTTGGAAAGAACGACACCCAAATTCCCAAATATTGTTTATAAATGTTTGTTTTCATTTAAATGGATTTGGTTATAAATGGTTAATGATCACAGCTAATTCTTTTTAAAGGTAAAAAGGGGATTATGGTATAGATATGAATACTTTGTTTTGTAATGGATTTTCATTTATTGATACAATTTAAGGTCAATTTTGTAATGTGTATATTTCTCCTTTTGTTTAGGTATTGTGTTTATACAGTTCATTCAGAAACATATTGTATAATGTAGTACAGATTATAGATAATTACCTATGATAGTCAAAGCTTAGAGTTAAATTAGTTAGGTTTTCAAGATACACAGAGATGTATTTGAGATAAATAGGCATTCTTCAAACCTTTCAAAGACCTACAGAATATGGCATTTAAAGTGGTTTAGGGTTTTTGTGACAGTGAGACATAATTGCTCTTGGCAATACCACCTGCACCAGAAAGGAAGATGGACATCGAAGAAATGCATTATGAAGTTTGCTTCCAATATGGCAAGACTAGCCATTTGGACAAGATACTGCTCTTGTCTGGACTGTTTGATTTTATGCTGTATAAACTGGACATGCAGGACCCACAAAAAAGTGACTGCTGATTCAAGATGGACATTGCTACAGAGTTCCTGCTTCATGGAAGAGTCTGCGAGACAGTATGCAGGACACAGAAAAGTGACTGTCAAACTGCCAATACAAAAAGACAGTTTAAAGTTTCCTGCGTTGCTGAAGAGTCAGCTAGACACACTATGGCCTATGGGCTAAAGATGGAAGATTACAAAAGAACTTCGGGTGACCAGGCAGTGAGTTGTCTCTGTCATTTCTAGAGTTTATATACTATCCTTCTGTGGTCTTTGATGGAGTTGAAGACAAATAGTTATGGTTATAGTTTTCCTTAGTTAGGTTTAAAGATAAGATACATGTAGGACTTTAGATTCACAAATATAGGATAGATGATAGAATAGTTTCCTTTAATCTTGCTAAATGTTAATGGACTAAATATTGTTAATTGTGATTCTTATTTGATAACTGTTGTGTTATATATTTTGCTATGTTAAGGTTAAACCCCTTCTTTTTATTTAAACAGAAAAGAGGAGATGATGGGAGATGTCATTCTGTATATGTTTCTCATACTGGTTAATAATAAAGCACTGTTGGCCAATAGGAAAGGAAGGTAGGAGGGACTAGGAGACAAGGAGGAAATAGGAAGTAGTAAGGAGGAGTCAAGATGGAGAGTCAGGAGAGAGCAGTATGCCGCCGGCTCCCCGGTAAGAGAAATACATAGATCAGCAGAAATGTGTTAATACTTAAGACAGAGCTAGCCGATAATAAAGTAGTAACTGGCCAACAGTATAATATCTAATACAGAGTCTCTGTGTATTATATGGGCTGGCGCGGCGGCGGGACAAGACCGGGCGGCGGGCAGAAAAACAGGAAAAACCCGTAACCCATTGCACAGCTGCTTATCCTCCTCCATAAGAACAGGCTAAGACATAATAGGAAAAGAATCAGAGGCTGTTGGCCTAAGTTGAGGAGGATGTACCCTCTCAGAGATCATCTCTTCTTCCAACAATGGTCAATATTGTCTCTTCTCTCATGTAAAATAATAATGCTTAGTTAGTGGTGATCATTCATGATGTAGACCCCATTGATCCAATGGTCCTTTTGCCACTTGTGCATTTCCCATGTAGGATGAGATCCTCTACTGAAACTTCAAGAGGAGAGCAGTATATCATACCTGGACCATTGGAAGACACAAGGCATCATTGTTTTCCCAAATGTGAACTTGGAAGACAAAGATTCTCACCCTAAGCCCATGGATACTTTCAGGATGAATTAAACTTTTGATACTGTCTAGAGTCAACTGAGGGTACACTTTTGGTCCAAAACTTGCACTGCCATATTAGAAAAAGAAAATTCCAAATAATTCGCTAACAATTTAGTTTAAATATACAAAAGAGTTTCCTGTACTCAAAGGTAAGAATTTAAAAATACTCTGTCCTAATAAGCAGAAAATCATTAAAACAATTCCAATGTAGAAGAAGAAAAAAATTCAATTTATGTGCTCTAACACAATATAAACAAAAACATATAAAAATCTCTGAAATATTTTATAGTGCTATATTCAGAAAAGAACAATAATATAGAACAGTGATTTCTAAGTATTAATTTGTCAAGACAAAGGAAAAAATTAAGGCAAACAAGTTTAAAAGTTAAGAGGTCTATGTGCTGTTATAAATAAAATATTTTGAAAGGCTAATTTGTAAATTTACATTCAAATGAATGTATGAATGTGAATAATAGGTTGAATTTTTACTGGATGAGTAGCATCAATGCTTGAGAAGGCTAGAAGAAGTAGGTAGTAACCTTGCGAAATGTACTCATAACCAGAGTATTTGTTCAGCCCTATGTCTTATATGTTTAATGATGCTTGAGAAGGCTAGAAGAAGTAGGTAGTAACCTTGCGAAATGTACTCATAACCACAGCATTTGTTCAGCCCTATGTCTTATATGTTTAATGATTTACCTGCCACTGATGTAGGTGCTCTGATGTGTCAGTTTATTTTATAACATGCCTTAATTCTACCCACTAGCACTGTCACTATAAAGTGTCAGGTAAATAATAATGCATCACTAAGCAGAAAACCCCAAATCACTGATCAGTTATTTAAGGACAAGGTGTACAATTCAACCTCATTTTTTCAGCTCCATTTTTAAGGCTTTATGTTGTCTCTTGGCTTGGCTGGCTATCATATTACTGGAGGCTAAATTGAAGCAAATGGAAATTGACAGGTGACAGGATGAGATGTGTCTATCTTGGATATGTTTGTGACTAGAGCTGCAACTTGTCACTGTTACCAAGTATAGTGATTATAAATTTAGTTTTCTGGCAGATTAATTATCATATACAGTTCTAGCAGACTCAATTTAGTTTTTTCTAGTTAGCTCTCTGTTGTTGACCATCTGTTAGATAAGGTGGTCTGCAAATTGAAAAGTTCCATGCTAACTGCCAACTGTTAGAAACCTATAATGCAAATGTGAAATACAGCGACATTACCTTGTTTAGTAAGAGCAATTTGTTAGTGATACAGCAGCCCTGGTAGTTCTACCTTCAGGAATTTTTAATGAAAGCAAAATGTCTCATACAGCTTTTTCTTCCACAGGTTTGGCTTCTTTGGCAACCAAGCCCCAGGGGTCTTCTAGCATGCTGGGGTTAGGCATGTTGATAAGCATACCTATGGCAAGTCTATGAGCTACTAATCAAGCAAATGTTCAAACATTTCAAATTGATATAAAAAATGAATTTCCTTATGATTCAAAGAAATGAAGTTGTCAAAAAAAAAAAAAAAAAAAAAACACAGAGTTTATTAAGCATCCCAAATACTACACAAGTGGAGAATGAAAGGAATCCCGACAAGAAAGTGAGTAGAAGACACTGTGTGTATGGACTTAGACTCAACAGGAAGAAATCACCATTTCATTATTTTAGTCTCAGTGAGTCTGAGGATCAGTGTGTTCCTGATTTATAATCCTCTCTCTACCTAGCCTTATCACTCCTGTCTCCTCTTCCTTAGTGCTGGGATTAAAGGCATAAACGCTGTCTGTTTCACTTTTAGAGAGATTCATTCTCATGTAGCCCAGGGTGGCCTTGAACTCAGATTCACCTGCCTCTTTTTCCTGAGTGCTAGGATTAAAGATGTGCACTACCACTGCCTGCCCTCAGTGGCCAGCTTTGCACTCTGATCTTCAGGAAAGCTTTATTTGTTATATTATAAACAAAATAACAACACGGATTATCATGGTATGTTGTATGAGGGAATAAGGCTTAGGAGAGACATATTCTGATCTATGCTGATGAGAAAATGCAGATTTTAGAGAAAAGAGAAGGAAGGTAAATATGTCAAAAGGTTACTTACCAGGTCTAAGTAAGAACCTAGATTATGAAGTAGTTCAATGATTACAGAAGTAAACCAAATATGTGATGGATATAATACAAGTCTTTTTTGTAGATACAGGGAACTAAGATGTTTATGAACACTTAAATACTTCAGTTTCTTTTTCAGGAGAAAGAAATTTATTCATAATTTTCTGATTTTTGTCAGGTAAAATGTTATACATTTCAAATTTAGAAATAGAAATGTTAGTGAAGAGTTTTTTCTTTTACTTTATTATTATTTTTTTCTTATTTTATTTATCAATCCAAGTTCGCTCTCCCTCCCTTCATCCCTCCCATGTCCCGTCACCACCCTCCTATACCCGCCCCCAAGTCCACAGAGAGGGTGATGCCTTACAGGAGGGATCAACAATATCTGTCAAGTCATTTGGAGTAGAAACTAGGCCCTTCCTCCTGCCTCTAGACTAAGGGAGTATCCCTCCATAGGGAATTTGCTCCCAAAGTCCTTTTGTGTGCACCATGATACATCCTGGTTCCACTGTCAGAGATCCCTTAGAGTGCCCACGCCTTCTAACTAACACCCATGTTCAAGGCGTTTGAATCAGTCCAATGATGGTTTCCCAGCTACCATTGTGAGGGTCCATTAGCATCCCTTGTTCAAGTCAGCTCTCTCTGTAGGTTGCTGTAGCCTGGTCTTGCCCCCAATTTCTTACCACTCCTTCTTCTCTGCAAATGTATGTCAAGAGTTCACCTCAGTGTTTAGCTGTGGAAGTCGGCTTCTATTTCCATCAGTGTAAGGAGTACGGCTTTTTCCTCCCGCCGCCTAGTCTTGTCCCACCGCCGTCCCAGCCCCAAATAATACACAGATACTCTGTATTTGATATTATGCTGTTGGCCAGTTACTTGTTTCTTATAGGCTAGCTCTGTCTTAAGTATTAACCTATTTCTATGTATTTCCACGTGGTCTTACCAGCCAGAGGTGGCTAGCAGTTCTATTCTCTCCAGACTCTCAATCTTTCCCTCCTTACTACCTTCTCTTTCCTCCTTGTCTCCTAGTCCCTCCTATTTTCCTTTCCTATCGGCCAACAGTGCTTTATTCATTAACCAGTATGGGAAACATATACAGAATGACATCTCCCATCATCTCCTCTTTTCTGTCTAAATAAAAAGAAGAGTTTTAAGCTTAACATAGCAAAATATATAATACAACAGTTATCAAGTAAGAATCACAGTTAACAATATTTAGTCCATTAACATTTAGCAAGATTTGAAGAAACTATTCTATCATTTATCCTATATTTGTGAGTCTAAAGTCCTATATGTACTTTATCATTGAATCCTAACTAAAAAAAATCTATAACTATAACTATCTGTCTTCAACTCCTTCAAAGACCACAGAAGGATAGTATATAAACTCTAGACATGGCAGAGACATCTTGCCTTGTCAGTCACCTGAAGTTCTTCTGTAATCTTCCATCTTCAGCCCATAGACCATAGTGTGTCTGGCAGACTCTTTAGCAAAGCAGGAAGCTTTAAACTGTCTTCTTTTATTGGCAGCTTGTCAGTCACTTTTCTCTGTGTCCTGCAGACTGTCTGGTAGACTCTTCCATGAAGCAGGAACTCTGTAGCAATGTCTATCTTGAATCACCAGTCACTATTCTGTGGGTCCTACATGTCCAGTTTATATAGCATAAATTCAAACAGTCCAGACAAGAGCAGTATCTTGTCCAAATGGTTAGTCTTGCCATATTGGAAGCAAACTCTATAACGAGTTTCTTCAATGTCCATCTTCCTTTCTGACGCAGGTGGTGTTGCCAGGAACAATTATGTCTCATTGTCAAGAAAAACCCTAAACCATTTTAAATGCCATATTCTGTAGGTCTTTGAAAGGTTTGAAGAATGCTTATCTGTCTCAAATACATCTCTGCATATCTAGAAAACCTAACTCACCTAGCTATAAGTTTTGATTATTATAGGTAACTATGTAAAATATGTACTAAATTATACATTACATTTTTAAATGAGCTATATAAACACAATACATAAACAAAGAAGAGAAATATACATATCACAACATTGACCTTAAATTGTATCAATAAATGAAAATCCATTCCAAAACAAAGTATTAATATCTATACCATAATTTCCTTTTTACCTTTAAAAGGATATTGGTTGTGATCATTAACCATTTATAACCAAGTCCATTTAAATGAAAACAAACATTTATAAACAATATTTGGGAATTTGGGCATCATTCTTTCCAAACTACTTCCTGCTAGTAAAGGGCGCTGTCATGGGGGAATCCTAAGAAGATGCAGAAATCCTGGTTGTAGTCTGCAAGGCTGCTTTGTCCAAGCTGTTTTGAATGTTGGATCACCAGCGACTCTGTTTCAGGGGGCCTGACTTGATCAAACCACATTAGTCTGGAAGGAATCCACAGCTTTTCATTTTCTGTGGAATCAAAAATAGAAATCCTTTTTCCCTGTACCTTGTCCTTGAACTTAAATTTTGGAGTCAAAGCATCTTTAAAATATATAAATTGAATTAATCCAGCAGTATTTCCTTTAACAGTTGTTTCCTCAGCAGTCAAACGATATAAAGACAATATAATGCCATACACTACACAGATTCTCTCTGAGCTTTTCATTTTTACGTGGCTTTATTATTACACTCTTTCTTCTATTTTTTTCATTTTTTGAAACAGAGATTCTCTGTGTAACATTTATCTGTCCTGTAATTCACTCTGCATACCAGGTTTACTTTGAAATCACAAGAAATCTGCTTACCTCTGTCTCCCGATTGCTGGGATTAAAGGCGTGTGCCACCACACCCAGCTCCTCACTCTCTTTTTAAAACCATTTTATTTCTTTTCTCTCCCAAGCCTACCTATATTTTAAAACACACTGTACACATTTAGAGGTTTTTCTTAATATGAATCTGTCTTTATTGTAAATCTTTATCTCTTTCTGGCCACGAGTCTTTTATCTGATAAACAACAACATTGCTAAAATGAAATTCATAGTTGTTTCTGTGGCAGTTTATCAAACATGGCGGCGGCTATTTTACCGGCAGCAGTGAGAGCTGTGCTTACTGCCTTGGTCTGCACTGCCATCCAGCCCCATGCTGCCGGCTTGGAGATGTGGTCACTACCATTGCATGCTCTCATACACACCAATAAATTGTTATCAGTGCTTCTTAAAAGCTGTGCGGTTTTTTGCCACTCATCCTGAGTCAGGAACATTCCCTTAAAGGAGCCGCGCTAATGTCTGCTTGTCTCTAGCAAAGCAGAGTTAAACCGAGAAAAATGCTACTACCAAGAAACCTTGCTTGTCTCTGTTCTTTTGTTTTTAAAACCCTTTTTAAAGCTTTTGTTAAATTTTAAGTGGAGGTTCTTATTAGCCACATGGGCACCATTTGTAAGGAGTACGGTTTTTTCCTCCCACCACCTAGTCTTGTCCCACCGCCATGCCAGCCCCAAATAATACACAGATACTCTGTATTTGATATTATGCTGTTGGCCAGTTACTTGTTTCTTATAGGCTAGCTCTGTCTTAAGTATTAACCCTTTACTATGTATTTCCACATGGTCTTACCAGCGAGAGGTGGCTAGCGGTTCTATTCTCTCCAGACACTCCATCTTTCCCTCCTTACTACCTCCTCTTTCCTTCTTGTCTCCTAGTCCCTACTATCTTCCTTTCCTATTGGCCAACAGTGCTTTATTCATTAACCAGTATGAGAAACATATACAGAATGACATCTCCCATCACATCAGCTACTAGATGAGGGCAATATGATGGCATATAAGTTTTTATCAGTCTCATTATCAGGGAAGGGCATTTGAGGTAGCCGTTCCACTGTTGCTCAGACTGTTAGTTAGGGTCATCCTTGTAGGTCTCTGAACATCTGGACATTTCTCTAGAGACAGTTTTCTGTTCAAACCTATAATGGCTCCCTCTTTTATGGTATCTATCTCTCTATATATATATATTTGTTTGTTTGTTTGTTTACTTTTGCTCTTGTCTATTTCTCCCCTGACTCATCTTCCTAGTCCCACATGCTTTCCTCTCCTAAGAACAAACACTGAATACCTTTCTTTCCAAAATGGCAAAATAATTTTAACTTCCTTAATCACCCAAAGTAGTGTTGTACATAATAAACATAATAAAATACAATGTTGGAGGTTGTCAGCATATGCTGACAGATTGAGATTCCTCAATCTACTTTGCTCATTTTTAAATTCATGGCCTCTTTTTTCATGATTGTTTTATACACACACACACACACACACACACACACACACACACACACACACCTAAATAGGTAAGTACACTTTTCTCAGTTTTTGTAGTGTTGCTTCTCTATATGTTTTTAGGACAGACTATTTCATATTGGATAACCAATTGGAGTGTGCTTTCCTGGAGAATAGGGCTAAGGTTTCATGGACCTGTCAATTTTTGTATGCGTAATGCTGTTGTCCTTGTTTAGATCATATTTGAGTAGTCATGTTGGTGAAACCTAGTATGATAGATTCTGACAGTCTTAGCGGCCAGAGTCTCATAGACAACTCCATGTTCTTCTGAAACTTAAAAGCCTTTCACTAATATTTCTGCAGTGATCTATCAGCCTTAGATACAAAAGCTACATATTATAGAGACCCTGTCTCACATACTTACTTACGTTATATGTGTGGCTGTGTGTGTGTGTGTGTGTGTGTGTGTGTGTGTGTGTGTGTGTGTGGTAAGTAAATAAATACAAATAAATAAAAGAACTTCCCTAATCTGGTTAAGTGAATTATAGACATTTTTTTTAATTTAATTTTTTTATTTAATTTATTATTTTACATGTTGATCCCAGTTCCCTCTCCCACCCCCCCTCTCTTTTACCTTCTCTGCCCACTCACGCACCCTGACCACCCTCCCCTTCCATCCCCCCCCACCACATACCACATGTAGGGCAATTCCATCCAGGTGGGGTCATGTAGATCTGACAGGTCATTTGAAGTAGGGCCTAGGGCTTCTCTCCTGTCTCTAGGTTAAGGCAGTATCCCTCCATGGGGGATGTGTTTGCAAGGTCCTTTTGTGCACCAGGGATACATCCTGGCTCCACTGTCTGAGGTACCTTAGACTTCTCAGTCCTTCTGGCTGAGACCCATATTCAGGGGAGCCTGAGTCAGTCCCATGCTGGATTCCCAGCTATCAGTCTGGGGGCCTGTCAGCGCCTCCTTGTTCAAGTCAGCTGTCTCTATGTGTTTCTGCAACCCGGTCTTGTATTCTGCCTCTGCATCTAGACTGTAATTCAACTCAGTGTTTAGGCGTGGGTGTTTCCTTCTGTTTCCAACAGGTATTAGGTGAGGGCTCCATGGATAAATTAGTTGTTGATCTCACTCTCCAGGAAGGGCATTTATGGTAGCCTTTCCATGGGTGTTCAAATTGTTAGTTGGAGTTAGTCTTGTAAGTCTCTAGACCTTTCTTTAGGTTTGATTTTGTCTTCAAACCAACAATGGCTCCCACTTTTATGTTCTCTCTCTCTCTCTTAAAGTACATTTACAAGGACCAAAATGACCACACATCCTCTTCTTCTTACTCCTATGAATAATTTACATAACCCACCAGAGCATAGAGTAATCTCAGTACTTCTGATTTACACTCTTATTTGCACTATGCCTAAAATATGAGGACAGAAGGCTAATACTTTTTCTTAGTTCAGTGCTATGAGGCATGACAGGAAACCTTCCTTCCTTCCTTCTTTCCTTCCTTCCTTCCCATCTAGCCCTCTTCTACTCTCTTCCGTGTTCTCGCACTCTTCTTACTGCTATAGCATTTTGACCAGCACAAAATTAACTAAAATTCTTGTATACACACTGCTGCTGTTTCTACAGAATTCACATTATAAAACTGAATGAGTATGGAGAGCAAGTGAAATTTTTAGAAGGTAATTCTTTAAAAAATATATTATTTTATACATTTATTTATATACTTATCTTTATATGTATGTCTGTTTACTTGAACATGTGTACATGCATCAAAACATGACCAGTGCCCAATAATGTCAAAAGATGGCATCAGATTTATTGGAACTGGAATTACGATATATGATGCCATGTGAGTACTAAGAATTGAACTTATTAAGAACTGTAGGTTCTCTTAGTAGAACATGAGATGAAGGATAGCATAGCAATGTTCATCCCTTGGAAACAAAAACAAATTTGAAGGGTAATATCCTCTTATGTATTTTATGTGTCTTATGGTTCTATATGGACAATCAATTACAACTTGATGTGGCATTCACAGGAGTAATTGTAGGAGAAGGGGCAGCTTGGTGGTGGTAAATGGGGAGTCTGAGTTGATTAGTATTTTAAGTATACCATTGAGTTGTGTTGCTGAAATATTTAGTTCACAGGTCCCTGCACTCATGATTTTCAAAGCCTGCTTACTGAAAATGTTTTAAGAAGGGAGGAAAGCAGACAAAGGAATAGTGCATTTGTGCATCTGACTTTGATGATTAGTAGAATAAATTTCAGTTGCATAGATATTTGATCCATGACTCTGCTCAAAGGTAATGCAAAGAGAATTCCTATAAGAAAATTTATCTTCCATCTTCATCAGTATATTTGCTGAGGAACTGTCACCCAAACACACCTGCCTCTTATCAATAATCAATATACCTGAATGAAAGTTGAATTTAGACCAAAATTCTTGCCTTCATTTTTACATCCCATATGATAACATAGGAAAACATTTTCTTCTTTCCCCTTTTACATGTTACTCAATTACACATTAACCTTTTTTAATCACTATGAACCAGTGGCATTTCAAAATTCTTTTCCCTATTGGTGGATCCAACATATTGTGCATGACATGGAATGGTTCATTCAAGTTAGGGGAAACCTTTCTCTCATAGGCATGGGTAGAGAGGTTTTTTTCTGAAATGGAGACGAGCAAAAGTTTTGGGTGATGCTGCCTGAGTGTACTATGCCTGAGTGTACTATGCATTCCTTTGTTTGTGAGGTTCACCAATTACAAAAATGGCTCATTTCATACTAAGAAAAATAAGCCAAGTTTTATAATAAATAGTAATGTCCTGAGCTTAATGGGAAACATACAAGCCTGGAGGATTGCAGCCAGGGGAAGAAGAAGTTGTGCCAAAGGCATGAAGGAAGAATGAGAAGAAAGACATATCATCTTGCTAATGACTGAACTCTCTGTTAACAAATTAGAAATATAAACACATGGACAAAAGGGAACTTATTGGTACTATATAGCAATATCTGAATTAATATGCTTCTTATGATGTACAGAAAAATTTATTTGAATTTAGTTACCCCACATTTTATTATAAAGTTCCCTATGCCATCAAAAGAGTAAAGGGACATTTTATTTCAGCTGAGAAACTATATAGGCTTTGGATATACAAATTATGGCCGTGAAGAAGATTTTGGAAACACCAATACAAATCAGTTGAATAGTTTGCTCAGAGGAGTATGAGTTCCTGAAGGCAGAGAAGTGAAAGGGAGGAAGAAAAGAGATAGTTTTAAGGACCTGTGAGAGTCTTCCCAGTGATCTTGAATGAAAAATAGGTCACAGATTAAAACTTATTCTTATTTACGTGTACAGCCTTACCGAGAGACTTTCATAAATACCCCAGGACCGGTCATATGCTGTCATATGTTTTTGAAAAACCTAATGTTCAATCTAAAGACAGCAATACTTCAAAGAATTAAGAGCATCAACATAATATGTGACCAGAAAATAGATATATACAGGAGTTCTAAGTGATAAGGAAAAGATCTATAATCACCTCAGAGAAATATAGAAAACATATTAAAGGGGCACTTTAAGCAAAACAAACAACCACAACAAAAACAAAACACAAACATAAAACCATCCCTATATGTCCATTATATTCTCTTCTTATTCAGGAATACTTTAGGGATTAATTTTTATTTGTCTCCTTTGTATGAATCTGCAAAGTAGATATATAAAATGTTAAATACCTATTTTAAATACCTATTTTTAAATAAAAGGAATTTTAAAAAAAGGAGGGAAAAAAGAAATGTGCTCAGAAGCATATAGGTAACTATTTGTGAATAACCTATTAATAGCAAATATTCTGAACTCATATTTATAGATACCCTCCCTTTCCTTCCAACCTCTCTGTCTCTCTCTCTACACACACATACACACAGAGGGAGAGAGAGAGAGAGAGAGAGAGAGAGAGAGAGAGAGAGAGATACACAGACATGTGACACAAATTCAGCCTTTTTCTTTCAATTGCAAGTTTATCTCCAATTATCCTGTTGTTTAACAGTAAAACTTCTATAATCCAATCTTAGAATTTAATATTTAATTCAGTTCAGTCCCAGTAATAAACACTCATTGTTCTTTACAGAAATTGAAAAACAAGATCTACAATTCATATGCAACTACAAAAAATACCTGATTTCCAAAACAATTTTGAGTAAAAGAAATCTATGCTGAAGAGAATGTCATTTCTGTTTTTAAATTATAGCACAGAACTGTAACAATAAACACAGTAGGGTAGCCATTCTTCTCCAGAGGAAGACTGGTGAGTCTGCCTGACCCTCCCTACCAAGCATCATCCATCTTCTCTCAGCCTAGCCTGTCCAACTTCCAGTGTCTTTCCCTAATATGGTAACCAATGCCTGTGCCAGAGCAAGCCTCTAAGCTTCTCTCAATACTTGTCCTAGATACCCTAACCCAAAGACTACTTACATAGCATACCCATTTTCTCTGAAACAGCCTGATTAGTTAGATTCACATTCTTTCAAACTGCTAGAATTACCCTAGATCCTACTGGATTCCCAAGTCTAGTATGATCATCCCTCCCTGTGGCACAAAACACACCCAGCATTATACCTTCTCTGACTAACCCTCAATCCATAGAACCTTTCCAGAGTATATCTAACTTATTTCTGCATTAAGACCTAACTTTATATTTCAGGCTTGGACCAGGATTCCATCGTATAAAGCAATCCATCTCTCTCTGTCGACCTTACTTGATTTTACCTATGTTGTTTCAAACCTCTAGGCCCAACAAACCTGTGCATACTCTCTTCTGCCCAAAACTACTCTGTCCATATCAGACACAAAATCAACAAAGAAACTCACACATACAGATCTCATAATAAATATAAACTATGTAAAAGATCAGCCCATATCTCATCTAAAAAAGCTACCATTCCTATAGACATCTTGATCAATAAGACTTACCAAGATGAAACAGAAATATGACATTTAAAAATAATAATAAAACCCTTACTAAAATTCAAGGAGTTTAAAAAAAAATATCCCAGTGAAATCAAGAAGACTATAAAAATAAAAACTTCCAGAATATTGTTGAAGAATGAAGAAACATAAGGCTGATAGAAATGACAAAGAAAACATATATTAAAAATAGGGCATAGGACTAACAGAGGACTCATGCTAAAATGAGGATGGAACTGAGAAACAAAATAACACAACTGGTTATAAGAAAGGAAAACCTTTCAAATAGGATGGGATCAAGCAAAAGATGGTATATCAGGACTTGAACATAAAGTAGAAAATCTAGACCAGATATAGAAGAAATATGCACCATTTTAACAACAAGAAGCAAACAGAAAGTGTAGGATACCATTAAAAAGACCAAATCTAATTATATTCATAGATGAATCAGAGTAATTCAAATCAATTCTTAAACAAGAAATTTAAAAATATTATAAGAGAAAACTTAACCAAAGTAGGAAATATATACCCATGAAGACACAAGAAATGCAGAAAAACCCAAAAGACAAAGCCAGCTAAGAAACTTCTCATAACAGACTATAGTTAAAACACTAAGTATAGAGAACAAATAAAGTGTACTTAAAGCTTTGAGAGAAAACACAAGTCACATATAAAGTTTAAATCCATGAAAATAGCAGCTGTTTCTCAATGGAAGCTTTGAAAGTCATAAAAGCCTGGAACATTGTATTCTACATCCTAAAAGGCATTAGTAGCAAACCTAAGACTATATACCTGACAAAACTGTCCACCATAATTAAATACTAACAAAATCTTCCCATAATATAGACAGATAAAAAAAATTTATATCTTGCAAACCAAACCAAAGAAAGTATAGAAGTCAGTGTTTCAGGCTTCTGAAATCAAGGAGCTTAGCAAACATAATACAGGAAGGCATATGAAGACATATTCATTAAAACAGAAAGAACTATTGTGAACATAAATAACAATACTGTGTCAATAACACAATGAATACAACTAACACAGAGATTTCAATAAAACTTTAAGCATCAATGGTCTCAATTCACCAAACAAAGTACAAATACTCACTGAACAGAAAAAGAAATAAAATATGTCTGTTATCTACATGAAACATAGTCAACCACTTTAAAAAATAGAGGTAGATAAAAGTCCTTCAATCAAGTGGGACCATGACGCAAGTAAGCATCACCTTCATAGTATTTGAAAAACTAGGCTTCAAAACAAATTAATGAAATAAAGAAAGATATTTCACTCTATTCAAGAGAACAATTAACAAAGAAGAGATTACTATCCTAACCATATATGCATTATACTGAGGATTACCAAATTTTACTTGAAAAAATGAACTACTGCATTTAAAGATTTAGATTAACATTAAGACATTAATAGTAAGTTGCCTTAATACCCCATTTTCTCCAACACATATTTAATATTTCCTTTCCTGTTTTGTCCAGATGTTATGGACAAAATAAATAAGAAAACAACATAATTAATTAATAGAAACTTAAAATAGTTCTAACAGATATCTACAGAATATTCTACCCAAAAACCACAGAAGACAAGTTCTCCTCAGGATGACATTTATTTTAGCATAGCTAAAATAGACCATATCCTGCACCCATATCCTGGGACACAAAACTAACATTCAAAAATTCAAGATGATGGAAATAACTCTGTATTGTATCTTACCTGAATACCATGCAATAAAACTTAAAATTGACAACAAACAAATCTCTGGTACATGTTCAAACTCATGGAAATTAAGTAACTCACTACTGCATGATGAATTTGTCAAAGAATAAATCTAGAAAGAAATTTAAAAGAATTGTCCTGGAAATAAATCATGTGAAAACATAATATAGCAAATTACATGAGATCCAGTGGAAGAAGTCTTATGAGGGAACCAGATAGTTCTCCATGCCTATATTTTTAAAAAATCAGACAAAGCACAAATAAATGACTCGATTATGCAAGTAAAAATTATGTAAAAGCAGTATAAATCAAATTTAATACCCATTGATGTTAATAAATAATAAAAATCAGAGAAGACTTTTTTTTAACAGAAACAAAGAAAACAATAGAAAGAATTGATTGATATGACATCTGGTACTTTCAACAGACAAATAAGACTGAAAAAAAAATTGTTTCAATTAACCAATAGAAAAGAGGACCCAAATTAGTAGTATCAGAAGTGAACAGAGAAACATTACAAGAGACCTCAAAGCAACTCAGAATTTATAGGGCATACATCAAAAAACTGTACTCTATAAAGTAGGGAAACATCAAATAAATGGATACATTTCTGAACTAAACCAAATGAAAAAATTTAAATAAAATGTCATTAACCTAAACAGTTCCAATACAAATGAAGAGACTAAAATAGTAATAAAAAAACCTTTCAGCTAAAAAAGACCTACAGGGCTAGAGGAATTCACAACAAATTTCTAGCAGATTCTTAAAGAAGATCTACAGCTAACAACCCCTAGACTATTTAATACAATAGAATGTGGAGGAGCACTCCCAATATTCTTTTACAAAGCCAGCCTTACTCTAAAAGCCATACTAAGTAAAGACATAACAATATCCCTGATCAGCATTCAGAACTGTTTAAAAATACTTGCAGAAAGTACAGTCATACTTCAATATTATCCACCATGACCAAATTAACTCTATCTTTTTCATACAGGGATGGTGCAACATATGCAATTCAATTAATACAATGAACATTTAAATGTAGCTAAATACAAAAATCACATGATCACCTCCATAGATGCAGAAAAAGCCAATGGCAAACTCTAAAGTGTCTCCATAATATATTCCCTAGAGAATGTAGGGCTACAGGGGACATACATCAGCATAATAAAAGGTGTGTGTGTGTGTGTGTGAGAGAGAGAGAGAGAGAGTTAACATCTTATTCTTTTCTTTTTCTTTTTTTAACTTGAAACAAGTTTGTTCTCAGTTCCCTCACCCTCCCATCCTGCCCTATCACCCCCACCAAACACCAGCCCATGAGGCCTTCCATGGGAGATCTTCAAAATCTGTCACATCATTTAGAGCAAGGCCTGAGAAAGTATTCCTTTCTTTGGAATGGGCTCCCAAAGTCCATTTGTATGCTAGGGATAAATACTGACCCATTACCAGAGGCCCAATAGATTGCCCAGTCCTCATAACTAACACCTACATTTAGGGGATCTGGGTCGGTCCTATGCTGGTTTCTCAGTTATCAGACAGGAGTGCATGAGCTCCCCCACGTTCAGGTCAGCTGATTGTGTAGGTTTCTCTAGCATGGTCTTGACCCTTTGATCATCACTCCTCCTTCTCTGTAAATGGATTCCAGGAATTGGGCTAGTGTTTAGCTGTGGATGTCTGCTTCTGCTTCTAGCTACTAGACAAAGTCTCTAGGATGGCATATAAGGTAGTCATCAATTCATTATTGTGGAATGGCAATAAAGATAGCCCCTCCACTATTGCTTAGATTGTTAGTTAGGAGCCATTGTAGATTTAAGAAAAAATCTGGCACTAGGGAAATGCCCAAAGATCTACAAGGATAAACCCAACAGTTAATATCTTACAGTTATATCTTACAGTTAAATGCTCCAAGCATTCCTACTGAAGTCAATAGAGATAGGGATGTTTACCATCCCCATGCTATTTCAAAATATTCTTAAAATATTACCCAGAGTGACAAGGCAAGAGAACATATATAAAAGTACACAAATATGAAAAGATGACTTCCCATTATCCATATTTGTAGATGATGTGTTATTATATAATAGGCATCCCAAAAATTTCTAAGAACAGTAAATATATTCATCAATATGACAGGATAGAGAATCAAATTGCAAAAACAAACCAGTAGCTTTTATATACTAACAACAAACATACAGAAAAGAAGACCCTGGATGCACTCCCATACATATTAGCCTCAAAGAAAATAAAATACTTTAGGAAAAACCTCTATAATTAAATCTTCAAATTTCTGAAGAAAGAAATAAAGATACTAGGAAATGCAAAGACATCCTATGATCATTGATTGATTAATATCATAAAAAATATTCATTTTATCAAAAGGTATTTAAAGATTTAATGCAATACCACTCAAAGTCAACATCTCATTCCTTACCAAAGGATAAAAGGAAGACTACCCTAAAATTAGTATGGAACCAGAAAAGATCCTTGACCTTTAAAGAATTCCTGAATAAAGAGAATACTGTAGTGATTATCATTTCAGGTCATAAGATAAGCTTCCAAGCCATAATAGAAAACAATAATGTAGTAACACCAAAACAGAATTAGAGACCACAAAAGACACAAACATGTAAGTGCATGTAACTCAGTCACTTAATATTGACAAATTTGCTAAACCCATATGCAGAAAATATAAATTATCTACATCTAATGCTACAGGGAAATATGGATGTCCACATGCAAAAAAACAATGAGATTAGACAAGTGTTTATATCCTTGAACAAATTACATCTCCGAGTTGATCAAAGATCTAAATATAAAAAATGAAAACCTGAAATTGTTAGAAAATAATACAGACACAGTCCTACATGATACATGTATAGGCATGATTTCTAAACAGAAATACACTTGCTCAAGGACTGTATAAGACTAAGAAGACAAAAAAAAAAAAAAAAAACAAACAAAATAACAAAGAAACAAACAAAAAAAAATTAACCAGGTGAATTGGGAGCCCAAAGAATGAATAAGAGTCATTTCCAATTGTACATCTGACATAGGATAAATATCTAAAATAAATAGGAAACTCAAAAATAAATCAATGAGTCAAAAAACAAAACAAAACAAAAACAGAGTCAAAAATCAAAATGGTTTTTTCTTAGATCTTATCATAGAGTTCAAACGAAGAAAAAGAAATTGCAAAGGAACATCTCAAAAACTGTACCTTGAACCGAGCAATCAGGAAACTGTAAGCAATGTAACTGTGAATTCAGCTTTTCCCAGTCAGAATGACAAAGATCAATATACAGCCAAATACAAATGCTTTGGAAGTGGAAATGGGGATACTTGTCTACTTCTTCAGATTTAGTGGGACCTGAGAGAGTGGAGCCCATATGAGGTTGATTATAGTCACATGCCAAAGACACTTTTATTCAGACAATTTATATGCTGAGGGTTAAAATAGTTCCCAAAGTAAAGTTCTCCTGAGTTCCATCTGTATACCATCATAAAGACCATCTGTATACCATCAGAAAAAATAATAATCTATAGGGGCATATGAAAAATAAAAATAAATACACTCCTACCTGCTACACTTGTGGTGAAAAAAAAATTCCAAAAAACAATTAGGTGCTTTTGAAGAAACTGAGGTCACAAGATCATAAGACTTTTTTCTTATTGTTTTGAAGTTTTCTCATACACACTCAGAATTCTCCACACACAACTCCATTAATTTCATTCTTGAACTGTGTTCTGACTAGAGCCCTCATTCATTGTAGGTGGGATTGCTAGCTGGATTAGTCACAAGAGCTAGAACTAAATCAATGACTCCTGGACATATGCAAAAAGACTCAACATCCTACTTCATAATAGTATGTTCATTATTGCTAGTCTCACAATAGCTAGGGAATAAAAACAACATGAACATCCTCCAACAATCAAGTGTATAATTGCTACATATACACTATGGGATACTGTTAGCATTAAAGGAAAATGAAATTATGAACCCTACAGATAATTGGTGATATCTTGCTTGTACAAATAAAGCCTTCCTGAAGGTCAGATAATAGAGCTTGCCACAAGCTCACCATAGAGGTCTGCTGGTTCTGTAAGACAGTAGGAAGTGAGTCAAGTTGGCAGAAAAAGGATATAAGCAGAGAAAAAACAGGAAATCACTCTCTTGTCTGTTGAGATGCTATGGTTTGATCCTTCTCTCTGATCTCTTTGCATATATGACTATGCCATCTTATTATTTGGACAAATTAAGAACTCCATTAACAGGTAAATTGATGGAATAAGAAAAGTTAACATTGAATGATATCCTTCCCCAGGAAGGTGAGCATGGTATGTTATTTTTTATTGACAAAAGCTCTAAATCTCAAATGTGAGTACATAGCCTGTAGTAACTACAGAAACCTCAAAAGTAAAATGAGAAAAATGGGGAAATATAGTATGGGTCAAGTGACTTGATAAATGAGACTAACAGGGGGCTGTAATGGGTAGAAGGTAAATACAGAAGAAGGGTAGAGGCAAATAAAATAACAAAATGTAAGCAAAAGCCATAATGAAACATACTATTATACTATTAGCTATCAAACTAAAAAATACACAAAATCTATGAATAAACACACACACACACACACACACACACACACACACACACACACCAAACAAACAAACATACCCAAACCCTATAGAAGCCAAAGTGGTGCCAAGGTGTTTACCTGGTTCAATAGAGACTGGCTTACAGTGTCAGAGGTTCAGTCCATTGTCATCATGATGTGAAGCATGGTAGCATGTAGGATGACATGGTGACATGGTTCTGGTGAAGAAGTTGAGAGTTTTACTTCTGTATCTGCAGACAGCAGGGAGAGAAATTTGCACTGAGCCTGACTACAGCATCTGGGACCACATATCCCAGCTTCAGTGATACAAGGTTACATTTACTCCAATGTCACACCTCCTAAAGACACCACCCACTATGAAACTATAGGGGAACTTCTCTTTCACCTGTCCTTCATAGGATTCCAGCCATATAATAATGTAGAACTGCATTACGTTCAACTTTAAAAGTTCCCATACTCTATAATAGCTTCAACCCTGTAAAGTCCAAAGTCTCTTTTGAGACTTTGATTTCTTAACTGTAACACCATATAAAACCAAAACCACAAAGCAGATCACATACTTCCAACATATAATGGTACATGACATAAATTACTATTCCAACAGGGAGGAAAGGGAACATGAGGAAATACTCCACCAAAGCAAGACTGAAACCGGATAGGCAAACTGAAAACACTGCATCTGTCTCCATGTTTGATGTCAAATGCTCTTCAGATCTCCAATTCTTTCTGCTTTGTTGACTGCAACACATTTCTTTTTCTTGGGATCTTTCCACTATCTGTTAGTAGTTCTCCTCAGTAGGTATCACACATATCCTAACTCTGGTATTTCTAATAATTTTGGGTCTGTAAGGTAATAACCCATGCTTAACCCACACAATGTAAGGTAATAACCCACACAATGGCTACTCCAGGATTCTAGCTAGGACATCCCTGACACACCTGCCCTCAGGAGTTATGGTCACCCTCTGTAGTCACCCTACATTGCTGTGCCATTTGTCACTGCCATCTTTATTGCCCCACATTGCTGTGCCATTTGTGGGAAGCTGTCTTTGCAGGGTTGCTGTTGGACACCAGCAGATTCGCCCATGGTTTGTCCCTGAGAGAGAGGGAGTATGGATTGGGGAAAGGCTAGAAAAAAAAAAAACAAAAACAAAAACAAAAAAAAAAAACATTAAAGGAAAGTCAGAGACCCAGGAATAAAATCAGGAAGGCATTTCAGTCAATACTGAGTGCCATGAGTTTATTTTTCACCATTTTTAAATACCTTAGCCAAAAAAAAGGGGAACGTGATTTCATGTATATGGAAAAAGCAGGCATTTCTTCTTCAATATTCATTACCTGATCTTGTGGGTCAACAGTAACCACACCTCTTCCCAAGTCTGTTGCTATTTAGATAAGACACCGATAAACATTCTCTATAGCCACGCCTTTGACCTTTAGGACTTATGACTTACTAAGGACAAATTTGAATTCTTTGGCCTTTAGTCAAGATGGAGTGGAGCCATCTGTATGGGCCCCACTTAGTTATGCATAAAACATTTCATAAATCCTTGCTTTTCTCACTAACTCTATAGTCAGAACCCTGTGGCTGAAGCTGCCAAGTTCTACTTGCTGGGTTGGAACATGTTCCCCTAGTTCAATTATCTTCAAGATCTTTCATTTTTCAATGGTTTTCTTCTCTTCCTATTCTTGGCCTCACACTCAGATATGCCTGCTTCTGCCTCCAGAGTGCTGTGATTAAAGGAGAGTATCACCAAACCTAGCTCTAAACTTTTCTTTAATTCCTTTTCAAACATTGGAAGCTTATCTTGGTGGAATCTTGCACTTAGGTCATAATTCCTTTATTCTGTTTAACTTTTGAATCATCTATAATCTGTTTATTTCCTTAAACAAAGGTCTTAGCTCCATCCCACTTCTTGGTGCTCCTTTTCTCCTCAAATTGTAGTTTTCCTTTCTCAGCTTGCTTATTTTCTTTATAATTATGCATAAGCATGGGCAGTAGTAACCATAAGACACAATCCATTTTCGGTTGTTAGGAAATCTACTCTGCAAATGCCATTAACTTAAAACTTTTCAACTTAGCTTTAGGCAAATTTTCTTGGTCAATGGCAGAAAGCAACCAAATTCTTCACTAAATTATCAAAGGAGTGGTCTCTAGGCCACATGTTATTTTTTTTTTCTCCTCTGAAACCCCATGAGCTAAACCCTGACAGTTTAAATCACCCTCAGTACCACTGCCTTCCATGTTTCAACTAATATGGCCCAACTATTAAGGCCCATTAAAGCACACTAGGAAAGCAGTCATTCTACTGCTTTCCTAGCCCAAAGTCCCAAAGTACACATTCCTCTAAACAAACAAACAAACAAACAAAAAAGGGTCCAACCCCTCACAGAAATCCCTCAGCCCTATTACCAGATTCTGTCTTACTTAGGATTTCTATTTGTAGGGTGTAAGGTTTTCTTCGTCCCGCCGCTGGTCTTGTCCTGCTGTGGAGCCAGCCCCAATTAACACACAGAGATTCTGTATTAGATATAACGCTGTTGGCCCATTACTTGTTTCTTATCAGCTAGATGTGTCTTACTTATTAACACATTTCTGTTAATCTAACATTTCCACGTGCTTTTATCTTACCGTGGAATGGGGCCTGCATCTGGTCTTCCCAGCCTCTCCATGTTGACTCCTCCTTACTACATCCTCGCATTCTCCTTATCTCCTAGTCTCTCCTACCTTCCTTTCCTCTTGGCCAACAGTGCTTTATTCATTAGCCAGTATGAGAAACATATTTACAGAATGACATCTCCCATCATCTCCTCTTTTCTGTCTAAATAAAAAGAAGGGTTTTAGAAACAAAAGAACAGAGACAAGCAAGGTTTCTCGATAGTAGCATTTCTCTCAGTTGGACTCTGCTTTGTGAGAGACAAGCAGATATTTTCACGGCTCCTTTAAAAGAGGTTTTCTAATTCAGCATAAGCGGCAAAAAACTGCAAGGCTTTTAAGAAACTCTGCTAACAATTCATTGGTGTTTATAGAGCTGGCAATGGCAAAGACAACATCTCCAAGCCGGCAACATGCTGCTGGATGGCAGCGCAGACCAAGGCAGTGAGCACTGCATACAGTGCTGGTGGTAAAATAGCCGCTGCCATCTTTGATAAACCATGCCAGAAACAACTATGACTTTCATTTTAGCAATGTTGTTGTCTACCAGATAAAGATTTGTGGCCAGAAAAAGATAAAGATTTACAGTAAAGACAGATTCACATTAAGAAATCCTCTAAAGGTTTACAGTGTGTTCTAAAATATACTTATGCTTTGGAGAGAAAAAGAAAAAGATAACATGGTTTAAAAAATAATAAAAAGACAAAGCACAGGTGGGTATTGTGGCACACGCCTTTAATCCCAGCACTTGGTAGACAGAGGCAAGCAGGTCTCTGTGATTTCAAAGTAAACCTAGTATGCACAGTAAATTCCAGGACAGATAAGAGTTACACAGAGAAACCCTGTCTCAAAAAATGAAAAAAAAAAAAAAAAAAGTAAAAGAAACAGAGTAATAAAAAAGCCACGTAAAGATGGAAAGCACAAAAAAAAAAAAAAAATTATGGATGCTATATGCTATTCTGTAGTTTTTAAATAGTTTGAATGCTCATAAAAGAAATGCTGCTGGATTAATTCAATTTATATATTTTTTTAT
Organism: Phodopus roborovskii; assembly: GCF_943737965.1. Lineage (NCBI taxonomy): Eukaryota > Metazoa > Chordata > Mammalia > Rodentia > Cricetidae > Phodopus > Phodopus roborovskii. The sequence goes on from NW_026126436.1 coordinate 689,101, forward strand.
TATTTTATTTAATTTATATTTTTTATTATATTATTTAATTTTATATAACAAAGTCCAATTAAATGAAAACAAACATTTATACACAATATTTGGGAATTTGGGCATCGTTCTTTCCAAACTACTTCCTGCTGGTAAGGGGCACTGTCATGGGGGATTCTAAGAAGATTCAGATATCTTGGCTGTAGTCTGTAGGGCTGTTTTGTCTAGCTGTTTTGAATTTAGGATCACCTTGTACTATGTTTCAGGTGGTCTGGAGTGATCAAACCACATTAGTCTGGAAGGAATCCACATCTTTTCATTTTCTGTGGAAACAAAAATAGAAATCCTTTTCCCCAGTAACTTGTCCTTCAACTTAAATTTTGGAGTCAAAGCATTTTTTTTAATTTAATTTATTATTTTACATGTCGATCCCAGTTCCCTCTCCCTCCCTCCCTCCCTTCCTGGCTCCCTCCTTCCCTCTCCCCATCCCTCCCTCCCTCCTTCCCTCCCTTTTACCCTCTCTGCCCTCTCACATGCACTCTAAACACCCTCCCCTCCCATAACCCCACCCCAATTCCATATGTAGGGGAATGCCATCCAGTTGGGGTCATGTACATCTGACAGGTCCTGTAAAGTAGGGACTAGGGCTTCTCTCCTGTCTCTAGATTAAGGCAGTTATCCCTCCAAGGGGGAAATGTTCACAAAGTCCTTTTGTGCACCAGGGATACATCCTGGCTCCACTGTCTGAGGTCTCTTAGACTGCTCAGTCCTTCTGGCTGAGACACATATTCAGGGGGGCCTGAGTCTGTCCCATGCTGGCTTCCCAGCTATCAGTCTAGTGGCCTCTAGCTCCTCCTTGTTCGGGTAAGCTGTCTCTATGTGTTTCTGCTGCATGGTCTTGTCCTCTCCATCTGCATCTGGGTTGTTGATCTCACTCTCTGGGAAGGGCATTTATGATAGCCTTTCCACGAAAGCTGAGATTGTTAGTTGGGAGCAGTCTTGTAGTTCTCTAGACCTTTCTTTGTGTAAACACCTTCAGCAAACTAGCAGGATACAAGATAAACTCAAAAAAATCAGTAGCCCTACTTTTTTTCAGACGACAAAGAGGCAGAGAAAGAAATCAGAGAAACATCACCCTTTACAATAGCCACAAGCAACATAAAGTATCTTGGTATAACGCTTACCAAACAAGTAAAAGACCTATATAATAAGAACTTTGTGGCTCTAAAGAAAGAAATTAAAGAAGATGCCAGAAAATGGAAAGATCTCCCATGCTCTTGGTTAGGTAGGATTAACATAGTAAAAATGGCAATCTTACCAAAAGAAATCTACAGATTCAATGCAATCCCCATTAAAATCCCACCACAATTCTTCACCGACCTTGAAAGGATAATAATCAAATTTATATGGGAAAACAAAAGACCCAGGATAGCCAAAACAACCCTATACAATAAAAGAACTTCAGGGGCATCACCATTCCTGACTTTAAGCTCTACTACAGAGCTATAGTTCTGAAAACAGCCTGGTATTGGCATAAAAATAGACAGGTAGACCAATGGAATCGAATTGAAAATCCTGATATTAATCCATGCACCTATGAACTCCTGATTTATGACAAAACAGCTAAATTTATACAATGGGGAAAGGACAGCATCTTCAACAAATGGTGCTGGCACAATTGGATGAGGGTGTGTAGAAGACTGTAGATAGAGCCATGTCTGTCGCCATGCACAAAACTCAAGTCCAAATGGATCAAAGACCTCAACATCGATCTAGCCACATTGACCCTCTTACAAGAGAAAGTAGGAGGAACCCTTAAACAAATTGGTATAGGAGACCGCTTCTTGAACATAACTCCAGGGGCATAGACACTGAAAGAAACAATTAATAAATGGGACCTCTTCAAACTTAGAAGCTTCTGTAAGGCAAAGGACACAGTCGACAAGATCTAATGGCAGCCCACAGACTAGGAAAAGATTTTCACCAATCCTATATCCGACAAAGGGCTGATCTCCAAAATACACAAAGAACTCAAGAAACTAGTCAATAAAACACCAAATAACCCTATTAAAAAATGGGGTACAGAACTGAAGAAAGAATTCTCAATAGAGGAAAGACACTTAAGAAAATGCTCCACATCCTTAGCCATCAGGGAAATGCAAATCAAAACAACTTTGAGATACCATCTTACCCCTGCCAGAATGGCTAAAATTAGAAACACCAGTGATGACTTATGTTGGAGAGGATGTGGAGAATGGGGAACACTCCTCCACTACTGGTGGGAGTGAAAACTCATACAGCCATTTTGGAGATCAGTATGGAGGTTCTATCTATCTCAAATACATGTGTGTATATCTAGAAATCTTAACTAATGAACTATAAGATCTGACTATTATAGAAATATTTTTAAATTTTATTTAAAAAAAAATAAAATTTTTTAAATCTAAACACAATACCTAAACAAAAGGAGAAATATACACATCACAAGATTGACCTTAAATTTATATCAATAAATGAAAATCCATTCCAAAACAAAGTATTCATGTCTACATTATAATCCCTTTTTTACATTTAAAAAGATATTGGTTGTGATCATTAACCATTTATAACCAACACCTTTTAAATGAAAACTAATGGGAATTAGTTTACCATAGGACACGGCAATCCCCCTCTTAGGCATATACCCAAAGGATTCACATCCATGCAACAAAGACATCTGTTCAACTATGTTCATAGCAGCACTATTTGTAATAGCAAGAACCTGGAAGCAACCTAGATGATCCTCAATTGAAGAATGGTTAATGAAGATGTGGCACATCTACACAATGGAATACTACTCTGCAGAAAAAAAAATAATGGTATCTTGAAATTCGCAGGCAAGTGAATGGCACTTGATGAAACCATCCTGAATGAGGTAACCCAGTCACAAAAAGAGGAACACAGTATGTACTCAATCATATATGGTTTTTAGACCTAGATCAAAGGATCACCAGCCTATAATTCACACCACCAGAGGAACTAGGATACATGGTGTAGTCTAAGAGAGTCATATAAAGTCCCTCACAGAACTGGGCAGGGACAAGTCCCCCAGAGCTCAGGTGAAGTGGGGGGGCATCAAATGGAGAGAGAAATAGGAGAAAATGAGGGTGAGGAAAAGAAAACATGTGCGACCAGAAAGATTAATCCTGGTTAGGGATAGAAGATAGGAAAGAGAGAGAGAGAGAGAGAGAGAGAGAGAGAGAGAGAGAGAGAGAGAGAGAGACAGAGAACATAAAAGAGGGAGCCAATATTGGTTTGAAGTTAAAATTGAACACATTTTATATATTTTAAAAATGTTTTGACTCAAAAATTTAAGTCTAAGGACAAGTTACTGGGGAAAAGAATTTCAATTTTTGTTTCCACAGAAAATGAAAAGCTTTGGATTCCTTCCAGACTAATGTGGTTTGAGCAAGGTAGACCCCCTGAAACAGAGTACCAGGTGGTTCTACATTCAAAACAGCTGTACAAAGCAGTCTTACAGATTATAGCCAAGAGTTTTTCATCTTCTTAGGATCCACAATGATTGCACTCCCTATCAGCAGGAAGCAGTATGGAAAGAATGATGCCCAAATTCACAAATATTGTTTATAAATGTTTGTTTTCATTTAAAAGGTGTTGGTTATAAATGGTTAATGATCACAACCAATATCTTTTTAAATGTAAAAAAGGGATTATAATGTAGACATGAATACTTTGTTTTGGAATGGATTTTCATTTATTGATACAAATTTAAGGTCAATCTTGTGATGTGTATATTTCTCCTTTTGTTTAGGTATTGTGTTTATATAGCACATTTAGAAACGTAATGTATAATTCAATACAGAGTATAGATAGTTCCTATGATAGTCAGATCTTATAGTTCAGGTAGTTAAGATTTCTAGATATACACACATGTATTTGAGATAGATAGGCATTCTTCAAACCTTTTATATACCTACAGAATATGACATTTAAAATGGTTTAGTGTTTTTCTTGACAATGAGGCACAATTGCTCCTGGCAACACCACCTGCGTCAGAAAGGAAGATGGACATTGAAGAAACTCGTTATGGAGTTTACTCCCAATATGGCAAGACTAGACATTTGAACAAGATACTGCTCTTGTCTGGACTGTTTGACTTTATGCTGTATAAACTGGACATGCAGGACCCACATAAAAGACTGCTGATTCACGATGGACATGACTACAGAGTTCCTGCTTCATGGAAGAGTCTGCCAGACAGTCTGCAGGACACAGAGAAAAGTGACTGACAAGCTGCCAATACAAGAAGACATTTTAAAGTTTCCTCCTTTGCTAAAGAGTCTGCTGGACATACTATGGTCTATGGGCTGAAGGTGGAAGATTGCAGAAGAACTTCAGGTGACTGACAAGACAAGATGTCTCTGCCATATCTAGAGTTTATATACTATCCTTCTGTGGTCTTTGAAGGAGTTGAAGACAGATAGTTATAGTTATAGTTTTTTTTTTAGTTAGGATTCAATGATAAGGTATATATAGGACTTTAGACTCACAAATATAGGATAAATGATAGAATAGTTTCTTCAAATCTTGCTAAATGTTAATGGACTACACATTATTAACTGTGACTATTAATAGATAACTGTTGTGTGATATATTTTGCTATGTTAAGGTTAAAACCATTCTTTTTATTGTAGGCAGAAAAGAGGAGATGATGGGAGATGTCATTCTGTAAATATGTTTCTCATGGCACAATGGCCATGTAAACTTTGGTATAAAGGAAAATATGTAATCTTCCAGGTTGGCAGACAATTTCTGAAGTTTTTCCATTATCTTCGTGGTAGGAAGCATGATGGCATTCATGCATTCATTATACTAGAAAAGGAGCTGAGGGTAGTACATCCAAATCAGAAAGTGGCACAAAGTCAATGTCACTCTGCCCTGGCTTATGCATCTGAGACGTCAAAGCCCACCTTCAGAAACAAACTTCTTCCAAAAACACTATACCTACTTCTAATAGCACCACTGCCTATGAGCATATGTGGTATTTTTTTTTCAAACCATCACAATACGAAAACAGTCAGAGATCATTACAGAAAACCACAGTCATTCAAAACACGGAGTAATAGAGGAAGTCCCAAGGAACATATCTGCAAAATAATTCCAGCATTTAAAGTGGAGAAGGGGGGAGAGAAATATTATAAGAGCCTCAGAATAGTGGATTTTGTTTTGAAATTGTGTCACCTAGGAATGTCTAAATCTTCAGCCCTAAGTTTCACAAACATGACTGTCTAAACCTAAGTTGCACAAGGACAGAAACACTAGAAATTGAACAGTACATGAACGAAGATCATAAGACCTCTTTTATACACGAAGAACTACAGGTAAATAGTGAATTCTTAAAGTGGGAGAAAATGTGCCCTCAGAGAGGAGAACACCAACTGATTATCCAATATCAAGAGGTCATGCATGAAAATGAGCAAATGTGTGATATTCTACAGACTGAGCATGAATATATATATATATATATATATTCATTCATAAGACAAAAAACCAGGAGAGCAAAAACAACCCCGCAAAATAAAGACATTTCCAGAGGCATCACCATCCCTGACTTCAAGCTCCATTACAGAGCTGAAATCCATTATAGTCCTGAAATCAGCTTGGTATTAGCATAAAAATAGACAGACCAAGGAAACTGAATTGAATTCCCTGATTTTAACTCTCATACCTATGAACAGCTTATTTTTGACAAAGAAGCTAAAATTATACAATGGAAAAAAGAAAGTATCTTCAACAAATGGTGCTGGCATAACTGTATACTGACATGCAGAAGATTGCAGATACACCCATATCTACCACCATGCACAATTTAAGTACAAATGGATCAAAAACCTCAACATAAATCCAGCCACACTGAACTTCTTAGAAGAGAAAGAGGGTGGTAACCTTGAACAAATCAGTACAGGAGACTGCTTCTTGAACATAATACCAGTAGCACAGTCACTGAGATTGACAATTATTAAATAGGACCTTCTGAAACTGAGAAGCTTCTGTAAGACAAAGGACACAATCAACAAGAGAAAGCAGCATGCCACATAAATGGGAAAGATTCTTCATCAACTCCACATAGGGTAGAGGGCTGATATCCAAAATATACAAAAAACTCTAGAAGCTAGTCACCAAAATACCAAATAATCCAATTAAAAAGATGGGAACAGAACTAAATAGAGAATTCTCAACAAAGGAATCTAAAATTGCTGAAAGAAACTTAAAAAAGTTCTCAACATCCTTAGCCATCAGGGAAATTCAAACTAACCAATCTCTGAGATACTATCTTGCTCCAGTCAGAATGGCTAAAATCAAAAACACCAATGATGGTTCATGCTATAAATGATGTGGAGAAAGGGAAACATGCCTCTACTGCTTGTGGGGGCACAAAGTATCAATGGGGAATGTTCTTCTGTATATATGATTGTATATTGGTTAATGAATAGAACACTGATTGGCCAGGCAGAAAATGATGTAGCATAGCAGACACTGCCACTAGCTAACCATAGAGGACTGGAGGTCTGTACAGACAAGCAGGAATTGAGGTACTTGGCAGAATCAGAATATAGGCAGGGACAAACAAGAAGTTGTTCTCTTCTCTCCAGAGATGTAGCATGCAAAGGAGATGCAGGGCCTGCATTCCTGGTAAGCAAAGACCAGGTGAAAACACTTAGATTAATAGAAATTTGTTAATATTTAAGACAGAGCTAGCCAATAGAACTGCTAGTAACTAGCCAACAGTTTCATAATTAGTACATTGTCTCTGCATGTTATTTGTGGCTGACACGGCAGTAGGACCAGGCTGGAGGGAAAATGAACATAACAAACTTATGCAGCCACTTTGCAAATAACTATAGTGGTTCCTCAGGAAAATTGGAATCGGTCTACCACAAGATTCAGCAATTTTATTGTTAGGCACATACCTAAGTTTGCACATTCACACAAGAAGGACATCTGTTCAATTATATTTATAGCAGCATTATTTGTTATAGCCAGAATCTGGAAGAAACATAGATGTCCCTCAACTGAAGAATGGATAAAGAAAATATGATACATTTTCATAATGTGGTATTATTCAGTGGAGAAAAAAGAAGTAAACAAAAAACAAAGAACAATGCAATCTTGAAATTCGCAGAAAAATGGATGGAACTAGAAGAAAACATCCTGAGTATGGTAACCCAGTCTCAAACATGGTATGTACTCACTCATGGAGCAATGGATTACCAGCTTACAATTTCTGCAGTCAGAGAAACTAGAAAACAAAGGAGACCCTAAGAGATACATACATGATCCACCAGAGAAATGGATAAAGGACAAGATCTCCTGAGCAAATTAGAAGCATGGGGATGGGAGAGTTAGGAGAAAGAGAAGGGGGGAAGGCAGGGGGGAGGAGGAAAGGAGGGGGAGGGAAGATCGAGTCGGGGAAGGATCAAGGAAAGAGAACCAAAAAAGAGGGATCATTTTTGTTTAGAGAAATCGGATAAAGGAGCCAGAACTCCACAGGAGCCACACCAAGAATGTAACAATGTTGGAGCTGAGCAAATTAGAAGCATGGGGATGGAGCAGAGTTCCCAGGACTGAATAGACCCGCCGGAAGGGGAGGAGTAAAGAGCAAAGGGGTAAGACAGGTTGAGGAACCCACCAAACAGCGACCTAACGACGGACATGAAGGAGCAAGAGGACAGATTGAGTCGGAGGAAGAATAGAGGACCTGATAACCCCGAGAAACCCCCTGGCACAAAGTGGAGGCCTAACACCCGTGGAGACTGGATAACCCATGGAACCCCCTCGCTGGGGAGCTGAAAGGGGAAAGGATGGGGGTTACTGGGAGATGTGGAAGGATGGGAAGGAGAGGGAACTGTGATTGATATGTAAAATAAGATGGTTTCTAATTTAAATAAAAACATTATAAATTAAAAAAAGAAGTATCTCAAAACTTTTCCACAGCCTTATAATTTTCAGAAGTACAAATTCAAGGACTTTTAAAACTTTATCTTACCTAAGGCAGAATGATAAACTCAGAAAGATTAACTCAATGACACAGTAGTATGGAAGTGAGGATAACGGAGCCCTCCCTCACTATTGGTGTGACTAAAACTAGTACCTCTACTAGTTAAAAAAGCTAGCCATCAAACTAAAAGTAACTATCACATGGCCCAGCAGTACCACTCAATCTGATCAATGACAAGAACAATTGCTATGCTGAAGTGGAGATAGGAAATCTAATGGGCTCTCCTAGATGAAGAGATACAGGAGTGGTGACATATTATTTATGATTTAATTAAGTATTCCGGATCAGAATGCGTAGCCAGCCACACTAGTTAGCTATAGAATCTGGGCAGTGGAGTTAAGCACCTTTAGTCCCAGGACTCAAGAGACAGAGGCAGATGGATCTTTTTGATTCCAAAACCACCCTAGTCTACAAGAGAATGAATCAGTCTGAAAGAGTAAAAGAGCTCACAGTTTTAATCATAGCACTAGAGAGTGCAATCTCAGAAAGTAGTCTCAGATTCTGAGACTTGGTGGGGAGCAGTGCAGTCTGGAAATACAATCAGTGGATTACCCATTAAATCTGAATATTGGTAGAGGTAAGAAGTCTCCTGTGGCTAACTACTTTGCTTCTATGGTCTTCAGCTTGAACCCCAATATATGTCTGAGTTTTTGTCAATTTATGCTGTTAATGCTGTTTACTGGTAATTCAAGACTACTGAAAGAATGATTTTATTCTTCCCCAGTGCTGAGTCTCAAAATGATTATCTCATATCAAGTTATCAGCCTAAAACATAAGAAAGAGCAAGACTAAGTGCTATATATATATATATAGTACACACACACATATATATGTATGTATGTATTTGTATATTTATATGAACATATACATAAATGTTTGTAAACGGTAATTATTGAGAAAGTTTGTCATTGATTTTAAAGGGAGGCAAAGAGCAGTTGACTTGGAGGAATGAAAGGTAAAGAAGATAATGATTCATATATACAATTTACAAAATGAAAATAAATAAATGAAATCAATGACACCATGAGAACATGGACCACAGAATTAACTATGCAGAATGTATCCTGCCTCATAGAAACTAAAACAACAATCATGGACCCTGTATGGATCTGAGCTAACTAGACTCACTGTATACATGCTTTTGGTTGTGGAGCTTGCTGTTATTGTGAGACTCTTATCATTATGATTAAGGGTCTCTATGACAATTTTTCCTGTGTTTGAAATGCTTTTCCTCCTTCTTAATTGCCCCATCCAGTCTTGGTGGTGGTGGAAGTCTCTTCCTAAATGGCAAATGCACACAAAATGAGCTGAATGGAAAGCAGCTATGGAGAAGGCATTTTGAGTGCTGATGTTCCTTTTTTTCTACTTTCTGATCTGCTTAGATGTGCCCAATCTCCTCTAGCTATACCTTCTGTACTGCTCTCAAAGCACAATCTCCTTGCTTTTTTAATGTAACATATCAAATGCTCGAAAGTTTGTGGGTTTGGAAGAGGTAAGTATCTTATTGATTATACACTGATGATTGGAATGAAAATAGTAGAGACACTGTGGAATTCAGCATGGACATTCTTCACAGAAAAACAAACAACAACAAAAAAAACGTAGCATTTGATCCAGGCATAACACTTTAAATGGACTAAGTCAATACACAGCAAAGATATATCTACACATCCTTGTTTGCTATTCAGCACTAGTGATATTGGGCCTGTTATAGAATCTACCTAGATTTCAATCAAGCAGAAAACAAATATGTACATAATGATGTTTTACTCAACTATAAATAAGAGTTAATTTATATTACTTGCTGGAAAATAGATGCAGAGAGCACCATATTAATAACCAAAATAAGAAGGACAAACAGCACAGTTTTTTTACTCATTCTTGAATTTTAGATTTTATATTAAAACACAAAAATGGAGGGAAGGATATCAGTGGAAAGAATACTGGAGGAAGGAAGGAGAGTTGGAGGTGGAGTGAAACAGGAAAGGCTGATAATGAGAACTATAGGGATGGGTATAGATATGTTCAAAGAACATAGTATCTATGAATTAAATCTTCTTTAAGAAATCCATTCACAATGTGCAATTAATAACAAAAACATAAAATTGAGAAAGAGTACCTGGTCCCCAGTAAGGAAAAAATAGACATTTAAGTAATTTAACTACACAAGTAAAGTTTTATATATATTAATCTTGAACCTTCATTTGTGAAGTAGAAATGATTTTTTCCAGCTGGACCAAATGAGACATACTGAGGATGTTGGGGTGAGAGGGGAGAGAAAACCCATTACCAGGTATGAATTAAAGCCTGTCTGCTTTTATGTATTCAAAACCCCAAACTACACAGAACAGTAGTCAGAAGCTGGACCTAATTTCAAGGAAGGAAATTAGAAGCTTATTTTCCATATTTCCATTGCTTTCTTGTCTGAATCCTGATCCAAGCCAAATGTTGTCTGTCAGCCTGCTACAGCTTGAGCTCTTATGAGCTGCCACACTACTTTCCATGGCTGTCCCTGTGTGTTAAATTGCTCTATTTGGCTGACTTACTATCTTGGGATTCAGATAAAAAATGCTCAGTTGCTGCACCATTATCCATGTTTTTGGTGCTTAAATATTTCCATATTATGATGTTTATATCTGACTACAACCTGACAGTTTCCAAATAAGACTTGTAGAAACCAAACTACCAGTGGGAGGAAGAGTAATCAAATGGAAGAAATGAAAATCAGACAAAGGCATTGTTTGTGGCTTTCTTTCTTTGTAGATCCAACATTACACCAGAGAGTAAGGATAGATGACCAGTAGGAACTCACAGAAACAGCTGCAATTGTTCAACAGAGTCAATTCCATTCCAAATGTGCATTCCAAATGCATATGGACTTGGATAAAAGTGAAATGAAAAATAAAGAGATTGAGCTTGTCTTCAAATGAGAGAGGTACATTGAAGCCAAAACATCTCTTTACTCTTTGGTTTCTATCTTACCAAAGAGTAGCAGATGTTATAGATTCTATGAAATTAGAACAAATGCAAATGTCCACTAAACTCTGAATGGGCTTTAATGCAAAACTGCAGGGTTGTTAAAATTCAGAATTTCTATCCAGTTATGTTTATTAACATATGTTTTTTTTCTTTCTCTCTCTCTTTAGGGTGCTCTTTGAAGTAGTGCCAAGTGGCTCTACAAAGCACATGGAAGAGTATGTGTGAGAATCATATTTATTGGAAAGGAAAGAGCTGCATGAGGCAAATGTCAACTGTCATTAGCTTGTAAGCCTTGTTCCAGGAGAGGTAAGGGTTGTGTAAATTACCAAGGAATGTGCCTTCTGGGGATTTTTTATATCAAACATTTATCTTAAAAATGTTCCCAGGAAAGTGGCAAACTTTTACAGTTCCTTTCAGTACTTGAAATTTAATTGTGATGTGGATGTTCTCTCAATCTGATTTCATCCTACTTGACTTCCTAAAGTTTATAAAATTGGATGGCAAGATGAAGAATTGATATTAGGAGGAATCTTTCAATAACTATGGTATATTTACTTATAATACAAACCCATCCTATCCAAACATAAATATCTAGTTCCTTTTTAAAATGATATTTGAATGTGTCTTAATAAATAGTATTCAATTACTCTTAGAAAAAACATAACAGAACTTTAGAAATATAGTTTAAGTGTTTAAATTTAGTAGGTAATTGGAAAAGACCCAAATGACTAAATTTTCTCTTCTCCTGTCATTGAGAACTTGTGAAAAATAATTCTCTCTTTATTTCTTTACCCCATTTTTAATAGGGTTATTCGGTGTTTTAGTGACTAGTTTCCTGAGTTCTTGGTATACTTTGGAGATCAGCCCTCTGTCAGATGTAGGGTTGGTGAAGATCTTTTCCCAGTTGGTGGGCTGCTGTTTGGTCTTGTCAACTGTGTCATTTGCCCTACAGCAGTTTCTCAGTTTGAGGAGGTCCCATTTATTAATCGTGGATCTCAGTGTCAGTGCTACTGGTGTTATGTACAAGAAGCAGTCTCCTGTATCAATTTGTTCAAGGGTACCTCCCACTTACACTTCTAAGAAGTTCAGTGTGGCTGGATTTATGTTGAGGTCTTTGATCCATTTAAAAGATGGGATACAGAACTGAAGAGAGGAAATCAGAAAATGATGAAAATTTCTTAAGAAAGTGCTGTACATCCTTAGCTATCAAGGAAATGCAAATCAAAACAGCTCTGAGATACCATCTTACTACTGTAAGGTGGCTAAAATTAGAAACACCAATGAATTAGAAACACATATGCTGAAGAGGATGTAGAGAAAGGAGAACACTCCTCCACTGCTAGTGGGAGAGGAAACTTGTACAGCCATTTTGGAAATCAGTATGTCAATTCCTCAGGAAAATGGGAATCAGTCTACCACAGGACCTGGCAATCACACTTAGGCATATACCCAAATGATCCACATCCATGCAACAATGTCATCTGTTCAACTATGTTCATAGCATCATTATTTGTAATAGCAAGAAACTGGAAGCCCCTCAGCTGAAGAATGGATAAAGAAGATGCCACACAACAGAATACTACTCAGTGGAAAAAAAAAAAAAACAATGGCTTCTTGAAATGCGCAGGCACATGGATGGAACTTGAAGAAACCATCCTGAATGAGGTAACTCAGTAACAAAAAGTGGAGCATGGTATGTAGTCACATATATATATATATATATATATATATATATATATATATATATATATGTGTGTGTCTGTGTGTGTGTGTGTGTGTGTGTGTATGTGTGTATGTATGTGTGTGTGTGTAGATTTTAGATATAGAGCAAAGGATCATCAGCCTGTAATTTACACAGCCAGAGAAACTAGGATACAATGATGAGGAACCTAAGACATTTATACAAGTTCCCTCACAGAAGGGGAAAGGAACAAGATCTCCTGAGCATATTGGGAGTGGGGGACAGTGAGTGGAGAGGGAGCTAGGAGAAAGAGAAGGGGAGGAGAGAAAATCATATGAGACTAGAGAGATTGAGTCAGAGGATGAATAGACAAGAGGAAAAAAAAGATAGAAATACCAAAAAAGAGAGCCATTATAGGTTTGAAGAGAAAATTGACTCTAGAGAAATTACAGAGACCTCCAAGACTGACCCCCAACTAACAATTTGAGCAACAGTGGAAAGGATACCTTAAATGCCCTTCCGTGATAATGAGATTGTTGACTAACTTATTCACCATTACAGAGCCCTCATCTAGTAGCTGGTGGAAACAGAAGCAGACACTGAGCCAAACCAGAATCCAGATACAGAGAGGGAGGACAATACCAGAATACACAAACCCCCAGAGACAGCTGACCTGAACAAGTGGGAGCTAATATGCCCCCCAATCTGATAGCTGGGAAACCAGCATTGGACAACATAGAACCCCTGAACATGGGTCTTAACTAGAAGGCCTGGGTAGTCTAAAGGACCTGTGATGGTGGAACCAGGATGTATCCCTGGTGCACAAAAAAGGACTTTGAGAACACATTCCCCACAGAGGGATACTCCTTTTACCTAGAGGCAGGAGGGAGGGCCTATTCTCTACTCCAAATGGCTTACAGATTTTGTTGATCCCTCCTGAAAAGCATCACCCTCCCTGTGGAGTGGGCCAGGAATGGGATGGGCTGGGGGTCATGTAAGGGATGGAGAGAGGGAAGAAGTGAGGTAGAGGGAACTCGAATCAATATGTAAAAAAAAAAATAATTAAAAAAAGGAAAAGATAATAAGGTAATCATATTGTATGATGTGTTTCTTTTTATGTCTATTGAGAAAAGACATTATAATATACATTTTTTTTAGTCTTGCAGGTCTTTTAAAAATTTCTATTTATGGTTTCTGATTTTGTATTTCTATGAGTTTTATGTGTTTGTGTTCCCTGTGCTTATTCTCATTTACTATTTTAATTTTTGTTTTGTTTTTCTACTGTTTGCCCCTTTTTGTTGTTATTTTTGTTCCAAAGAACACAGAAAGAAGGTGTAGATTTGTTTGGGTGAAGATACAGAAAGGAATTGGAACCTGTTGATGGAGGAAAAACCATGATCAGAATATATTATATGAAAGAAGAAACTTTTCTATTACAGCAAGTTAGGATTACTGCCAGTTTCACATGTTATGTGAAGAATAAATGTTAGATTTGCCAATGAATTTTGTCTTGGAGGAAGGGAAGTTTCCATGATGTTTCTCTAAAAGTTTTACAATCCTTCCTTAAGGGTCTGAAACAGATCCCAAGTCAGAGTTTAAACAATGACCTTGACATTATCCTGCTTAACATGTTCATCTCTGTTTCACTTTAGCTTCTGATTTTATTTGAAAATTATATGGGAATAAAAAACAAAGAAACAGATGATTTGATATTTCCATGCCTTTTATTGGTGAAGTTATAACTGTTTCTTTTTTTTTTTTTTTCTTTTAAGACTTACAGAAGCTAAACAGTTCAAATCTCATTTGTATGGTACTTTTAGCACCTTTCTCAATTTCCTTGATTGTATTAGTCAACATAGGATGACTCTAATACTGCATCAGCCATAAGATCCTTCAAAATGCAAGAAGCTATAACATAAACATAATATTATTTAAATACAAAAGATGTGCTCTTTTCTCTGATGAAATTTATCAGTACCACATTCAAATTACAAGTGTGGTTATTTCCATCATTTTATTTTTATTCATCAGTAATAGGTACTTTTGAACAATGGTGATAACATTTGGATATTTCTGTTTTCCACAAATTCTTTTTTGTACAAACAAGAAAATATTGTTCATACTAAATTGGCCCATGTTTAATTCCATTTAAATTTATTTTGATAGTGCATGAGCCAAAATATTTTTTATTGTTATATTAGAACTAGGTTTAAATACCATTCAATATTTAGACTCTTACAAAACAGGGACTATATTATATGTGATATAGGAAATTAATTATTACAAGCATTTTTAAATAGTGAGATCAATGACAAAGCTGAAGGGAATCTACTGACTTTACATACATTTTACATTCTTTGATTATCAGTAAAATTTCAGTGAAAGCATTACAGAGGGTGGCACTTACATCATTAAATACTATGTTCTGTCCTGTCTCTAGATTAAGGCAGTTATCCCTCCACGGGGGATGTGTTCGCAAAGTCCTTTTGTGTACCAGGGTTACATCCTGGATCCACTGTCTGAGGCCCCTTAGAATGCTCAGTCCTTCTGGCTGAGACCCATATTCGGGGGGGGGGGGCTGTGTCAGTCGCTACTTCACATGACCTGTCAGATCTACATGACCCCAACTGGATGGCATTCCCCTACATATGGAATTGGGGTGGGGTTATGGGAGGGGAGGGTGTTTAGAGTGCATGTGAGAGGGCAGAGAGGGTAAAATGGAGGGAAGGAGGGAGGGAGGGAAGGAGGGAGGGAAGGAGGGAGCCAGGAAGGGAGGGAGGGAGAGGGAACTGGGATCAACATGTAAAATAATAAATTAAATTAAAAAAATGCTTTGACTCCAAAGCATTTAAGTTGAAGGACAAGTTACTGGGGAAAAGGATTTCTATATTTGTTTCCACAAAAAAGATGTGGATTCCTTCCAGACTAATGTGGTTTGATCAAACCAGACCGCCTGAAACAGAGTATGAGGTGATCCTACATTCAAAATAGCTGGACAAAGCAGCCTTACAGACTACAGCCAGGATTTCTGAATCTTCTTCGAATCCCCCATGACAGCTCCCCTTACCAGCAGGAAGTAGTTTGGAAAGAACAACGCCCAAATTCCAAAATATTGTCTATAAATGTTTGTTTTCATTTAAATGGACTTTGTTATATAAAGTAAATAAATAAAAAATACTATGTTCTGATTGACTATGCTATGTGACAACAAAGAAAATGTGAACATTAATAATATAACAAGCCAATTGTATTGAGCTATTTATGACTTCTTATCTCTAGTCAATGTATGATGCCCCATCACCCCAGCAACTGTCCAGGGCTTTATAATTTTCACATGTTTTATTAATGTCTCTCCTTATACATCTTAGCAGATCTCATTACTAACATAAATTAATGAACTTACTTATTTATCCATTCATTCATTTTTCTTTCAGGAAATAGTTTCCAAAATCTTGAAATCTTAATTTTTTTTCCTCTGTTCTCCATTCTCCATATTCATTTAGCAAAATATGTTGGGTCTGTCTTTGAAATAATTTTAGTACTTACTAGCTTCCTATGTACAATTTTTAATGAGATCCAAGCCAACATCATTTTAGAAGTATAAATTTCCAGTTTGCTAGTATTTATTTAATTATATTCTCCATGAATTAGAAATGGAAATGTTAGAAGTATTCTTGTGTACTACTATGATAGTTTTACATGTGCCTGGATTAAAGTAAGGTCATTCATAAGGGTCTTTATTCAATTTTGATGGCATTCTTCTTAAAAGAAATTTTGAATAAAAGAAAGCAAGTTCATGAAAGCAATATCAATGGAATATAAAATGTCAGAATTGAAATAGTTGGTCTTGATGCCAATTTGACAGATTAAGGAAACCTAAGAGACTATTCAATCACTTATCTCAATGTTTCATTGCAGGTATTTCCAGAAGCAATTAGATTGTAAGGCCTTGACCTAAAGATTGGCAATCATTCCTTGATGTATTTAAGCATTAGAATTGATATAAGCTGAGTTCAGCCATGCTGAATACTCTGAAACTATGAGACAGAAAGAACATTTGCTCTTAAATTGTTTCTGTTAAGTGATGAGAAACATTATCAGCAGGAAAGTGATATATTTTTGGTTACAAAAAAAGCAAGATTTTCAAGGCAACAAGCAACAGCAGATATGAAGCAGATACAGAACAATTTCTTTTGCACATGCTTCAGAGAACCATCTCTAGAATCAGACTTTAGGGTCCAGGCCATTGTCACAATAAACATCTATTTTTTTCATGACAATGTGTGGTATTTTGTTACAGAAGCCCAACAAATTAATAACGAAGACTAAATACTGTTCATGTGCCTGTAGCTGTTGGTCTTCAAATGGCAGCTGAGGTAATACTTTCTTTCCAACTTGTCTTAGTTGCAGTTATTTTGATGTGAAGAGACACATGACCAAGTCATCTCTTATAAGAAAAAATATTTAATCGGGCTTACTTGCTGTTCCTGAAGCCCACACCATTGTCATAATAGCAAAGGGCATGGTGGCAGGCAGGTGTAACTCTAGACAAGTAGCTGAGAGTTCCATCCCATTCTGAGGCAAAGAGAGAAAGACTGGGCTTGGCATGGGCTTTGAAACTTTAAAGCCCACCTTAAATGACACACTTCCTCCAACAAGGCCACACATCTTAATCCTTCCAATTCTGTCAAATTATGTAACTATCTAGCAAGGAATAATTCAAATATATGAGCCCATAGGGGCCATTTTTATTTAAGCCATCACGTTCTGGTCCCAGGTGCCTAGCCTTATAATGAAACTATAACACAAAAATGTAGCCCATATTCAAAAATGCTCATAGTCTATCACAATCTCAACAAACTGTTTAAAAGTCAAAAGTCTTTTTTGAGACTCAAGGAAATTTCTTAAATATAATCCTCTGTAAAACAAAATCAAATATAGAAAAAAAATCACAAGAACCAAAAAAATTAAAGTAGTCGTTTCTCAAAATCCTACCTATAGTTATCTATACATTTGGCATTCTCTCCACTATCTCATGCACTGAGTTGGCCTACTACAAGTGTCCTCCAAAACCAGTTCCAACTAGACTGTTCATTTCATTTACTTCGGGGACATAAAATATCTTCCACTGAAAGGCTTTTGCAATGGTTATTTTCACCTTCCCCTATGCTGTGTTTCCTCATATCTGTGTAGTTCTTTTACTTTCTTTGAGCTTTTATTCTACTGATATCTCTGTAATGAGGTTTCAGACTTTTACATAAAATAAAACTCTATCATTTCAATAGCCTAAGCTTGTTTATTTACCACTTTACATTTCTTTATATGATCAATATTTATCTGGCATGCCATGAATTTACATTATCACTTCTGTACTGTACCTAAATTTCAGGAGAATATGGGAGGTAAGGATTATATTTTTTTATCTTTCTTTGAATTTTGGTTCCTCAATTATTAAAAGTTCCTGGTATATAATAAATGCCAAATTACTACTTGTAATTTCAAATAACCATTAGGTTTTCAGTCAGCAAACATGACTTTTGAGAATATTTAGAGAATATTTAAAAAAATGTAACAAATAATATCAGGTGCAAAGGGTTGAAGATGTAAGTACATCTAAGTTCATACCTATTCTGACTTACATGACTTTCTATACAATGGCGTTTCAACTATGGCATAGCAGGAGGGCCAAGTGTATTTAATGG